>NC_141685.1:934920732-935525419 GCF_964263255.1 Lissotriton vulgaris
AAAAGGCACAAGAGATAGTTCAAGAAGGAAAGCTCATCTCTAACTGTTCCATTAGATGTGCTTTTGAAGCTGCTTACACTGCAGCAAGAGAAGTTAA
Source organism: Lissotriton vulgaris (assembly GCF_964263255.1). Lineage (NCBI taxonomy): Eukaryota > Metazoa > Chordata > Amphibia > Caudata > Salamandridae > Lissotriton > Lissotriton vulgaris. The sequence goes on from NC_141685.1 coordinate 934,920,830, forward strand.
TACCAGCATTCTCTTACGTAGACATGCCTAGCTTAGAATTTCCAGCTTTAAAACAGAAGTCCAACAGTCTATCTTCAACACTCCGTTTGACAAACATCATCTTTTCGGACCTCCGGTTGATGAGGCTTCAGAGAAGATAAAACCGGACACAGATATAGGGAAATCCATGTGAGAGCTTCAAAGTCCTTCAAAGTGAGGCTCCTTTCGTCGCTCATTCTATTGATCAGTGTCTAAAAGTATATCTTCAGACGCCAACACTTACTCTTACAAATCCAACACGCAACCCTCTCCTGGTAGAGGCTTCTTTAGAGGAGGTTACAGAGGAAACCATTTTACACTATCAATTCAAGGTACACCCATTCGGAGTAACTACTGCTCCCAGAGTATTCACAAAATGGTGGCACATCTCAGAAGACAACACATTCATGTCTTCCCATACCTGGACGACTGGCTTAACATAGCCAGCACACACCAAAAGTGCTTATTCCACAGTCCGACTACATTACACCTACTCTACAAATTGATTTCACAGTGTATGCGAAAGACGGCAATGGCGGTCGTTTGAAACAATAGTGGCAGCACTGGCGGTAGTTGTAAGACATAGAGGGACAGACTGTCTTGAGCTCCCGCCTCTTCTGCGACACCTGCTGGCAACTGTACTTTCATACTGCTGCTGCTGGTTAATCCGACGTCGCCGGTTGCCCTCCGAGTCCCGATCTCTTGAAACGGACGATTAAGTGATTTGCGGGTGCCGCTCGGAGTGGTGTGTTTGTTGCTACCTGGACTCTCTGTGGGACTGCGAGGACCAGCAGCCCTGACGCTGGTGCCTCTTCCCGCCCCCTGCACGCCGGACCTTAAAAACAGCGCCTCGCGGGAGCCGCTCGGAAAGGTGTGTTTGTTGCTACCTGGACTCTCTGTGGGACTGCAAGGACCAGCAGCCCTGACGCTGGTGCCTCTTCCGGCCCCCTGCACGCCGGACCTTAAAAACAGCGCCTCGCGGCCCCCGCTTCACGGGAGCCGCTCGGAGTGGTGTTTGTTGCTACCTGGACTCTCTGTGGGACTGCGAGGACCAGCAGCCCTGACGCTGGTACCTCTTCCTGCCCCCTGCACGCCGGACCTTTAAAACAGCGCCTCATGGCCCCCGCTTCGCGGGAGCCGCTCGGAGTTGTGTGTTTGTTGCTACCTGGACTCTCTGTGGGATTGCGAGGACCAGCAGCCCTGATGCTGGTACCTCTTCCCGTCCCCTACACGCCCTATATCTTGGCCCCCGCCGTGGAACGCGCGCGGGCGCGTGCCGGGCGAAGCCCGGGCCAAGGGCGTGCCCGTTTTAGACTGAGAGAGACCAGGCCATCCTCTTTCGCTGTTCAGCTGATCCCCCTCTCCCTGCGCAAGTTGTAAGTACCCTGTGGCCGATTTCCTGATTAGCAGTATGGCTGTACGTGAAACAAGGAATAAAACTATGGCAGCTAGAGGTCAACTAACAGGAACTTTGGACAATTTTATAACTAGAGCCAACTTAGTTATTGATTAAGGGATAACTTTAATGGAGCGTAGGGTGTCGCAAGGCCTTGCCATGGCCAAACGTTCCTCAATGGGTCATTTTGCTACGGTTCCTTCACCTGAGCGCGATAGCCAGGCAAACTTAACTCTTGTACCGGTCATTGTTCATAGCCCACCCTGTTCTCAGGAGCTTGAACACCATTCATTGATCGTTTGCTCACAAACATCGGAAGCCCCGAGTTCTAATGATCCTCTTATTCCTCCTTGTTCGCCCAAGATATCAAGTGATCGAATTCCTCGGGAGAGACATGCGGGTGCAAAACCAAAAATAAAGCGCACAGCCATGGATGTTAATTGTGGCAGAAAGTCTAAACTTGCAAAAGGGTTGGGTCACAGTGACATTACATCTACTAACAATGTGTGTGATGCTATGAGTGATTTGTCCAGCTATGGCCATGGCCCTTTACCACCAATTGTAGTGAGCCCAGGGCCAGTGGACCCAGACCTGGACCAGCTTGCAAGTGGTACCATGATGTCTGAGGATCATTTGTTCAAGAAATTGGGTGCCTTGTTGAGTTCCACACTTGGGCCGCTGGAAGAGAGACTAGGGCGAATTGAGTACCAGCTTACTCCGCTTGAGCTAGTCTTACGGGGCAGTGTCGACAAGACAAGGTCAATTGGCTCACAATCGATTAGTGTCCATTTGAATTCTGCTTTAGACGGGTCTGTAACGGATAATGCCCTTCCTTGTACTGTGTTGCCAACCTCCGATTCTATTAGAGTCTCATCTAGTATTACAACAGACACCCTGCCTGCTTTATCCAAAAACCCGAGAATTAATTTTCCAGCATCCACAGTAAAACCAGAACGGGCAGATTTCAGTCGCGGCAGCACCTTAGGGTGCCTGCCTCCAGAATCGATTTACCGCCTGAAACTAGCCCATATTTGGTAGTACTGACAGGGATTCCTGAAATAAGTAACCCAGCTCAGGAATCATTTTTGTCATTAAAAAATAAAGTAACCCACTGGCTTAACAATAAGACCACTACCCTCTCACATTACTAGCGAAATATTGATGGAACGTAGGCTTTCCTGGGTGGGTCTTAGTCCTAAAACTGTTACAGGCGACTGTGTGCTGGTTAATTTTAGGGACCCTCGAACTGTGTAGCATATTTGTAGCTGGAATTCTATCAGTACCGGGTCTACTATCCAATCCTTTCCATTGTCTTTCTTTTATCCTTCTAACGAATCATCAGATTGTGGAGGCGAATGGTCCCTAGTTACTCATCGTGGCAGAGGTAGTCTAGAGAGGGAGAGAGGGGCTGGTACGGGTGAACACCCGCTCAGAGCTACTTACCCATCCACAATCGGTTTAGTAGCCTGGATATGGTAGACTGACTAAAGCATAGTAATCTGTATACCTTCTCCTTTTCCCAACATACGAGTTCCGAAAAGTTGGATGTAGTCTCGGAGTTCCCTAGCAGTGGTTCGCCTACCAGCTCAATAGATCCCTTTACTTACATCCAGGTGCCTGATGGGTTGATGGGCCTTGAGGAACTGGGGAGCCCAGTGTTGCTTCATATAGCGCAGTCCCCCATTCGGGATCCTTGCAGAGGAGTAGTTATGGATAGTGCTGTAGTCGTCAGCAATGCTATTCCATTGAGGTTAATGACTACTATCGTGGAATGTGGTGGGCCTGACACATACATTAAATTGTACAGAGTGGGGGTCCCTGGTGGACCATTATATTTGTCTCTTTCAAGAGACTTGGGCCAGGGATGAACACTGTAGAGTAGGATTTGCCACATTCCATGTTCCTGCCAGGTGGGGAGGGAAAGGTCGACCTTCAGGTGGCCTCACCATCTGGGTCGCTCTCCATCTCGGTTGTATGGTGGAGAATTTGGTCACTCACTCTGGCGATATACAGTGTATAGTCATTAAATGGTCAAATTCCTTTAAACTAGCCATTGTGAATGTATATTCACGCCCCGTTAGTCTGGCATCTGAGGCCTCAACCATTGATGTTTTATCCCATTTCCTGAGTACACTGCCTAGTGATTGCCACCTTTTGGTGGCTGGTGATGTGAACTGTCACTATGAGCCACTTTTGGGAATGAGTGAGGCTTATGGGCGAGGATGACTTTTGGGCTATTCCACCTGGTCAATCTCCACGCCCAAAATCCTGGTCCCTCTTGGCGGTCCAGATCATGGCCCTTACCCTAAACAACTCCCTAAGGGCCAGCGACGGGCGTACATCGTCCGATACTCCATCGACCTGTACTTTCAATAAGAGGGGCCAAGAATCTCGTTTGGTTTACATCATGGTTGAAACAAGGATGTGGTCCAAAGTTATTGATTTCAGGTTCAGGGTAATTCCCAGGGTAGACAGTGATCACAGCGCTCTATCCTTGGAAATGATTTTTCCGGGCTCGATGGAAACTCCAATTCCAGATTTGAATGAAACGGGTGAAGGGTTGCTTTTATCAAATAATAGACGCAGGGTAAAATGGGGTAAATTGTTGGGGTCCCCAGATGACTTTGCTAAATTATATAGTCGAGTTCTCCCTCGCCTATTGGAGGTTGAGGCCTTAATTACTCAAACCTCAACCGTAGATTTCAACGGAACATTACGGTCCTTCCATTCGGACTTGGTCTCAAGTCTGGCAGAGGTTCTTAATCCCCAGGTCCCGGTGAGGAGGAAAAGAACACCAGCTTCGTTCTGATACAACTCAGCCTGTAGAAAGGCTAAGGCGGAGCTGATTCTGGCAGTAAAGTCTGCTAGTAATACTTCTTAAAATCCGTGCTCCGAGAATGTGCTACAAGGAGACCATGGGTAATGCAAAAAAAGAATGGGATATGGATAGGTGGTCTAATTTGACCACTGATCTGGAATCAAGGGATGTCCGCAGATTCTGGACATTAGTCAGCACAGGCACAGGGGAACCAAAACCAGCAATAGAACCCAACATTGAACCATCGGTTTGGGAAGCACATTTTAAAGCTTTATATTTAGTTGACCATGTAACAGATGGTCTGACGGCACCCGCAGTTTTAAATAACCAACACGATACATTAGAGTTTACCTTGGGGGAGGTATTCCATGCGATAGGCAAACTTGCAGTGGGCAAGGCTCCGGGACTTGATAAACTCCCGGGACCTTTTTAGGCATCAACCAGAGATTTGGGGCCATATCTGCTTATTATTTTTAATGCTGTCCTGAGAGGCATGGAGTTACCCTGTACTTGGCTGGGAGCGTAAATAGTCCTGATTTATAAGAAGGGCTCTCCTCTGCTCCCAGCCAATTACAGGCCCATTGGCGTCATAGATGTTCCGCAAAAAATCTTTGCGCGGCTCATTCTGGATCGCTTGCTAGAATGGATGGAGGAACATGATGTTCTAAGTCCTCTTCAGGCGGGGTTCAGGAGGAACACGTCCACCATGGACCAGATCTTTCGCCTGATACTATTGTATTGAAAAACGGCAAAGATCGAGGGTGGCAGCCTCTACATGGTGTTCGTGGACCTCCGGTCCGCGTTTGATCTAGTCCCACGGGGCAAACTTTGGGGGGTTCTTAAATGAACTTGGGGTTCCGCCACAAATCTTGCATGTGCTGATGAGGGGAATTTCGCACAGGTTAGATGTGGTAGGAATGGTGCGCTGTCACCAAGGTTCCCTGTTGGTAGAGGTGTGAGACAGGGCTGTGTCTTGGCACTGACCCTGTTCTGCCTCTATGTTAACGGTGTTATTTCGCACCTGGACAACATCCCCAATAATGACGCCCCAAGGTTGGCAGGAAGGAGGGTTCCGGCGATCATGTTCGCTAATGACACACTCCTCCTTTCCAAGTCCCCCATGGGAATTCAACGCGTACTGAATGGCTTTGTGGACTTTTGTCATAGTCGTGGCCTCGAGATAAATGCCAATAAAACAAAATGTTTGATATTTAACCCCCCCCCCAATCTGATAGAGCGCGCAGGTCACCCGGCTCTGATTTTCCAGATTTTCACGCACTTGGGCCCATGACGTGAGTTTGACACTAATTTGTGAGTCGGGCAAGTTTACACACCACTATCAGTACTTTATAAGTGTCTTCTTTAACACTATTACCATGGCACCTGACTTACCCCAGGTACTTACTCTTCCTGACGGATCAGGAGCTATTAGAGGACAGGTAGCAAGATAAATCTAAACATTTAATTTATTCATGTATCAACACTTTACATTTATTTAATGACCACAGACACCTGAAGGGTTTTAAGGGATTTTATATAGAAAGTAACATTCAAAGTGACAAGATAATACGACTGATGCAAATCAGAAGATCAATAATCAAAATTACCACAATTATATAACTATGGATAAGGGCAAGCACCATTTGAGTGTAGGAAGCAAATCTACTGGGTAAGGGTAACAGGGAACATGCTATTCAGTTTCAGGCTTAAACTAGGGAAGGTAAGTTTAAACACATTATTCAGTGAATTTCTAAAACCTATAAGTGATTCAAACCCTAAACTTAGTCTATCTAATAACCTAAACGTAGATTCTAAACATCAGTAATGTTCATCACACTATTCAAGCAAAAACAGTGTCAATGTGCCCTACAGGAAGGGGAAAAATGGAACATACTAATAAACAGATTGCATATGCGACATTTGAGAGAACAGAGAGAATATCATGGGCATAGAGGCTTTATTAAAGAGCAGGAAGGAAAGGGATAGTAAACGGACACCCACTGACATATTTACCTAAGACAGGAATGAGGACTAACCCTGGCCACGGGTCAGCTTTGGGAAAAGACGAGGACAAGGACCCTCAAGGATTTAAGATGCCAGTAGGTGAGCAGGTACAGCTCACGGAAAACCAGGACAGGATACCCCTCAGTACTTTGGGTCAGGACTGGGCTCACCAAAGGGCACGACCAACACCTGCAGCTTCGGATGCGCCTGCGCTACCCCTTCACTGCACGGAATCCGCCAATAACCCCGATTGGGTTCTCGAATCTCCCAGCAAAGTGCTTCGCCAGCACTTAAGACTATTTCCACCCCTTGGAGTTTGTGGAAAATTCGGACAGAGGGCTCCGCAGCTCTCTGTATTAATCACCTATAGAGTTGTGGGGTCGGTGACAGGTCAGCTATTCGGACAAGTCGGACAACTTTCCCTAACTAAACTAAGCTAGTTATACCCTTTTCGGGTTCCTAGACCACCCACAAATGTTGCAAGTGACAGGGTCCCTAACTTACGATTGGTCAGGAGAGGTGGTTAGGTCATTGTCACCACCTAAAATTCTGGGTTCCCATGTTTAATATTTATATTTCAGTACCCACCCCTTACATTCCTGTTCCCAGGCATACGTGTAGAAGATGACAATAGAGTACACAGTGGAAAGAAACAATGTAACAGTTTCAGGTGAAATTCAGCATCTTCCCAGTGGTGATCTTCCCAGGAGCGTCTCAGCTGATGCAAGGCCCGGTCCTCATATCACGTGATCGGGTCCACATAGACTTCTAAGATGGAGAGGCTCTCCAACTCCCAGGCCCCCAGATACGCTGTACATGAAAAGTAAGCGAAAACAAATTAGAAACACAGAAAAAATGAATACACTGTACACCATGATAATCTATACTGCACCCCTTACTTCATATTAACTATAGCGGTTAAGAGTTAAGCAGAAATAGATAGAACTGCAAAGCAGCATGGGCAAGCGGAGAGCATGTTTAAAGACAAGCGGCCATATTAGCTACAATGCGCATGAGCGAACTCTCCCTCCAAAACTGCGAGTGCGTCACATCACATGGGTATGACCGACGCATGCGCAGACTGGATTTCTGCGAAGCGGCCATTCTGTAGTATGCAAGCGTGATTAGTATTAATAGACACATAGGCAAGCGTCTCTGGGACACCCACGTGTACTGGAAAAAGTGAAATATTAATAACAAACGGGATTGATTAATACGATTACAAGTTAGCGAGGTTCATGAAAGAGAGCAAGTTGCTTTAGGTGCGAATCCTTACTCCATCACATCCACCCGTCCGAGTCCGACCCTGGGTAGTGTGAGGTTGGAAAGGGTTGCGACCTTTCAATATCTTGGGGTCACTTTACATGAAAAACTTTCTTGGGGACCCAACAGGTCAAATCCCAATTGAAATTGTCACAGCTGGCGGGTGGTATTCTCAAGGTCTCAAACACATCCACATATAAGCCAAGGAGCCCAGCCTTGGAGATTTATAAGACCCAAGCAAGGGCTGCTGCTCTCTAAGGTGGGGAGTTGTGGGGGCATTTATGTGGGTCTGCTATTGCCAAAACAGAAACTAAATTTTTAAGGCAGTTGCTGACACTCCCTCAGAGTACCCCGCTCCTCCCACTAAGGTTAGATTTAGGACTTGACCCAATAGAAGATGAGCAAGCACTAAAGCCCCTTAGGTTCTGGTGCAGGCTATGGACAACTACAGATTTGTTACACTACAGGCAAGAGCTTAAGAAGATATTAAGTTATAATAGCTCTGCAAAAATTCCCTGGTTGGCATTTATAAAACATGAATTCTCAAGACTAGGCCTACTCGCCCTGTGGGATAATCCGGAAAGTGGCTGTCCTGAAGTTTCGCGCAAGTCACTAACTCAGATTTTTATGGAAAAAAACTTCAATTCTGAGATCTGTGCTTCTAATGTTGGTACTCTGACTAAATCTTTTTTGCTTTCAAAAATTCTTACTCATTCGAGAATTTTATGGATGTTGTTTTTCCGATTTTTAGCAAGGAAATTTTTTTACAAAGGAGATATGGCACCTTAACTCTAAAAGCCTTTACTAGTAAATGGACAGCCTCTACCGATAAATCATGCCCAGGATGCAGCTGTGACACAGACGATGAACTTCATGTTCTCTTCTTCTGCCCAGCTTACATCAAATCTAGGAAGTTCTGGCTGGTTTCACTCTGCAGAAATTTAGGTTTTAAATATTGTTTACCTACTTTTAGAATTTTTAATACTGACACATCCACTTGTATTGTATTTGCACTTTCTAAGTATTTGTTAGCCATGTGGTCCAAGCGTTGCCAATTAATTGATATCGAACTCTAAGGATCATTACTTTGAATCAAATTTCACATGCAAAGATGTAAATATGTTTCCATGGATTTTATCATGTTAATGTATATGGATTTTATATATAATGCTCTTATGTTTTTCTCCGCACTCTTTTATGGCCAGAATGGCCGAAATAAAGAATTTTGAATTGAATTGATTTCACAGTCAATGCTCGAAAGTCTCAACTTCAGCCTACACAAATGTAGTCGTATCTGGTAGTGAACACCTCCACAGCTCTAGCTGTTTCCCAAATCGCTACAGAGCAGGATGGATTGACTTTTGAGACACTTCACTCCAGGAAGGTGTTCCTCACGGATGAATTACACATACAGTGACGGATGTCTAATTAACTGACCAGAACGCTGTTTCCCTTGGCGACATTGGGCCCTGGAAACATTTATGGATCACTCACCTGAGTAGCCAGGCTTGGCACCAGGTTTAGGTTGCAACCCTCTTTCCTGTAGAAGACTCGCAGCTGAGGCCCCAAAGTTCCTGCCTTGCATCAGCCGAGTCGAAACGTCGACGCTGCCCCTCTGAATAAAACCTGTATGTCGGAGGGATAGGTGGAAATGGAAACTAGGAGGCCGGATTGGGGGTTGAATTGTGAGATTTATTGGGTATACAGTACAGAAAGTAGGATGGATGATGAGTATAGTGGTTGGTCAGGTGGCGGTATGGATGTTTCCGTAGATGTCTGGTCCAGTTGTGGCTTCCTTATTCTGCGGTTTGGCTTCTGGTATGGAGTCCGGCGTCCTGGAAGGCTCAGGCTCAAAGGAAAAAGGAAAGAGCGGTCAGTGGACTGTTTAGTGTTTGAAAAATGTATAACCTTCACCACACCTGAAGTGTATCAAACATCAAAACATTGAAGGGTTTCTTCCTAAGTGAGCCGCTTGTGGGTGGTATCTTATGCGGTCTCAAAAGGCTTTTAGCAAAATCCAATTCTCAGAGGGTGAGGTACGCTGGGCCAGGGGTTTTGGGCGGAGTGCTCAGGGGTACGGACATGCAAGGAAAAAGGGATTCACAAATGACAACACTATACTATGCCCAGACTAAGGCTACCCGTGCCTCTCCCCTACTCTCCCTCCTCCCATAGACACTCACCGCATCTGCCGTAACTCTCCGGAATTACGGCGGCCTTCCAGCAACCTCTGGGGGCATCCACCAGTCCTCCGACCAGCACTCCACGTCCTCCCAGTCAGCGTCTTCTTCCGTCGTCGTCCTTTGGAGCTTCTTCTCGGCCCGTAGATCCTTCGCCTCCACCTCTGCTGCGTCTTCCGGGTTCGTGCTCGTAGTCTCCTTCAGCTTCCACTCCCAAAAAGGGGCTAGTCCCGCCTCATCCGGTGTGTCATTGTTTCCCGATTGGGTCAGGTGTTCTTCTTTTCCCTCCTCTTCCTGTAGAGAGGAGGGAGGGCCTGTGGTTAACCCCTGCAACTCCGGGGTACAGTGTGGAAGACTCCCGGTCGTACGAGGTGAGTCCCCGTCCCCCGCCGACTCCTTTTTACACTGTACCAACACCCTCCTTACTTTATCATGTAAAAAATGCATTGAATGCACACCACAATTTACAGAATACATGTAAATGAAAGTGATAACGTGGACAGGTTTTCACAGTCTGGTCTCAGTTACCAGTGTTGTTTGCATATCCTAATGCCTTTTTCTTTATCTTCATGATTTGCACTTTCCTCTACCCACCACCACCATCCTACTATTCTTCTCCCTTTTTCGGGCGCAACCTATGACTATTGAAAAAGCAATTCATGACTATTCTAAAATATGTTGTTTTGACAATTCACTTTACATTGTGGCGCTTTTTCATGTGTGGTTTTTTGACATAGGCATGCATAAAAGGAAACTAGTGTGTGCATAAATTATTTGATCTGTTGTTGTGTTCAGTTATCAATTAACAGTGCTGTAGAAACTCTACACAGCACCTACTGTTTAGTATTGAATTTAGTTCACTCTAACACACGGTCACTGAACAAGTATTGTGCCCAGGTCCGCATTGATCTTTTGGGTTACCCCATTATTATAGAATGGTTCTCCCAAAGCAGCCAGAATTTGAAATCTTCAAACTCTGCTACTACAGTTGCAAATCAATCAATACTTAGCAGTCAGAACGTTCATGCAACTGCTAGGAATGATGGCATCATGCATCGCGATAGTGCCTCATGCAAGGTTGCACATGCGTCCTCTACAGGAATGCTTGGCACATCATAGAATTAGTCGCCGGTCAATTAACAGATCTAGTGTAGGTAGACAGTCGCACCCATTGTTCTCTGCAGTGGTGGAACACACAAAACGTATCAAAATGGCAGCCCTTTATCCACCCTGTTCCACAGATCATTCTAACAGCACATGCATCCATCACAGGTTGGGGAGCTCATCTTCACAACTTGACAGTTCAAGGTCTGTGGGACAACAAGTACAACGCTCTGGACATCAATCATCTAGAGCTTCTAGCTGTATATCTTGCACTGAAAGCCATTCAGTCTCACCTCGTAAAACTCTCTCTCTCTCTCTTAAAACGGTCATTAGCCCCACATCAAAAGCTGCCCCTCAATTCCAGCCTTCTCACGCAGAACCATGGAAAAGTCAGACAACCAAACCCCAAGGAGCTCAATCTAGCGATTTGGCTACTGAAGTCATGTTGTTTGGTTATCTTAACTTGCCTCCAGGATGTATGACCATTCTTAAAGAAGCAAGGAACCCTCCTACCAGAGCATGCTATGCAGCTAAATGGAAAAGAGTTGTTATGTATTGTAGTAATAACAAAATTGATCCACTAGATGCATCCACTCAAAATATCATTTGCTACCTTATGCATTTACAGTGTGTTGGTATAGTCTACACTTTCATTTGACTGCATCTTGCAGCAGTAGCTGCATATTTGCAGAACAGACATCTATTCTTCAAGGTTCTAGTAATTAAAGCCTTTATGGAGGACCTTAAGAGAGTTATACCACCCAGGGCGCCCCCAGCACCAGCTTGGAATCTGAATATTATGCTTACACAGCTCATGGGTCCACCTTTTGAGCCATTACACAACTGTCCCCTACAGTTTCTTTCATGGAAAGTGGCCATCCTCATTGCAATCACTTCTTTGAGGATAGTTGGTAAGCTTCGGGCTTTAACCTTAGAAGACACTTTCAGCTTCATAAAGACAGAGTAGTTCTTTGCACCAACCCTTAATTCCTTCCCAAAGTGTTTTCTGCTTTTCATATCAAACAATCAGTTGAGTTGCCTGTGTTCTTTCCTCAACCTGATTTGGTTGCAGAAAGAGCTCTTCATACTCTTGATTTCAGAAAAGCGTTACTATGATACAATGAAAGAACAAAACCATTTTGCAAAACAATTGTTTGTTGCATTTGCTACACCTCAGGAAGGCAATTCCATATCTAAATCTGGTATTGCAAGATGGATTGTTAAATGCATTCAAACTTGCTACGCTAAAGCTAAACAAACTTTATCTATACTTTCTAGAGATAACATCCCTATAGCTGACATTTGGAAAACCGGAACATGGGCCACACCACACACTTTTACCAAACATTACTGTGTGTATGTGTTAGCACGTCAACAAGCCAACGTTGGGCAAGCGGTGGTAAAACGCTTTTTCAAACAGCTGCAACATCTACTGGTTAGCCACTGCTTTCGGAGAATACTGCTATATAGTCTATGCAAAGCAGGTGTATGTACAGCACACATACCTCGAATGGATTATGCTACTTACCCAATAAGCATCTGTTCTTGGCATGTAGAGCTGTAGATTCATATGCACCCTCCCACCTCCCCGGGCACCTGTAGTTGTTGCAGTCTTGCTTTACTTGCATTACATACCCATGGACAAATCTATACTACACTTACTCCATTCTCACCCTCTTGCGGGAAAACAATCTAACAATGGAGTCGATGCCCATACGAACTATCACTGAAAGGTGTCTCCTTATGAGGGCTCGAAAAATGTACTCCATTGCTCACATTTGCGAATCAGATTAATTCTGGACGAGCTATTTTTAGGTCCTACTTGAGTAGAAAGACAAACTGGCATTTGACATCTGCCTCTGAAAGCAGAGGAAATGTGACAAGATAGCAAGATTTAAAGGCATCTTTATTGCTCACAAAGTAAATGAGCAATAAAAATGCTTTTAAATCTTGTTAACTTGTCACATTTGCTCAGCTTTCAGAATCAGAGGTCAAGTGCATTTCACTTAGGTCAATGAGATTTTGTAGGTTACTAGACCTGCAGGGCTAGTGCATTTTTAAAGATTTTTCGAGCCCTGCTTACCTTGTGAATGGAAAAGACTTCTTCGAAGAAAAACAACTTGCAAACATCTGGACCCAACACTAGATGGCAGGAGTATGCAAAGCATGTGAATCTACATCTCAACATGCCAAGAACAGATGCTTACTGGGTAAGTAGCATAATCCTTACTTGACATGATTGACAACAATTGCCCCAGATGTTCTTGGGCAACAAGAAAGTTCTCTCTTCAAATGTAAATTTCCAGTGGTAAGTAATTTTTGCGCAAGTGAGCTATGAGTCTGCAGTATGCTTTAAGCTGGAGAACCAGCTCAATTAAATCCATTGTAGCAGCATTGTTACCTTGATTTCTCTTCGGGAATCTTGTCAAAAGAGTCACAAATGTTATAATCCTCATCTGTGCCCTTATTACACCTAGGGTGCTCTGTTCCTTTTTGAACCATGGCGCACCTTTAAATTATTGTGCCGTGCACAAACAGGGAAAGTGCTCCCATTACAAAGAATGTGCTGTCCTCAGAGCAGCTGCTAACGTGTAGTGCCCTGGGGGCACTGCATTAAAGCGAAACATGGAGCAGCTGCTTCAGACCCTCCATGTTTCACTGTGCAGGCAGCACCCCGCATGCACTTTGAGGCAGATTAAAGATTCCTTTTGCCGGCGGGTGCAGTGAGTGACTGCACCCGCCTGCAAGGGGATGTGTGGGAGACTCATGTTCCTCCTTCTAGAGGGCTACTGTCTGAGGGCACACTGACAGTGACTTGTGGCTGTGTTTGTTTTTTCTGTCCAGGCGGATAGCATAGCATTATAAAGAGTAGGAGGGTCAGTGGTTAACTAGTGCTTGCTGAAGTGTGTGATGAAATAAAATGTTTGTTTCCGCACACAGACCTACAAGCAATGCTGGAATCTGGACTGATGGCATCTGGCACTGATGGCAGGTCTGAAGATGAGGAGTACCTTGCGGGGCAGCAAAGGAGCTTGCTGCCATCCTCCGGTGTGGTCCCTAAAAGGAGGAGTTCATCAAGGTAATCTGGGGCATTCTTTACAAAAGCTGATTGACCAGTTTCGTCGAGCTCCAATTCTGGTCTCTATCCTCTTTCATTCCTTTCTCAGTTTTCCTTCCTTAGTCATCCATCTTCATATGGAAGAGCTCTGGACGTGTCTTTAGTTTTTTGTATGATCTGTGTGATGTCTTGTTGTCCCTCTGTACATGCACATTTTTGCTATCCTTTTTGGCAGTCCATATATTTGTATGTGCGTCCTCTTTTTGGCTCTTGCTGCGGGGTTCTTGGTGTTTGCTTTCTTACTGTCTCTTGTTTGGTGTCCCTACTTTGTACACAGTCTGACTAGTTTTCAGTCTATAGTTGTGAAGTAAACCGTGTCCGCTCACTTCACCAGCAGGACGGTAGATAAGACCATGCACAAGGCAGTGTGCTCTGAAATAAGCTCTAGCAATTTCACTTGAAGTGCTCGCCAAAGTTATCACAAATACTTTACCATTTTAGTAGCATTGCCAAGTTCTACGGCCAAGTATTCAGTGCATTGACAGTTCAAAATATTTAACACCACAAAAAATGCAATTGAAATTAAACCTATTCCAGATGGTTTGCTAAACCTCAAACCACCTTGGGATCTTCGTTGTTCTGTATAAACACTGACTGTGTCTGTCTAGGTGTGGGATCCTGTTTAAGTGCTTATTTCAATGAGCAACCGCTTTGCAAAAAATACAATTTAGATATAACTATCAGTCTTTGGAAATTTGTTTCCTTTACTTTGTATGTCTTCAGATAGAAGTAAAATGTGCAGCACATTAAACACTTTTAAAATAATCTCTTAAAAGGGAAAATACAGGCAGGTGAGCGACAGCAGCCTAATTAAAGAGGAATTTTACATGATGTGTTGTAGCTTACATTTTTCGTTCCGTCAGCTGTTTTGATCTTACTAGACCTACTTGTAGCTGTGATACTGTGGGATTCTATAGTTATATCAAAAGTTTGTCTAGGTCAAATCTACCTAACTGAACTAAGAACAGCACTGTAGCTCTTGATAGGGAATACTGAATTGCTTATACCTGATGTACCTGCCCTGCAGACCTGTACTGATTCAGCCAGACATTTGGTGACAAGAGATAAAGCCCCTATTCAGGCTTCATTAAAAACAGAATTGAACAGTAAAGGAGATTAAGGAAATTAGTTTTGCACTCCGCCAGTGACATCCAACATCTTGCAGCCAAAGAAAAGGAGAGCAGAGAGGCCTGCTTGTAGACTCACCATAAGTTGCTGGAGCTTAAAGCAGAGAGAAGTTGAAGTAGCATGGAAATGCTTAGCAGTTTTGTGTGTGGCTGCTACACTACATTGGGTTACTGAATGAGGGGGAGTGAAACCTTATTCAAGCAGAAACCACTATCCTTCACAGCCACACAGTCACAAGCAAACTCCAAATTAACCTATGCTCAACCCTCTGGCAGCTCGGCACAGAGCAATGAGGCCTAACTTAGAGGCATTGGATGAAGTACTTATGCAGCACTTCAAACTGTAATAAAGTGAAAACGCAACATAAGAAAAATCATGCATCAATTTAGAATTATAGAATAAATGTTAATAAATAAAACAAGACCAGAATTGCAAAAATCCAATCAGTAGAACCGGAGATGTGAAATTTGAATATTTCAGTGAATATAGTGCCAAAAATAGACAGCACCAACTGTGGCTGTGCTGTACCATGACAAAGTCACAAGTTCAAGTTGACTGCGATGGAACGTGGTCCTGCTACAGGGACCCAGTTAAGCCAGCTGAATAAGAGTACCTTAATTTCTGGTTGCAAGTTCCTGTGCCAAAGATGCGCTGCACAGCAGAGACAATACGAGGTCCAGGTTGGAGGTGCATCACATGACGTCAGTTCTGCGGAGCTGTGAGGCTGGGATGTGAAGTACTAGAGGGGGGCTTGCGTTGCGAGGGCCTGCGCCAGGGATTCCGGTCCAGGGAAGACATGACTTGGCAGTTCGGGCTGGACTGTTCCCATGAGGCATCGGGTCAGACTGATTTGCATATGGCCATGTCTGAACTGGGGTGGCTGAGTGAGCTAAAGAATGGTGATGGATTGAACCCAGATGAGTTGACTGGGGGTGAGTGTTTGATTTGCTCAAACGCATCGTCCATCATCCCCTTTTGTATCGCTTTGTTAGCCCTAAGTCGGCATGGTATGATCAGACGTGAGTCCCTTGCTCACTTGGCCACTGAATTCAAGATAGCCTGGCTGATGAGGATTATGAATCCAAAACCGGTCCCAGGATGCTTGTTTCCGGTCCAGGGAAGACATGACTTGGCAGTTCGGGCTGGACTGTTCCTATGAGGCACAGGTCAGACTGATTTGCATATGGCCATGTCTGAACTGGGGTGGATGAGTGAGCTAAAGAATGGTGATGAATTAAACCCAGATCAGTTGACTGGGGGTGAGTGTTTGATTTGCTCAAACGCTCCGTCCATCATCCCCTTTTGTATCGCATCACTCACCTGCTGTTTCGAAGAAGCTGCAGGTCCTGCAATGCAAAGTCCTGTGTTCATCATTGAGGATGCCGTCGACCAGGGGCATGTGATGTAAGGGACTGCATCAGGGATGGGCCACACAGCGACAGTTCAGTTCCAATGAATTTGCAAGGGCAATGTGTAGTCCTTGTGCTGGGAGAGTACTCGCATCAGAGGTGATGTGCCAGCTCTGCTTGGGGTTTCTGTGCGTAGCAGAGGAGATGCGTCCATTCTGATGGACCACAAATTGGCGGGCAGAGCACCTTCAGGACCACTTCCAAGGGTCAAGTACTGGGGTGGCACCACTTTGAAGGGTAGGACTCACAGTTGCAGAGTCCAGGTGCTAGTTACAAGAGACTAGTCATTTGAGTCACTCTGGTGGTCCTAGGTACAGGTTATAGATCTAGTTCTTCTTGCTCAGGCAAGAGGGCAGCAGGTCAGCACAGGAGGGCGGTAATCCTTTCAGCAACACAGCAGTCCTTCTTTCCGGCAGAATCTTCCACAGATCCAGAAGTGTCATGAAGAGCTGGGTTGAAGGGTCCAATATTTATTATTCTTTGCACCCTAGAGGTCCCCACACCCAAGGTGTCTGGCATCCCCTTTATCTTTGTTAGAAATGGGATTTCTGGTTGGCTAGGGCTTGCGCCTAAGCCAGACAGAAACCACCACTGTAGTCGGGGCAAGGGAGTTGCACGCTGAAGATAGCCCCTGCTCGCCCCCTTAGTAGTTTGGCACGAGCAGTCAGGCTTATCCCAGAGGCAATGTGTAAAGCGTTTACACACACACACACGCACACGCACACTTTGTATTATCCAAAACCCATTAGAGTCATAATCACACATATACACTGTGCCATCCGGCTCTAGGCAATATTCACAGGGATTATATACATGACAGGGCCAATCGAGCCACTGTCAGGATCATCCCAAAGCATAAGTAGTAAACATAAACACAACCAGTAACCACTGGCAAAATACTGCACTCCGCATTAGGCATAGAACACATTATTCATAAACACATTATGCAGAAGTCACAATTAGGGGACACCTCAGTGACACTCCCCAGGTGAATACATCACCTTCCCTTAGGGCCTTGCGCCTTCCTGGTACACACAGGTACCAAACCTGACCCCAGACCAACTGGCTTTCATTGGGGCTTAAATGCCCTCTGTCCAGAATGTCAGGGTGTAATAGTAGGGCCTCTCAAGTAGCCCTCTGGCTGCCAAAGCAGCGAAACACTGCGCAATCCGATGGGGTGTGGGGGTGCAACTCTTCCCCCCCCCCCCCCAACCTCCCTCCCCCCCCTTCATCCTGAAGCAAAATGCCCAGTGTTGCAGCTGCCCGCTCTGCTGCGGTGAAGCTGGGTACAAACAGGCCCTGGCACTAACTGCACCACTGAAGCCCCACTCCGGGACTTCTAAAATAAGAGAGACCCCTTGCTGCAGCTGCCCGCTCTCTAGGGGCAGCTGTAGAATCACCCATGGCCCTGTAGGGCCTCCTGAGCCCCCACTGGGACTCTAAAGGCCAACAGTTGCCCCCACGGTGCAGCTACTGGCAAGCGAACTACGTCGGAGACCTCTCTGGGTCTCTTTCAGTCAGCGTCGGGGTAGCCCCCACAATATTCCCTAATAAGGTAGCGCAAAGCTCATAAAGGCAGCGAGACCTCACTCGGTCCCCCTTGCAAGACAAAGTGATGGCCTACAGCAGCCACCCGCTACTCCGCGGTGCGGCTGCCTGCGTAAAGACCAGGGGAACCGCTGGGCCCCGCCTGTCAGCTCTTCCGACTCACCCTCACTCTGGGCAAGTCAAAGTTCCTCAGCGGGCTCCAAAACATGGAGTGAAACCTCTGTGAACTTCCTTTCCCTGCTGGCTGCTCGTGACATTGGGCCAAGCCCACAACCAGGCAACAGCATCCTGACTTCCGCGGAAGTATCTGGCGGCTTGGGTTGCTGGGCAACGCTGTCGGTTCCTGCGCGCTCGCTCAGCAGACGAGCAGCTGCATTTGGGCTTCCTTGCAATGCGCAGGGTATTCCTCAAGTCCCAAGTAAGCCCACAGCAACTCTCATGGGGTCACAGCCCCAATACCTATACTTCCACTGTCTTTGTTCACCCCCTGGTCCAGGGTCCAATCAGCGCTGCAAGCCCACCA
Source organism: Lissotriton vulgaris (assembly GCF_964263255.1). Taxonomy (NCBI): domain Eukaryota; kingdom Metazoa; phylum Chordata; class Amphibia; order Caudata; family Salamandridae; genus Lissotriton; species Lissotriton vulgaris. The sequence goes on from NC_141685.1 coordinate 934,939,339, forward strand.
GTAGAATTTTATTTACTGACCCTGGGTATCTGAGATACCACTTCACAAGGGACTGACAGGTAAATTAATTATACAAACAACAAGGAGCTACAGAGGGAAAAATGCAACCAGGTCGCCCTCCACTCAACATACAATATCAATACATCAAGACCTGATCTGCAAGGCAACTCTCTTGAGGACAAGTATATAAATGGGGGAAGGTGTTCAAAAAGCTTTGTCCTCATATACGCCCCTCCTTTACATTCAGAGGTAGTAACCTCCCACTTTAATGCCTTAAACTTTTAAAACAATCTTGTTTTTACAAATGACAGTCATCAAACTACAATACCCCTGGCCAACATACAGGAGTATCCCTGTGAATGGTTATCAAAAAAATAAATCACCTCAATCTTTGAAAAATGGTGAGACGGCAAGATGGCACCTCACTTGCGCAACACCAATACAGCTTGCTGATTGGTACTCACCAGCTATGCCCACTTTTTACATCATTGGTAGCCATCTTGCCTTAAAGAATAAGTAAAGTGTCTAGGACAAACAAAAATTGGTGCTAAGAAAAACGTGATGTGAATGAATCACATACCACAAATACGACCATGTGAAGATAAAATTGAAATAAGTCGCACATTAACCGATACCAACTTTATTATCCGCTGTACACTTATTCAAATTAGAATCGGTTGCAATTTATGCATACCGCTTCATACTGAGCCGACATGTTTCATTGCCAACATAATTTTAAGGCAATTTCATCAGGGCATGAGGTACCAGTACTGGACACTGAAATTTTCTTTTACGGGGACTGCCGAATGTGAAAACAAAACAGACACATAGCCAATCACTATCGAGGGATCTCTTTCTCTACATTGAGTCTGAAACTATATACTCATTGCACATGTGTTTATATTACCATAAACGAGCCACGGTCCATCATACCAGCTCTTTTCTTTCTTCACTCATTAGACAAAACTCCATCAGTGAGTCTTCTCAATGGGCTTACACTCTGCCATAGTGTCAATCTACAGAGCGATAAAATTGTTAAGAGACACACATGTTATCCATCTCACAGCCAGTTCCACTCATGCTGAGGCCACTCCCATATTAGGAACTCTGTTTAATAATATTACGACAAGCACCGCTAAAAGTTACCGGCATCACAATCATTCAATCTGCACAGTTTTCAGTGGCGTTTTCCAAAAACACACTCTTTTTAATTATCAATTGCAATTGACGCTCCCATATTGGGCACTTTTTTTTCTCAAATTACGACGGGTGCCGCCATGAGTTACTGGCACCCCACCCCTTTAATCAGGACCACTCTCCTTTAACCAGGACCACTCTAAGTCACGCTTTTCCACAAATTATGCCCTCCTATTCATTCATACCGCAGTCCTTGCCGCCTATGTCCTATGGAAGCGTGTTGTCTCAACCGTCACTCCCACAGAGTGACTGCTTCACATTTAAACTTCCTAACCGTAACCCCAATCACGTGAATGGTCTGCGGTCATGGGGGCCATATTGGAGTGTAGTAAAAATGCCAAAAGTAATATTTTTAGCGTACATAGCGAATAAAATACAGAGCGTTTCCGCTAGTCATGCAATGTTTTCATGTTCCTAAAACATGACACTCTTAATCCTTTTCATTTTCAAGAGCGTTTATTTTTCATTTTTTTTTTTTTTAAATCGTTTAAGGAGTATACAGCTGGGCGTCCATATAGACGGACTCTCCTTACAAACTCATGCTACTTCAACTGCTTTTACCTCGAGTGGGCTCACTAGTCCATTATTTTACATAGCCTGCCACTAAGTTTAAGGGCTCCATATATTGATCAACATATCACGTGACCGTACAAAATTCGTGGTGGACATCTTGTAATAAGCAACAGGTGTGGCCTCCATACACATGTAGTTTATATTCACACTCTGTAATCATTGTAAAGGGATTCTGATTTCATATTCAGAGTGTTACAATACATTGTGAATTCCAAGAAAACAGGTACTTCACTCTTGGACACCAAAATGCAGGCTCGCCATCACCAACATGATTAATAAAGATTTTAATACTTGACTTTATTCCATTCTATAAAGTAGTTTAATCCAATCTGGTCACTTTTCTCTTGAAAAACCCAACGTGCCTTTTGGAAGCCAGAACCCTCTCTATGTTCTGCAGGCCCCCCAATACTTTCTCCAGTACAACCCAGGTGAAAGAATGTTTCTGCTCATGACAGTGCTGTATTAGTTTGGTGGTTAACTTCCCTGCTCTGATGGTGCTACGGTGTCCCTGCACTCTAATTATGATCTTCCTGGTTGTAAGCCCTATGTAGTGTAAACCACATTGGCATGTCAACCTATATACCACATTCATGGTATTACAATTACTGAATCGCGTCGGATGCCAAATCCTGCCAGAGTTCAGGGTCACATTTAGAGTCTTCTTAGTAACACTACATACAGATCATGTTCCACAGGGGTAATGTCCTGGAGGAATAGTTACCTGACCTTTTAAATGCAAATCTCGGTGGAGGCATTTTAAAGTCAGTTGTAGAAAGTAGCGCCCAGTGCTTCCGTATAGATTGACGAATCTGGGTAGCTAGTGGGTCGAACGTCATCACCACAGGTACACAATCATCCTTAGTTCGTTCATCTTTCTCCAAAAGTACACTGCGAGGAGTATTTAAAGCTCTTTTCTTAGCTTGATTATTTTGCAGGGGTAATGTCTCTGTTTAAGTTCCTCACACAGCCCCTCTGATGGTTCTAGGTATGTCACAGTGGTCAAGCAGTTCCTGTGATATCCCAGGAACTACCCCACTGGCAAGTTATCTCTTAGCGCCCTGGGATGGTATGATTGATAGAGCAGGAGCAAATTCTTATCAGTTGGTTTCTGATGAACTCCGGTACACAATGTGTTACCCTCCACACAGATGTCCAAGTCCAGATATACAGCCTTCTGACTGCTATTCGTCCATGTAAATCATAAACTGGCATCTTGATGGTTAAGCCAGTTGAGGAATTCCAATAGGGCTTCCTTGCCACCAGACCAAATATCCTCTATATACCGCTTCCAGAGGTGTAAATTCTTCTGGAAGGGATTAGACTGATGGTAAATGATGTCCTCTTCAAACTGGCCTACGTAGATGCAGGCCAGACTGGGCACAAAAGTTGCGCCCATAGAATTCCCTGTGGTTTGCAGGTACAGCTCATCTTAATAGCAGTAATAGTTACGAGTGAGTGCCAATTCAATGCACTTCAATACAAAGGACTGTGGTGTGTCATAGAACCACTCTTGTTTACCCAAAGCCCGTGCTGCTACCACCAGCGTGGCGTCTTGGGGTATACAGGTGTAAAGCGATTCGATATCAATTGTGACCAGAAATTCGCAAGATGGATCAAAATGGATATCTGCCAAAATGTTTAAAACCTCCATGGTGTGTGTGTGTGTGTGTGTGTGTGTATATATGTGTATGTATGTATATATGTGTATGTCTGTTTGTCCTTTATGCATTACTACACCATTCATCCGATCGCCATGAAACTTTGGGAAGTTGTTGAATACACTCCCGCGAAGGTTTCTGTCAAATAATTTTTTAAAAAATCGGCCCCCCAGGGCCCTCATAATCTTTCGAATACCAAAATAGACAGCGAATTTGCGAGCATCGTCCGCAGTTATGACCCCCAAACGGAAATCGATTGGTCAATGTACATCAGAAGCACAAAAGAAAAAGGCATTACGAGCTTTAGAAACAGACGAGCAACGGGAAGCAAGATTAGAAGCTGTTCGAATACAAACTGCTCAAGCCCGTAATTCTCAAACGAACGAGCAACGAGAATCAAGATTGGAAGCTGATCGAGTACGCACTGCTCAAGCCCGTTCTTCCCAAACGAACGAGCAACCAGAGTCAAGATTGGAAGTCAATCGGGGACGCACTGCTCAAGCCACACTTTGAAATGTTTTCAAAAATAAAATGAATAAGTTTCAATAACAGTGGCACAATGTAAATTGAATGTTATCATAACAAGTTTCCTTGAATTTCCTTTCTTCTGAGATCGCAGCAACGCGCGACGGGTAAGCTACTCTTTAATAAATGACTGTTGTTTTATCACTGACTCTCTAAGAAAGAAGTCGGCGAACTGTGATAGAGGTTCCAAAACTGATTGGATCCCCGACACAATGGGTCGGCCAGGAGGGGACGTTGGGGTTTATGTATTTATGGTAGGATATAGAAAGCTGGAGTCCTGGGCTTGTTGTTCATCAGAAACTCAGCTTCCTTAACTGTTATCCATTTGTTCTCTTTAGCTATTCGTACCATTTCCCTAATAGTCTCCAGGAGTTCATTTACAGGGTCACAATTTAGAGGTTGATAGTTGTTACGTGCCCCCAACAGTCTAGTTACTTCAGCGTCATAATCAGTGGAATTCATAACCACCACTGCCCCACCCTTGTCAGCTGATTTTATGGTGAGCGAATGTTTATTCTGTAAACTATTGACTGCATTTCAATCCTCCCGACTCGTATTGCTGAATTTCTGAAGTGTACGTCTTTGTTCAAATGTTGTGATATCCTGTAGTACCTTACTTTCAAATACCACAACTTCTGGCCCTATCATCGTATTTGAGGGACAAAACTGAGATGGTTTTTTGAGTGTGGTACTAAATAATAAGGGGGGGGGTCCTGCCGTTTGTTAGCAAAAAACTTTTCAATTTTATCTTTCGCATTGTCTCATGAAATTCAACTCTGCACGTCATGGGTCAGTGCGGGAACAAACCCTAATCCTTTATTTAAAACCCTCACTAGTAGTGAGAGTATGGTCAGACCGGTCCACCACTATATTGTTCATCTCTGATTCTGCCCCCAACTGCGTGTTATCTGGGGGGGGGGGGAGAGTATGTTTGCCATGACTGGTTCTGATTTCCCCGTCCGTGGCCTCTGCCCGCCTGACCACCCCCTCTGTCGCCCCTTGGCTCTGAAGACCGGAGTAGTGCACCTAGATCTTCTTTGGTTGTCTCTTGCTGGTTAAACCTCACCCTATTTGAATTAACTTGATGTCCCCCTTCTTCTTCTTCGCTGGAAGTATTATCGAAAGTCCAGTTATGGGGTGTGCTTCTAGTTTGTTGTCTCCCACCCATTGCCTGCCCCACAAAACGCTGTTGTTCTGGTCCCGGTTGATAGTACTTATCCTCCAAGTATGGGAAAGCCCATTCGTGGGGATAACCTTTCAAGATTGCGTTTCAAGCCTTTTATTTTTTGATTAATCATGTAATTCTTAAATCACTAAGATCTTCTTGGATTCTCAAAAGTTGTTCTTTGGTGTTCGTGAGAGTAGTATCTCGCTTTATATTTTCGTATTTTAGGTAAATTAAATATGCCAAACGGGTGTAGACCAACCTTGCCATGTTCACCACAGAGAGCACACACACTTTACACTGCCCAGAGTCCTAGAACCACCAAAAGTCATGAAAAAGGCTAGGAGGAAGGCAAAACTTTCAGGGACCAGCTTGTTTGTGATCACAAAAGACCAGTGTCAGACCCCTTGTGAGAGTGCTCAGGCAGGACCTTTGTGATGTGCAATTGTGGTTGGTGATAGCTCCTTGTTAACTCGGTGGCCCTCCTTGCCAACACGTATCTTCCCGTTATCTTACTGCCTGGCAGTTCGGGCTGGACTGTTCACATTGGGCACAGGGTCATGAATTATTTACATATGGCTGGGTCCAAACTGGAATGGCATGGTGGGGAAAAAAATTATGGATTTAGGCCTAGATCTCTGTACAATGCACAAAGGACAACTGCCAGCTACAGCCAGTCATGTGATCCAGGATCATGTTGTAGGCACCAATTGGTTAGGACAAGAAAATGCAAACTTTCTAAAAGTGACATTTTCAGAATTGTGAATAAAAATCCGACATTATCATTAAAGAGGGCTTTTAATTACAGTTCTATAAAAACCAAACTCAACTTCGGTACCTGCTCCCAATTGAACGTTATTACTTATTAAATGTTATAAGGTTACTCCAATGTTATCATATGGGAGAGGTAGGTCTTGCCATAGTGAAAAACAAATTTTAGGTTTTCACTCCCAGGACATGTAAAACTTGAAAGTACATGACCAACATTTTAAATGCACTGCATCCTGCCCTTTGGACTGTTAAGGCCTACCCTAGAGGTGACATATGTGTTAAAAAGGAAAGTTTGGACCTTACCTAAGATTTATTTTGTCAAAATGGCCGATTAAAACTGCACACACATGCTGCAATGGCAGGCCTGAGACAAGTTTAAAGGGCTTCCTAAGTGGGTGTCAGAAGCAGTATGGCAGGTGCATCAGTCACATTTAATTTGCATGCCCTGGGCACATGCAGTATCATTTTGCTAGGAACTTGCAAGTTAATTAAATAGGACATTTGGTGTAAGCAAAGTCTACCATGTTTAAGAGGAAAGCACAAGCACTTTAGCACAGGTTAGCAGTGGTAAAGAACTTGATTCCTAAATGCCAACAGAAATGAATTCAGAAAACAGAAGGCTGGAGGCAAACAGTGTGGGGATTACCCTGCAAAAAGGGCCAAGTCCAACAGTCACTTGGACTTACTATTTCGATATGTGTGCTTACATGTTTTGCAGTGCCTTTCAAACCTTATTTGCATAATAATGCTAAATCAGAAAAATGATTACTGCTTATGTGCAGCCTAGGCTTATTTTTGAGCCTCGCTGCCTTCCTGTGTGCTGTTGAATGGATTCAGAGTGCATGTAGTCTCTAGCTTTTGTATCAAGTTTACAGAAGCAGGAGGGCCTGCCTGTTGGAATGCATCATCTGGCTAGTGTGTCTTGTTTGTGATCTTCATTTGGCACTGCTATTACTAGTTCTGGATAGAAGTCCAGTTGCATTTAGGTTAAAAGGTATGTACTTTTTGTCTGGAGAAGGTTTTTGGTAGTTTTAGTGTGGTTTTCTATGGGTTGCTTGTTAACAAATGTAATACACTGTCTTTTAAGGATATTTATGTTGTAGCACATGTTCTGTTTTGAGGGGTTACACTTAATTAGCGTATTAAGTACTTCTCGAGTACAGTATTTTGAATGTGGGTGTGCAGAATTGAAGTGCATATTGTCATATGTTTCAAGATTACCTGTCTGCTCTATTGATTTTTTTCGATTGTGCATTTTACCTCCTACAGATGTTGCCTTGAGCATGTGACTGCAAGATATCTATCTGCTGACTGAGCATTTGTTTGTTAATTATGTTTCACAAATGTTGGTCTGCAAGATAGTATTTGAGTTGCGCAACTTTCATACTTCATGCAAGATTCTGTTGGTTAAGCATGTTTTTATTTTGTTTTCCAGGATACCCTTGTGTTGAACCGATTTCATGTTGTATGCAAAATACCCTTGGTTTAGCATTTTCACACACTATTCTTCTAAGTAAATTTTCATAAGCAAGATGTGTGATTGAATGTTTAGAAGTTCTGTGTCAATCAGTCCTTGTTTCTTGGGCCTGTCTATGAATGAAGTTACTCTGTTCTGGCCCATTACATTATTATTTGGGTGAGTACAAGCTATCCATTTTGGTTTTACATTCCTTTTGTTCAGTTTTATTCCTGACAAATGGTCATAAAGGATGCAAATGTAGGTACTTACATGTTTTATTTAAAGCTACGGCGATGTGGGCTGTTGCATGTTTTCTTTTGTGTTGACCGTTTGTAAAAGGTGAGACGAGTATATGCTGAAGGATATCTTTCATTCTGTAGGGATGTGTGATGGTGCGTGTTTTCTTTGTGTTGCCCCTTTAAAAGATGGGAATTTTACCCTGCATTGTAACTTGTCTATTGTGTGTAATGTCACTAAGTCTTGTCTTTTTTCCTGTCTCTGTGCAGATGTGATTTCTTTGAATTCTTTAGTTGCAAAGTTACAATTGTCACAGATCTTCCGGTCTTATCTAACGGCACTACCTGATCTACTGATGAGGTGTTCAACAACCTATAACAGATACATGCCCATCTCACCTTCTGCATATGAAGAAAAGTAACAGTAAACGTTCAGCTAGAGCCTAACATTTTAAACTGACAGACATTCTCTGTATGCTGTCTTTTCAAGGTAGGAGTGCATTCCAAGTGACGTACGACTGAGTTCATTGTGACAGTCAATACCAAAAAGATTGATCACTTTATTCTCCAGAGGAGGGTGGATCATTTATAAATGTGATGAAGAAACCCACAATGAATAGCTAGCATACCAGATAATTAATGCTGCTGTTTTTTGAGCTTTTTTAATAGATCATTATTAGATTATATCAGAAACAGGATACATGTTATATATCCAGCAGCGAAGAAAGGAACAGATTAGCAACAAACATGTTAAATTACAGCGAGGACTATCTGCGATAGTTCATATATCACTGAAAACAAAACCGGCCCACAACAGTTACATTTACAATAAATCCCTAGCACTCAAGGATGTAGCGCTGTCTTTTGGCCTTATGTCGTTGAAGGATCTCTGGCCTATTCCCCTGTGCTCTCTCCACCTGCCAACCCATCTCTCCCTGTGTTTCTGCATCTCCAGCCAAAGCCCATTGAAGACATATGAAGACTTTGCGGTTTTTACTCTCTCCGAGGAAGCCCACCTGACCTCAGTCCATCTCCATTACGTGAAGATGTAACTTGTAGGGACCTTGGTCACGAGCCCTAGGGCTGAATGTTGTGTGGACATGGGTTTTGTTATTAAAAAGATTCATCCTGTAAGGTAGGTTACATAACCTACACTTCTTACTATGCCAGCTCCACACCTTTACAGCCATGAGTGGGGGCACCCATACCTGCAGGTTGTAGGAAAATGCCCCTTTTTGCATGTTTGCCCCCACATATTGCCTGATGTTGATGCTTTTTGACTAAGTGTGCACTGGGTTCCTGCCAGCCAGGTACCCAGGGCCTATGTTATTTCCCAAAATTTACTGTTGCAAACCCAATTGGCAACTCTCTGGCCACATGGAAGTCCCTTGTAAAAGGTACCATGGGTACGAAGTCCACTGTGACCAGAGAAGGCCTCTAAGGACTGCAGCACATATTGTGCCACCCTTAGAGGGCCTGTACCTTAACACACACACACACACTGCCATTGTAGGCTGCGTGTTTTTATGCAGAACAAAGTGAAGAGTCTACAAGGCACACATCCCTGTGTGCCATGCCTACAACCCACGACCTATGGTATAGTTAAGCCACCCCTCTAGCAGGGTGCACTATACCACTGGTGAGGATGCAGGTGCATGAGCCTTGTACCCCTGCAGTGTCCAAGTCAATTCATAGACATTATAAGTGCAGTGAAGCCATAAAGAGTATATGGTCTTGGAGTTTGTCATTACAAACGCCACAGCACCATAATATAATGGCTTTCCCGAAACCTGGCAATTTTGGTATCAAACTTTTCAGCACATTAAACCCACACTGATGCCAGTGTGGGATATAATGCCAAATGCACTCAGAGGGCATCTTCGAGATGCCCCCTGAAAAACGACCTAACTCTAGTGCCCTGGCTGAGTAGCTGCTTGTCCGCTTCCGCCACCGGACATGTTTCTGGACCCGTGGGTCGGGAGCTTTCCTCTCTATGGGCTCTGAAACAAAGCACATCCTGGGTCACGGTGCAAAGCCTTCTACCGCAGTACGGGCAGAGTCCACAAAGAGGAAGCTTTAAAGGCTTGCCGACTTTATGAACTGATCCAGCCGTTCGCTGCTCCCAGCAAACTGGCCCCCACCGGTTCTGACCCCCACTTTGGAGGGAGAATCGGCAGGAAAACCAAGATAAGAGGATTGGTATGCCCATCTTTGCCAACCCAACCCCTCAGGTGGGGGAGGGGAGGCGAATCACAACTCTGTCTCTGCCATTTTGAAGATGGGGACCCCGCCAAGCAGAGTGAGGCTTATGCCCCCCTCCCCCTGGAGGGTGGCATAATAGGGGGGTGTGCCCCCAAGGAAGTGACCCATTGGTCGCAACCTGTACCTACCTAAAACGCCCCTAAACTTAGTATTTAGTGGCAGCCCTGAACCTTGCTTCCTGAGACAAGAAAGAAGTAGTACCGAAGAGCCCTGCTGAAGGAAGAGGAGGTGGACACCAACTGACTAGAGCCTTAACTCTACCGGCTTGTCCCGACCTCAACCTGTTCCAGCGTAATCCAAGGATGTCCTGCAGCCAGCAGCCCCCCAAAACCCAGAGGACCTTCGCTCCCTACCCTACAAAGACATTGTCTCCTGTGAGCTGAGCACAGTACTTGCTCAAGAAACCAGACTCTGGCTCGGGTTGAGTCTGCACCCCTCTGCACCTGACGCCCACGGCCTGAGTTTGAGTGGCCCAACACCACAAGGAGGTCTCCTGCGTAATCCTGACTTGGGATCTAGTGATCCCAGACCTGCCTCAAGCCCCCTGACGACGCCTGAAGCCTCTATCTAGAAGATCCCCGAGACCAGAGCTGGTAAGGAAAACCTGACACCTCAAGACACTCCTTAACCTGACACCCCACGGCCTTCGATAGCCCAACCGACAGTGTCCAGGCAGCCCCCAGCATCCCAACTTACCTCTCCAACCAGTGGTCGCCTCCAGAAAGTCTTTGTGCTGTGCCTGCAGTGTTTCTTTTGACCGGAGCATCCCCATTGAAAATAATAGGGCACCCGATGTCGATTCAGCACCTGGCTGCCCCAGTGCCGCTGTGGGTGCACCTTGTGTGCTAACTTGGATCCCCTTTTCCTTGACCTTCACCCCAGGAGCTGTGCTCCCTCAACCTTATGGCCTGCCCGAGAGCAGCCGACAGCCCCCCTAGCCCAATAGGCTAACATTAGGCCTCAGCACTCTGCATCCTTGAGCCTGGGGGAACCGTTGTTCTAACCCTAGAAACTCAACACTAAAGACCGATTGCTTACCTGCAAACCGATAACTTTATTTTTTTTCATAGGATTGCATGAACTGTTTTCCTCAGACAAACCTTTTATGTGTTGAGGGTGTTTGTAAGGGAACCTAAGAAAGTGTATTTTTATTAAAACTGTTATACTCCCCTTTTAGCTAGGAAATGTCCCAGTGTGATATCTAGCATATCACACGGAGTAGAAAAATTAATCTAGAAAGGAATCAAAAGTAATCTAAAAGTAATATTTTTGCATATTTTTCAAACCTGTAAGAAAAGTTATTATCCATCTAACTTGTTAGTTGGTCAATCTGTCTTGGAAAGTACAATTCCACTTACCTGTACCAAGTCTTGCTTCTAAAAAATAAAATACAACAAAGAAATATTTTTGATATAAACAATTGGTCTGAGTTCAGTCTTTGAGTGTGTAACATCGTTTCTTGCCTGACTGTGTACAATAAATGCTTAACCCTGCCCTCTGATAAAGCTTTACTGCTCGCCCACACTACTACAAATAGAGAGTAAGGTGATATCTATTTTTACTGGTGTATACCTTTGGGGACCCACTGGACTCTGTGCACACTATATCTTACTTGGGTATAGTATATACAGAGCCAGCTTCCTACACAGGTGTAGAGACAAATGCCACTCAAACCTACTCATAAGATGCACACAAGGACGAAACATTGCCAAAGCAACAACTAGACAATGAAAAGGGTGCTTAAATGGTGGACACTAACAATGTATCTGATAGAGGCCTACTTGATCGGGGCTTACACTTACTTAGTAAATTGTTTTTTGTGTGTCGGCTTTCTATTGCACTTGTGCTGTTTTTATAGTAAATTATTAGTACTCCATTTAATATTACTCAGTTTTCCGACCTTTAAAGAATAGGAGGATGAGTCTGTTGCCTAAATTCAAAATTGTAAACTATCATTGCATATTTCTTTGATGAGCGATCACACATTGAACCACTGTGTCGGTTGGTAGCATTGCTCCCGCATAAATCAATATATGGAATTTACAGAAAATGATAAATCATTACGCCTGCATTAGAACATCAAATGTTTCAAGACTTGAACAGGAAATGAATGACGATTGGGATGGAGGTGCTCCACTTAGGGAATAGTAGCACACCGGCAATGGGACTGATAGTGCTCTAATACTAGCACTGATCATACATCACTGCTTGAACAGATTGACACCTACCTTGGGGCACAGAGAGACTGGCATGGGCAAATTATCTGATTGTAAGGGTTATATGAATACTTGTGGGACAAGAAAATGAGCATGTAGCGACAGAGGTGATGTATACCAGTATTGAGAGTAGATTTACTGCGTGATAGGCAGTAGTGGTTGAATTCCATTCTTGGCTTGGAAGAGCTGTACAACCCTGAGTTGCTCAGCGTTTTTGGTTTGCCTTCTGTTTTTCTCACTGTGACTTGACAATATAAATGCAATGAGATACTCTGTGTTTTCACGCAGCATTTTGTGTATAGACTAGATACTGGTTAGGTGGGGCGCCAACCATAAGATAGCAAGCAGGGGGTGGTGTCACTGGTGGAGAGGCCTTTATTCCTGTAGTCCTGGAGTGGAGACAACCTCCAGAGGATATAGTTAGAGGGGGGCTTATTGTATGAGAGAAAAAGAGACTGAGACGGTTTGCAGTCTTGTTTTGTGTCCTTGGAAAATCAAGTGTGTAGTGCCTTGTTTTGGATCCTGTCTGAAATTCTAGAGCTCTGTTGAGGACTAAGGGCAACTTTATCCAATCTCTCTATACCACTTTACTTTGTACCGAGTAGCTATCCCCACCTGTCCTCCCATTTCCTATGTTTCGGCAACCAGAGGGATATGGATGAGGATGCCCCCGTTTCACGTCTTATAAGCATTGCCTAGCAATCAGGTGAACATGGATGAAGATTCCTAGGTGCATTCAACATTTAGATGTGATTAGCCTGAATCAATCCTCTTTGTTTCAGGCAGAAAAAAACGACATTTGCACCATTCTGATTGCAAAGTGCTCGAAATTTGCACTGTCTTATTGTCAGTGCTCACAATTTTGAATACATATTGCTCTGCTTCACTAGTGATATCTAATGCATAGTTCTAACTGCAGATTCCTTACCTTAGAATACTCCCCTGACACCGTGCTTGGTCTGGAAAACTTTACTTTAGTTTATTTCCTGCATGCCTCCTGGGTGCGCTGTGAGGCTTTGTGTTTACTCCATACCGCCCTGGAAGTGATGAATAGGAGCTGCATATAAGTGCCACCCATGCGTTCCAATGGCACCTCTTTCCAGAGCGCACGGCTGGAGCCCCCTTTCCCAGTGTCATTGGCCTTCTAATGAATCCTGGAAAAACAAATTCCAGTATACTAAGGAACGATATTCCCTCCTAAGGCTACAAACCATACTTGGACTGTAAAAAGCAGATGTCTGTCATGGACCTGCACAAGGAGAGGCTCTGGTGTTTTAGCTCGGGACTTGACTCAAAGTTGTGTGATAGGTGTTCCCTTATGCATCCAAAGGTGAGAAGCAAAGCTTTTGTCACCTTTGGTCCTGCTATTGCTTGAAGTCATGGTCGCGGATTCGCTCAAGCTCCAGAGAGAGGTCCGCTTTACATTCAAAGTCCAATCACAATAAAGTGATGCGGAACTCCACTCCATCCTGCCACTCTTTATGTATACAGAAGGTGAGAGAGCTTCACAATGTCAAATGTTCCCTCTCCTGGTCTCTCAGTGCAAAGCTGATTCCTCAATTGATATTGGTGTGCTCAGAATGTCCTGTTACATTAGCGAATCTGCAGCAAATTGACACCTTTAAAGAGGCCATACTGCAGATATTTGGTGTTCTTCCGGCTCCCCCGGTGCGCCTTTTGACCGCAAGGATCTACAGTGGCTGCCACTTAGGTTACTGCTGGGAGATCTGTCATGGGTGCCGCCTGATTCCCCCCTTCAGCCCATTATGGGCCCCCTGCCCACTCATGTACATACTTCCATCCCAGATCCATTACATATGCTGGTCTCTCTCGTTGTTGCCTTTGCCTACACGACTGGTGCAGGAGGAGGATCCGATGCTGATTATGTATGAACCCGAAATGACTTGAGCTCAACCAGACTGATGCTGCGCTATGAAATTACTACAGCATTACCAGTCACCATACAGTCTGACTCTGATTCAGTGCTTCTACTAGCGTGGACACACCATCAAAGTCTCTTCTGTACTTTTGCCTGATTTCGACCAAAGCTTGTATCCACCCAGAGATGAATGGTGATGGTGGATGATCTACTCCCTCATTATGATAATTTTCACATGGGCTTACAAGAGGTTAGTGGCCTTAATGCTTCCCAGATACAGGGTTGAATTAGCCACCTGGACCACCAGCAGAACAGAGTGTGTCGTTTGCAGGAGTAGTCTGATGAGCAGCAGAGGTCTTGGACCTACAACTACCCTCTATTAAGACCAAAACTAATGACCTTAAAGAAATTTGTAGGCCAGCCTCCTCTTAACCCTTGCTCCCTTTCAATTGGACCCTCCCTGATACCTTAATGGGCTCCTGCTCAAAACCATGTTCTTGCCCACTGGTGAATAGGCAGGTGGTCAGACGGCACCAGATAGCTACTCTTGCTGTTTCCTTGTGCTGAAGAAAGATAGAGGCCTTTAACCCATTTTAGACCTTCAATCTCTGAATGTCTTCCTGTGGAATGGCCAATTTAAAAGGCTCTTACTGGCCCACAGCTTGTCTTCCCTGGACCCAAGCGACTGGATTGTCTCCTTGAACCTGCAGGATTAATATTTTCTTATACTGATTCTGCAGTCCCACAGATGAAATTGATCAGGAGCATTTTCCATTTAGCAAGCTCCCTTGTGGCCTTACTAATGCCCCTCGGGTGTTCACAAAAGTGATGGTGGTGGTTGCCTCCCATTTTCCAAGGTCAGAGATACCAGTTTTACCCTACCTCAATGACTGGCTCTTGAAGGCAGGTTAGCCATAGTCAGTGATAACCACCTCCAGGCGGGGAGCCTTCTGACATCGTTTGGTTTTACGATCAACCCAAAGGTGCTCTTTACTCCTTTGTAGAGGCTGCCTTTCACTGGAGAGGTCCTGGGCACGGTATAGTTAAGAGCCTTCACTCCGTTTCAACGAGAGCCGGGCATTTAGGCTATGTTCCTAATATTTCAGCCTCTGTCTTTGATCTTTGTGAGAGCAGTTCTGAGCCTTCTTGGCCTTTTAGCTTCCTGCTTCCTCCTTGTTGACTATGCCAGGTGGCATATGGTGGGCTCTGCAATGGAATGTGCCGCCATAGTGGGTGTAGCATCAAGGACAACCATCAACTACCATTCAAAATTTGAAGAAGACTACACACGATCTGAAGTGGTGCCTCCTCTATTGCAGTTGGAACAACTGCAGGCCTCTGTCCCTTCCCAATTTAGAGCTGACTGTGGGGATCAGTGCGTCACTGATGCATTGGAGAGGTCATCTGATGGAGGTGAAGATCTGCGGACTGGTCTGGTGGAAGCGGAAATCAAAAGTCAGTTTGCCTCTAGTTGCAAGCCATTCGCTTCGCCTTGAAAGCCATCCTACCGTCCATCAAATGGACGCAGCTGCAGCTTCTCCCAGACAACACCACTACCATACCACCAACATATGGTATTGCTACAAACTGGGCATCTGTGCCTCTGGAATTAGTTTGGAGCGTCTGTGCACCTTCCAGATTGGAAACCATATAGCAATGTCTATGAATGCCAGCAAGAACAAGCTTAGCAGTTGGTGAGAGGTGGACCATTAATGGTGATTACATTCTGAGGTGGTGCATTTACGCCAGGCGATAGGACACGTTTGTGGCTTGGTGCGATTATCACAAGATTGACCCTGTACAATCCAATCTTAATTTTTTATTAAAAATGTAAAAAATCTTACTTCCTAAAGCCAAATCCCTGAATCTCACTGAATTCTATATAGCAACTGTTACTGTTAATGGTTTATTAAGGGAGGAACACTGGTGAGTACCCCTACTGGTAGATGGTTTCTATTGTTTAGCCTGCTAGTAACCCCTGCCCCTCATCCCCCCCCACTTCACTCCTTCCTTCAATCCCTCACCTCTTACTTTATCCGCCAACCTCCCTCCCTATGGAGCACTCCCTCTCATCGTGTACTTGAGTGAAAGTTTGAGAAAACCGTCCGGGAAAGAAAGCCACTAATTGGGGCACACCTACCCCCCCAGGATGGTCAAATGCTCAGAGGGGAAGCTTCAAAAGCCTGCTGCCTTTGTAATGCGACCACCAGCCTCTGCTGCTAGCAGCAGATGGCAGCCTCCGGTTTACATCCCCACTTTGGCAGGAAAACCGATATGAAAACTTAAAAAAGATAAGAGGTGTGCCCACCTTTGCCAACTCCAACTTCTATGGTGGAGGAGGCGAAGCGCACTTTTCAGTTCCCTCCATCTTGAAGATGAGGGTACTCCTCCAATCTGGGCTAGGACTATGCCCCCCTCTTCTCTTATGCTGCTATCTACCTTACTAGATTTCCACCCGTCACGTTTTTCTAAGTCTTTTCCTTCTGTTTGTATGAACGTTATTATGTGCACTTAGTGTTTCTTTGTCTCTGTCTCCTTTCTCACCTCTCTCTTGCTGTCTTTTGCTTGATATCACTCATTGTGATGTTTCATTGTAAGTCTGTTGTATACTCTCTTCGAAGCCTGCCTCTACTGTTTTTCACTCATTGTTGCTTCTGCAGCGTGTCTTTGATAGCTCTTGTACTTTCATCCCAAACTCCTATCTTTTCCCAACCATTTCTTTTCTTTAGATTCATCAAGCGGAAAAAGTTTGATGACGAACTGGTTGAGAGCAGCCTGGCAAAATCCACAAGCCGAGCCAAGGTTCCCAGCGTGGGCAGTGGCATAGAGCCAGGACGCTGCTCTGGCAGCGAGCCCTCATCTAGCGAGAAGAAAAAGGTGAGGAGAACAGTCATGGGATGTTCTTGATTGGGGTGGGGGCAGATGAAGGGTAATGTGCACAGGCCCGGACTGGCTGTAAAAGGCACTGGGAGTTTCCCCGTTTGACCGCCAGTGTGGGGGCTAGTTTTCGACCCCTGGGGGTCGTTTTTGTTACCGGGGCCGGTTTTGCAGCATAGCTATAATATCGGCTCCCTGTAACAAAAGCTGCTGAAACCAGCCCTGGCAAACAGCTCGGTGGCCTCCACAGGCATATTAGTGCTTCGGCCCGACTGCCTTCGGGTTCTGCTTTTCTCAAGGTGTCTAGGTTGCGAGCTTCATGCTTAATTCTAGGACATAGATCTCAGTGTATACTCCTTGAGCCTCCCCTTGCTCTTCCCAAAATGAACAGAATGGGGGTTGGGAGCACACTGCCTCACAGTTCCAGCACAGTTCGCCCCTTTGCATCCTGGTAAATGCAGTACACAGTTCAAACTTACTTAAAAAATAGCCGGAGTTTTTCACAAAAGTTGGGGCAGACATTGCTGTATATCTCTAGACACGTGCTTCTGGGTTGAGCATGTCATCAGTAGAGAGCAGTAGTATTCGAGAGCAAAGAAAAATCATCTTGGGTTGCAGAAAATGCTGCCTAGTTCCTCTCAGGTCACAGTACCACTCACAGGCACACAGTTGCATCTCCAAAGCTAGTCAGCTTGCTGGCTCAAGGGAGCCTTTTAAACAAAATGTGGGTTGGGAGCACACTGCCTCACAGTCCCAGCGCAGTTCACCCCTTTGCATACTAGTAAATGCAGTGCACAGTTCAAACTCATCTGAGGTTGCTGGAAATGCTGCCTAGTTCCTCTCAGGTCACACTACCACTCATAGGCACACAGGTGCATCTACAAAGCTTTTCAACTTGCTGCCTCAAGGTAGCCTCTTAAACAGAATGGGGGTTGGGAGCACACTGAGTCACAGAGGCCTGAAAAGAGTGTGACAGCCTGCTCAGCAACCCCAAATAAAATTCGTTTTTATCTGTACTGATGATGGATGATATCCAGAAACACGTGTCTACAGATTTACAGCACTAACCTGCACCAACTTTGGTGGAATACTCCAGTGAAATTTGAAGTAAGCGTGTACCATGAACTGCATTAACCAAAATGGGCAAACTGTACTGGGAGGTGAAGCAGTGTGCTCCCACCCCTTCCTCTTCCCAAAATGAAGCCTGTCCTTTTTTGAGAGCCTAAAAAGAGGAAAATTATTATCTTTCGCTCACTATGCCACCTCAGTTTGGATCCAGCCATATGCAAATCATTCTTAACCCTGCTCCTTATGGGAGCAGTCCAGCCCGAACTCCCAGGCCAGGTCCTCTCTGGACCGGAAGCAAGCATCTTGGGTCCGATCTCAGGGTATCACCCCTCCTCAGCCACCCTAACTTGAATCCAGTGGCACAACGAGCAGGGGACCCACGTCAGGGCATACTCTTTGTCACTTAGGGGCGAACATAGCAAACACAACAAGCTAATGGTGGGAGTGATGAAAGTTTTCAACCACTCTTCCCCAGTCAAGAGATCTGGATTTAATCCATTGTTCTTTTTTTTATGTAGAACTAACTATAAAGGAGGAATTTCAATGGTTTTGTACGCATGAAATATCCTACTAACCATATAACACCCCTGAAACCTTTGGTTTTTTCAGTGAATATATTCATATATAATATAGATGTGTTTTTTTTTACATTGTCTATATTCTAATTCTTGCTATTTAGACTGGTATTTTGGCACATCAATATTTCCCACACTGTATTCTGAGATAAAACCCTTTGATATTTCCAAATGAAAAAATACACGTGGAGCTTAAATTCCTCAATTTTGAATGATGCTCGTATCCCAGAAAATGTGCCCCTCCAAGACAAGCATTAGATGCCACTCCTGATTTATATACACGTATAACTTGAGAGCAGCATACAGTAATTTCAGTATTATGTTAGGTAGCCAATTAGCACAAGACAGTAACTGTCAACTAATATTCTAGTGCCACATGTACAATTTTAATAGACTAGCACTAAAGCCCACAGTACTCTTTATGCACTTTGCATGCATCCTCATCAAGCCATGGCTGCAGCGCTCATTTTGCACCATTGTTTGTATGCAGACAGAAGGGGGCTGTATATATGGGTGTGAATCTTTGGGTGGTGTTGAATATTTCTACATAAGGTGTCAGGTGATGGCCATGGGGTATTTTTTCTTTTTTTTGGCCCCATAGTATCGCCTGGAGATCGCTAAACAGGCTGGGCAGGGTTGAGGGTTGTCTTGAAGGTGATATATGGCTAGGTGACTGTTGCCTTAACAGCTGTTTTACTCACAAAATAGGTCTTGAAGTCTGTTACGACACCTGTGACCCCTTCTCCTGCTCCCAGTCCCAGCCTCACCAAACGTATCAAGAAGAGTAAACAGCCTCTGCAGGTGACCAAAGACCTAGGCAGATGGAAGCCCGCAGATGACTTGTTGCTGATCAACGCCGTGTTGCAGGTAACTGGGCCGCTAGTCTGAAAAGATGTCTGGGGAAACTGAGGAGCACAGAGCTCCAGCATGCCAGGCTGCCTAGGTTCAGTGGGGAACGCTGCACTCCAGTTTGTACTAGATCTCTGACAACACTGTGGGCTACTATCCTGCAGTGTGCAGTGCTTTGTAGGGTCACTGTGTTGTAGTTCATAAGGAATCTCGGAGGTTCCCTGGAGTTGTGATGCTAATCAGCGTGAACCAGTGTACAAGGGTCTGTGGAGCTATTGTGCTCTATAGTTGCTTACAAATACTGTGTTGTAGATTTCAGGAATCACTAAAGAGCACTGCACTCTAACATACATGGGTCAGTGGGGTTTCATTTGAACACTGGTATGACACCTACAAATCTTTAGATTTACTATTCATCATAAACCAGCCCCCATGATCTCTAGGACAGCTTCAGGTATTGTTCCTGTGTATATAGGAGCATTTGTGTTACTGTCAGCACTGTGCTCCAGACCAAAGGATTCTGGTCACTCACAGTACTTGTTTTCAGTGTAGTTTGACAGGATTTCTACTGTTAGATCAGGAATATGTGCTGTAGCCTACTGCAGGGATCTGAGATTCCTGAAAAGCACCATGCGCCTGTGTGAAAAAAGCATTGGTCTCTGTATTAATGTTGTCAGCGTTGACTTGTACTGTAACTGAGCATAAGCCTGGCCCGTGTATTCACCACATATACAGTTATTATGTGCTCTTTTCCCACAGCCATGTACCATGTGTTCTACTGTCATGGCATGAATGTTGTTTCGCGTATTGTTGCTTGTATCTAATTCCTTCGCACACTGTTACAATCACTCTACATCATGGCTTTTCAGCGTATATCCTTATCATAACATGTAATGAAAAATGTCCTAGCTACTGTAACGGAAAGTTTCAGTTCTATAAGGACTCTTTTACGAGGCTTATGCTTCCACTTACTTCATTTTTAGGGCTCGCCTGGCGTTGCAGCGCGAAGCGCTGCTGCTAGCGAGCCTTATTGTCGTTATCTTGCCTCCCCAAGTGGTACAGACCGGTGCACGAACAGACACCGGTCTGTGAGCGCGCGAGCCGCAGGGAACGCCAACGTGCACGCTTGCGGCGTCACGCTCCTGCCCTCGCACGTCTCTTCCAAGGCGCGCTCCAGGCCGACTTGTTATGACTTGGGACTGTGCGAGGCTGCAAGTTTATAGGCATGGGGTGTTGCGCGAGCAGTGGGAGGTCCTGCGAGTCCAGTCCAGATCGAGTCCTTAGTCAAGTACTGCCTGTTGGGCGTACTACAGACCCCAACAACGATGACACAAGTGCAACATAAATTCGTCTTGCTGGGACTGGTGCTGGCCATGCATCACATTACAATACGTTGGACGCGTCACTCCCCCCCCACAGTTGGTCAGATTGAGAGCAGACTTGCGTGAGTGGAGTATGGCGGAGGAGCGACAGCTAAAATGTGTCCACACTGATGAGAGCGCATAGAAGGAGCTGGAGATATGGGTGATATGCTGGAAGGACTGGTAGCCGAGGAGACGCAGCAAGCTGCACCCTCTGGGCGTTCACAGGTCACAGAGTAGGCTGTGCACCCGGGGGCCTCAATGGCGGATTCCCTAGATCGCTGAACAGTGTGTAGCTGAGTCTGAGTGTTAGGGGTTGTGTGGATGTGTGAATGGACAGATGAGGGGGGAGTGTGTGAGTGTCTATAATTGTATATCCATAGGCAGAGTCTGATTGGGAATAGTTCTATCTCTGTAGTTGCTGCAGGGGCTGTGTGTCAGTGGGAGTACAGTAGTTTTCGGTGGGTGGGCTCTGAATCTCCTTGGCCATCTGGCTCCTGCCTCCCGGAGAGCCAAGCCTCCCCCCCCTCCCCCACCCCCCCCCCCCCCCCCCCCTCCTGTGTCCCTGATTCTGCCCTCCTGCCATATGTACGACTGCCCTGGAAGGACAAACACTTGTTGGTGTGCTACTGCCACTACTGTTAGTTATTGCATTATTGTTTGGAGGGGTTTATTCTTTAAATTCATGCATTGTTTGCTTCCTATCCCGCTACAGCATGATATTCTCGCAATACTATGCACCTGCACTGCGCCAGTTGTGATTTTATTGCATATGGTTGGGGTTTCCCAAGACTGCCTGATGAAGAGAGCCATGGTCTACAACAGTGGATCACCAGAATGTATTCTTCTTGTATAATGCTGGCTGTATCAGGTTATAATTTACTCCCTGTTGTGCTACTGCTTACTGTATGTTCCATTCTGTGGTATTTTACACTGTGCGATTACTGAATTAATACAAGTTTAAAAAAAAAAAAATGTACTCTTAAGCCTAGGGCTGTTGTTAACTGATTGCCTGTGATCCCGATGTGAGCAGAAATGCACATTTCCACCCAATCTGTTTTATGAGAAATGTCGCAAGACTGTACCCTCACAGACCTATATTGGCCAATCAAAACCCAGTGGAATATGTCCGCTCAAAAGAGTTCAGAATATGGTCAAACATCCAGTAAGCGATGCAGTTTCTGAACAAGTTCCTCATGGCCAAATCATCTGTAATGGTAATTCTGGGTGCAGTGTTGTTGTTTCAGTATTACAGCAGATCTCGTAATGCTGGCCTTAGTGCAGTACTGGGGTACTGAACTTCCATTGAAATGCCCCCAAAAAGTCCCTGGTGCCATCTTGCATAAACTTTGCACTGCCGCAATAAAAAGTTACTTCTGTCACTTGCATCTGACAGCGGAAAAACATGTAAAATACACCTAATATATTAACTCAGTTTCTCTCAATACAAGTCAATGTAACATGACCATGTGAGAGAAACTTGCTATTCTCAGCGAATATTTATTCAATGTGCAAAAGTCGGGGTCTTCCCCTCAAGGATATGCAGGATGGCCTTAGAGTGGAGATATCATTCAGGATCTCATTAAGAAACCCTGCTACAGCTGACTGGGCTCTAGAGAGAACCCACAAACAAGCATTTGTAGTACAATAGGTCTCGCAGTTACTCGAGTTTAAGCAATTGGCATTGTAAATGACAATGTCTTTTATTTATGTTTTTAAAACAAAAACAAAAATAAAAGGCATTTTTATTTGCAATGTCAATAGCTCCAACTCGCATAAATGCGAGACCTATTGCATTGCAAATGCTTGTTATTAAACAGCTGCTATTTAAACAACTCCGAAGGAACTACAATTACCATGAATCACTGGGAATTTAGGAATACAGTTGAGCCTCAACCAATCATAAGACCGCTCTTTTTTATGAAACTCCTTGTCTGCGAGTCTTCAGCTTCTTTATTCGCTGCTCGCTGCCAAAGCCAAGTTCCTTTCTTTTTCGCTGTTCAGAATTGTCTTGTTTTGCTGTGTGCATATATGGAGTTTTTTAGGGCTCGCCTATCCCATTCCGCAAGGAATGGATAGGGGAGAATTCTAGTGGGCAAAAATAAGTCCTCAAACCATCGGGCGGATTTCCCACAGTTCACGTGAACACAAGCACGCGCTTTTCCCTCGGAGAGCTTCACTTCAAAGGGCTCCCCCGCCCACTGCTTCACACTTAACGGCCGCCAGGCCGTGTCTCCCATTTCTCCTCCCCCGCCCACTGCTTCACACTTCATGGCCGCCAGGCCGTGTCTCGCATTTCTCCTCCCCCCCCCCCCCTCCCCACAGCAATGTCAAGAGCTTATTTTTTCTTGTTTCGTTTCTCTCCTCATCCCCGTGCTTCTATTACTTGCCGTCTCCATCTATATGCCAAGCCGAGGGTCACATTTAGGGAATGGGGTTCCAGTTACAAATTAAGCCCCACTCCTACTGCATAGTGTTGGGATTAGTGGGACAGCGTGAGTGATCGAGTTAAAGGGCGAGAGAACAAGAGGATGAGAGTTGGAAAAAAGACTCGTTTTTTGAGCATGAGTATTGGTTTGGCGTGAATGCAGTGCAGATGAAACAGATTTGCTGAATAATTAAAATATAAAAATGGAAAATAACCAAAGACTACTTTCCTACTCTTCACAAAAATCTTGAGCTTTTCCCTGAGAACCCCACTTGCCATCAGTCCTGCTCCGCTCGATCCTGTCCTATTTCTCTGTAACTGCCTTCTCTCTTCCTCTGTCTACTCTCCCATTTTCTGCCTGCACCCTCGCCCGTTCGCAAGTCCCTTTCTCTCTGTCTTCCCGCCCCCTCTCGCGCACACGTCATGCATCTGCTTCCCTCTCTTGTCCTCGTATACAACCCCCATGCCAGTACCGCACCCTACTCTGTCCTCTCGATACTGAAATCATTTTGGGGCAGCTCCTAATTGGCTGCTGATGAGCTCACTCAATTGTCGAGGGCCCCGTGGGGGAGGGTGGTGGGTGATGAGCACATCATCGCCCAAATATCCCATCAGTGTGGGGCAGAGTTCGAGTGGGCGGAATCTGATGGAATTCATATCAAAACCTTCTCCGTGCTCCTGTAATTCAGCACCGAACCACTGAGGTTGCCTCCTTTCATCCAAGCAACACAGTATTTTTATTCAGCACCGAACCTCCTTCGGCGCCTCCTTTCATCCGGGGATTACGGTGCTTTTATTAAAAACCAAACCTCCTTAGACGCCTCCTTTCATCCGGGTACCCCAGTATTTTAATTCAGCACCGAACCTCCTTCGTCGCCTCCTTTCTTACGGGGATTACGGTATTTTTATTAAAAACAGAACCTCCTTGGGTGCCTCCTTTTATCCAGGGATTACTGTATTTTTATTAATAACCGAACCTCCTTGGGCGCCTCAATTTATCCAGGGATTAAGGTATTTTTATTGAAAACAGAACCTCCTTGGGTGCCTCCTTTTATCCAGGGATTACTGTATTTTTATTAATAACCGAACCTCCTTGGGCGCCTCAATTTATCCAGGGATTAAGGTATTTTTATTGAAAACCAAACTTCCTTGTTATCATTGTCTGTTAGGAGTTTTATAAAGATCTAAACTGTGCCTAGTCCACTTCAGACCCTTAATGTCACTCACCTTGTCCGTGCCATCTGCGCCCTTGCAGCTACGCGCTGCACTCACTGCTGAATTTTATAGCTGTGGTTAGGCAATTTTATTAAAAATTATTTGCCATGGCCTGATCAGCACATTGTTTACGTCAATGTTCTGTTGGAAACAGGAGCACTTTAATACTGGCTGACTTCTCCTATTGTACGGGCCATGTAAATGGAGGGTAGGGCTTAACGGCCAGGGCGTCCGACTCTGATGCTGGGGAAACCGGTTCAAGTCTGGCGAGAGGCTCAAGCATCCTGGCATCAAGGACAGGTGTGAGATCACTTTTGATTATAAAATTATATTTGCAGAAGGTTTATTCTGGCATTGTTTTACTATTCAGAAACACTTCCGGAGTGATAAAAGTAACAAGCATTAAAAATACAATAGGCCTCGCCTTTTATTAAGTTAAAGCCATTTGCTTTGCTATACAATACCATTAGCAAAGCAAATGGCATTTTTTCTCTCACCTTCATACAGACAGCAGGTGCACAAAAGCGTCTGCTTTGATGTTCTAGTTCTCACGTGCAACTGCCACAAATCCAAACTTTTGACCAAGTTTCTGCTTTAACAATGGCCTTCTGCTCCTGTAAAAATCTACCTATCAGGATTAGTCATTTGTGACTACAACTTGCCAAAGTTTCATTTGACTGTGCAGCGCTTCGAAACAGACTCTAGCAAATGCAATAGTTTTGGGCTATGCAAAGTACTATTTATAGATTTTTGTATTTTATTTATTTCATATGTCACGACAGTTAAAAAGGCAAATAAAAAACATGCCACCACCCAAATGTGCAATCTGTGTGCATGTAAAGAAAATGTTTTTTTTAATAATCATAACTTTAATAGAGAAGTTACTTTGTTTACTAGTGGGCAGGTATAAAAACTTTTTAGTTTTGGCGCACCTCGTATGTGCCTCTGAGAGGCCCTCAGTGTGCTGTTTAAATCTCAATGTTATAGTTAAAACCTCCTTGTGCCACATCACGTTAAATATATTCGCCCCTACCACTGTAATTTACTCCATCCACGTCCCGCTGTTCCATGAGCTCACTCTCGACCTTGGTGCTTCGGGTCCAGTTCGAGCCATATAAAACTCCGTAAAAATATTAAACTTCTCTCCCTATCACCAACACAGAATTCGTCCTTGCCCGTAGAGGACCTTCCGTTTCAAGGGCTAATTAATCGGTGACTCTCGTAGCATGCATTTCACTCAAATGCCAAGAGGCTTTCCGAAATGCAGTGCTAATCATTTGGTAATTCTCAACATCATACGCTTACCATACAAGTGTCTACGGTGCATTGAAACTGCACTGCAAATAAATCACTACTTCTCACCAGCATCCTGTTCATGCAGGCGCCTAGAGGCCATTCACAAGTGCTTCCAGTACCATGAGCGAGACCTCTCACCAGCACCCTGTTCTACACAACACCACACCACCACACACACACCACACTCTCACAACCACACCACCACACTCACAACCACCACACTCACAACCACCACACTCACAACCACAACCACCACACTCACAACCACACCACCACACTCACAACCACACACTCGCAACCACACACTCGCAACCACACACTCGCAACCACACTTGCAACCACACACTCACAACCACACACTCACAACCACACACTCACAACCACACACTCACAACCACACACTCACAACCACACACTCACAACCACACACTCACAACCACACACTCACACCACACACTCACAACCATACACTCACAACCACACACTCACAACCACACACAACCATACAAACACAACCACACACACACACACACACACACCCACACACAACCACACACACACACACAACCACACACACACAACTACAACCACACCGTCAGAGCACACTTTTACCAGACAGACACCACCAGCCGTCAGTGCACGATTTCACAGGGCACAAACACCACCAGCCGTCAGTGCACGCTTCCACCAGGCACACCTCATCAGACGTCGGTGCACGCTTTCACAAGGCACACACACACACCACCAGCCGTCAGTGCACGCTTTCACAAGGCACACACACACCACCAGCCGTCAGTGGAGGCTTTCAGCAGGCACGCACACACCACCAGCCGTCAGTGCACACTTTCACCAGGCACACACACATCACCAGCCGTCAGTGCACGCTTTCACCAGGCACACACTCACACCACCAGCCATCAGTGCACGCTTTCACCAGGCACACACCACCAGCCGTCAGTGCATGCTTTCACCAGGCACACACACCACCAGCCGTCAGTGCACGCTTCCACCAGGCACACACACCACCAGCCAGCACTGCACACTTCCACCAGGCACACACACCACCAGCCATCAGTGCACCATTTCTACAGGCACACACACCACCAGCCATCAGTGCACACATCAATTGTTAACGCAGCCACAATTAACTATTGTAGCAATCGCAGTATGGTGAGCTTTACTTTTAAACATATTCATCTAAAGGGCAGCGTGCCACCATTGCTACAAAAATTAATACACTTTTTTTGGCCTGCAATTTATAGACTTTTGTTGCAATTGGTGTTGCAATATTTAGCAATGCCAATAGCTCAAACTTAATTAATGCGAGACCTATTGCATTGCAAATGCTTGTTGATTGTTGAGCATGTGTGCTGGCTGCGGGATGCTTTTGTGCTCCTTTCACGGTTGTGGTTTATGCTTTTCTTGGTGCAGCTCACTCTGTGGTGAGTTATGCGGGGCATGGCACAGGTCAGTGGGGAGCCCTTTATCAAGGAGTTGGGCAAATTTGTAAATACTTACACTTCGCTGGAAAAGGCCCAGTCCTCCATTAAAAAGGTGTTTCCAAATTGGGTTTTCTTGGGGGCCATTGCAGGCAGGGGCCACTTGGCCGGCCACTACCCTTCCAATGAGCAAGGTTCCCTGAGAGGACAATACCAGGACCAGACCTGGTTTGCTAATTTCTACCCGACCCGTTAGGCTTATGACCAGTCAGAGTGTTTGCCCTTCTTCCCTTGTAAGGGTATGGGGCCGGCTGGCGAGTTTTATCCATGTCTTGCGCAGATCACATCGGATTTGTGGGCCTTTCAGACTGTTCATGGGTTTCACTTGGAGTTCTTGGGTTCCCCCATGCAGCTGGCGCATCCATGGCCAGGGACCCTGGATGTGGAGATTTCTGCTCTCCTGGCCAAAGGGGAATTTGTCCCACGGTCATTCACCTGCATGGTTTTTTTAAGCATCATTTTTCTGGTCGACAAGTCAGATGTGGGGGCACCGGGCAGTTATAAACTTGTGCGAGTGGCTGGTGTATTGCCACTTCAAGATGGAGGGCATCCATCTTTTGTGCACTGGATTTTCGAATTTCTCACTCTTCCCTTAGACTTTTCCTTCGCCCCGTGGTATTTCACAAAGGTTCTCAAACCAGTCGTGTAGCACCTGTGGGAGGGGGGACTGTTCCCTATTGTTTATTTGCACGCTATGCTCCTCATGGACCAAGACCCTCGCAGGTTTTTGTTGCACTTGCAAAGGGTGATCAAACGAGGGAAAGTTCCTTCTGGTCCGGGCTCAAAATGCAATCTTGTCGAGATTTGTGATCGATTCTACGGCGGCCACGCTCAGACTTGCCTTTACTCAAAGTGGCGAGGATCCGCCAAGAGCTCTGGAGGACCCTGTCCAGGCAGCAGGTCTCTTTGAGCCAGCTCCTGTGCCTTTTGAGGTTGTCTGCCTTCGTTCAGTGCATCATTCCAGGCCCGCTCCACTATCGGGCTCTTTGAAGCCTCAAGGCGTAGCACCTTTGGAAGGGGCTCTCGTTCTTTCATGCTGTCATGCTGTTTGAGGATGCTCTGGATGAAATTCGTTTGTGGTTCTCTCACATGAAGGCCTGGAACAGAAGGGCGATCTTGGACTCCATTCTAGACCTCGTAATAGAGTGCGAAGCCAGCAGGTCCGGCATGGGCGCTCAATGTGGGGAGTTCTCCACCGGCGGTGTGTGGTCTCCGCAAGAGCAGACTTTACAACTGTTTGGAGCTCTTGGCCGGGTCGTTCGCGGTCCGACGTTGGACCAAGGAAGGATCCAAACGTGCATGCTCTTAAAGATGGACAATCTCTCCATGGTGCGGTATATCAACCATCTGGGCGGCACCCGGTCAAAGGTGCTCTCGTACCTGGCAGCCAGTTTTATCTGGAGAACCAGGTCTTAGTCATTGCAGATTACCTGCCCGGTCAGGAGAATCGGGTGGCGGACTGGCAGCTGATAGCCAGAAACCGGTCCTTGGATGCTTGATTCCGGTCTGGGAAAGACATGGCTTGGTAGTTCGGACTGGACTGTTCCCATGGGGCACAGGGTCAGAGCTGATTTGCATATAGCCAGTGTCTAACCCAGGGTGGTGTGGAGTGCAAAAAAACGATGGATTTAGGCCCAGATCCTTGTACTGGGGTGAATGTATGACATTGTTCTACATTTTGTCCATCAACTGTGTTTTTTGGACTGGCAGTGACTCCATTTCTGGGATTCCAGACTTTGGCAGCTGAACCCAGAGGTCTTTGCGGCACTTCAGGCCCAGTGGGGTCTGTTTTTAGTGGACCTGTTTGCATCCCATCTAGACCATCAGCTGCCCTGGAGGATCCTACGGTGTCAGCAACGGATGCTTTTCTTCAGGATTGGGCACCAAAGAATGGGTACCCGTTATGCTGTTTTTCATGATCACCCGGGCAGTGGCCCAAGTCAGGCATCAGCAGGCAGAGGTAGTGCTGATAATCCCGATCTGAGGGTCTCAAGTGTGATTTCAGGTTCTTCTCGAACTTTCTTGGGTTTCTCTGATCCAAATCCCCCTGTTTCTGACGCTTCTGCTCAGTCCCGCTCTCCTCCCCCAACGATTGGTCCTGGAAGACTCCTTGTGTCTAATGGCATGGAGGATTTCAGGCGTTGATGGTCGGTCCTACGCCTTTCGAGCAAGGCTGAGGAACTCTGGTCCAAGGCCTGGTCCGCCAGCACCACCAAACTATATCGTTCTGCTTGGATGCAATGGTGTTGTTGGTTTTGTACGATGGGGTTGTGACCCATGGTCACCGAGCTAGTTCACATTTTGAACTTTCTCGCTCATTTAGCACAGGAGGGTTTGGCGTACTGCTAGATTAATACATTTTGCTCCGCTCTTTCTGCTGGGCATGCCCCCCTTGATGGTTCCCTCGTTTGCTCCGGGGTATTACGTTGTCGCTTCCCCCAGAACCGAGACATTCGGCTCTGAGACGTTAACTGGGCGCTTGACCTTTTCCTTTCCTGGTAACCAAACAAGTACTTGTCCCGGAAAGCGCTGTCCGCGAAGCTTTCCATCCTTTTATGCTTGATTTCCTGTAGATGGGTCTTGGATGTTAGGGCCCTGGACGTTACAAGAGGATTCTTTCTCCTTCGCGGGTCTTATTCACGGTTAGCAGAAGAACGAAGTCCAACACCAGGGTCATTGATTTCCTGTCCTTTCCGGATTCCCTTAAGCTGTGTGTGGTTCAATGCCTCAAGGCTTATGAGAATATGTTCACAGAATTACGACCTCCGGGGGAGAGGGACCTTCTAATCGTACCCTGGAAGCCCCACAGGGTGGTGTCTTCACTGACCATAGCCTGCAGAGTTTGGTGGGTTATGCAGGAAGCAGGGGTGGACCTGCTGAATTTTGGTGCGCACTTAGCTCAATGAGCAATGCCCTCAAAGGCATTCACTTTGGGCGCCCACTTGGAGGACATTATGAATGTGGCCGATTTGGTCCTCTGAATCTACCTTCAATAGGTTCAATTTTCAGCCAGTGTTCGATATGGCTCGCCTTGTGGTGAGCAAATTTTAAACCAGTATAATCCTCACCTTCGGTAGTATTTCATCTCAGGATAAATCCCTTCTCCAGTCCATTCACGGGTTGCCTTGCTGGCATGGTGCTAAGGTGCACCTGACACCATGCCAACAGTGCGACCCGTAAATGAACTGTCCCAAGATTAAATACTACCTGTGGCATAGACTTAAGAAGGCCTAATTTATATTGTGTTACCTGCTGAGCGTTGAGAACCCCCAGGCTTGATAGCCCTAAGGGGCAAAACTTTTGCCTGCTGCCTGTTTCTTACCTATTCATAATATACCAATTGGAACACAGTTACATATACCAGAAATTGAAGAAGCTATGCAAAATAAGAATAAATGAAGAAAATTTCATTTGAAATGATGTAGTATTCATTTTATATAAGGGAGAGCACACTGAATTTCTTTCCCAATCATTTCAATTTTGGGATACGTAAGGTCCAGTCCCATTGGAGTGCTCACTCGCAACTAATATTTGGGAATTTCTGTCGACAGGAAGAGGGTTTTGGACCTTACATCAAGTCAATCTAATAAATTGGCACTGGACATATACAGAGCAGGTTGGTTAGTGACTCCTGGAACAAGCCTCGGAGATGGGACAACTCGCCTATGGAGGGAAGAGATCTAATGAGTAAAAACAGCCCATACGAAGGAGATAGAGCTTAACTTTATAAGTCTGTCATGTATTTTGCATTTCTCTATTGGCGTACTTCCTAATGACGAAGTCCACATGTTTTCCTCTCTTAAGGATCTGACAATAAGAAACAAAGGATTCCTTATGATGATTTCTTTGTCTAAAGCTATTTTGAACTACTGATGAGGCAAATTTAGATTCCAGTGGGCTGCTGCACCTTTTTGATTCAAATCTCTCTATTGGAATTTTGCCAGAAATCAAAATACAAAACTTCAAACACTGCGTCGCAGCGCCCCAATCACAAGAACACGTGTAATAACTTTTGGAACCACCCAAGGTGTGTCAGAGTTCTATCTGTACCCCAAAGGCTGAGGATATTCTAGAGAGCCACTCCCAGCGCCAGGCCTATCTGCCGTCCCTTATTAGATTTGAGTGGAAATGTATATGGGAAAGCGAGGTAATTGAGTGTCAAAGTGAGTATCCGTATAATCTGGGATCCCATTCCAATATTGTTGAAGTTTGGGTCACTCCCATAGTAGGTGTATGAGTGTTTTGTGGGCCCCACAATGTCTCCAGCAGTCATCGCTGCTGGAAGGGTTGCCCCTGTGCTGCACTCTGGTGTGAGATACCAATAAATAACTTTTTGTAGCTGTCTCAGTGCTACCCATGTTACGTGTTGTGTGACGCGCCCAGTAGAATATCTACTCCCATTCCTTTATCATGAGCTGCCAACCCTGTTCCTGTTCCCAACGCTTCTGCCCAGGAGATTTAGTTGCTGGTGTGGCCTTCTGCTTAAGGCTATAGAGTCCGTAATGAATCGCATATGTATAGTTTTGGTAACTAGTTACCTCTCAAATGTCGTGAGAGGCCTTTGCGCTCCTGGATGCACTGGAGGATGCATTACCCAATGCCTGACATGTAGATATCGCAGTCGCTCTGTCTCTGGAAGGCCATAGTCTGCCCAGAGTTGCACCAAGGGGAGGGGGCCATCTGCGTTGAAGAAATGGCCAACGGAGCGGCAACCAGCGCTCTGCTGACATGAAATGCAGCCCGGTCCTGGCCAGGTGTTGAGTCTTGTAACCAATCACTGGTGTGAGTAGGGAGGGAAACGATGTTGGGTTCTTATGGGTAGCGGCTCGGTCCCAAACATACATGTTGGATTTAGTGACTGGGCCCCTGTGCTCTCTGTGAAAGAGGTAAAAAAAAAAGGGGACCTTTCGAAGAGAAGTTCCCGCCACCGTCCTATCCAGGAACAGCCAAGGTTTCTCAGATGGCTCTCTCGACCACAGCAGCCCTGCTTGGTAATATTGCATGAGATTGGGAATTACTAGACCACCCTTCCCTGGGGGCAATAGCTTTGATCTCCAATCTTACAGGGCCACCTCTCTACCCGAACAAAATTATGCGTTTCTCTTTCTAGGGCTGGTATCATGTCAGTGGGGGTCTCGAGCAGGAGCGCCTGGAAGAGAAAGAATATTCACAGGAGGTTTGTAATCTTCAGTGTAGCTACACAACCAAGCCAGGAGACTCGGTATAGCCACCTTTGTGCCAGATCTCTTCTAATCGGTTGACAGAGAAGGTGGAAGTTCATGTTCACCGTCTCCTAGACAGTCTGAGCTACTTGGATACCCAAGTAGGGGTTGGAGATGGATTGCCACTGCATTGGGAACTTACAGGCCAGGAGAGCTGCTGTCTCCCTGGGGACCGAGAGGTTCAGAGCAGGTGATTTCTGGTTGTTTGCCCGAAATCCTGCCACTCCACTGAAGGCCTTCCATCTCCGCAATAAAAACCAGGACGCTGGGTTATCCAAAGGCACTATGACATCATATAGGCCGATCGTATGTTCCTCCCCTCCAAAAACAACCCAAGTGATGCGGTTATTGTCAAGCACCCGTTGGGCAAAGGTCTTCATATACAGGGCAAAGAGCAGAGGTGAAAGCGGACACCACTTCTTGTCCCCCTACAGATAGGAAATCGAGATGATCTCTGACTGTTTACTCTGATCATTGCTTGGTGTTGGCTATCGTTGCAAAATGCTTGTGAGAACCCAACCCCAAAACCAAAGTGTTCAAGCGTTGCCTCCAGGTATAGCCAGTGTACCCGGTCGAAATGCCTTTTCTGCATCTATAGCAAAAAGCATGATCTGCCGGTTGGACCGCACGGCCTTGTCGAGCAGATGAATAATTTGCTTGGTATTGTCACTGCATTGTCTATGTGGGACGAATCTCGCTTGATCTGGATCTAAACGCCCAACATGAGCGTGTTTAGGCATGCTGCTAAAATATTGGTAAACAATTTGATATAGGCATTCAAGTTGGATATGGGTTGTGTAAGAAGCTGGCTCTTTATATACTATGCCAAAGTAAGGAATAGTGTGCAGAGTGTCCAGTGGATCCCCAAAGGTATACTGAGGTAAAAATAGGTATCTTGCTGTCTATTTGTGAGATTGATCAACAAGCAAGATGGATGGATAATAGCTTTTCTTACAGGTTTGTAAAATATGCAAATACAGTTGTAATTACTTTTGGAATACTTTTGATTACCTGTTAGATTACTTTCTAGATTACTTTTTCTACTCAGTGTGATATGCCTAGATATGACACTGGGACATTTCCTAGATAAAAGGTGAGTAAAACAGTTTGCATACAAAATACACTTTTTTAGGTTCCCATACGATGCAAGCACCCTCAAAGCTTAGAAATTTTTCAGAGGAAAACAGTCCATGCAATCCAATGGAGAAAAATGAGGTTATCGGTTTGCAGGTAAATAATCGATCTTTAGGGTTGCATTTCTGGAGTTAAAACAAGGGTTCCCCGAGGGTCACAGATTCACTCAAAAAAGAGCCCTCAGCGGCCTTGGGGCGGCCGGGTGCAGCGTGCTGAGGCCCAATGTTAGCCTATGTTGCTAGGGTGGCCGCCTGTTGGTGGCTGCTCTCGGGCAGGCCACAAGGTTAAGGGAGCACAGCTCCTAGGGTTAAGCTCAGGGCAAAGGGGGAACCAAGTTAGCACACAAGGTGATCCACAGCAGCACAGGGGTGGCCGGGTGCAGGGTGCTGGAGCGATATCGGGTGCTTTGTTGTTTTCTATGGGAAAGCTCCGGTCAGAACAAACACTGCAGGCTCAGGCACGAAGACTTTCTGGAGGCGACCACCTTTTGGAGAGGTATGTTGAGATGATGGTGGTTGCCTGGACTCAGTCGTATGGACCACCCAAGACCGTGGTGCGTCAGGTGCCTTGAGGCGTCTGGTTTTCCTTACCTGCCCCACTGTGTTCTGGGGGTATCCTCCAGATAGAGGCTTCGGGAGTCGTCAGAGGGGGGGGGCTTGAGGAAGGTTTAGTGATCACCTGATCCTAGGTCAGGATCGCCGGGGAGACCTCCTCATGGCCACTCGAACTTGGGCCGTGGGCATCTGGTTCAGAGTGGTGCAGGCTTGCGGATTCGGCTTGAGCCATGGTCTGGTTTCTTGAGTAAGTCCAGTGCTCATGGAGACAAAGTCTAGGGAAGGCAGGACAGGTGCTCTGGGGCTGCCGGCTGCAGGAGATGCCAGGATTCCACTGGAGGAGGTCTAGGTCAGGACAGGCCAGTAGGGCTGGGGCCAAGTCAGTCGGTGTCCTCCTCTTCCTTCAACACAGGTCTTCGGTCCTTCTACTTTCTTGTCTGAGGAGGCAAGGTTCAGAGTTGGCTTAAAATACTAAATTTAGGAGCATTTCAGGTAGTTACAGATCAGGACCAATGGGTCCCTTACTTGGGGTAGGACACCCCCTATTATGCCACCCTCCAGTGGGAGGGGTGCATAAGCCTCACTCTGCTTGGCTGGGTCCCCCCATCTTCAAGATGAGAGTTGTGCTTCGCCCGCTTCTGCCACCTGAGGGTTGGGGTTTGCAAAGATGGGCACTCCTTTCCTCCTATCTTAGTTTTCCCGCCGATTCTCCCTCCAAAGTTGGAGTCAGACCCTGTGGGGCCCAGTTTGCTGGGAGCAGCAAGTAGCTGTGCCAGCTCACAAAGGCATCAAGCCTTTGAAGCTTTCCCTTAGTGGACCCTGCAAGACTTCAAATGCATCAGCTACAAGAATGCTTATCACGTCAGTGGAACCAAGCTCAAGGTCACTTGACAGACCTAGAGTTGGTAGACAGTCAGACTCATCGCTCTCTGCAGTGGTGGAACACCAAAATCCTTTCCAACAGACGACCGTTCCTAGAGCCAGTTCCTCAAATAATCTTGACTGGGAACGCATCGCTCTCCGGCTGGGGAGCCCACCTACTGCAACAAATCATGCAAGGCATGTGGACACCGCAACAAAAGTTACTCCACATCAATCATCTGGAGTTACTAGCAATATTCCTGGTACTAAAGGCTTTCCAGAAGCAAGTAGCAAGTGTTAGTCCGCACAGGCAACATGACAACATGGCAACATGACAGCAATGTATTACATACAGAAGCAAGGAGGCACACACTCCCTGCAACTATCTCAACTAGCACAGGATATATCGTGGTGGGCCATACCTCAGAACATATTCCTTCTCGCCCAACACGTCCCAGGAGTACAAAATACTATAGCGGATCTGTTAAGTCGTCAAACACAACAGACCCACGAATGGGAACTTCATATGCAAGTTCTTCAGCCATTCTTTCAGATGTGGGACAACCTCAGATAGACCTATTTGCCACCCACGAAAACATAAAATGCCCAAGCTTCGCCGCCAGATATCCACACCCACTGTCCAAAGGCAATGCGATATGGATGAATTGGTCAAACAAATTTGCGTTCGCTTTTCCACCTCTACCACTCGTGCCACTAGTAGTACGCAAACTACAGCAGCATTCTCTGACCCTCATCCTAGTTGCACCAACGTGGGCCAGACAACCGTGGTACACCACACTGCTACAACTGTCCGTGGTACCACACCAAAAACTGCACCTATCTCCGCACCTCTTAACGCAGAACCGTGGAGAGATCAGACACCCGGACCCAGCTCAGCTCAACCTTGCGATCTGGCTCCTGAAGTCCTAGAATTTGGATATTTGAACCTTCCTCCAGACTGCATGAATGTCATTAAAGAAGCTAGACGTCCTACCACTAGGACATGTTATGCAGCCAAGTGGAAACGATTTGTAATATATTGTCATAACGATATTAATCCCTTAGATGTGGCTATTCAACACATCATAGGTACTTACTGCATGCTAAGAGTGGGTACTGCTATATAATCTATACATAGTGTACAATCTGCAGCTCATATGCCTCGAACGGCAAATGCTACTTACCAGTATGCATCTGTTCTTGTCATGTGGAGCTGCAGAGTTGTACAGGCCCACCGCCTCCCCGGCTACCCTTGTCTGTTCCAGTATTATCTTAATTAGATACAAATTACACGGGCATCCTTCCTGTACTTGCAAAGCTCCATCATTTCCCTAATGGCGAAAAACAATCTGGGGATGGAGCCGATGCCCATGCGCAATGTAGTTCAAAGGAGGAGTCACCTAACTCGTGACTTCCGAAGAACTTTTCAGGACAACAACAAACTGCAAACATCCGGGCCCAACACTAGGTGGCGATCTATGCATAGTGTTCAACTCTGCAGCTCTACATGCCAAGAACAGATTCATACTGGTAAGTCGCATTTTTTTTTCCTCTATAGGATAACATTGACTGTTTTTATATGAAAAGTTTCTAAGTGTGGAGTTGGAAAACCTAAAGAAATTCTTTAAAATTGTACTAACTAACAAAAACAATTGGTCTGAAGTTCAGTCTTTGAGTGTGTGAATTCATTTGCTGACTGAGTGTGTACAACAAATGCTAAACACTGTCCTCTGATAAAGCCTTACTGCTCGACCACACTACCGCAAATAGAGAGTGAGGTACTATCTACTTTACCTCTGCCTATCTTTTGGGTTCCACTGCATACTATATACAGAGCCAGCTTCCTACAGAGCTGCTGTACGTAGGTCAATCTGACAAAAGTACTAACCATGCTGGCATATTTATGTTTTGGTACAATGCTATGACTGCTCCTCCAGGAAAATTCCCTAGTATGTTTCGTGGAATGAAGCTTTTTTCAGACTTTGATCCTGTATTTTGAATTAAATTGGAATCAAAGGATGTAAGTAAACTCTGCTGCAAGCAAAGCATAATGTCTGATGCGATAGCACAGTTGTATAATGAATGCTTAATATCGGGTAACTTGTATCTGAATCATGCATTCTTTACTGGTAATACAATCAATGTAAATTATGCTTTGGAATTCTCCCAAAACACTTTCTTCTTTAACAGGCTCATCTGGCTTGCGCCGTTAATGATCTTGAAAGCCAACAGTGTGATTATAGCTTTTTGTATTTTACAGTGGAAACCAGGGACCCTTTCTATTTCGATGTGCTGATATTTTTAGGATGCAAAAATGATTAATTGAAACAAAATGGGTCAAGAGAAAACATCTATTTAATTTTTGGAAGGTGTATTCTAGTATAAGGGGCCCTGATGAAGTAGTATTGGGTGTATTGAAATTTTTTGTAAATTCATTTGTTGGTTGAAATGGATTATGAAGTATACAGTTTAATTTACGGTAACTCATTTATTTGACATTAACTTTAAAGTATTACCTGATGGATACATTCAGGAGTACTTCAGCTCGCAGCATTCTCCGTTCACGCTGCCTTCCCTGGAAGCAGTCTTCTTGAGGAAGGGGGTGTTTGTAAGCCAGCTTTTTGTAATATGTTTGTATTTTGTTTTCTTTCTTTCACGGCTTGTTAAGTCTTTTCTTTTGTTTCAGACCAATGATTTGACCGTGGTGCACCTGGGTGTGAAGTTCAGCTGCCGGTTCACTCAGCGTGAAATCCAGGAGCGGTGGTATGCTCTGCTGTATGACCCCGTAATTTCCAAGTACGTGTAGCTGATGGGAAATGCAAGCTGATTTTCTGGGGCTGGGCTACTGTTCTCCCGAAAGATACTGCACTTACTTTGTCTAGTGGCATAGTGGACTTTTGGGGATATGGGAAGATTTCACGACACATCCACTGTCTCAGAGGCTGGGAGAACAAGAGTGCTCTTCTTTTGTTTCATCTTGTTTACTCGTTTCAGGGAGATTCTAAGTTGCCCTAATCTGTGACAAACTTTTACAGATCAATCCAACCTGCCTAACCATCCCACTGGTTTGCTGGAAAATCTCCAGATAGCCTTCTAAGTCGATTAACCTCACTTAACTTCTTTCTCTCATTTGATAAGTTTTTATTTATATGGATTTAGCCATATTGCTAAGTTCTTCTCTTGATTTCATTATTTGTCTAGCTTACAACCTGCATACATCTTAATGAACCTGTTGATTGCTCTCTGCTTCTGTTGCTCTTTCTCAGCGTTCCTCTCCCTTTTGTGTTATCTTAGGCTTAATGCTTCTTTTTCACTTTCCTTTATTAGTTTTTCCCTTTTATATATGTGTATCAGATTACCTCTTAAACCATATCTCCATTCTCACTTATCATTTCCTCTCTTTTTTTCTTTCCCACCATATACTCCTTCGCATGTTTTCAACCTCTTTTACATTCCTGACTTCTGCCTTCCGCTATACTAGCCCCCCTACCTTTCTTCCTTTCTTCTCTTTACCTTACTTTCTCTCCCTCCCTCTTAAGCTTTGATTAAGAGAGACATGGAAAACTTGGAGCTGTTGGTGAGTTCTAGTGAAATCAAGTAACCTGCAGTTAGGAATTCATGAAGTTTGATAAACAGTACCAACTAATAATCTACCTCTAAAAATGGGACACGAAGTGTGTACTGCATCAAAATCCACATGTCCCAGTACTTACCGGTCTTTTCACCCCCATTAAATTCTGATGTCCCAAAATTTAAATGGGAAAATTCCAGAGGGTGTGAACTTCATTTCACTAATAGTAATTTTATCCCCTGCAGAAAGAGGTGGCTGCACAAGGGCTGCAATTTAAGGAAACAGTTGTTAGTGTTTTATCCTTCGACAACCCCTACTCTGTCATATGACTTCTGCCTAATATTTATCTTGTACGATAACATAGCGCTGAGGTAGTAGTAATGCTTCTCTACCATTGATAAAGCAAGAGGCTAGAGAGTAGAAGGGGGTGCTAGAATGATGTATTATGTCATGAAGAGTAGACTGAAGCGGCTTGGACGAGGTGGGGAGTGCCGAGTTAACACATCGGAAAGTGTGTGGATTACTGCAGCTGAACTGTAGTGGATATGGCGAATGGGTAGTTTAACTTATAGGGTGGATGTGTGAGGATCAAAAAGCAAAAGTATGATTAGACCAGGGGAGTGGGGAAGGTGCTGGTAATGTAGTAGCCTAGTATGAGGATGCAGCTTGAAGAGCAAGGTCTGAAGTTGGCAATGAAGTGGGTTTGAGGAGTATCTTCAGGGGGTCTGGTACATGGATGGTTAAAATTTCAAGCTGATGTGTGAATAGGATCGCTAGTTATTTCCTAAAGTGAATGTTAGAGGCCTATACATAACATATCTTTTCCGTTCTACCTACTCTGTGTCCCCACTACCATACAGTGCTGCTGCCTCCTCTTACATATCTGCTCTCATGAATTCTCACACTCTTCTATCCTCCAAACTTCCCTTTTCCCACTTTACTTCACCTCATACACATATTGTCACCTAGGTTGTACCCTCCTAACCTCTTTCAGTCTCTCACATCATACGTTCACTGAATCGTTTGTTTACCTTTCACCCTTTTTAGGTCGAGCTGGTAA
Organism: Lissotriton vulgaris; assembly: GCF_964263255.1. Taxonomy (NCBI): domain Eukaryota; kingdom Metazoa; phylum Chordata; class Amphibia; order Caudata; family Salamandridae; genus Lissotriton; species Lissotriton vulgaris. Next base: position 934,978,850 of record NC_141685.1, read on the forward strand.
GCTTCCGTAGGATGCAGTCCAGATCGACAACTATAGTTATCGACTTCGGAGGAATGACGGACAAGAGGGTGCCACGCTCTTTTCCCCTCGATTTGGGTGCGCGAACGCGCACGTCGGCTCCGTCCACGCGTGCGCACACAGCCAGCCACCACACAGACTAAAACACACTCGCGCTGGTTAATTTCACTTTCCATCCACTACCAGTCATCGGCTCTTTTTACACACGCACGCACACATGCATGCATGCATGCATACATTCACACACACAGGCACACACGCGCACAAACACACACACACAGACACACTCGCGCACACACACGCGTGTGCACACTTTTCTTCTAACATCCTGCAAGCTCTCACTTACCGGCTCGGTGTGCAGGTTCCTGGGCTGTCTTTTGGCACGCCGCAGGGGTCTCCTCACCACTCGGGAGCCCCGTGTTGCCTCTGTTGCCATGCAGTCTGCCCTCGCTCTTTCGCCCGGTCTCTCTGAAGCGCCCCGGGACTTCAGCGTGGAGCCTGCATGTTTCGGACGTCCTCCTCGGCGGTTACTTCCTGTTTCTTTGACGAGCCCCGCCCACGTCCGAACAAAGGCTGCCTGACTTCCAGAGTGCGCCCGCGATGTTGTAAGCGCAGTGCATTTTTTTGATAGTGCTGAGTTGAGTGAACACGAGGAGCCGCTGGCGGCCACGGCCGTACTCTGAGCGTCACTGGTGGACATGGACCAGGACTTGAACACTGGGCGCTGGCGAGAGGGGGTCTGTACACCGGACCCTGGAGGCTGCAGTCCTTGGTGTGTAGGGAGGGGAGGGGGGGGGGCTGCAGTGTCACTGAGGTTTCTGGTCTGTTAAGGTCACGCACTGCAGCATTACCCGGGGTTCTGTCGTTTTTAAGGTGAGGCGCTGCAGCGTCACTGAAGCTCCGTGGTCTTCTGAAGTGAAGCAGTGGTCTATCTACCAAAAGGTTTATGCGTAGGGGTGATCGGGACTTGCGTAATTCCGTCTAGTGTATCACACGGAATTAGATGAGGATTCTGCTAGATTCTGCGGAATTACGCGAAAGAGTTGCTCTTGCCGGCTGAACAGGCTCTTGCTGTAGAATTTTCCCTCCTAAATTACACAAGGAGGAGTAATAACGTAATTATCGGTAAGTCTGCATCAAAAAGTAAAGCACAATTACTAAAATGACTCCGATTACACTGGAGTAGGTGAAAACACACTCAGTCCTGGTTATGTTGTGTGTGTTAGGTAAAGCGCTGCCGGGTCACTGAAGTTCGCTCATTTTAAAGAATGACAACAGCAGTGTCACTGAGGTCTCCTGAGTCTCAGGGTGAAGCTCTGCAGTGTCACTGAGGCCCCCTGGGTCTCAGGGTGAATCCCTGCAGTGTCACTTGCTTGCACGTGTTTGCGAGGCACCCTTCAGCGCGCACTGCTGTGATTGCTTGACAAGGCAGACACGTGTCGCCCCCGCCAGTCGCCCGTGCACACGGTCTGCAGTGTGTGCACACGGCGGTGCGCCGCACCTCAGGATGTTTCATGGCTGTTAGTTTTTAATGTTCTTTGTCGCTTCCGTGGCGAGGATGGCTGCCTTTTACAGCCTCCGCGCATCTTCGCCGCATCCATCTCCCTAAAGGTAAATCCGAGTTTTGACTTTGCTCTTTTTCCCATAAAGTCAAGTTTTTTTATTAGAATTCGGGGAATGACGTGCTCTTCCAGCCCCGGATGTCCACAGTTAAGGACTCCCCCACACCCCCTACTCAACCAAACCAATGGCATGACGGCGATATCTCTGAGGGCTGGGGTCCAACGGGCCATGTTTATTATTTCACAAAACAAGAGATCACATTCAGGAATGTGTCATCCCTCACAGAGATGCGCAGTTATCCTGAGAGTCCAACCTAATGACGTCACGACAAGCCACATCCGTTAACTGTTGCATCCTCCTAACTCGTCTATTTACTGCCATCACTCCGTCCTCGCAGCCCAGATGTTGAGGCCGGAGGGAGGGTTCAGCCCCAGACATGGCGAGGCCTCGCACGCTGCGAGACATATGGGGGGCAGCGCACACATGTCCTTCCCTCGTAGGGGACTTATTAAGAAACACAGAGGGTCACGCGGCCTCGAGGCACACGTCACCGATGAGACTCCACAAAGACGACGCTGGTCCGAGGTTCCTGCGTTGTCTCTTCGGACGCGGCTTTGCCTCGAGGTTCAGGCTGTGTCATCGCTTCACGGACAGCCAAAAACAACCCGCAAATGAGAAATCCCTGTCATGGCACAGTGAGCAAAAAACACTGGACTGGAATGTGGCCTGAGTCATTTCCAGTTGTTTACAATAATGAAAGCATTCGATCTAACACCAGTTGTGAGGCTCCAAAGCTGTACATCAAATTTTTTACCCACAATTGGAAATCTTGTGCCTCCCCGACTGGCATGTCTGGAGAGTGTATTCCTTTATGGACTTAACCACCTCCAAAAGAGCGCACTCGAAGGACTGATTAACAGGTGGAGCTTGGATTGATACATTAATAGAAGGATCTTTTCTGGCATGTTTGAGAAATGTCTATTTTGTTTTAGAAACTATTCTCTTGTTTTAGAAACTCCTCTCTCAATTTTGAAACTCTTCTTTGATTTTAGAAACTCTTCTTTTGTTTTAGAGACATTTCTCTTGTTTTAGAAACTCCTCTTGTTTTAGAAACTCATTCAAATGCCAATTGTAGCGCCTTGAATATCCACTATTGCTCTTCGATTCCCCATCATAGCTCCTGAAATACCCTATTAAGGTAATTCATGCAGCTATTTAAGTGCCTTGATGACCGTCCTATCTCAGGGGGTGCCCATCACCACCGGTGTTCACTCACAGAAGGCCTCTGAGAAGTTGCAGTTTTATTGAGCCCTCATCCTAGTGCCTCAAGCACCTCTTCATAGCGCGCCCAGTACTCCCTCCTATCGCTTTAAGTACCAATCCTTCAGCCTAGCTCTCAAGTGCCTTCTTGTAGCGCCTTGCAAAACCCCCTACTAGCGCCTGAAGTATCAATTCTAGTGGCTAGAGGACCCAGCAAGCTGTTCAAGTGCACAGGCATTTACGGAAATGTTTTCGGGGGGAGGCGGGGGGGCAACATTTTAAAGTCCTCCATCCTCCGACCCTCTCTGACTATTTCAAAGGGCAGGGGCATAGTCATAAAGGGCAAGTGACAAACACAGGGAGGGGGACAAACACCCCCAGTGCCCCCTCCTGCAAACGTCCAAGTTCGAGTGCGCTCTGTACTTGTTTTGAATAATTAGCCTGCTTACTCAAGTCGCTTCTTATAGCGCCTAGAGTATTTTATAGTCTGTTAATATCTTCAGTACCTACATGCTATGGTCAGACAGGAAATTAACCTTCCATCAATTATTATTATTAAGTTTATATAGCGCCTGAATCACCCCCGGAGGGGTATCTCTGCGCTTGTGGACAGACATGTAAGTACTGGCACTATGTGAAGCATCTAGAACAAAAATGTTTTCAGGGACTTTCTAAAATGAAGGTGGACTGGACACTGCCTCATTGTAATAGAGAGCAAATTCCAGTGCCGGGGAGCGAGATATGGGAAAGCATTCCCCCCTGTCCTAGACTTCTTAATCCGGGGAACTTTAAGGAGGGATTTGGAGCTAGATCGGAGGTCTCTAAGGGGGGTGCATTGGTAACATTTCTCCGCGAGATATGCTGGACCATTGCCAAACAACGCCTTATGAACGATGCAGCAAACCTTGAATGTTATTCGTTTGCGCAAAGGAAGCGAATGAATCTGCTGCAACAGCAGACTCGAAGATGATCTGGAAGGGGCGTTCAATACCAGCCGTGCCGCTGTATTTTGGACTACCTGTAAGGGATTGTTACGGCTGGATTTTCTGAGTAGGTGGGATCAGCCCCCAGGGGCCCCTCCAACCCAGCCAGAACGTACTCACCTTCCCTCCCCAGGACCACCTATATCCAGGCACCTGGTACCTACCTGAGGATGGGGAACTCGCAATATACAAGCTCATATTATTAAAAACACCACTAAATCTATAGGGATACTAAGAATACTCACTGATTACTAGGGATATCCATACCCTACACCACACTTATTTACATCAGTTGGTCTCGCGGCCACTCAGACCCAGACCGGTCTACCCTAGGGCAGATATTGCGCACAATCCGGTGCGACTACACATGGGCCTGCAGAACCCAATGCTCCCTTTTCCAAACTGTTCGCAATCCTGCGAAACTAAGCGTCAGTATCCTCCCTGGCGTTCTCACTTATTCAAGCCACAATCCAGTGGGTATACACACTGGTTCGACCCCCCAGTGCTCTCACTAACGCCGCATATCAACGACGACCACATTCCTATGAACACCTATACATATATATATATATATATTGGGAAGTCTCTTCACTAAGGGTCTGCTACTACAATAATATTAATATCTCAGTTGTCTACTCGGGATGAAACTACAATAATAACTTTGAATATAGTTCCAGATTATAGTGTACTCCCTGCTCTTGGCATCAAAGGTCCACTCACTCCCTATTTATGTGATCACCACTTACCTGATTGGGATTACTCATCCATTCACGTAGCAACTACCTAGGAGATATATTTACCTTCAGTGAACAAGAATAGGGGCTACACACCAGTTTGTTATAATCTGGGGGTTGTTTTATTATAACAATATAAACATTTACACAGATCAACAAAGGCTATAGGTAGAACACACCGCTTGAAAGAGAAAAGATTAAACATAACAGGAACACTCCGCTGAAAGGGAAAAGATTAGACATAAAGTGTAAGTGTAGCTAATGTGATGAAAACAATATCACCTGATTAGTGTGAAGTCTTGTTCTAGCTGTCATCTGGGTTCCTCTCTCGTCTGTGCCTTGGCTCATCTCAGACTCTCTCTCTCTCCTGCACTCTTGGGTACACCTCTGCGCTGATCACTCTGTCTCTGGACTCCTCTCCCCCACACGAACTGTCTCTCCACCTTCCGTCTTCAATCTTAATGGTTCCTGCCGCTCTGATCACCGTTCATTCCACTAGCTTATTCACTCTGTCTCTGCGCCAATGTCCAATTAACTCCATCTGCTCCCATAGGTTAGTCCACGAGCTCTCCTCTATCTCTTTTAAAAGGCATTACTTCAGACTCCAGCTATTCACACCTCCTCCTGATAAGCAACTGCTTCTGACTGCTTCCTTCAGTTCCAGCTCACTATTCAACTCAGCTCTTCTCCAGATTGAACCCTCTCTCTCTCTCTGCCAACTCCACTCCACTGCTCGACTCTCTGCTGGACTCTCTGGCTGACTCTCTCCTCGACTGACTCCTCGACTGACTGACTCCGCCTCTGCACTTCACTGATATAGAATGCTGTTTCCTCATATAAAGTTCCAGCCAGCAGCTTCCTCCCACCAATCCCATGCACCAGGCTCCTTGCGCTAGACGCTCCCACAGTGACCAGTCTGCTTGTTTCGTCTAGAGACCTGAGCCCGGGAACAATTCCTGATTAGATTCAGCTCTGGCCGGTTCTCTCCGGTCCGCTTAGGGCGGACAACAGTTATAACTATAAACATTGCCTTTGCCCTGAAAAGTCTCCCTGCTTCATCAAGATGGAGTCCCTCTAGCTCTAGGCCTGTAGGCCTGAAAGGGGTGAAATGCTCCTTAGCTCTGTCAAAATACCTACATAAACCATACCAATATGTCTAATATGTCAAAGCCAATAGGCAATAGACAGGTGAAAGTCCAGAATAAAGGCATATTAAGCAGCTATCCTCTTATAGGTCTGAAAAAAGGGCTTAAAAGGGCCAACACAGGCTAAGAATACCTATACTAGATGCGAGCAAGACTAATGATCTATATCACTGCTAAATAAAGCCAAAAACTCTGCCATTACATTGCACCCTAGATCCTTATCTTGCGAGCATCTTATAAACAACAACAACCATCAAAACAAACATCAACATAATCTATCCAACATAGGCTAAGAATACCTATCCTAGATGTGAGCAAGATTAAGATCTATATCACTGCTAAATATCTCTGCCATCCACCCTTAGATCCTTATCTTGCGAACATCTGACAAACAATAACATCTAGATAAACAAACATCAACACAATCTATCAACAAATCAAAACCTAAAAAACTCCCTAAAAACAATGACAACTCAAGAAAATTCCACCTGAAACTCAATTGTAGGGAATAGAAACCTAAAAACAAATCAAAGCACCCTTGACCTGAATGCTGAAACATGTCTGATAACAACAGAAACTAACCAAAGCATCCTCAAACTAAATGTGCCTCAACTTCTAATGATAACTGGTGAAATCTAGTGATGTAGGGACTTATGTGTTGAATGAAAACAGCAAGGGGCCTAAATGGGCCTACTTCGGACAACTTAAGGCTAAATGAGGCCTACCTACTATTGTCAACTTAAGAACTAAATGTGTTTCAACTCCTAATGAGAGAACAAGAAAGGGCCTAAATGAGCCCTACGTACTATAGGCAACTTAAGCTAATGATGATTCATGAAACTATTGGTGTAGGGGCTAATATGTGAGATGAAAATAACAATAGGCCTAAATGAGGCCTACCTGCTGACATTTGTCAATTTAAAGTGAAATCTGAGAAATAAACATGACAAACTGTGTCAAGGTTCGGGCAAACATTAATACATAATCATACTAAAAGACACACCACCCAGAACAATCCAAATTTTAAGGTAACCACCCTTTGATCAATCAAGGTGAAAATGTAAGAACAGTAAAAAAAAAAACAACAACAACCCCATTTAAGAACACATGTGGGCACCGCCATTCAAAAAAGTCCTTCATTGAAATCACGCAAAAACTGTTTTGAAGAAAACAGAAAAACTATAATAGGTGACATGTTTTTTTTTTTGCTTTAAAAGTGGGACCTGCTTGTCCAAGGGATCATGCATCAAATTCTTTTAAAATACTGTTACAAATAAAACATGTTTTAGTTTTTTGTTTTTTTTTTTTAAGTGGGGCCTGCTCGTAGTGATGTCAAGAAAAAAATTGCAGGCCAAGCCATAATGTCCAAATTCTTCAGTGTAGGCCACCACCCTGCATCCTCGGTATCCGGACACTTCCTCCAATGCGGCCATCCATCACCCTTCCGGTCTGGTCTGGTCTGGTCTGGTTTCATCATCCAAAAATAATAAACTAAAATAAAAACATGAAAGTAAAAAGCTAAAACAATAAAGGGAGTGGGAGGGGTGTGGGCCGACGCACCAACAACACCACAACCCAGCAACCTAGGAACAAGAGAACAAGTATCATTATTCTTGTAAAATAAAATTTTCCATTTAAAAAGCACCCCGGGTGCCTTTCATTATTGAAAAGAAAATATCCTAATTAATTAAAAACATTCAAAATTTAACTTTTAATAACATTAGTAGGGCCTAACATACCCTAATTCTTACTAAGCCAGTCCCACCCTTCAGGGCAGGAGCCATGCTACAGTGGGAAGCTACTTTAAACACTGCAATATGATGAGCCTCTCTAAACCAACCCCTCCCTTCAGAGCAGGAGCCAGGCTACAGTGTGAAAAAAAATTTGGATTACCGCCCAATGATGAGCTCACAGCATCAGCAGGGCACTGCAAGCCTCCCATTTCCCTGATCAGAGAGGCCCGCCCAGGCTCACTACGACTAACTAACACCAAGGGAAGAGCCAGGTCACCCCGCCCTTAAATAAACAAGCCGTTCGCGGAAGAAAATTGAACTGTAGCCAATCATAACAAACTGGGACGTGATCGAAACTTGCAGAATGAAGGCACAAACCAGCTGGTCTGCCAAGGTCGAAAAACAAATTTCTCATGCCTTATTTTCTAACTAACGGAAGCTAGAATTTAACAAAAAAGAATTCTGTTACAGTGTACTGCCAATTAAAAAAGCTCCAGTTTTGAAAAAGACTTTTGTCCAAGTAATACAGCTAAAGGCAAGACATTTAAAATATGGGCACTTATTTAGAAAGGGGCAACTATCTTTTGCACACAAGATTATACATTCTGCATTTGAGAAAAAAAAACGAAGTAACATGGTCCATTTGTCAAAGAGAAATAATTTGTAAAACAACATAAAATGCAGATACATTTCAACATTGTATTTAATTTAATAATTTGCTGACACATTCATAAAAGCATACATTTTAATTTACATTTGGGAAAATAATAATGTTACCTTTTAACATTTTTTTTCTTTCAAAGGCACATGGTTGCCTTTCACTAATTAAAAGCACATGTCACCATGCACAGTCGGGCAAGATTTATTATTCACAAACCAGCACATTCCTGTCTAGATGGAAACCCCTCACAGAAATAATTAATGAAAACAGCTCGTAGCGTGCACTCTAACGGGCCATTTTTTTTTAAACATTTCACTCATTTTAAAAGAACACAGCTTTCCCCGTAAGGTTGATTTATAACCACATCAGTTCCAAGGCAAACCCACACAAATTCATAGACGCATTTCAAAAGGAATGTGAAATGAACAGAACCCTTCTCAAAACACAAGATGTTACCTTCCCGTCAAGAAACTGACAAAGCACGTAGGCAGACCAAGGAACCAAACAAAAAGTCAAAATCAAACCATCAAATAATCCTTAAAATAATTCACTGACTTTTATAGTCAGGTCAGATAACCATGCATGTTGACAGCATGTAAAAAATAAAGGCTGCCATCTCAACTCAAGATATTAACCCTTTGGCAGCTCAAGCAGAATCATTTCCCAACGTCCATTGATACATGGGAAAATCATTAGCACATTTCTTCACGTTTACAGATGACACGTACACATATTTTCAAAAACGTTATCCCCAAGCACCCGAGAGAGATCCAGCTCCCTCCTGCCAAACGTAATGATAACATGCCCTGTCCAAGCCATGACCACATGGCGCTATTCACAAGCCATATTTACAAGACAAGCCTTTCACAAACAACATTTCCAAGGCGCAATGCACAAGGAACACAGCAGATCAACATGAGAACATGCACCTCACAAGCCACAATAATATGGCGCTATTCACAAGCCATATTTACAAGACAAGCTTTTCACAAACAATGTATCCAAGGCGCAATGCACAAGGAACACAATAGATCAACATGAGAACATGCACCTCACAAGCCACATTAATATGGCGCTATTCACAAGTCATATTTACAAGGAGCTATATTCAAAGAACTCCACAGATCATATTACAATGAACACATTTCACATTGCACAGCATAAGCAGATGCAGCAAGCAATTTAATGGGCAATTTAAAAGCATTTTTACACACATTTATACAATTGGACCATCACATAGATGTAACTGACTTCCTCATGTAATGCCATCCTTCAACTCTGACAGTTTAAACACCAAGATGAAAACCATTCCTTCCACCCTGAATAAACCAAATGCCATGATGTAATGCAATCTCCTCACGCTGCAACTGTTCAAGCCCTTAGATCTAACAGGCTACATAAACTGCAACATTACGCCAGATGGAACCAGCGTTCAGGGCACTCCCTCAGAACACATGGGAAACTCTCTAAGCACATGGAGGTCACACAGGTTTCGTAAACTGTTCGTCGACGCCAGATGTTACGGCTGGATTTTCTGAGTAGGTGGGATCAGCCCCCAGGGGCCCCTCCAACCCAGCCAGAACGTACTCACCTTCCCTCCCCAGGACCACCTATATCCAGGCACCTGGTACCTACCTGAGGATGGGGAACTCGCAATATACAAGCTCATATTATTAAAAACACCACTAAATCTATAGGGATACTAAGAATACTCACTGATTACTAGGGATATCCATACCCTACACCACACTTATTTACATCAGTTGGTCTCGCGGCCACTCAGACCCAGACCGGTCTACCCTAGGGCAGATATTGCGCACAATCCGGTGCGACTACACATGGGCCTGCAGAACCCAATGCTCCCTTTTCCAAACTGTTCGCAATCCTGCGAAACTAAGCGTCAGTATCCTCCCTGGCGTTCTCACTTATTCAAGCCACAATCCAGTGGGTATACACACTGGTTCGACCCCCCAGTGCTCTCACTAACGCCGCATATCAACGACGACCACATTCCTATGAACACCTATACATATATATATATATATATATTGGGAAGTCTCTTCACTAAGGGTCTGCTACTACAATAATATTAATATCTCAGTTGTCTACTCGGGATGAAACTACAATAATAACTTTGAATATAGTTCCAGATTATAGTGTACTCCCTGCTCTTGGCATCAAAGGTCCACTCACTCCCTATTTATGTGATCACCACTTACCTGATTGGGATTACTCATCCATTCACGTAGCAACTACCTAGGAGATATATTTACCTTCAGTGAACAAGAATAGGGGCTACACACCAGTTTGTTATAAACTGGGGGTTGTTTTATTATAACAATATAAACATTTACACAGATCAACAAAGGCTATAGGTAGAACACACCGCTTGAAAGAGAAAAGATTAAACATAACAGGAACACTCCGCTGAAAGGGAAAAGATTAGACATAAAGTGTAAGTGTAGCTAATGTGATGAAAACAATATCACCTGATTAGTGTGAAGTCTTGTTCTAGCTGTCATCTGGGTTCCTCTCTCGTCTGTGCCTTGGCTCATCTCAGACTCTCTCTCTCTCCTGCACTCTTGGGTACACCTCTGCGCTGATCACTCTGTCTCTGGACTCCTCTCCCCCACACGAACTGTCTCTCCACCTTCCGTCTTCAATCTTAATGGTTCCTGCCGCTCTGATCACCGTTCATTCCACTAGCTTATTCACTCTGTCTCTGCGCCAATGTCCAATTAACTCCATCTGCTCCCATAGGTTAGTCCACGAGCTCTCCTCTATCTCTTTTAAAAGGCATTACTTCAGACTCCAGCTATTCACACCTCCTCCTGATAAGCAACTGCTTCTGACTGCTTCCTTCAGTTCCAGCTCACTATTCAACTCAGCTCTTCTCCAGATTGAACCCTCTCTCTCTCTCTGCCAACTCCACTCCACTGCTCGACTCTCTGCTGGACTCTCTGGCTGACTCTCTCCTCGACTGACTCCTCGACTGACTGACTCCGCCTCTGCACTTCACTGATATAGAATGCTGTTTCCTCATGGAAAGTTCCAGCCAGCAGCTTCCTCCCACCAATCCCATGCACCAGGCTCCTTGCGCTAGACGCTCCCACAGTGACCAGTCTGCTTGTTTCGTCTAGAGACCTGAGCCCGGGAACAATTCCTGATTAGATTCAGCTCTGGCCGGTTCTCTCCGGTCCGCTTAGGGCGGACAACAGTTATAACTATAAACATTGCCTTTGCCCTGAAAAGTCTCCCTGCTTCATCAAGATGGAGTCCCTCTAGCTCTAGGCCTGTAGGCCTGAAAGGGGTGAAATGCTCCTTAGCTCTGTCAAAATACCTACATAAACCATACCAATATGTCTAATATGTCAAAGCCAATAGGCAATAGACAGGTGAAAGTCCAGAATAAAGGCATATTAAGCAGCTATCCTCTTATAGGTCTGAAAAAAGGGCTTAAAAGGGCCAACACAGGCTAAGAATACCTATACTAGATGCGAGCAAGACTAATGATCTATATCACTGCTAAATAAAGCCAAAAACTCTGCCATTACAGGGATCTAACGAGGCCTCGTTAGCCGAGATCAAAAACGCATTACAGTAGTTGAGTTGACTCAGGACTAATGTCTGCATAAGAGTCTTCCGTGTATAGTCTGGGAGGAAATGTGTGTTCGAGGCATGTGGGCTGCTGAATTCATATCTGTGCATAGTCCGCCACCTAGTGTTGGGTCCGGATGATTGCACATTGTTGTCCTGGAAGAGTCTTCGAAGTATCACGAGATAGGTGGCTCCTCCCCTGGACTACAGTGCGCATGGGCATCGCCTCCATCCCCAGATTGTTTTTTTCCGCCATAGGGTTCGGATGTGTTTTCGGTTCCCTCCTTCGGAACCGATAGTTGTTCGATTTTACTTGAGACCAAAAGGTCTTTAGGCTGGGCGTCGGTATAGTTGCGTTCGGGTTCTCTTACTGACTCTCAGCTCCAATATCCTACTGCCCTTCCACGTGCTTCGACACGGACGGGCCTACACTACCGTATTTGCGATGGAGCGGACTCCATTCAAGAAGTGTCCGCTATGTCACTCGAAATATTCGCACCTCGACGTGCACCCTGTGTGCAACACATGCTTGTCACCGGATCACCGTGAAGACACCTGCATGGCGTGTTCAAAGTTTAGGAGTAAGAAAACTTTGAGGATTCGCCGGGCCAATCGACTCCAGGCACAGTTGTCGGCTTCGGCACCCCCACCTGATGACATCTTTCAGGAATCGATCGAGGAGGAGGCCGGCGTACAAGAGTCGGACTCTGGCCCCGCGTCCGAGGAAGAGGCCTACGACGCGGACGAAGAGGCCTGCGACGAAGTCTCCGGTGAGGTAGGGGACGACGAACTGATTTGTGCCGCGATGGGAGATAGCTCAGAGGAAGAGCATCCCCAAACGGACTCCGGGGTTTCCCCCCGTCATACGGCCCAGGTTGAGGGATCGCCTTCGGGCCTTACCCGAGATCTTACTATAAGTCCTACGTCCCCGCCTCCGGGCCCGGTCACGGACATTTCTGGCAAGAAACCGAAAGTGAAGCCAACCGGTCCCGCACCCTCGGATGCGAAACCGAAACCGAAACTGGCGTTGGTAAAGAAGGTTCTGGAGGCGTCAACTTCCACGAAACCCAAAATGGCCGACTCGAAGAGCCACGCCAAGATGGCCGACCACAAAAGCCGCGCCAAAATGGCCGACCCGAAGTCCTCTGGGTCGGCACCGAAGGTGAAGACTTCCGACGCGGCTGCGTCGGCACCGAGAGGGGTCGCGGACCCGAAGACGGCTTCGAAGAAGCGTCACGCCGACGGTGCGACAGGCCAGGGGGCGTCGGCACCGAAGAAGAGGCCTGCCGGCGACCGGGCTCTCGGAGACGAAGAGTCGCTCGAGACGGTTCAGCCCTCGGCATCCCTTACTAAGAAGGTGGGAGAATCCTTGAAGCGGATCCAACAGTACACTGTGGTTCCCAGCCAGGACACTGTCGTGCCTAGGCCCACGCCGAAGCCTGCCAAGGAACAAACGCCCATCCGTTTTACCCTTCCTCCCAAGTCGGCGCCGAAGGCCTTCGCGCCTAAGCAGAGCGGACATTCTCAGGAAGTATTGACGCCGAAAGCTGCCTTGGTGGTATCGAAGCTTCGGCTCCAACCGCTCGCGGTGGAGGAACGTCGAGAGGTGACAATCGACGCCAACACCGGAAAATTGTCGCTCCTCAAACGAAAGATTACGTCGGAGCCGCCATTGGAACCTTTTAGGATTCCACTTAAGAGCAAAAAGTACTCTGCGGACTCTTCGGCTCTGATGGAACCTCTGTCTCCACAAGCCATGGAACGCTCGCCGGCCCATTCCCCAGTGCCTGAGGTGGACGAGGAGGACGACGAGTACAACTATCCTGCGTACTCGGATCCGGACGAGGAGCAGGTGCCCTGGACGGCAGGAGGCGACACGGACGACCTGCAGTCAGGTCAGGACACTCAACTTTTCGCCACAAAGACGTCCCCGACGGAGGACTCGGCGGCGTTTAATGCATTAATAGAGAGAGCTGCAGCGAACCATGACGTCGAACTGCACTCAGACCCTGTGGATGCGGACTTCTTGGTCGACACCTTCTCGGTAGCCGAAAAGCAAGTCAAGACGCTACCTATGCTCAAAGGGGTGCTGAAGCATGCACAGGAGGTATTCAAGGAGCCCACCCGGGCGCGGGTGGTCAATCCTCGCATCGACAGGAAGTATAAGGCGGCGCCCACGGATCCCACGTATATTAAGGGACATTTGCCATTGGACTCCCTGGTGGTGTCCAACGCTCGTAAGAGGGCGAATTCGCAGACTACTGGTGATGCTCCTCCCCCAGACAAAGAGTCAAAGATCTTTGAGGCATCAGGCAAACGCATTGCTGCACAGGCAGCAAACATCTGGAGGATTTCTAACACCCAAGCCCTGCTTGCACGTTATGATAGGGCCCATTATGACACATTAGAGGCCATCCTACAACACTTGCCTGACCAATACAAGGAGGCGGGGGAGATGCTCATTCAGGAGGGTAAACTCATTACTAATGCATCCATCAAATGTGCCCTAGATGTAGCAGACACTGCCTCCAGGGCTATCAATACAAGCGTGTTACTCAGACGCCATGCCTGGCTTCGAATTTCTGGGTTCAAGCCCGACATACAAACCACATTACTGGGTCAGACGGTGAATCCTGACCATCTGTTCGGCCCTGAGGTGGATGCCTCCCTAGAGAAAATGAAGAAAGATACCGAAACGGCCAAGTCTATGGGGGCTTTACAAAGTCAGCAGTTTCGGGGTGGTTCTTTTCGCCGCTCCAATTCAAGAGGCACCTCAAGAGGCCAGGCATCCCAGTCCACGCAATACTACAAGGGTAACACCCAGTCCTCGTATAACAACAACAAGGGCAGGGGTGGCTACAGAGGCAATAATATCAAGGGCAGAGGACGTGGAAACAATGCCTCCAGGTCCACCGCCTCCAACAAGCAGTGACGTCTTGTCACTTCCCCCCGATCACACAACACCTGTCGGGGGGAGACTACAGCAGTTCCTGCCGGCGTGGAGGTCCATCACCACGGACAGGTGGGTGAGGTCTCTTATCCAGTACGGGTACTGTCTAGAACTTACGTCCATTCCACCGGACATACCGCCAAGAGGCCGTGCTATGTCCGACGAGCACTTGACCTTGTTGCAGCAAGAAGTACTAATCATGCTGCAAAAAGGGGCGATAGAGCTCGTTCCATTGCAAGAACGGGGAACAGGGGTTTACTCCCTGTATTTTCTAATCCCCAAAAAGGACGGATCACTCAGGCCGATCCTGGACCTCAGGCCCCTGAACTGGTACATCAACTCAGAGCACTTCCATATGCTCACATTGCAGCAGGTGCTTCCCCTGCTTCAACGGGGGGACTTCCTAGCAACGCTGGATCTGAAGGATGCCTATTTCCATATTCCCCTGCATCCTTCACACAGGAAGTATCTCAGATTCAAGATCTTAGACCAGCATTACCAGTTCAGAGTCCTGCCGTTCGGGGTCACCACGGCACCAAGAGTTTTCACCAAATGCCTAGCGACTGTAGCAGCGCATCTCCGTCGCCAGCACGTCCATGTCTTTCCATACCTAGACGACTGGCTTATTCAGGCAAAGACGGAACAGCAGTGCGTAGACCACGTGTCGCGCACCATTCACCTCCTGCACGATCTGGGATTCTCTCTGAACTACCCAAAGTCCCATCTCCAGCCCGCCCACGTGCGACAGTATCTGGGCGCGACAATCAACACTCTGGCGGCCACTGCGCAGCCGAGTTCAGTGAGAATCGCCGGTATCCAGGCGCTGATCCAACGATTCAGACCCCAGACCTCGCTTCCGGCGAGGGTGTTCATGCAGCTGATAGGCATGATGGCCTCCTGCATCTCCATTGTCCCGCACGCGAGACTACATATGCGTCCGCTTCAGGAGTGCTTGGCACGTCAGTGGACTCAGGCTCATGGGCAACTGACAGACCTAGTGTTGGTGAGCGGTCGGGCTTACAACTCTCTGCATTGGTGGAATCCACAAAACCTTTGCAAGGGCCGACCATTCCAAGAGCCTGTCCCACAGATCATCCTGACAACGGACGCCTCTCTCCAGGGATGGGGAGCGCATGTACTCCATTTCACAGTGCAGGGGCTATGGACACTTCAGCAAAGGAAGATGCACATCAATGTGTTGGAACTGATGGCAGTCTTCATGGCCTTAAAGGCGTTCAAAGTACATCTGTGCAACAAGGTCGTGTTGATCCGGACGGACAACATGACGGCCATGTACTACATCCAGAAGCAAGGGGGAACACACTCTCCACAGCTGTCTCATCTGGCTCAGAGCATGTGGAAGTGGGCCATTCAGAGGAACATCTTCCTCATGGCAGAACATCTCCCAGGCAAGGACAACCAAATGGCGGATCTGCTCAGCAGACACAGCCATCAGATGCACGAGTGGGAGTTACATCCATCAGTACTCCAACCGTACTTCCAAAGGTGGGGTCATCCAGAGATAGACCTGTTCGCCACAAAGGAGAACGCAAAATGCCAAAGCTTCGCCGCCAGGTTCCCACACCCCCAATCACAGGGCAATGCGATGTGGATGAACTGGTCAGGCAGATTTGCGTACGCTTTTCCCCCAGCGCCTCTGATTCCGCTGGTGGCACGCAAGCTCAGGCAGCACTCGATGACTCTCATCCTGGTTGCTCCAACGTGGGCTCGCCAACCGTGGTACACCACGTTTCTGGAACTCTCCGTGGTACCGCATCAAAGGCTTCATCTCACTCCCAGCCTTCTGACGCAGAGCCATGGCGACATTCAGCACCCAGATCCGCAACAGCTCAACCTGGCGATCTGGCTCCTGAAGTCCTAGAGTTTGGCTACCTCAATCTTCCTCCCGATTGCATGGACATCATTCGGGAGGCAAGGAAGCCCACTACTAGAGCTTGTTACGCGGCTACATGGAAGAGATTTGTCATCTACTGTGTGGACCACAGCATTGACCCGCTAGATGCTTCCATTCAGAACATCATATGTTACCTTTTTCATCTGTATCGATGTAATCTAGCGTACTCTTCCATCCGCATTCACCTGTCTGCTATGGCAGCATACCTCCAGAATAGGCAGCACCTGTCTCTCTTTAAGGTCCCTGCTATCAAGGCTTTTCTGGAAGGACTCAAAAGGGTCATTCCACCAAGGACTCCACCAGCTCCAGAATGGAACCTCAATGTGGTTCTTACAAGGCTGATGGGTCCTCCCTTTGAGCCACTGCACTCTTGTGAGCTCCAGTTTTTGACTTGGAAGGTTGCGTTCTTAGTAGCAATTACATCGCTACGGAGGGTAAGCGAGCTGCAGGCGCTCACCATCCAAGAACCTTTCTTCCAGGTACATGCTAACAGGGTGGTGCTCCGCACTAACCCTAAGTTCTTACCAAAAGTGGTCTCACATTTTCACATAAACCAAACCATTGAATTGCCGGTGTTTTTCCAAAACCCAGAGACGCTGGCGGAGCGGATGCTCCACACTCTTGATGTGAAGAGGGCCTTGATGTATTATGTGGACAGGACAAAAGATTTCCGCAAAACCAAACAACTTTTTGTTGCTTTTGCCACTCAACACAAGGGAAACGCAATCTCCAAAGCAGGAATAGCTAGATGGATAGTAAAGTGCATTCAGATCTGCTACGCTAAAGCAAAGCGCACTCTCACTATACCACCGAGGGCCCACTCCACTAGGAAGTTGGGGGCCTCTATGGCGTTCTTAGGTAACATTCCCTTAGAAGACATCTGTAGAGCAGCCACATGGTCTACCACTCATACTTTCACCAAGCACTACTGTGTAGACGTGCATTCAAAACAACAGGCAGCTGTTGGTCAGGCTGTTCTAAAAACGCTTTTTCAGACTGCTGCAGCTGGCACGGGCGGCCGCCGCTAATGGAGGGACTGCTATGTATTCTATGCACAGATATGAATTCAGCAGCCCACATGCCTCGAACTGCAAATGCTACTTACCAGTATGCATCTGTTCTTGGCATGTAGGGCTGCTGACATTCATATCGCCCGCCCTCCTCCCCGGCGCCTGTCGCAGCTGCAGTATGTATTCATATACAAACATATGCTCATAGCATGGTCATCACTCACTTCTTCACTCCATCTCTGCCTATGGCTCAAAACAATCTGGGGATGGAGGCGATGCCCATGCGCACTGTAGTCCAGGGGAGGAGCCACCTATCTCGTGATACTTCGAAGACTCTTCCAGGACAACAATGTGCAATCATCCGGACCCAACACTAGGTGGCGGACTATGCACAGATATGAATGTCAGCAGCCCTACATGCCAAGAACAGATGCATACTGGTAAGTAGCATTTGCATTTCAACACATGAAACCATGAGGTCACCATAGGGGTCACCTGCTCCTTCATGTTCAGGCTCTACTCAATGTGAACCCCTAGATTTTTAGGTCTCGTGGCGTTGAACCGCGTGAAAGCGCGGTATCGCCAGAGAC
Source organism: Lissotriton vulgaris (assembly GCF_964263255.1). Classification (NCBI taxonomy): domain Eukaryota; kingdom Metazoa; phylum Chordata; class Amphibia; order Caudata; family Salamandridae; genus Lissotriton; species Lissotriton vulgaris. The sequence goes on from NC_141685.1 coordinate 934,997,009, forward strand.
CTATTGTCAGCGAGTCTTCTTTCCAGGAGAGGAGACCGGAGCTGGCCGCGCACTCGGAATTGAGCGGGCCACGCGCACGTGAACGCGCTCGCTGTGGCCAGCTCCTGTCTCCTCTCCTGGAAAGCTGTACCACACAGCCACACCTCCCCTTGCTTACGCATGCGCACAAACAGACACACACACGAGCGCACCTACACACATGCATGCATGCACGCACGCACACACACATACAGAGACCTCCGCCCACCCCCCGCCGCACACACACAGAGACACACACAAGAGCGCACCTACACACATGCACACACACATACGGAATCCCTCCCGCCGCACACACTAGCACGTACACACACACACACACACACACAAGGGTACCCACCCCTCGACCCCACCCCCCCACAAGTAAGGCCCACTTACCACCACTCCGGAATTCAACCGCCACCGCGAGGCTCTCCCTCGGGCATGGGAGCCCCGCATCACCAGCACTGCTTCTCTCCATGGCACTCCGTGGGCGCGTGCGCGGGCTTCCGAAGACGGAAGTCCCGCTGCACGGAAGGTTTCGGTTTTGCTCACGGCTTGTCAAGACCTTGCTACGGAGGGCCGCTGTGGGACACTGAATCCTTCACAGGCAGCCATCAGGCTCTAACACCGAGCGCAAGAATCACAGGTACTTCCATCCGTCACCAATCGGATTAGTGGGGGTTGCCACTTGCCACCCTCCTCTTTGTGACTAGCTTCTTGAGCACATTCCTCCTCCTATGTGGCGGGTTAGCCCAGATCCCTCCCTGAGTGTGCTCGTTCATCTCTGGCTTGCTGAGGGCAGACATGATTGCTTTTCGTGTGTCCACATGCCCAGTAATGCCTCCTGGCCTCCTCCCTAATGGAAATGTTTCCAGGGATCCTTTACAGAGGTTGAACTGTTCTACTCGTGCACGCCGGCCAGGGTGCTTGCCCCATATCTTTTGATTCCCTCTCGTGTCTAGGAACTATAAGCCGTGCAGCCTAGTACAGCGTGCAATAGTTGCCCTTAACTGGTCCTTCCACTTTTCAAGATTTTACAGCCTGGTGCCTGTATTCTTCATTCCTTGCCATCACACTGGACCTGATAAGCTGTGTTTTGTAATCATGACCTCTACCCATGACTGACCATTCGCACTGGGCTTGTCTGTTGCACGAACAGTCAGTTTGAATGCTTTTTGCTCGTCACATTGTATCACCAGCTTGCAAGTGTCATCTTCCAATGACGGCGCCCCCAGACGGGACCTGTCACCCTGACGTGTTAAGTGGAGACCCCCTCACGTTTTCAGCCCATTCACGCTATATGTGAGCGGCCAGTAGTAAATGCCTGATTTCTCCAGTATATGTTTCTTTGCACTATACCTGTCCAGCATTTACATACCAGCATGACCACTCCCAGTGGCCATGCTTCAGAGTGAATGTGACAGTATGGTGCTACTAAGCGCCGCCACTCAGAGCAATTGGGCCTTTGTACAGGATACAGAGGTCAGTGCTTCTAAAGCATAGCCACTCACACACACACAATGACTGTTCCAACTCGCTTGGTTAGTCGTGCATGTACGCATGATCTCTTCCAATGAATGTGCTTTTGCCCCAGATCTGGCAGCCTAAGCATGACCCCGGCTCACCATGCGTGTGATGCAAACACGACCCGATTGGCTGGTGCTGGAAAGCATGGATCCTCATACATGTCCTTTCATCTTCACAGTGAGTCTGTACTCTGTTCAACACGTTGCCTGTAAACTGTAGCAGCCCCCACCAACCGCCCCCCTACTCGATCTGTTCTCAGGTCTGGACCTGACACCATGGGTTCTTATCTTGTATCTCTTTGTCTTGCTTTCTCCTTCACTTGCCTGACTCCGTGGTACCTTAAAATGGACCTTCGCACACCTGTCCCGTCATCTTGCACCTGCTAGCCTGTAAGCATCAATCCGTTTCTGCTTTCCTCATCTCCTTGCATTTACAGCCAATGGCCTATGGACGAGAATCCTCTCTTGTTTGACCATTCACCCTTTTTTCTGCCATCATGGTTTATATTCATTCAGTGGCCCTGGCTGCTTGACCCTCCCAAAGACGATGTCCCCTCCTCTGTGAATGCAGAAAGCACGCAAGCCATGTTTTGGTATAGACATTTATTAAACCAGGTTAATTTCACCTCAGACAGGTAGCAGTAATGTTTATCATCTGGAGACAGAATAAGGCGTCCACATTATAATGAAACGAGCACTTAGACCACCCTTCACGATTCATGTTTTCTGCGTTATTTGTATGGACCTTTGTTTCCAGTCCGAGGTAGTAAGGTGTGCTCTTTATTAATATCTGTGCGGCTTGCAGGTCCTATTATTTTTTAAATCTTTGTTTCACTTAAAAAAAAAAAAAGACGACATCTAACTCCATATCCCTTCGCCTCATCCCGTGCTGTGTGCTGCTGTTCACCTCTGCATTTGGTTTTACACCCCCACCTCCTACCCCCGATCACACCATCACTGCTGCATGATTCTTTTCTTCAGGGGACCTCTCGGCCACCACCTTCCTGCCTATTGCACTGTTAACGGTCCGCATCCACTGAGCCTTGTTGATATTAGGATTATTTCACGTTTACAAATTCAGAACTTTTTTTTCCCAACTAAGGTATCCTTGCCAACTTTGTTTAGTTTGAAATAAAATTCATGCAACACATTGTCCTATACAATGCCAATAACTCAAACTTTAATGCTGCGAGACCTATTGCATTGCAAATGCTTGTTTTGTCTTCTTCTCCTGTTTCCATGCAGACTGGCCTGCCAGGCAATGAGGCAGCTTCATCCTGAGGCCATTGCTGCAATCCAGAGCAGGGTCCTCTTTAGCAAGGCGGAGGAGCAGCTCCTGAGTGTCATTGGCTCGGTAAGGATCTTCTGCCCATTAGCTGTACTTCACTTTAGAATTTAATGCATTCATTTTGTTTTGTATGCTCTTCTCCTAAATGCATCTGGTTCCATTTTGGGGCTCTGTAAATGCTAGAGGAGAGCTTCTCTCTGCACCCCTGGTAACTATTGGACTAAATGATGGATACAACACAAATTAGCTGAGGAGAAGCACACACATTACTTAAGGAGGAAGGAGAAGATTGTTGCTGTGCCTAGACCAACGGGACAATGGGGATAGAGCACTTTTCTTTCTGAGTACCCTGGAGGTCCCAACATTCTCTTTCCCAGCACAAGTACATAAAGGAATTGCTTGGTGTGCAATCCCTTTGCCATAGCACTTGTATAATACAAACCTAACTATGGAAGAAAGGGGTAATGAACAGTGGTGTGAGCTCGAGAATGTTTGCGGGGCAGTGTTGAGATATATTCATATTGTTTTGGGAGGTTTTACAAATGAAATCTTATTTTAAAGACTGTGTTATGTTGCATGCATGTTTCTCACACTTTCTTCATCATTGCAGTTTGCGCGCAGAGGCTAAATAGCTTTTTTAAATGTATTTATTTTTATTAGACGAGCCAGCCCACATTGGACACCTTTCAGGAGCTGCTGAACAAACATCCTGATGTTTTCTATCCATCCCGCACGGCCAAGTCCTTGCAGGTGCACTGGCAGCTACTGAAACAATACTACCTGCTTGAAGATCAGACAGGTATCACCTGGCATGCATTGCCCTGCTGTTTCTGTTTTTATTTGTTTGGACTTTTTTGAATAGCACTGCATCACACAAATCTTTCTGCTTTTGTCCCTCTTTCTGCTTACCTGAATACCAAGGAGCAAGTGCAGGATTAGGAGAGCAGACAGGGGAGGTGTGTGCCTGTAGCAGTTGGTGTGTCTTATTGCATGTGTTTATGGACGAGCCATGTTATCATGGCTTTTACCTCTAGTGGTGCCTAGTGATTGAAGCAGTTAATGATTAGCCAATATACACAAAGTCTGAGTACCATTGTTCCGTGAGGTGCAGTGTTTAACATATTTGTGGGGACTTTCTGAGGAGGTTCTCTGCAAGGTTTGGAAGCGAGCGCCTTGTATCCTACTGGTGTGCTCAGTTGCTCCTTTCTCTTGCACCCTACGCTCATGCAGTTTTGTGTTTTGCCCTGTGTGTTTCCTTAGGTGTCAGATCACTCATGAAGGTAAGTACAGAAGATGGTGCTTTTAATGTGTCCTTTTTAAATGTACACATTCCTACATTTGAAAAACTGAGGGTATGCCCTATTGTGGTCATTTTAGAGTTGTTTAATCTAAGAAGAAGACATTCTACATAGGTGAAACGAAAGATGTGCTAAACTATTAACATAGCTGAATTGTCTAATGTTCCAGCTGCATAGATGTTTTTGCAACCAGAAGATCGCAACACCTATGAGATAGCATAGTGGTTCATGCACTCGGAGTGCATATCTTTGTGGTATGGGCATAATTCCCCAAAGTATTAGGATAGCTCACTGGATACATACACCTTTTATAGAGAACTGTCTACACCTTGCAAATATAATGTTCTCCTTTCAACAGTGTCTCTTCAGCCTTTCATCCCTACATGTTTCATAAGGTTCCATCAAGGTGAGGAATAACACCTGTTAAGCCAAACACAACTTAGAATGTAACATGTCGTTATGTTAAACACTTAGAATTGAGATAGCTGTAAGTCAAGGTTTACCCTCGATTGCAACTAAATGTTTATAACTTAAGGTTGGAGACACATTCTACAGATAGCATTATCTGTAATTCTTTAGAGCATGTGGGCGATTATGTTTGATGGATAGTTCTTCCCACAGATTGTTCATGTTAGGAATATACTCCAGGTGCCAGTTTGGACCTAGAAATCCATTTGCCAATCAGTAGCTCTCCAGGCCAACCTGGTGGCTTCACGCTAGTCCAGTTGCTGTTCTGTCCACTCAGTATGTAACAACATTGCACTATATATGTCACTATCTGATGTGCTGCTTCCTATTTTTCTGCACCTTACATATGCGGATCTGAATAATTTTTCAGTGTCACTCCAGCAAATTTCAGACAGGAGTTGGGGCAAATGTTACTTTCTCCAGTCCAGAGCTTTAAGCTCCAATCAACGTTGTAGAAAGACGATGTCTTTATTGGATCCCCATGTCACCCTCATGTGATTTCTGAGTCCAACCAAACCCCCTTGGCCTGTGACTTGTCCACCTGTATGCATAAACGGGCTAACGCTGAGTGGGAGATGTAAGGAGGGTAGTTTCTGTTGCAATACCCCCCACTTTTTGCCTTATCCTGATGCACTTTTTCCTTGGTGTGTCCTGGTCCCTGCCAATCCGGTACCCAAGGCCTGTGTTCCTTCCCTAAAACTGTGTTAAAACTAAAACCCGATTGGCATCTCTGGCCACCTGTCAGCCCCTAGTAAATGGTACCCTAAGTACCCAGGGCATGGAGAGCAGAGAAGACCCCTCCAGGCTGCAGCACTTATTGTGCCACCCTTCGGGGCCCTGTACCTTTCACCCACACCCTGCCTTTGCAGGCTGAGTGCCTAAGTACAGAACTAAACAAAGAGTCGACATGGCACACATCCCAGTGTTAATAGCTATATCAGAGGGCACTGTTCCGTGGTAATGGGCGCATGTATGTCACCCACATAAGCAAGAAAGTGGAGAAGTAGGATGAAGGTTTAGGAGAAATAGAGGTCGAGGGTGAGAGTAGTGGTAGAGGGAAGGAGAGAGAGCGAGGAAGGGAGAGAGAAAAGAGGCAGTTGTTTTATCCCCGGTTTCAAGGGTCCAATCCCAAGGGAGAAGACCAAGTCTTGCCTCTTATTCGCCCTCACACACCCAGAAGGATGTCATGCTTCATCATCGGGCTTTTGGTGCTCCTCGTCAGACCGGCGCTGCAATGTCTGGCGGGCCTCCGAAGAGTCTCTTTAGCGGCGATCTTTAAAAGAGAATACGCCGTAAAGTGCGTGCAGGTGTGGGGGCGGGACAGGTAACAGGAAGGATACTAAGAGAGAGGTGAAGTGGTGCGTGCAAGTGAAGTTAAAAATACGTAACGGCATCCAGTCTTGGTTATTTATTCTCGTGGTGTCCTTGGTAAGCTAAAAAACCAACAGGTTAGTGAGTTACGTGGGGCTTCAATGTGCCGGTGTAACTAGTCACCAGGTCGGTATGTTTCACGCTTGTAGTGTCTAAATGATCAGTAGCGTTTCTTCAGGGCCTAGAAATAATGGGTGTGAGAAGTGCACGTCAAACTATAAAAGAAAAAGACAAAAGGGTTTCAGAATTATAACCCTGTCAAGCACCTGGGGTACCCTAGTACGTAGTTCCTAGAGTAATCAGGCGATCTCTGTAGGTAGATCGTACCACCTGTGCCTGGGAGGGGATAAAGAGGAAGAATACAAAGGTAAAAAAGAAAAGAAAAGAACACTCTGGTAAACTAGTGGGTGAAGCAGTCCTCCAGTAACATTGACTGGGAGGCTATACTAGACAGACCAAACAGAGACAATGATTTAGTACATGTAACCATCATGGTAGATGAAGACAAATGGCAGGCATGGTATCATTAGGGTCTACGTGCAGTCGACCTAGAAGGTAAGATTGCAGTAATTATAGTAAGCAAAGACACACCAGGGTACATACACACTGAAAGCGCACAGGAGTAGGTGAGACCAGAACCGCGCAGTGAACCAGCGGCCCCCTCCGACATATAGACCCTCACTCATGAGGTGTAGTGCCTAAGGGGGCGCGCGAGGGCCCGCACTGTGAAGGACTCCGCCACCCCTCTGCACAAATGTTTGTGTTGTCAGAGGCACTGGAAGGCTTTTAACAGGCCGCCGCCCACATATGCGGCAGACAAGGTGGGGGTATTAGCTAGGCTTACCCTGTATTAGTGTTCAGGCTCCTGAGGCTAAGCATTGCTGGTTGTGCAAGCATCCAGGAATACTGGGGAAATAGAGCAGAAACCAAGCACAGGTAGAGTTAAAAAGTGTCGACCCCTTGGCAATGGGAGCGTCAGGATAGTGTGGTTGGGACCACTCTGGCGGGAAGATTGGCGGGAAAAGTTACACCAGGAAGGGGGTGTGCCAGCCTATGCCAACCCCACCCCTCAGGTGGGGGAGACGAGGTGAAGCACGACCCCGGGATCCGACCATCTTGAAGATGGGGAGCCCTGCCTAATCACAGCTAGGCTCCTGCCCCCTCCCACAGGAGAGGAGTAGGCTAGGGGGTGTACCCACCCCAGGACAGGGACCCATTGGTCCCTGCCCTTCCCCTACCTGTAACGCCCCTAAATTTAGTATATAAGGGCACCCTGAACCTTTTTCCACAGATCCAGATTACGAAACAAGAAAGAAGATCAAGGAACACGAAGACCTGCAGTGCAGCTGCTAAAAAGAGGAAGACACCAACTGATTTGGCCCCAGCCCTACCGGCCTGTCAAACCTAGAACCTGCTCCTGTTAAACCCTGGCATCTCAAGTGGTCAGCAACCTCAAAAACCCCAGAGGACCCGACTAACAGGGTCTCCCACGAGCAGTGGTACTGCTCTAAGCAAGTAAAAAGCCCTGGCATCAGCCCTGAACCGCAAACCCTGCACACTCTGCACCCGCCAAGACTGGCCTGTGCTGGAGTGAATCAAGACCCTGAGGACGTCCCACCCGGCGATTCTGACCTGGAATCCAGTGCCCAAGGACCCTCCTCGACGACTCCGACGATGCTTGCAGCCTCAGGACAAAGGACCCCTCCGACTGCGACCAGCAGGGGGTAAGATTTCCCGACCTCAAAAGACACCCCTGCACCCGGCGCCCCATGGTCCCTGTGCCCAACTCCTGGGTGTCTACCTATCCTCCAAGATCTCAACGTACCCCCCGAAGTGTTGGTCGCTCCAGAAGATCCACCGTCCCCGAGCCTGCAGCCTTTGTTCCCTTTTCAAGATCCTCATTGAATAACATTGAGCGCCCAACGGCTCAAAAGCACTCTGCACCCAGCCACCCGAGTGCCCCTGGGAGTGCAACCTTTGTCCTATCCTACTTCCCCATTTGCCCTGAGCAAGTGACCAGGTCCCACAGCCGCGTGGCCTGCTAGCCAGCAGCCACCAACCGAAGATCCCCTGCCTATCATTCGATAACATTGGGCCTAACTACCTCTGCACCCAGCCTCCCCTGTGCCGCTGAGGGTGTACCAACTGTACCTACCTGACCCTGGGGGACCCCTGAGTCTATGCCCGGAACCTTAACTTCACCAGTCGAGTACTCACTTGAAAACTGATGACTCACTTTCCTGCTATAGGATAACATTGACTGGTTTGACTCGAAATTTCTTCTAAGTGTGAAGTTTTGAAAAGTTAAAATATTCATCTAATCAGCCGGATAACGAATTCTGAATTACTCACCTGTGATCAGGAGAGAAGCCAGTACTGTACCTTGTAGCCCAGTACTGAACCGCAAAATTAATCCCAACCGTGGTTACTAGTAATCTAAATTTTGTCCATAGGAAAACATTGACTGTTTTTCTGTGAAATTTCTTCCGTCTACTTTTGAAAACTACAAATAGTCCTTAAAAATCGTACCAAATACTACAACGTAATTACTTAGCTGTCTTAGGTAGAGACCCCAGTGCTGAACCTAGAAGTCCAGTACTGGATTACAAAAGTAACGAGAATCTACTTTACCTGTGCTTTGAATTTCCTTTCATTGGATAACATTGCTGGTTTTTCACAGAAAAATTTCGAAGTGTCAACTTTTAAAATAACTTTATATTCTTTAAAAATCATTGCAATAACTAAAACGTTTTTACTAAACTGTTTTCAGCTAAGACCCCAGGACTTAATCTAGGATCCAGTCCTGAAGTTACAAAATCTATAAAGTAATCGGCTGCATTTATGTAGAAAAACCCTTTGAGCTCAATGTTAAATTGTGTTTAGAATTGTGTTGCCTACTGCAACCATTTTACCTATTGTGTTTACAAAGTTTATTGCCTCTTTGCAAAGTAATTACATGAGAGTACTCATATCGAGAAAAGTATATTTTGACACCTGTTGGTTCTAAAAATAATACAACTATATCTTTGGATATAAAAATAATTGGCCTAATGTTCAGTTCTTGAGTGTGTGAAGCTTTTTGCTGACTGGGTATGTACAACAAATGCTTTACACTGTCCTCTGGTACTGCCTTACTGCTCGACCAAGCTACCACTTTAGAGAGTAAGGTCAGACCTGACTTTAACCTCAGTTATACTTCTGGGGTTTGTGGACTCTGTATGCACTGTACCTTATTCTGGTCCAGTGTATATAGAGCCACTTTCTCACAGGAGAACAAGTTGTTTTTGATGTGGGCCGAATGGACACCTTTAAACAACCTGCCCCTTCTTTAGTAGGGTATCTCTGTGTATAGTCATAATCTAGTGAATAGTCCCGCCCATGTGCGTGGACCCCGGAGCAATCAAAAATAATCTCTTAAAATGTCTTCTTTGCAGTCCTGCATAGACACTTAAGAGAAAATCAAGACAAATAATGCGGCCTAACACTTCCAAGGCTACAAAGGCCACCATTTCATCTAAACAGTGAAAAGGATAGCCAACAATGTCAGATTTTACACATTTTACCAAGTTTCCTTCAAAGAGAAAACTCCCCTTCACCAAAATCCTTGAAATTATAGAGATGAAGAGTTGAACAGACAAGCCCCCATAGGCTGCCATTATGTGTCAGGAAAAGGGATGCCATGCCTTTAAGGAACTCTCCAGAGACCCTCGGTATCCCAGGATGCACAGCTAAAGTCTTTTTACTTTCAGTTCTTTTTTCCGGCTCCTGCTAGCAGGACCCTGGAGCATTGAGCTCTCCCTTTTTGGGTATTTCTTCAATTTTTGGCACTATTTGAGTTTTTCACTCGACGTCTGGGGTCTTCCTCTTCCTTTTGCTGTGTTTTTTAGCCAGTTTTGCCCACTCTTTCTGTCGAATATGCCAGCTTTATTCGACAAGTGCCCTGAGTGTGCCAGGAAGAAGGTTAAATCTGACCCCCACAGAGTATGTATACTCTGTCTCCCTTCCTCCCATGTCCCTGAAGCCTGTGAGATTTGTCAATCCTTCTCCAAGAGGACCCTGCGTGACAGGGAGAAGATTGGTCTCCAAGGCCTGGAGCAGAGGAGACATCCGGAACCAGGTGGGTCTGGGCATGGAGGGACTCAGTCATTGTCCTCTGCCTGTGTTTCGGCCTCTGGGGGGCACCCCAGTCAAGAAAAGGCCCAGAAAAGGCACCGGTCCCGGTCGACGTCGATGGCTTCGACGTCAGCGTCGAGAGGCATGACCACTATTTGTTCCCCGTCGACCCAGGGCTCTGGGTCGAAGCGTCGTCGACGTTCGGCGTCGAGGGGAAGGACGTCGAGACCTCGGACGAGGTCGACGTCGAGGACTTCACCGGCGTCGACATATCATGGACGTCGAGATGAGTCGAGGAGGCACGGCGCTCACCGTCGAGGCGACACCGCCGTTCGCTGTCGAGGTCAAGTCGACGTTCCACGCCGAGGAAAGACAAGTCGACGTCGAAGAGAAGAGAGTCGACGTCGAGGAGTTCATCGACGTCTAGACGATCGACGTCGAGAAGCAGAAAGGGGAAGAGATAGACATCGAGGAAAGAAAATTCAACGTCGAGGAGGCGTTCAAGGGCCAGGACGGTGTCCTCTGCCTCAGTAGTCAGCCTGTCTTCTGCATAGACGAGTCCCCGTTCGCGGCGGTGCCGGCGCTCGGATGAAAAGAGGTCTGCCTCCAGGGTATCCTCTTCAAGACCTGCTCAAAGGAAGAGGAGAGTGGTTAGGTCTTCGGAATCCAAATATTCTCTGACTTATTTGCCTTCTAGGCCCAGGACGCCTACGCCTCCACCAGTGGCTCCGCCATTGCCTCCGAGGAAGCCTCCTCCGCTACCTCCTTTGCCTCCTCCTCCGACTTCTCCACCTCCGCCTCTTCCTCCTCTTCCACAACTGCCTCCTCCATCTCTGCCGCACCTTTCGTCACCGCCTATGAGGCCTCCACAGCCCAGGACTCCGGTTCTGCCTCCGCAGCTCCCGCTTTTTGTACGGCCAGTGGATCGCCCGAGGCCTAGGAGGTCTAGATCACGGTCCAGAAGGAGACCTCGATCGCGGAGTGACCGTCGGTCTTTGACACGGTACCGTCATCGTCACAGGAGGGATAGGTCACCGTCCCGTCATACGGACTCTTCCAGTGGCCGGAGATAATCTCCCACCTTATCGGATTCCCCCCATACGAGGGTGTCACCGGTGGATGACTTTGTTACATTTCAGAAGGTGCTATTAGGAGGGGCAGCGAAGTTGGGGGTCACTTTAACGGTACCCACACCTTCTACATCGGTGATATTTAAAACCTTACACAGGCGGCATTTGTCTCGCCCCTTGGTGCCAGGACTGGAGGAACCGGCTATGGAGCTTTTTCTGACTCCGGCCTCAGTGAAGTCCGCTCCGTCCCGGCTGCAGAAGATGTACAGGCCCCCGGATTCTGATCCGGCATTCCCGAGATCAGATCCGGTAACGGATTCTGTTATTGTAACTGCGGCCAAGAAACAACATGCTACTGCCCCGTCTTCTACGGTGCTGCCGGATAAGGAAAGTCGTCAGATGGACTCAGCTGGACGGAAAGTCTGCGGGACGGCAGCAACCTCCATGAAAGCGGCGAGTGCCTCTGCGTTCTTGGGTCGCTATGACCGCTCCTTGTGGGAGTCCCTGCAGCAATTCCTGGAGCTACTCCCAAGGGATAGGAGAGAGGACTTCCAGTAGATTTTGAATGACAGCATGATGGTCTCCAATCAGGTCATCAGCTCTGCGGCGGACGCCTCTCTCCTGGCAGCTCATGGTTACTGCCCTGGCATCAATTTACGACGAAATGCCTGGTTGCGCCTTACATCTCTCAAACCGGAGGCGCAACAGAGAGTCGCTAATTTACCATTCTCTGGATCGACTCTCTTTGGGTCACATGCGGACGAGGAGATGGCCCACATGAAGGCAGAGGTAGAAACACTTAAAGCCGTTGGTTTGGAGAAACTAAAAGAGCAGAAGAAGTCCTTCCGCCCGTTCCAGAGGCGGTATGGTTCTCAAAGACGAGGGCAGGGTCGTCAAGCTGGTCAACAGCAACAACAGCAGCAGTACCAGCGGCAACCCTTCCAGAAGCGTCAGAGGGACAGAGGCGGACAGCAGTCCTCCTCAGCGAACAAGGGCCCGGCCGGGTCTAAGCCCTGAGGTGCTACTTCCCCCTCTTCTGTTACCCGCTCCGGTGGGGGTAAGCATACAGAATTACTTGGCAGAGTGGAGAAAAATTATTCGGGACAAGTGGGTGCTGAATATTGTTTGCAATGGATATAGTCTTAGTTTCGTCAGCCCTCCTCCAGCGATTCCACCGGTTTGCTCGCAGTTCCAGCTGCTCGAGCTCCAAGCGGAGGCCGATACCCTGTTAAGAAAAAGGGCAATAGAAGACGTTCCTTTGTCTCAAACGGGAAAGGGTCTTTACTCCAGGTTCTTTCTGGTGCGCAAGAAGGACAAGAACGAGTTCAGGCCCATTCGGGATTTGCGTCAAGCAAACAAATGGATTCGCAGGGAAATGTTTTGCATGCTGTCTCTGCACCAGATTTATCCTCCGCTGCAAAGAGCAGACTGGCTTTGTGCAATAGATATGCAAGATGCGTACTTCCATGTGCCCATTGCACAGAAACATCGGAAGTTCCTGCGATTTCTGGTAGGCACAAATCAGTACACCGTACTACCGTTTGACTGAAGTCTTGCCCCAGGACTTTTTCAAAGTGCATGGCAGTGGTGGCAGCTCACCTGAGAAAGAACAAGGTGTTTGTCTACCCGTACCTGGATGACTGGTTGATCAAGGCCTCCACCTTCCAGAAAGCGCAATTGCACTTCAACAGGACGGCTGTTCTGTTGAGCCAGCTGGGGTTGCACATAAACATGTACAAGTCTGTTCAGACTCCTGTCCAGTGCCTACAGTACTTGAGAGCCTCCATCGATACTCTTTCAGCAAGCGTGTCTCCTTCGGAGGAGAGACGCTTATCGATCCTTCGGAAGGCTCAGGCTCTCATGGCGGTTCCATCTACGACAGTGAGGACGGTGTCTTCTCTACTGGGGTCGATGGCCTCTTGCATCTTACTCTCGCCACATGCACGCCTCCACATGAGGCCGCTGCAGGAATGTCTGGAGGATCAGTGGGACCAGAAGCGGGGGAGCTGGGAATACAGGATCTGGCTGTCCCTTCACCCTCAACAGTCCCTGAAATGGTGGTGCTCAGCAGAGAATCTCCTCAAAGGGGTTCCATTCCACAAGGACATTCCCATTCAGACTATCGTCATGGATGCTTCTCTCCAAGGCTGGGGAGCGCATTCAGACCATCTACAGATCCAGGGAGCGTGGTACACGGTGGAGTCCACGTATCACATCAATTTCCTGGAACTGTCCACTTGGCACTGAAGGCCTTTCATCCGTCCTTTCAGACCAACTCCTTGCTTGTGCAGACGGACCATACGACCACGATGTATTATCTCAACCAGCAGGGGGGGGCTCGAGATCGCGCACACTGTCGCAAGAAGCGCAGGCGATCTGGCACTGGCTGCTCGCCAGGGGACTGACGATAACGGCTACCCATCTGCCAGGTGTGCAGAATGCTCAGGCGGAAGCACTCAGCAGGATGGTGCAAGAAAACCACGAGTGGGTTCTGAAGGACGAAGTGCTAGGAGACATCTTCGACAGGTGGGGCACTCCAGATGTAGATCTGTTCGCCACCGCCGAAAACAGAAAATGCAGAGACTTCGCCTCCAGGTATTACCAACCGGGGACTCTGGGGAATGCGCTATGGATCAGCTGGTCGAACAGCTTTCTGTACCCTTTTCCACCCATTCCCGTGATTCCGGCGGTGCTCATCAAGCTGTCCCGGTCCAGAGCACGGATGATCCTCATTGTTCCGGAGTGGCCTGCTCCACCGGTCTCGCCAACCTCACCTGCAGCTGCCTTGCCGGCCGGACCTTCTCACAAAGTTCGGGGGGCAGATGGTGCACCCCAACCTCTCATCATTGAGTTTGGCGGCATGGCTCCTGAGATAGTGCAATATGGACACCTGAATCTGCCTGAGGATTGCATGAATATTCTCAAGGAGGCTAAGCGGCCTTCCACTAGGACGTCCTATGCCTACAAGTGGAAGAGGTTCTGCATCTGGTGCACTTCCAAGAACTATGATCCGACGGCCTGCAAGGAAGATGTTGTCCTTCCATATCTCTTGCATTTGGCTCAGTCTGGCCTTAATTTTCAATCTATTAAGGTTCACCTCGCAGCGTTACCTGCGCACAGGAAATGTCCTTCAGACTTCCTGCTTCCAGATCCCTGTGATTAAGGATTTTTTGGAAGGACTGAAGAAAGTGTTCCCTCCTATTCGGAGTCCGTCGCCTTCCTGGGAGTTGAATGTGGTGCTGTCCAGATTGATGAAGGAACCTTTTGAACCCATTCATAAGGCTTCACTGCAGCACTTGTCGTGGAAGGCGGCTTTCCTCGTGGCCATTACATCGGCCCGCAGGGTGAGTGAGATTCAGGCATTGTGTTGTCAAGAACCTTATACTGTATTTCATTATGCTAAGGTTGTAATGCGTACTCACCCTAAGTTCCTTCCTATGGTGATTTCCGATTTTCATGTCAATCCGACTATAACTTTGCCTACGTTTTTCCAAAATCCTTCCACTCCAGCGGAAAGGTCTTTACATTCCCTGGATGTCCGAAGGGTGTTGAAGTTCTACTTGGATAAGACCAAGGACATTCGTGGGTCAGACCAATTGTTTGTCAATTATGGGTCGGTTAGGACTGGTCTTGCCACCTCTAACCTCTACCAGGGTTCACAAGGCCCGTACTGGTGGTAGAAGATTTTCGGTCCATACAGCCACTCTCTGGAACGCGCTTCCGCTGAAGATGCGCTTAGAGTCTGGCACTCTTCGTTTTCGGAAGCTTCTGAAAACACACCTATTTCCCATGTGATGTATCTGATCTGGCCCTGCGGATATTGTTGTTGCCTGGACAAGCGCTGGGATGCCCGAGGGTAACTACGCGCTACATAAAACTCTAAATAAATAAAATAAATAAACAGTCCATCTCGAGGTGGATTGTGTCCTGTATCCAGTTATGTTATCAGAAGGCTAACAAGACCTTAGGGGGTAAGCCTAAGGTTCATTCTACCAGAGTAGCTACAACAGCTTTGCTTCGTAATGTTCCCATTGCAGAAATCTGCTGGGCTGCCATTTGGAAGTCGGTCCACACCTTTTCTAAGCATTACTGTCTGGACTCTGACGCCAGAGCAGATGCTCAGTTTGGGCAGGCTTCATTGAGAAATCTATTTGCACATTAGAGGTGTTGTCTGTTTTTTTCTCCACCACCAGGTGGGTTGTTTGGGATGGGCTTGCCATTCTATTCACTACATTATGACTATACAGAGATCCCCTACTACAGAAGGAGTAGTTTCTTTTCTTTAACTCCAGTTGAGAAAATGGTACTGTAATGTATGTTACAGGCCTTGCTTTATACACCTTCAAAAAAAACTGAAAGTAAAAGAACTTTGGCTGTGCATCCTGGGATACCGAGGGTCTCTAGAGAGTTCCTTAAAGGCACAGTATCCCTTTTCCAGACACATAATGGCAGCCTATGGGGGGCTTGTCTGTCCAACTCTTCATTTCTATTATTTTAAGGATTTTGGTGAAGGGGAGTTTTCTCTTTGAAGGAAACTTGGTAAAATGTGTAAAATCTGACATTGTTGGCTATCCTTTTCACTGTTTAGATGAAGTGGTGGCCTTTGTAGCCTTGGAAGTGTTAGGCTGTATTATTTGTCTTGATTTTCTCTTAAGTGTCTATGCAGGACTGCAAAGAAGACATTTTAAGAGATTATTTTTGATTGCTCTGGGGTTCACGCACATGGGCGGGACTATTCACTAGATTATAACAGAGATACCCCTACTACAGTACTGGAGTTACAGAAAAGAAACTCCTTCTCTTTTTCAGGTTAAATCTCCTGACTGGGAGCAATTGGCCAAGGAGTCCTCTTGCAAAAAAGAAAAAAAGCCACTGGAAAAGTAGTCCTTTTCATCCTCATGGAAAGAGTCCTGTTCTTAGTACTGTTCAGAGACTCGCCATGCCATTCTCTGATGCCATTCTGTTCCTTATCTACTTCTGAGCCAATCCTAGTCTTCCAAAAACATAAACCAGAGTTACTTTCTCCATGTGTTGACCCTTCCCGGTCTTCTCAGAAGACTGTTTGATATCTACAGATCTATCCCCACATCTCTCTGTGACAGTTTCCAGTGGTAAGCCTAATTCTGGGGCTTCTGTGATTCAGTCGTCTCTTAACCCAAAGCCACTGACTCTGTGCATCTGTAGGCTCTTGTCTGGATACCACACCTGAGGAAGCATTTACTTGTCCAAGTGCCGGCCCATTTGCCCTCAGCGCTGCTCATGATTCAGTCTATGGTGCTACCCTTGAAGCCTTTCTCAGCGTCACGTCAGCCCTTGAAATTGGGGGAGATTATTCAAGTGGTAAGAGAAATGGCTGGAGGCTTCCACTGTAATCAGTCTGTAGTGGAGCCTCCCATTAGAGATTTATGCTAATGGAGGAGCTCGGATTCTGATGCCTTAGACATACTTAATGGAGACCACGTGAGCTCAGAGGAAGAGGAGTTGAAGGCTGACCATTTACTCCCTCCAGGTCGCATGAATACTGGACTTTGTTTAGACCTCTAAATGCTACTAAGTGTGATACGTATTCAAAAGGAAGCCAGTTTCTTTATTTCTGTGGTTTGCGAGGCTGTGGTATGGTGCTTGAGTTGCCCTGAGACGGCAGTGTCTAAATCAGTCATCCTTCTGAGATCTGCAGCTGTGTTGTGTGGATCCACAACCTCTTTTACCACGCAACAAAGCTTTGCATGAACCTACATTGGCTGCCTGGGCCAAAACACTTTTTAGCCCTGGCAAATAGCAAGGCATTATTAGCCTGCATCTTCCAATCCCAATTACTTATCAGTGCACCCCTTTCCAGACCGCATGTCTGTTCAGGCATTACTAACAACGCCTAACCTCAAAGGTTTAGGTCTCGCCTAGGCAGCGTATGCAATGTCCAGTTCAAGTTTAACATTTGTATAGCGCACTACTCACCCAGAGGGTCTCCAGGCGCTTGAGGGAGTAGCTTTATTTATGGAATATCCAAGTTTTTAGTTGTTTTCTGAAGGAGAGGTGGTTCTGTGTGAGGCGGAGGTGGGTGGGGAGAGAATTCCAGGTTTTGGCCGCTAAGTAGGAGAAGGATCTTCCCCCCCATGGTGGATCTATGGATGCGTGGAATTGCGGCGAGGGCTTGATTGGACGATCGTAGTTGGCGGGTGGGGGTGTAAAAGGACAGACGCGAGTTGAGGCATTCGGGTCCTAGGTCGTAGAGGGCTTTGTGTGCGTAGGTGAGGAGACGGAACGTTATTCTCTTGTTGACGGGGAGCCAGTGGAGGTCTTTCAGGTGACCGGAAATGTGAGCTTGGCGGGGGATGTCTAGTATGAGTCTGGCTGAGGCGTTTTGGATGCGTTGTAGTTTTTTCTGGAGTTTGGCTGTGGTTCCAGCGTAAAGGGTGTTTCCGTAGTCCAGTCGACTTGTGACCAGTGCGTGGGTGACCGTCTTTCTTGTTTCGGTGGGGATCCAACGGAAGATTTTTTTGAGCATACGTAGGGTGTTGAAGCATGATGATGAGACGGCGTTAACTTGTCTGGTCATCGAGAGGGAGAAGTCCAGGATGAAGCCCAGGTTACGTGCGTGGTCCGTGGGTATGGGTGCGTTTCCCAGGGCCGGTAGCCCCCATGAGTCGTCCCAGGCGGAGGGGGATGAACCTAAGATGAGGACTTCCGTTTTGTCCGAGTTCAGTTTTAATCGGTTGTTCTTCATCCACTCGGCTACTTCTTTCATCCCTTCGTGTAGGTTGATTTTGGCGGTGTTTGGGTCTTTGGTGAGGGAGAGGATCAGCTGGGTGTCATCTGCGTAGGAGATGATGTTGAGGTTGTGTTGGCGCGCGATGGATGCGAGGGGACTCATGTATACGTTGAAGAGGGTGGGACTAAGTGATGATCCTTGTGGTACGCCGCAGATGACTTCGGTGGCCTCTGATCTAAAAGGGGGGAGGCGGACTCTCTGGGTTCTTCCGGCGAGGAACGAAATGATCCAGTCCAGTAGTTTTCCTTGAATTCCGACTTTGCTGAGGCGTTGTATAAGGGTGCTATGACAGACTGTGTTGAAGGCTGCGGAGAAGTCAAGTAGGATGAGGGCAGCTGTCTCTCCGTTGTCCAGTAGTGTTCGAATGTCGTCTTTTGCTGCGATGAGGGCGGTCTCGGTGCTGTGTTTGGCTCAGAAGCCGAGCTGATTTGTTGACGGCTTTCTCAATGACTTTGGCAGGGAATGGGAGGAGCGAGATGGGGCGGTAGTTTTTAAGTTCAGTGGGATCTGCTGTGGGTTTCTTCAGAAGGGCGCTGAGTTCGGCATGTTTCCAGCTTTCCGGGAAGGTAGCGGAGTTGAGTGAGCAGTTGATGACGTCTCGGAGATGGGGTGCGATAATAGTCAGCTTTGTTGAAGATGTGGTGGGGACATGGGTCGGTTGGCGATCCTGAGTGGATGGAGTTCATCAGGCGGATGGTGTCTTCAGTGGTGATTGGGTTCCAGGCGCAAATGTTGTTGGAGGGGGGTTTTAGTTCGTAGGTGGGTGGGGTGGAATGGACTCCGGACTGGTTTTCAAAGCTGTTGTGTATGTCAGCGATTTTGTTGTGGAAGAATGAGGCTAGGGAGTCGCAGAGGTCTTGGGAGGGAGTGATGTCGTTGGTGCCTGCGGTGGGGTTGGTAAATTCTTTGATGATGTTGAATAGTTCCTTGCTGTTGTGGGCGTTGTTGTCGAGAGGATCCTTGAATGCGGATTTCTTGGTGGATCGGATCAGTTGGTGGTGTTTGCGGGTGGCGTTCTTGAAGGAGGCCAGGTTGTCAGTGGTTGGGTTTTTTCTCCAGGCTTTCTCGAGGGTGCGACAGCACTTCTTGGATTTCTTAAGGTCATCGTTGAACCAGGGGGCTTTTTTGCTACCTTGTTTGATTTGATGTTTTTTCAAGGGTGCTAATTTGTCAGCGCTGTGGGTGATCCATTGTGCGAGGTTGGTGGCTGCAAGGTTTGTGTCCGATGATTTTGCAGGAGGGTTTTGGTGAAGCGATATGAAGAGTTGGTCGGTGGTAATTTTTTTCCAGTTTCTGCGGGGAATTGTTTGTGAGTGGTTGTGGGTCGTAGTCTTTTTGTAGTTGAAGTGAACGCAGCTGTGGTCCGTTCAATGCAGAGCTGTGGTGTGATTGAAGGAGATGTGCTTGCTGGAGGTGAAGACTGGGTCGAGCGTGTGTCTGGCATAGTGGGTGGGGGTGTCAACAAGTTGTTTGAGTCCGAGATTAGCGAGGTTGTCCAGAAGGGTGGTGGTGTTGCTGTCGTTCTTTTCCAGGTGGAAGTTGAGGTCTCCCAGTAGAATGTAGTCCTCAGAGGGGAGGGCGTGTGGGCTGATGAAGTCAGTGATGTCTTCACTGAATTGTGTGCGGGGTCCTGGTGGCCTGTAGATGAGGGTGCCTCTGAGTGTGGTCTTGGGGTCGGTGTGGATTTGGAAGTGACGGTGTTCGGCGGCTGCGAGGTAATCGTCGGAACTGATCGTGATGCGGATGGTGTTCTTATGGACGATGGCGATGCCTCCTCCAGTTTGGTTGATGCGGTCCTTTCGGATGATCTTGTAGCCGTCCGAGATGGCTATGGCGATGGCGATGTCGGGCGCTGATGAGGCGTTCATCCAGGTTTCTGTAAGAAAGGCGACGTCCGGCGATGTGGTGTCGAGTAGGTTCCAAAGGTCAATGGTGTGTCTGTGGACCGAGCGGGTGTTGAGCAGGATGCACTTCAGGTGGTTAGTGTCGGAGCTCTGTTTGGAGTTTGTGGGTTTGGTGTGGGTCATGATTAGGCTGTCCTGTTTTCAGTTTCTATTTTTGGTAAATTCTGGTGGGGTTTTTTCAGTGTTTTCAATATCTTAAAAAACAGTTGTTATCAGTGGTTACACTTTTTTACGCCACTAAAAACAACAGAAAAAGTGTTTTTCCGGTGTTTATGGAACGTTTTGCTTTTATCATTGCTTGCTTTCTGCACTGAAAGAACATGGTATATAGACAGTGTATGTATAGTGTACATGACCTCCAAAGAGATTTTTGCAAATTAATCTTATTGCAGTACACCATACAACACTTCTTCAGTGAGTCTTTGGTCATGTGCGCTCGTGCTTTCCTTCCCATGTAAACTTCTGTGAAAAGGCCCTCTCAGCATTCATAGCCCCTTGGGCTGAGAACCGTCAGCTAAGGGACACAGTTGGGATGACTCTTTCTTTGATGCCACATAAAGCACGAAATTATAAATATTTGTGTTTTAGTTCCTGGGCATAAGAAAACAGTGCACCAGAATGGACTAAAAAGTCAATAGCATCCCTCATTAACTCTGAAGATTGTAAAGATGCTTTCAGCATACCATCTAACAGTGGCAAGGATCTCCTACAGGGAATCACTTCAGCTCGAGTATCAATTTTGACAGGTAATAACACACATTTTTTATGTACGTAGCTGAATCACTACAAATACAAACAATATCACTCCAATCTTTGTTGAACTTGGAAAGTACCTTTTTTGCAGAGCATAACAAGTGACACTGCTTTCCAAAAGTCTAGTGTCACGTTTTCACCACTATCCCAGATGCTTGGTAATATATATACTTGTCACTATACCTTGCCTTTAATATTTAAAGCCTGAGGTGTTGGGAATTCACCTACTATCAATACAGACCCACAAGAAACTATGGTCTGATGTATTAAGGGTTTTTACCCATTCTCTGTGGGTAAATGTGATGACACATATTAGGAAAGATTTTTATGAAACTAGCCATTTTACCTATCAGTGAAGGAATCAAATGCAGCCAAAATATCAAATGTGAGTTTGATATGTCCTGATTCTCTACAGTTTATAAAATAATTAAACTAAACGTGAAACTAAACCCTGCATCTTTAGACCAAAGGCCATAAAACTGAAAAAAGTAAAAGGAAGAAGAAACATTATTTTAGTGGCATCCCTAAAGAACAAAACTCAAGCAGAATAATGTTAGCCAGTCTTTCTTGCTGCTTACTGCTAGCTTGTATAACAAAGTTACATTTTATTGACCCCTTCAGTAAGAACAAAATGACTCTTTCACTTTCTTTTTCCTTTCTTTGAATGGCATTTAGTTTGTGGTTGTGCAGGTGTTTTTTCAGTGTTTATATGTCTTCAACGGTGAGGGCTATATTTCTTTCAGTGGGGTTTTATCAGTTATTATAGGTTTAAACCTAAAACCCCACAGCCTAGTCATGATGCAGTCGAATTTGCAGGAGTGGCAGGTGAAGGGTCCATGAGTGTGGCCTGAGGCGGCTTGGTGGCAGTTGGTGGTCGGCCGGGGTTAAGGGCTGAGAGGGTTGCGGCGTCGTACGTTATGCGGGTGGAGTGGATGTTGCGGGGGCCAGGGGGATTGGCGCGGTCCAGGCGCGGACAGGCGTAGACGGGCTTACCTTTGGCGCACCTTCGGCGCTCGTCCGCTGCGCGCAGGTGTGACTGTCATAAGTGGAGAGTGGGGGGGGGCGGAGCGAGGGAGGAGCAGCTGGGAGGCGGGAGCGGGGTGGAGAGCCGGGCTGGGAAGCACAACAAACAACAAAATGGCAGCGAAATGAAAAGTGAAACACAACGAGACTGGGGCACAACCTGGCAATCGCAAAGTAAAGAGCAGTGGCACCGGTACAAACAGGCACAACAATTCAAGCGGCGAAACGATTATTGGTCTAACAGTACAGCGCTACGATCAATATGCACAATGAATAGCGCTACGATCAATATGCACAATGAATTGCAACAGTGAGCAGTCTAATGGTACAGCGCTACAATCAATATGCAAATAATTGCAGTAAGCAGTGCGATGAGCAGTCTGACAGTGTAGCGCTACGATACCGCTTTCAGTTCAGGGAGCAGCGTGAGGAGCGACCGCTTCTGAGTAAATCAGGCGGGTCACAGCGCTTCAGTGAGTGGGTAGAGCCTTAACTTAGTGGGAGGGAAGAGCATCTGGGAGGCGGGAGCGGGGTGGAGAGCCGGGCTGTGAAGCACAACAAACAACAAAATGGCAGCAAAATGAAAAGTGAAACACGACGAGACTGGGGCACAACCTGGCAATCGCAAAGTAAAGAGCAGTGGCACCGGTACAAACGGGCACAACAATTCAAGCGGCAAAGCGATTATTGGTCTAACAGTACAGCGCTACGATAAATATGCACAATGAATAGCGCTACGATCAATATGCACAATGAATTGCAACAGTAAGCAATGGTACAGTGCTACGATCAATATACAAATACTTGCAGTAAGCAGTGCGATGAGCAGTCTGGCAGTGTAGCGCCCGATACCGCTTTCAGTTCAGGGAGCACCGTGAGGAGCGACCGCTTCTGAGTAAATCAGGACGGTCATATCGCTTCAGTGAGTGGGTAGAGCCTTAACTTAGTGAGAGGGAGGAGCAGCTGGGAGGCGGGAGCGGGGTGGAGAGCCGGGCTGGGAAGCACAACAAAATGGCAGCGAAATGAAAAGTGAAACACGACGAGACTGGGGCACAACCTGGCAATCGCAAAGTAAAGAGCAGTGGCACCGGTACAAACAGGCACAACAATTCAAGAGGCAAAGCGATTATTGGTCTAACAGTACAGCGCTACGATAAATATGCACAATGAATAGCGCTACGATCAATATGCACAATGAATTGCAACAGTAAGCAATGGTACAGCGCTACGATCAATATACAAATACTTGCAGTAAGCAGTGCGATGAGCAGTCTGGCAGTGTAGCGCCCGATACCGCTTTCAGTTCAGGGAGCACCGTGAGGGGCGACCGCTTCTGAGTAAATCAGGACGGTCATATCGCTTCAGTGAGTGGGTAGAGCCTTAACTTAGTGGGAGGGAGGAGCAGCTGGGAGGCGGGAGCGGGGTGGAGAGCCGGGCTGGGAAGCACAACAAACAACAAAATGGCAGCGAAATGAAAAGTGAAACACGACGAGACTGGGGCACAACCTGGCAATCGCAAAGTAAAGAGCAGTGGCACCGGTACAAACAGGCACAACAATTCAAGAGGCAAAGCGATTATTGGTCTAACAGTACAGCGCTACGATCAATATGCACCATGAATAGCGCTACGACCAATATGCACAATGAATTGCAACAGTAAGCAATGGTACAGCGCTACGATCAATATACAAATACTTGCAGTAAGCAGTGCGATGAGCAGTCTGACAGTGTAGCGCTACGATACCGCTTTCAGTTCAGGGAGCAGCGTGAGGAGCGACCGCTTCTGAGTAAATCAGGCCGGTCACAGCGCTTCAGTGAGTGGGTAGAGCCTTAACTTAGTGGGAGGGAAGAGCATCTGGGAGGCAGGAGCGGGGTGGAGAGCCGGGCTGTGAAGCACAACAAACAACAAAATGGCAGCGAAATGAAAAGTGAAACACGACGAGACTGGGGCACAACCTGGCAATCGCAAAGTAAAGAGCAGTGGCACCGGTACAAACAGGCACAACAATTCAAGCGGCAAAGCGATTATTGGTCTAACAGTACAGCGCTACGATAAATATGCACAATGAATAGTGCTACGATCAATATGCACAATGAATTGCAACAGTAAGCAATGGTACAGCGCTACGATCAATATACAAATACTTGCAGTAAGCAGTGCGATGAGCAGTCTGGCAGTGTAGCGCCCGATACCGCTTTCAGTTCAGGGAGCACCGTAAGGAGCGACCGCTTCTGAGTAAATCAGGACGGTCATATCGCTTCAGTGAGTGGGTAGAGCCTTAACTTAGTGGGAGGGAGGAGCAGCTGGGAGGCGGGAGCGGGGTGGAGAGCCGGGCTGGGAAGCACAACAAACAACAAAATGGCAGCGAAATGAAAAGTGAAACACGACGAGACTGGGGCACAACCTGGCAATCGCAAAGTAAAGAGCAGTGGCACCGGTACAAACAGGCACAACAATTCAAGAGGCAAAGCGATTATTGGTCTAACAGTACAGCGCTACGATAAATACGCACAATGAATAGCGCTACGATCAATATGCACAATGAATTGCAACAGTAAGCAATGGTACAGCGCTACGATCAATATACAAATACTTGCAGTAAGCAGTGCGATGAGCAGTCTGGCAGTGTAGCGCCCCGATACCGCTTTCAGTTCAGGGAGCACCGTGAGGAGCGACCGCTTCTGAGTAAATCAGGACGGTCATATCGCTTCAGTGAGTGGGTAGAGCCTTAACTTAGTGGGAGGGAGGAGCAGCTGGGAGGCGGGAGCGGGGTGGAGAGCCGGGCTGGGAAGCACAACAAACAACAAAATGGCAGCGAAATGAAAAGTGAAACACGACGAGACTGGGGCACAACCTGGCAATCGCAAAGTAAAGAGCAGTGGCACCGGTACAAACAGGCACAACAATTCAAGAGGCAAAGCGATTATTGGTCTAACAGTACAGCGCTACGATCAATATGCACCATGAATAGCGCTACGACCAATATGCACAATGAATTGCAACAGTAAGCAATGGTACAGCGCTACGATCAATATACAAATACTTGCAGTAAGTAGTGCGATGAGCAGTCTGGCAGTGTAGCGCCCCGATACCGCTTTCAGTTCAGGGAGCACCGTGAGGAGCGACCGCTTCTAAGTAAATCAGGACGGTCATATCGCTTCAGTGAGTGGGTAGAGCCTTAACTTAGTGGGAGGGAGGAGCAGCTGGGAGGCGTGAGCGGGGTGGAGAGCCGGGCTGGGAAGCACAACAAACAACAAAATGGCAGCGAAATGAAAAGTGAAACACGACGAGACTGGGGCACAACCTGGCAATCGCAAAGTAAAGAGCAGTGGCACCGGTACAAACAGGCACAACAATTCAAGAGGCAAAGCGATTATTGGTCTAACAGTACAGCGCTACGATAAATATGCACAATGAATAGCGCTGCGATCAATATGCACAATGAATTGCAACAGTAAGCAATGGTACAGCGCTACGATCAATATACAAATACTTGCAGTAAGCAGTGCGATGAGCAGTCTGGCAGTGTAGCGCCCCGATACCGCTTTCAGTTCAGGTAGCACCGTGAGGAGCGACCGCTTCTGAGTAAATCAGGACGGTCATATCGCTTCAGTGAGTGGGTAGAGCCTTAACTTAGTGGGAGGGAGGAGCAGCTGGGAGGCGTGAGCGGGGTGGAGAGCCGGGCTGGGAAGCACAACAAACAACAAAATGGCAGCGAAATGAAAAGTGAAACACGACGAGACTGGGGCACAACCTGGCAATCGCAAAGTAAAGAGCAGTGGCACCGGTACAAACAGGCACAACAATTCAAGAGGCAA
This sequence comes from Lissotriton vulgaris, assembly GCF_964263255.1. Lineage (NCBI taxonomy): Eukaryota > Metazoa > Chordata > Amphibia > Caudata > Salamandridae > Lissotriton > Lissotriton vulgaris. Next base: position 935,022,429 of record NC_141685.1, read on the forward strand.
AGCGATTATTGGTCTAACAGTACAGCGCTACGATAAATATGCACAATGAATAGCGCTGCGATCAATATGCACAATGAATTGCAACAGTAAGCAATGGTACAGCGCTACGATCAATATACAAATACTTGCAGTAAGCAGTGCGATGAGCAGTCTGGCAGTGTAGCGCCCCGATACCGCTTTCAGTTCAGGTAGCACCGTGAGGAGCGACCGCTTCTGAGTAAATCAGGACAGTCATATCGCTTCAGTGAGTGGGTAGAGCCTTAACTTAGTGGGAGGGAGGAGCAGCTGGGAGGCGGGAGCGGGGTGGAGAGCCGGGCTGGGAAGCACAACAAACAACAAAATGGCAGCGAAATGAAAAGTGAAACACGACGAGACTGGGGCACAACCTGGCAATCGCAAAGTAAAGAGCAGTGGCACCGGTACAAACAGGCACAACAATTCAAGAGGCAAAGCGATTATTGGTCTAACAGTACAGCGCTACGATCAATATGCACCATGAATAGCGCTACGACCAATATGCACAATGAATTGCAACAGTGAGCAGTCTAATGGTACAGCGCTACGATCAATATGCAAATATTTGCAGTAAGCAGTGCAATGAGCAGTCTGGCAGTGTAGCGCTACGATACCGCTTTCAGTTCAGGGAGCAGCGTGAGGAGCGACCGCTTCTGAGTATATGTCTCTTCGAGACATGTTATATCCAGTGTGTGGGCTTGCAGCCCAACGCACCCAGCGCTTTTGATTGGTTACTTCAAGTGTCTTTTGTAAAGCCTTGCTTCTAAATGGTTATTTGTTGTTATATGTCCCTTCTTTTTGTGTGTTTATACTGCCCACAGAGAATAGCCGTATTACTTGGAGCCTTTCTCCTTTCTGCATTTGTGTGTGTTTGTGAGCACTATTTTGCATTTTTTTTGTTTCTGTTCATGTTGGTTCCCTTTCTGTTCTCTGCTGTGTTGATTAGGCTTTCATTCGTAAATAGTGTTTGGTTTTAGCAGTACGGTAAATTCTGTGACTTATTGGCTTGTTCTGAACTTCTGCTCCATATGGTAGGTCCAAACAACTTGACTTCTTGGGCCATATAGTTTTCATTTTTTTTTGTAAACATGTTTTTATTGTATTAAACATGGAAGGCGACTAAACATACAGTTGCAGCATCATAAACATATATAGTACATTCACAGTCAGGTCCACATTGGTATAGCATCTGCAAAACAATAGGAATTCTGTCAGGTCAGATACAGACATAAAATAGCATACGGACATGCAATTAGAATTCTCAATCTGAAAGGACCTCTTCCTCGTCTAGCCGCGGGTCTCATATATATCCCCCCTGAACTTGTTCCATGCACCCCATATTCGCTCCCACTTCCCCGGGCATCCTTGGTGGACAAATATCGCTTTTTCGGCCACCATTGCTTCATCCATGTCTCTGCACCAATCCCTTAATGTAGGCAGCACATCGGAGCCCCATAGCCTAGCTATGTTGCGTTTCGCCATCATCATACCCAACATAGCCCAATCCTGTTGACGATGGGTTAGATCCGTTGCTTCCCATATATTTAACAAGCAGCGCCATGGATCGGGCAACAGTGAAACAGTTGTGGTTTGGGAAATGGTGCGCATCACAGCAGTCCAGTACATTGCCACCCCACCACAGTCTCATATAGTGGGATAGAATGTCCCCTCCTCCCCGCATCCACGGAGATAATACATATGTGAAGCCTTTCCTATCTTGTAGAGGACTGTTCTGGTGTAGTATGTGCGGTGTAATATTTTCAGTTGGACCAATTTAAGCCTGGAGGAGATAGCCGTCTCCCGCGGGGAGGAGAGGGCCTCTTGCCACTCAGAGTCATAGAATTCACCGATATCCCGAGACCAGCTCAGTCTCAATTTAGATGACATGTCAGGGAGGTTGTTAACCAACTTTCGATATGTAAAGAATGTCGCTTTGCACGACGTGTGTTCTGTCTGCAATCTATCTTCAAGAGGGGTGGATTCCTGCAGATCCATCCCTGCCGGGATGGCTGTTTGCAGTGCATGTCGAATTTGAATATATCTAAATCGTTCCGACTGCGCCATATCGTAATTGGTTTGCAGGAATGAAAAGTCCACCACCTTGCGTTTTTTCCAAAGGTCTCCCACCACCGAAATGCCTATGTTGTCCCAGGCCTGGAACCCCTTACTGTTGCGCAAGGAACCCAACCTATGCGAGTCGCATAAGGGTGTCATTTGCGTGATAAGATCAGAGCACTGAAGGCGCCTATGTGCTTTATACCAGAGTTGCACCGAGTGGCGTGTAGGTCCCAATAGGTCTGATGACACACCACGACTGTAGAGGTTCCCCAACAGACCTCTGGATTCCAAACACTGTCTGTCTGCTAAGTATGCAAGCTCAGTCTGCGGGGCATGCAGCCAATAGTTGATATGTTTGAGGTGGGCCGCCCAGTAGTACAGTTCGATATTTGGGAGTGCGATACCCCCATCGTACCAGTCTTTCACCAGCTTGCATTGCGCAATACGCGCTGGCTTCCCATCCCATAACAAGGTAGAGACCGCCGCCGCGATCGCTGTAAAATAAAAGACCGGGAACGGAGTATTTTCAAGGAGATACAAGAAGCGAGGGAGTGACATCATTTTGTATAGTGCAGCTTTGCCCAGGAGGGTGAGAGGGAGGGAGTGCCATACCTTCACATCTCGTTTAAACCGGTCCAGTGGGGGGTTCAAATTCAGAGCGAAGAACTCGTCTGGGTCCGATGAAACATAAACACCCAGGTATTTGAAAGCCATCTCGGTAGGACGTAAAGGGCAGCTCGCAGGGAGCCGGGGTGGGAGGCCGGCAAGAACGAAGAGGACTGATTTAGCCCAGTTAATCCTGTATCCCGACACTCTCCCAAATTTTTCATTGAGGAGCTCTAGAATTTATTTTTTGGGGGAAGTGAGAAAGAGAAGGATATCGTCTGCATATAGGGATATGCGATCTTCTCATACAGCTGACCACCGGATACCTTTAATGGAGGGCTCCCACCGGTTCCAAATTACTAACGGCTCGGGCCATATAGTTTTAGATTCAGGATGTGATAGCACCACATACTTTCTCAGATTATATTTCCATACATTATAGGAATTGGCAACCATACCTTTGATAACCTTTCTTACCACATGAAGAAGCCCATCTCTGATTTAGGGAGTGGTAATTAGGATGCATCCATATAATTATGAGATACAGTGGCTAGCTCCTTCGCTATGGTGTTCACTCCCCAGAGACATGCCTAGTTGTAATTCACAGATTTATGAGAGATGTCCATGCTAATGGACATGCCTCCTGATGGCAAGAGGCTCTTTGGAGACAAAGTTGACTCCTCCGTATAATGCTTTAGTAGAAGCCATGCCATGGCAGGTTTCATGGAACTGACCATCCCTGGTGAACAGTTTTAACAACAAGGTTTTTGCTTTCTGGGCTTCTCCAGGGGCTATTGCTTATGACAATGGAAACCTCTGCAGCCAGTCCATTGGTCCTTTCATGGGAGAGGTTGACCTAAGAAATGCCAACAGCCGTAGCTTCAATCTCCCAGATCTTTCCCTGGAACTGCCAATTTAAATTCCCTGCCAACAAGCTTCCGTATATGGGAGTGTAGGAAGCTGGCTCTTTATATAGTGGACCAAAAAGAGGTACCCTGTGTGAAGAGTACAGGCAGACCCCAACAGAATTACAGAGGCAAAAATGGCACCCAAAATGCTCTCTGTTGTGGTAGAGTGGGAGAGAAGTTAGGCATATCAGAAGGTAGTACTTCACATTTATAGCGCATTCAAAGGCTGTATGTTAGACACATTCAATAAAGAAATCCACACATTTTTGAAAATAACATACTTTTATATGAAATTACATACAGAGATCATCGGAATCAAGTAGGTACTTTTTTGAGTTATGAATTTTTGCAGTTTTCAAAAGTTGACAGTGCAATTTTTGGGAGCGCTAATGGTAATGTATGGGGGAAAACGTGTACTGCATTCAGCCACGTAACAACTTACGGGACCAATCTTCTGCACTTAAGATGAGTATGGGCAAGGTACAAGGCAGCACCAACAGGCAATCCTGGGCGGCACTGGACGGCCAGGAGCAAAGGTGCTTTTCAGCCTTGGGTGCCCAACGTTATCCTATAGGGGAAAAATATGTAGTGCATTTGGGCACTTCACAGCAAGCTGCGGAAACAATCTCCTGGACTTAGGTGCGTATGGGGCAAGGTCTAAGGCCACACCAACAGGTCACCTCAGGAGGCTCTGAGGCATCCGGGTGCAGAGGTGTGTTATAGCGACGGTTGTTCTATTCACTTTAATGGGGAACAGTCCGGTTGCAAGCAGGGACTGGTGCACCAGTCTGTGGGAACTCGCAGGGGGGCTCGACCCTGGAAATCCTCGGGCACGCAGGGACACCTTTGGCCCACTTCTCCTCGGGCTGTAGGGCTCGTGCAGTTGTGACTTTTGGGGTCTGATTCTGGTGCAGGAGTAGCTTGCGGTTGGAGGGGGCCTGCAGAAAGAGGCTGCAGGCGGCAACTGGAAGTCTAGTCTGGGCAAACCAAAGCCTGGGCTTGGCTCTTGTGGATCTGTGGAACATTTTGGCACAGTCACCTCCCTTGTACTTGGGCTCTGGAGCGCAGGTGCTTTGAGGCGGCAGGTGGGAGCAGTCGCAAACTCGATTCTTTGTCTTCGTGTTCGAGGCATGTGGGCTGCTGAATTCATATCTGCATAGATCGCCGCCTAGTGTTGGGTCCAGATGATTGCACATTGTTGTCCTGGAAGAGTCTTCGAAGTATCACGAGATAGGTGGCCCCTCCCCTGGACTACAGTGCGCATGGGCATCCTCTCCATCTTTAGATTGTGTTTTTCCGCCATTGGGTTTGGATGTACTTTCTTAACTCAAGTTCGGAATCGATATAAAACACTTTTTCACAAGGCCAAAAGGCCTTCGGGGCGTTGGTATCGTCTTTCGTTCGGTGCCCGTACTTGTTCCAGTTCTTCGAACTGGACGTCGAAGGCCGCTTGCCTTTTTCGACACCAAAGGCCCCATCAACAATCGACGATGGAACGGAGCCCGTTCAAACGATGCCCCGTTTGCAACTCTAAATACCCTCACATCGACGTGCACCCAGTGTGCAATAAATGCCTATCCCCGGACCACGACGAGGCCAGCTGCATGGCCTGTTCTCGGTTCAGGTCGAAGAAAACACTTCGGCTTCGACGCGCCGCGAGACAGCCGGCGCGGGAAAAGGCGCCCGACCTGGAGAACATCTTCGAGGCTGAAGAGGATCCTGAACAACAGTCGGATCCTGCGTCGGAGCAGAACTCTAACTATAATGAGGACGAAGAAGAAAACTACGTCCATGATGAAGACGTCGTCGAGGTAGGAGACGACGCACAGGCCATCGGAGCCGTCTATGACGACTCGAGCGATGAGCAAGTAGTGTGGCTCACTGGGTAGAGGCGGCAGACCCGAGAGCAGAGGACGGCCCGGGACCAGGGTTCGATTCCTGGCGCGGCAGGTTTCTGGACCAGGGTCAGCGGACTCGATAATTCTCTCGCCTCGGTGCCCACTCTGATCAGCGATCACTCGGCAACTCTGGGCATTAGCTTGCCTCATCTTCACTAACGGCCCCACCAGACCGCCGGGGATGCCTGGTCTCACCCTGGAGATACCCATTAAGGGACCATCTCTCAGGGAAGCCAGGAAGGGTTTCGCAGCGGTCGAAGCGCCTTGGGACCCTCCGGGTAAGTAGTGCGCTATATAAATGCCTATACATTTACATTTACATTTACAGCAAGGCCCAATAATGACACTGTACTTACAAAAGCTCAGGTCGAGGCACTCTGCCACCTCACCTGTTCTTTTTGAACCTGTAGAGTCCTATGGACAGGAATACACCTATTCTCCCACACGTACCAATGAAAATGTGGGGGAAGGATACAATGAGGAGGAATTTAATTATCCTATTGACACAGATCAAGAGGAGTCTCAACCCTGGACTGACCCTGTTGACCCTGGTGAGCCACACACCACGCCTGACACTAAGTCCTATACAGTCAAAACCTTGCCTACTGAAGATACAGCTGCGTTTAACGCATTGATTGAAAGGGCAGCCAATAACCATGATGTACAAATGTACGCTGACCCGGTAGAGGAAGACTTTTTGTTTGACACTTTCTCAATTTCAGAAAGATCAGTAAAGACATTGCCTATGCTAAAGGGTGTCCTTAAACATGCTGGTGACATTTTCAAAGAAACCACAAGGGCAAGGGTTGTGAACCCAAGAATTGAAAGGAAATACCGGCCTGCGCCTGTAGACCCTACGTATATCAAAGGCAGGCTCCCATTGGACTCCTTAGTAGTGGCTAATGCTCGTAAGAGGGCGAACTCTCAAACAAGTGGTGATGCTCCTCCTCCGGACAAATAATCCAAAATCTTGGAAGCTTCTGGCAAACGAGTAGTGGCTCAAGCGGCAAATATTTGGAGAATCTCAAATACACAGGCCCTATTAGCCAGATATGATCGGGCTCATTACGACACGTTAAAGCAGCTACTACAACACCTGCCTGATGCTTATAAGGAGGGAGCAGAAATGCTAATACAGGAGGGGAAGCTGATTTCAAATGCATCCATTAAATGTGCGCTAGATGCAGCAGACACAGCAGCTAGGGCCATCAACACAAGTGTGATGCTCAGAAGGCATGCCTGGCTACGCATCTCTGGTTTCAAGCCAGAGATCCAAACAACTTTACTCAATCAGCCGGTTAACCCTGACTTTCTATTTGGTCCCGATGTAGACACAACCCTAGAAAAAATTAAAAAAGACAATGAGACAGCAAAATCCATGGGAGCTCTGCAGTCACAACAGTTCAGGGTCGGTTCCTTTCGTCGCTCCGGTAACAGGGGATCCTCTAGAGGTCAAGCATCACAGCAAGCCCAATACAACAAAGGAGGCACACAGACCACCTATAACAAAAATAACAGGGGTGGATACCGTGGGAACAGCACCAAAGGCAGAGGACGAGGAAATAATAATGCCAGATCCTCCGCCACCAATAAACAGTGACGTCTTGTCACTGCCCCTTGACCATATAACACCGGTCGGGGGAAGACTTCAGCAGTTCCTGCCAGTCTGGGAAGGCATTACCACAGACAGGTGGGTGAGACAACTTATCTAATACGGCTATTGTCTAGAGCTAACCTCCACTCCACCCAACATACCCCCGAGGCACCGTCCTATGTCCGCAGAGAACATGCACTTATTGCAGCAAGAAGTCATCTGCGTGCTGCAAAAAGGGGCCATAGAACTCGTGCCTTTAGAACAACAGGGTACAGGGGTGTACTCGCTGTACTTCTTAATCCCAAAAAAGGACGGGTCTCTCAGGCCCATTCTAGACCTCAGACCCCTGAATCAATACATCTTGTCAGAACATTTTCACATTCTCACTTTGCAGCAAGTTCTACCATTGCTCAGTCAGGGAGATTTCCTAGCAACCCTAGACCTGAAGGACGATTATTTCCACATTCCAATTCACCCAGGACACAGGAAATATCTCAGGTTCACCATAAACAACCAGCATTACCAGTTCAAGGTCCTGCCTTTCGGGGTCACTACAGCCCCCAGAGTGTTTACCAATTGCTTGGCGACAGTAGCTGCGCACCTTCGGAGACAACACATCCATGTCTATCCTTATCTGGACGACTGGCTTATCCAAGCAAAGTCAGCCCAGCAATGTGCCAGACACATGTCCCGCACGATTCACCTCCTACACAGTCTAGGATTTTCACTAAATTACCCAAAATCTCATCTTCAACCTGCACATGTACAACAGTACCTAGGAGCGACAATAAACACTCTGGCAGCAACAGCACAGCCAAACTCCGCAAGAATCAACAGCATGCAATTGCTGATTCAGACATTCAAACCCCAACACTCACTCCCAGAGCAAGTATTTATGCAGCTGATAGGCATGATGTCCTCCTGCATCTTCATAGTCCCTCACGCGAGGCTACACATGCGTCCGCTTCAGGAGTGCTTGGCACGACAGTGGAACCAGGCTCAGGGACATCTAAAAGACCTAGTGTTGGTGACTGGTCGTGCATACAACTCTCTGCATTGGTGGATCACAGAAAACCTTTGCAGGGGACGACCGTTTCAAGAGCCTGTACCACAGATAGTGCTGACGACAGACGCATCTCTCCAGGGCTGGGGAGCGCATGTTCTCCATTATACAGTGCAGGGACTATGGACGACGCAGCAGCAGAAGATGCACATCAACCTTCTGAAACAGATGGCAATCTTCATGGCGATGAAGGCGTTCAAATTGCATTTGTGCAACAAAGTTGTGCTGATCCGTACGGACAACATGACTGCCATGTATTACATCCAGAAGCAGGGAGGGACACACTCTCCACAATTGTCACACCTAGCCCAGAGCATGTGGAAGTGGGCCATTCAAAGAAACATGTTCCTCATGGCGGAACACCTCCCAGGCAAGGACAACCAGATGGCGGACCTGCTCAGCAGGCACAGCCATCAGATGCACGAGTGGGAGATACATCCCTCATTGCTACAACCGTATTTCCAGCAGTGGGGTCATCCAGAGATAGACCTATTCGCCACAAAAGAAAACGCAAAATGCCAAACCTTCGCAGCCAGGTTCCCACACCCGCAGTCTCAGGGCAATGCGATATGGATGAACTGGTCAGGCAGATTTGCATACGCTTTTCCCCCAGCTCCACTCATACCGCTAGTGGCACGCAAACTGCGACAGCACTCGATGACACTCATCCTAGTTGCTCCAACATGGGCGAGGCAAGCATGGTACACCACGTTCCTAGAACTATCCGTGGTGCCTCATCAAAGACTGCGACTCACACCCAGTCTCCTCACGCAGAGCCATGGAGACATTCAGCACCCAGACCCGCAGCAGTTGAGCCTTGCAATATGGCTCCTGAGGTCATAGAGTTTGGCTACCTGAACCTGCCCCCTGACTGTATGAACATTATCAAGGAGGCTAGAAGACCTACAACAAGGGCGTGCTATGCGGCAAAATGGAAGCGGTTTGTCATTTATTGTTCCAATAATGACATAAATCGGCTAGATGCATCAACGCAAAACATTGTTATTTGTAGCATCTACACAGATGCAATCTAGCATATATTTCCATCAGGATACATTTAGCTGCGATGGCAGCTTATCTTCAAAACAGACAGCACCTTTCCCTTTTCAGAGTGCCAGCCATTATAGATTTTATGGAGGGACTCAAAAGAGTAATTCCTCCCAGACACCCGCCTTCACCTGTCTGGAATCTAAACATAGTTCTCACCAGACTAATGGGACCACCTTTTGAACCTCTTCACTCTTGTGAGATACAGTTTCTGACATGTAAGGTGGCCTTTCTAGTAGCGATCACATCGCTAAGAAGGGTTAGTGAGCTTCAATCCCTAACTATTCAAGAGACTTTCATACAGATTCATGCTAAAAGGGTAGTGCTGCGTACCAACCCTAAATTTATGCCTAAGGTGGTGTCACAGTTCCACATTAACCATGCTAAAAGGGTAGTGCTGCGTACCAACCCTAAATTTATGCCTAAGGTGGTGTCACAGTTCCACATTAACCAAACAATAGAACTGCCAGCATTCTTCCCAAACCCAGACTCAGTGGCAGACTGAGCACTGCACACCCTAGATGTTAAAAGAACTCTCCTGTATTACATAGACAGGACAAAAGATTTCAGGAAAACTAAGCAACTGTTTGTTGCCTTCTCTACACAGCACAAAGGCAACCCTATTTCCAAATCAGGTATAGCCAGATGGATTGTTAAGTGCATACAGATCTGTTATCAAAAGGCTAAACGCACATTAACAGTTCCCCCAAGAGCGCATTCCACACGCAAGTTAGGGGCATCCATGGCTTTCCTAGGTAACATTCCTCTAGAGGATATATGTAGAGCAGCCACATGGACCACCATAGATACATTTACCAAAACCTACTGCGTGGATGTACACTCCAAACAGCAAGCTGCTGTAGGACAGGCTGTTCTCAGAACTCTTTTTCAGACTGCTGCAGCTGGCACAGGTAACCACCGCTAAGGGGGAGACTGCTATTTATTCTATGCACAGATATGAATTCAGCAGCCCACATGCCTCGAACGGAATATGCTACTTACCAGTATGCATCTGTTCTTGGCATGTAGGGCTGTTGACATTCATATCGCCCACCCTCCTCCCCGGTGCCTGTCGCAGTTGTAGCATTCACTCTTACTATTATTTTCTTGCATGGACATCTCTTACTGTATCACACTCCATCTCTGCCACAATGGCGAAAAACAATCTGAGGATGGAGAGGATGCCCATGCGCACTGTAGTCCAGGGGAGGAGCCACCTATCTCGTGATACTTCGAAGGCTCTTCCAGGACAACAATGTGCAATCATCCGGACCCAACACTAGGCGGCGATCTATGCACAGATATGAATGTCAGCAGCCCTACATGCAAAGAACTGATGCATACTGGTAAGTAGCATATTCCTTTCTGCAGGAGGGACAAACAGGACAGCTGGGCCACTCACAAAGTGGGTCCCACTTCTCTCAATTCCCTTGACGTGCAGGTCAGTCTTCTTCAGCGTTGGTGTCTAGTCTGGGCACAACATGCCCAGGCTGCTGCAAGAGGTCCAGTACCACAGGAATTGGCACCCTGTGGCTCCGGTCGGTTCTGGTGTCCCCACATTTGGAGGGAGGGTGAATATGCCTTGTGTGAGCGCTGCTACCTCTTCCTGGGTGCGTGCTGCATTGGTAGACTGTAGACTGTAGACTGTAGGCGGTAGGTCAGTGTACCAGGTCTTGCTTCTTAACTGTCTGTAGCTTCAGGGGAAGTGCCAACTGGGCATAACCCTGTCCCAGAGTTCCTAGGTATGCCAACACAAAGATGGTTACTTCTGAAAAGCCATCCCACATCAGGTTAGGTCACCTTAGTGGTGGACTAGCCTTGGGATGGGCATGCCTGCCCGACTGACTGATTTTCCCTCCTGTCCAGGTGCCACAGGACTCTGGAAAAAGGAGGTTGGCTTCCCGTTTTGTGAGGGGAGCCGGATTCTCATTTCAATGGCAGCAACTTCTTTGAAGCTTGCCTAGGAAAGCTAATCAGCAGGTCATCCTGTGGGCGGGGGTGTGACACCCTCTTCCCAGACAGGCTTTGTACCTGACCTCCTGAGAAAAATGCTCTCACCCTAGGAAGCCAGAAACTTGTCTCTGGTGGCAGGCTGGTAGAAACTAGTTAGCCACCATACCAGAGGCTGGTAAGTTTTAAGGGGGCATTTCTAAGGTGTCCTCAGAGTGCATGTATTAATAAATCTGACAGTAAAGCAATAATGGAATCAGTGTAGGCTTATTAATATAAGATGCTTGATACCAAACACCATATGTTTCAGTGAAGCCATTATGTAGCTGGGGAACTTGTTTTGACCAGTGCCCAGTACATATCTTAAAATGGCTTCCCTGCTCATTTGCAATATCTAGCAATAGAACTAGACCTTACAGAGGCATATCTGCTCTTGCAGATATGTCCTCACATAAAATATAATGCACCCTACCTTAGGGCTCAAAGGCCTGCTGACGGGGTGACTTACATTCATTAGATGCAGTGACTTTGGCATGACACACAGGGGTGTGTCATGTCATGTTTTCAATCATTGCCTGCACCATGTCACACAGCCTGCACTGGCAGTCTGTGTGGAATGTGTATGTGGGTCCCTTATTGGCATAAGCTATGCTGCAACCCTTAGGGACCCTCTTTAGTACCCCTGCCCTAGGAAACCAGAGTACCATTTACTAGGGACTTTACTTTGTTTTAGGGAAGGAGCACTGGCACTGAGGTCTGGTTAGCAGGCCTCAGTTCACTGTTGGAGACGAAAATGAGCATCTAGTTGCTATAGTGGGGGTGTAACTGCAACAAATGCCCAGTTCCCTACAGGTACCAATAGCAGTAGAAGCATTGGAAATACCTTTGCTCACAATTGAGGCCAAAAGTGATAGGCAAATCTTGCAACCTTACTCTGCAGTTTTGGAGCCTTTGCTATCTTTTAACAAGCCAGTCTTGAAGCTTGTATTGCTACCTGGTAGAAAATGTTATTGGGCCCAGCGTTCAGTAGACCAACTGCTTGAAAACAGAGAACTGCACCTTATGACCCAAAATATTTTTTCACAACCCTCTCCAGTGTTACGAGCCTTCTCCAATAGGTTGAACCCCAACCCCATTTGTTACAGCCCCTCCACACTAAGTCTGCATGTATAGTAAAACTTTATTGTTGGTAAATTAAAACCTTACAATATAAAAGCATGCATCGTGTTCATAAAATAGATATATTTCTTAAAATTGTTAGAATAACATTTTGGTTAAAATTCTACTTGGAACTGCTATTAAGTCTTGTGGACCAGGTTCGAATCAACAATTTAGTTGTCCAATGATGGAGTTTCCCTCAGCTCTAAAGGGACAGGGTTGGCGGCCCCGATAACTTCCAACTGGCTTAATACTTTAGTTACAAATTTTGTTAGCCCGATATTCAGCTTTGTGTTATCCGGGTTTAAAGCTGCTATTATTGGCGGCAAGATCGAATTCCAAGTCTTATCCATTCTTCTTGCAATAATGAGCACCTAAAAGTGAGCATTGTTGGGCATAAGCAGACTATGTGTTCCAACCCCTCGGTGTGGTAACCGCACAGCCTTCATTGGGTGTGGCTGTCTTTCCGGCGCCATTCTGGAAGAATTTTCAAGAAATCCATTCACCCAACCTCAGCGCCTGGAACTTTCGTTTCAGATAAAGTACTGTGGTGCTTGATGTAATGTAAGGCATACTTGTATAGCGCAGCTGCCACCCCAAGGGTATCCTGGCGCTTAGATTACCAATCAGCCACTGTGTGCATCTAAACTGAGATAGGCAAGGATCTAATCTCTGGGAAACAATCTGGTTTTCAGGTCCTTCCTAAAGCATGACAAGGTGTTCAATTGTCTAAGCTCTGGAGGCAGAGCATTCCAAAATCTGGATGCTGTAAAGCTAAAGGATGTACCACCCATACGAGCTTTATCGACATGGGGAACACAGACCAGATTAGCAGAGGAGAAGCGCAGGTGCCTAACAGGAGAGTACCATACAAATTTCCTTTGCGGCAGTTTAGGCCCAGTTTTATGTGTTGCCCTGTAGAAAATGCAGAGTGCCTTAAATTGGACTCTTTGCGCAATGGGCAGCCAATATAGGTCCTTTAAGGCCAGTGAGGCCGAGTCTCTGCGTGGCCGATTTAACACCAGCTTAGCCGCCATGATTTGTACTCTTTGTAATTTTTTTATCAAGGAAGCTGGGGCTCCTAAAAGGAGTGCATAGCAATAATCCATTCTGCTTAGAACAATACTCCGCCCCACTTGAGGTCTAACAAGAACAGATAAAAGCGTGAGTATCTTCCGAAGAGCTCGGAGCAGAGATAGGTAAGTGTTCACCGTTTTATTCACCTGGGAATCCAGTTGTAAGTTGCTGTCCAGCATTACTCCTAAATTGCGCACTGCACTAGCGGCCAGTAAGGAGTTATTAGCCGGGCCTGGCCAGAAGTCTACTGGGAGAGGTCGCTGAATTTTACCTGCGGTACAGCACAGGACTTCAGTTTTTTCTGCATTATATTGCAGTGAGTTTTCTTCCAGCCATTCTGCTGTTCTATGCATACAGTTGCGACATTTTTCTAAAGGCACTGCTTTATTGCCCTCAACGGAGAAGACAAGCTGAGTGTCGTCCTCATAGTTTATAATATCAATGGCAAATGATTTTATTAGGACAATGAGTGGGCGAAGATACAGGTTAAACAAAAATTAGGCTGATAGCCGAGCCCTGTGGAACCCCATGTTTAACATCTATATTCTGAGAAGTAAATGGCGACAGTGTCACTGCCTGCTGCCTATTAAAAAGATAAGAATGCAACCAGTCCCGAGCCCTACCCACAACACCCATCTCCTCAAATATCTTATTCAGGATCCGGTGGTTAACCGTTTCGAACGCAGCCGACATGTCAAGCAGCACTAAGAAGTCTGTCTGACCGCTGTCAGCTCGCATTCTCAGGTCATCCAAGACTTCCACCAGGGCAGTCTTGGTCCCATGTGCAGAGCGAAACCCAAATTGGACTTCGTCCAGCAACTCATTATCCTCCACGTATTTTGAAAGGGATTTACTCACTACCCTCTCCAAGATCTTAATCGGATACGGTAGCAAGGAGATGGGTCTGTAATTGGAGGGACACTGGGGGTCCAGTGTAGCCTTTTTTAACAGTGGAGAGACAACTGCCTTTCAGTCCAGTACTATACCACTGGATGGGGATTGACAGCATATTTGATACAGATACGGAAAGAGTTCACCATTAAACAGTTTCTGGAAGTGGGTCCATAGGGGAACCTGAGGAGATGCCAGCTGTAATTGCATTAAATTCCTCTTGTGAGGGAACCTGGAATTGATCCAAAAGTGTCATGTGTTCCCTATAAGTTATACCACAGTTTATTGAAGTGTCATTACCAGTGTGCTGGTGCGCATCATCATCTGTAGAAGATTGTAATCCAGTTAAGATTTCATTGATTTTTTCCCAAAAAAGATTGGTAAGTCATCACACAGTTCTTGTGATGCCGGAATCTTAGATTTTGCACAGTCTGGAATGGACAAACCTCTTACCAGGCTAAATAAAGTTTGAGATTTATTAGCTGAATGTAAAATGGTCTCCTCGAGATATTTAGCCTTGGCTTTGCCTATCGACTCTTTATAAATGTAAAGCAGATTTTTTAAGGCTACTTTATCTATCGCTAGGTAATTCCTCCTCCATTTCCTTTCTGCTTTTTTACAGCTAGTCTTCATCAGCCTTTACTCCTCATTATACCAGGGGGCAGAAGGCTTTTTACAACGTTTGGCTTTCCTCAGAGGAGCTAGATGATCTAGCGAATTGGTGATTTGATGACAAAGATTCAAGTCGTTCACCTCCACTGAATCATGAATGAAAGATCTATCATCAACAAACCGGGGAAGATCCACTAGTTTTCGTTTTTTAGACCATTCTCTACTAGTTCGAGTAGCGGTCATATAAGCAGCTTGTTTTGGGCGATTAGCTACTTTTAAGGAGAAAAGAACCAAAAAATGGTCTATCCAGCATAACGGAAGTATCCCCTTTACAACTATGTCTTTTTCACCAGCAAAAACAAGATCAAGCACATGGCCCTTCTGATGAGTAGGATGTAGTACCAGCTGTTGAAGGTTGACATTCTCACAGGCCTGGCAAAGCTCTTTAAAAGCTGTGTCAAGAGTACCATTCTCCCAGAGATTGAAATCTCCAAGGATCAGTAGTTTAGAATGAGAGTGCGATAAGTTATATATCGCATCAGTCAGTTCTGGACCTGGTGGTCTATAACAAAGTAGGCCTGTACATAGAGCACCACTAGTATCCTTAAGTGAGAACCCCAGTGATTCAATCCCCGGAATATCTTCTACACAGAGTGGGGTGTCTTTATAAATAAATCCTACTCCTCCCCCATCCAGCCTGGGCTTATGGCAAATTTTATAACCTGGAGGGCAGACTAAACCAAACTCAACTACTGTCTGCTCGTGTCCAAGTTTCTTTAACCTCTTCAGTGCTCATGACAATGTCAACTCGTCATGGGTTTTACCTGGGCTGTGCTTATGACGAGTTGACCTTGTCATGAACAATGGGGATCCTGGAGTTCCAGCACCCAGAGGTGAAAACCCTTAGCACCCAAGGTGTTAAGAAACAGGACATCAAGATTATGATCTTCCAATAATATATAAATCTCCAGGTAATGTTTAGCCAGGGATCTAACATTGATCAGTCCACAATTAAGAGTCTCGGATATGGTTTTCTTAAGGAAATTCTTACCGCCGGTGCCACTTTCATTAATCAAGAGTCCTATCTCTCCGAGTATCAAACGAGACAAGCTCATCTCTAGAGTAAACCAAACGAGGTGCAGTTGGAGCAGCAAAGCTGGAGTTGAGCGTGTCCGGAGCGCGGACGGGCGCAGTCACCATGCCCACTAGCAAGATATAAGCAGCAGTTATATTTTTTAAAAATTCACAGCGATTCAATATCTCAACGATACCTGTGAAACGCGCAGCGGGTAATCTCGTAACTAACCACGCGATTGCATCTCGTCCGTTAAATAGGGAGAGTGCAAATGAGCAACTAGAACGCTACCCAAGATGGCGGTGCTTCCGGTGACTCGCTCTCACAGACGAGTACACCAGCACATCAAGGAAGCGTTATAGGAAAGTGACTAAGTGCAGCAAAAGCAGTAGGTGCAACAATAAGTAAAAGGTTTCCTTTAAAAGTAATTTTAAAAATGACACAATGCCCACTAGCAAGATATGAGCAGCGGGTAATCTCGTAATCTCGATAGATGAAGGGATTCTACTTCTGGGTTAGAGTTAGTGATTACTGCTCAGGCGTGTTTCCTTTTTGACAGTATTACCCTATCTGAGTGAAAGGACCACTACCTGGCAATCTTCTTAATAACTAGCTTTAATGCAGACTGGGGGGTGTTTGTTCCCCAAAACTCATTAATACCAAGTAATTGTAGGCTGTGCTCCTGGTGGAGCAGATATTTGTAGGTGGCATGACTTTTCTGAATTTCTTGCCAGAGTCTGGCCTCCAGTGAGTCTTCCCGGGCTTGACGCAGTCTGTTGCAAAACTTTATAAATGCCCCAGCCTCTACGCCGTGGTGGTCAAGTAAGCCAAATTCCAGGCGGACTCGTGCCGGTGGTGCTGATATCGGAAGATGGAATGCACGTTCAAAGATTTTAGTTGTCAGTTTATTTAGAAGGATGTTTGTGGTTCCCTTCATAATCTCTTGATCGTACGTCGGGGAATTAGATGTTTTTGCCCTCATCACTTTTAACAGTGGGATAAAGCTGGGGCCTAATAGTTTTTTTGACAGTTTTGTTGCTGCTGCCTCTAAAGCCAGAGCTTTGGTCCTCAGTGCTCCTTTTTGCTTAGCAGCCGCAGCCATGTTTGATTCGAGGCCTCTGTTGAAAGTATCATTGAGTTATTTATGCTTGGTGAAGTGGGGCAGTTAAGAGGCTGGACTTGATGCTTTGAAAATTCTTTGCCTCTTGTAACCTTGCTCTGCCTGGCAGCATGACAAAGTCTTCCACATTATGGTAACTAAAGGTTTTGACAGTTCTAAACATTTATGAAATGTGGCCTAAATTCTGCAGACATCTATGTTGGGTATGGCTGTCACCCTACGCTGCTATTCTTGACTGTGGTATGTGGATTCACTAGAAATGTTCGGGCAACCCTTGTGGGCAGACCTTACGATGGCAAGCAGCTGTTTGGTAGGCAGGCTGATTCCTCCCGATCCATGGTGTTCTGCTGAGCCTGGCTCACTGACAAAGCAATTTCATCAGGTGTTCAGGAATAAAGTTTTCAAGGCTACTCCAGGGATCAACAGTTTTAGCTATGTCAAAATTTGAAGCCATTGCAACTACTAAAAAAATGTATCACTCCTTTCGGAGCAGGGGTGGCTTTAAGGGATGCCATCATCAACAACAATAGCAGCTTACGTACCCACCATCTTCCACTGGCTCTGATGCTTCAAAACCTATTTGACTGTCTTCTATATGGTACCAACTACTGGTGGGGTTGGGGGAGTGGGGAAAATCTCCCACGTGCCTGCCAGGGGGGGGTAGTCTATCATCGTGGAAGGCTGGCTAATACATAAGGGCTATGTCCTGCCATTCCTTCTCATCACCCTCCATTTACAAGAACTTCAGCACTTATCTTGGTATTGTAGGTGGAGGTTTCTGTTCTGATGAACAAAAGGGCAACAGAGGTGTTGTCCTTTGAGGAATGGGGTGCATGATTTTACTCTGTTTACTTCTTGGTTCCCAAGAAAGACCAGAGCCTAAAATCTATCCTGGACCACCACATCTTAAATCTTTTTATTTAGGAGCATTAGTGTGAGAAGGTAGTTCTGACCACTTTATCCCCCCAAATGTTTTGCTTTTGGATCACCTGGTTTTTGACCTTTTACTGTGGGGGAGCCTCATAACCTGTGACTCATCCACGGTAAACTCATGGTAAAATGGATGTTCATGTTTTCTGCGAGTGTCTGCCTTTTAAGGTTAGGCGCCTGCAACGCAGCCAGGTAATGGGCATTTGTCTGGTTACACTTGAACATGTGTGCACATACGTGTACACATGTGAGTGGACTGCACATGCAAAACTCCTGTCGTGCACAGCCCAAGAACTGTGCACAGGTAGGCTGGTGCAGAAGGGACTATGCAGAGTTGGATAGTGACCTAGAATAGGCCGTATAATGTAGCTGTACACATGTAAGGGATAGTCAGTGTGCTTTACTGTTTTGACTGTAGGGATACTGTTCTACTCCTACGGGAAAGGCTGCCTTAGGGCGCAGCTCCAGTTCTCTTTGGGGTAGAGACTCCAGAGTTATACCGCTGTACATTGTAATTATGTAAAATGAGCATTTCTGTTGAGTCCAAAAGCATGTCTGTGCAGCTTATGGGTTATCCAGGAATGTTCTATTTCTCTGACTTAGCTCAGGATCAGAGCCCATTCCTTTTGCCACCCTGCTGGGCTGGGTTAATTACTTTCTCTCCAGTAGCAGTAATAAAGGCCTCACCCCACAAAGGGAGCAATTACCATTAATTTGGTCAGCTCCTCAGAATGAAGGGGTGGCGTGGACTGCTCTGCATCAATCAGTTGTCTGTCATCTTGTGCCAGGCCACTCCACAAAGGAGGGTGTCCATACTTCTGGACTCAAACCAGAGGGGGCGGCTTATTTGAAGATTTACTGGGGGACGGACGTGGCAGTGATGTCAGCGAGGGGCGAAGCCAAGATCCCATGTGGCAAGTGACTCCTTGGGTCCATCTTGAGCTATCCCAGAAGACTATGCAGGGAGGTAGGAGCAGGGGTGGAGAGATGATATTGCACATCAGGATAGGCCAGAGACACAGCCCTGCTAGACACTCCCGCTCCCACTGAAAAGGTCCTTCACAGGGTAGAGTTCTCTCTTGTTTGTACTTTTATGCTGGACACTAGATTTGGAGGCAGCTGCCAAGGACAGTTGGAAGGAGGTACCCCCTAACTGCTATCTGGCCCCTGGACTCTAACTCTGATTGACCCCAGGACCAATGGGGGTACTCCCCAGAACCGCCACCGTCCTCATCTGTGCCTATGGGGTGGACCAGGGTATGGAGGCTGCCCTGAGCCAAAGAAACGCATGAAGCACCGTCATGCTTTTCCTGCTTTGGGCCCGAGAAGGTAATGCTCGAGGGAGCACTATCGTGCCCTGCGAAGAAGGGGCCCAGGACCCCATCCCTGGGCCCCAGTGAGGAAATAATGATGGGGATTGCCATCATGCCCCCGTAAAGCTGCATGGGAGCCCAGGACCTCATCCCTGAGCCCCAGTGATATATCCATTGCACTCCCTGGGATGGCCAAGGCGGCCTCAGGACCCCATCCCGGGGCCCAGCACCAAAGAAAAGCCGGGGAGTATGCTCCACGAATACCAAAGCAGGCTTAAGTCCCTGGGCCCGTAGAGAAGAAGAAGAGGGGAGCAACTGATTACACAAATCACCTACACATCCCTAGACATATTCTCTTTTGAATGCTTTATTGAAATAATGACGCTGACAACCACTCATATGCCAAATAAAACATGCTTTATTGACCATATTAAGTGTGTGCTCATTCAAAGTGATATTCCAATATTGCATTTCTAATACAGGTAAATGTTCTGCCTTGTTGATCTAGGCCTCCATATGGTAGGGTAGGAATGATAACACAATGTCAACCAAAAGCATTTCCGTCAGCTTGTGTATAATCATAAATTGCTGCATTGAGTAGAGTGTATATAATAAATGTACTTTTTCCTTTTTCAAAAGAAAAAGCCCAGACTGGACAATCATTTATTGAGTGTCCTTGTTTCTGTGAATGCAGGTTAGTAGCCCACACCACCTTTGTGGAGTAAGCCTTGGACTGCTCTGCAACGCTACCCTATGAGAGTCAAGCGCTACAATGAGGTGTTTGGTTTCCAGTGGTGGACAAATGCGGACCCATTACTTGTGCAGGCCATACAACTAAGGACCCATTTTCCTGCAATGAGTTCCAAATGCAGTCCTTCCTTGAGTTTGGTTGTGTTGGCCTTCAATGCAGGGGATTGGCCGTTGTCCCTTAATCTCCATTATGGCTCCTTTCATCTGCCAATCCGACACACTCACATGTGTGACCTTGGGTTTACTGTACTGTCTCAGTACTATCTGTTCATGATTCTACCATATGGGACGACTACTACACTGCAACATTTCACTAAGGTAACAGCATGTTATCATCTTCACTGTAAATGCTTTGAGTCTTACGTTCCCATACTTGGATGATGGATGGGTAAAGGCATAAGGGTAAATTATCCTGCCCTGATCACAGAACTTGTTTGGCGTACTAGGACCCTTTTTTCACGACTTGGGTGTCATGATCAACATCCATCTTCTTCCCTCACAGAGACTGACCATCAGTGTGATGCTACACTAGACCTATATGAAGGCTTTTCCTCCTCCTCAGAGAATTGTAGATATTCTGACTTGGATTGGGATGTTTCTGCCTCCAATTCCGGTCCCAGTTCAGTAAGTCCTAATCCTGTTAGTCTCATGCATTTTGTGGTGCTGCCTGCCATATGACACTTGTGCCTTTCAGTGGTACCCAAGCAAACAGTGGTTCCAGCATTATCAGAGGCTTGGGTGGAGATCTATCAATTGGTTCTCCCTGGTGTGCTCTGTGGATGTATTCCTCCAGTCCGTTGATTGGTGCATAACTTAAGTCCCCTGTTTTGAATTGTCAAAACCTTTGGTGACTACAATGGAGGAGGTTTTTACATGTGGTCAGGAGAAGCGGGGTTATCAAAGGCAAACCGAATCGCAATTGCCAGTTACTGCAGTTGGATTCTTTGAAATGAGGCACTCGTATGAGCAACATCACAGTGTGAGGCATGTGGTCCATGTTAGAGCAGTGCCTGCACATAAATATGTGATGGAATGATGGGTTGTCATCTTTCTGTCCATCTTTTCATATCAGGCAGTGTCTTACAAGTTCTGTTGGACAATTCCAGCACCTTCCTTAAATCAACCAACAGGGCAGTTTGGGTAATGAACTGTGTTGGGTTGGGGATTTGGCTCTGTTGGTAGGCCCAGGCCAAGGAATTTTCCCAGTAGTGGCAGACCTTTTGGACTCCCTCAGTATGAAGGCAGATGCTCTGAGTCACCTCTCCTCTCCTTAAAGGACCACACATGGGAACTTCATTCATAAGTTTCAGTAATGATCTGTTCGAGGCATGTGTGCTGTATACACATGCTTTGCATACTCCTGCCATCTAGTGTTGAGTCCGGATGTTTGCAAGTTGTTTTTCTTCTAAGAAATCTTTTCAAGTCACAAGGTAAGGTGAATCCTCCTTTCGGTGATGGTGCACATGGGCATCGACTCCATTGTTAGATTGTTTTCTATCCGCCATTGGGTTCGGACGTGGTTTGTGACGCTCCAGTCTGAAACTGTTCTTCGGCATCCCCTCTGTGCGCAAGCGACTGTACCCTCATTGGTATTGTTTCATCTGCATTCATCATCCTTCGCCTGTAGAAAAACAAATTGCAACATTCACTATCTTTGATTGAGAAGACATCACTGGTGGCCTTCAGGACTAGCTCTGTGAGTTTAATTCCACTCCGTTACACATCATCGAGTCTTCTGCAGATGGAACAGACTTTGTTCCAATTCTGTCCTCGGTGCCACTCTAAATATCCACGCACTGACCTGCATAAAGTCTGCAATGTGTGCCTCTCACCAGAGCACAAGGAAGAAGATTATGATGCTTGTCATTCGTTCAGATCGAAAAAGACTTAGCGGGACCGTCGGGCTCGATGAAGAGACATGCAGCGGCAGAACATTGAACACACCCTGGATATCTTTGAAGACGATACCGAGCAAGAGGAGATGGAAGCGCCAGCAACTGAAGAGGAGCAGGCACTCTCCATCCAAGATTCAGATTCTGAACTGGAAATCAAGCTCCCATCCAAAGACATTCCAGCTGGACAGGGTGCCGTGAGTAACAAAGCCCCATTGCCCACTAAACTTGCTTCCATCAGATAAAAGGCTTCTTGGCCACCACCGCCTTCTGGCCATGGTCCGTGCCGAGATACTGCTTCCAGTGCCCAGCCCGAAACAGCACACCCGAACCTTCCGGCTCGAGCTGAGACAAAACACCTTCGGCACCAAAACCTTCAGATCTAAAGGATAAAAATACAAATGCAGTTTGGCACCCATAATTTTGGCACTGAAACCTAGGATGCTCTTCAAAAGCCGCCAGAGCCAATCCTGGAAAAACTGGATCCTGAGCAAAAGAAAATTTATATTAATCCAGACACTCAACATATATTGGCAAAAACGATATCTTCCAAAAAAGAAAATTACTTCAGAGGAAATAACCTACAAAATACATCTAAAAAAGAAGTACATTGCTACAAGCCCTTTCCACCATCTTCGCCGTTACCATGCTCAAACCTGTTGGACATTACACCGCAGGGTTCTCCTCATATACAGCCCTATATAGAAGATGGGGATGACAATTGTCCATCACCAATAAATCCATGAAATGATTACACCATTGATCCGCCTCTAGATAATGATTCTGACTTATACCCTGCAAAACCATCACTTCCTGATGACAACACATCATACAAGGAGTACATTTCCAGGGCAGCTTCATACCATGGAGTTACATTACACAAGGCATCTTTAGAGGAGGACATTTTATGTGAAACTTAAGAAAACACACATAGAACAACTCAATCCTTAAACATGTTTAAAGGCATGATACGCCATGCCTATGATATTTTAGGGACCCTGTACAAGCACGTATATTAATAGCGAGAGCTGACAAAAAATACAAACCTCCACCATCTGACCCAGTGTTATTATTAGGGGCCAGTTACCTTTAGATTCCTTAGTTGTATCCAATGCTCTGAAAAGAGCACACTCGGACATCAGCAGCTGCACCACCTCTAGGCAAAGAGTCTAAATTAATAGTTGCATCAGGGAAAAGAGTGGCTGCACAATCCGCAAACCATTGGTATATAGCCAACACACAAGGCCTTTTAGCTAGGCATGCTATAGTCCACTTGGATGGAATTACTCCAATACCTCCCAGAAGAACGTAAGAAAAAAGGACCAGAATTAGTGCAAGGAGGAATAGTAATATCTAATTAATCTTTTAGATGTGCACTAGATGCTGCTGATACTGCAGCAAGGGGGATTAATACCAGCATTCGTCTTAGGAGACATGCATGGCTGAGAATTTCAGGTTTTAAACCAGTAGTACCACAGACTATTCTCCATGCTCCCTTTTGATAAACAACATCTATTTGGACCTCAAGCAGACGAGTCACTTGAGAAAATGAAAAAGGATACAGAAGTGGCAAAGTCAATGGGAGCACTTCAGTCACCATCCAATAGAGGCTCCTTTTCACGTTTATTCTATAGAGTAGGATCCAAAATTAATTCCTAAGATCCTAATGTGTCTTCCCACAAATGAAACACACAACCCTCTCCATCTAGAGGCTTCTATAAAAGCAGATTTAGAGGGAACAATTTTAAAGGCGGAGGTAAAGGTACCCCTCTATCTCCCAACAAAGTGACTTCCCGATCATTCCCCCGACCATTATACACCTGTACGGGGAAGACTACAACAATTTTTCCCCATTTGGCAATCAGTAATGTCAAAACGCAAAAGGAGGGCCTGAAGGGATAAGTTTAAAGACTCGCGGACTCAATCCACTGTTTCAATTAATCAATCTCCACAACAGTCTGAAGTCTATCCAAAAGGAATGCTCATCAATGTGTGAACACTCTAAATCTCAAATACTCAGAACTCTAGTACAGAAGATAAACAAAGCAAGTTTTGAATAGAGATGCAAAATGAACGGCCAACATTTGGATGGCATCTAAGAGAAAGAAAAAGAAAAAGGAACCAGGAAAAAACTCTTCCAGGGATCATTGGTGTCCCATCGTTACACATAATCATCTAGGCTACCAAGTAACTATACTTCACCGTATCTCCAACCAGGAGGAGAATGGAAGACAATAGTCATATCCTCTTTGTAGAGTTTTTTACAAGAGAGTACCATAAGAGAACGAGACTCCCTTGAGTAAATAGTGCAGTGCAAGAAAAGAGAAAGTGAATTAAAAAGGATACACATCGGAGACACCCGTATCGCTAAATCAGAATGAGTGGCCTCACAGATGTCTACCTATCTAAAAACAGTGAAGGAGATAACTCAAGAGCAGTTGAAATATAGCACTGCTCTACTGGTCGACATGTTTCAGCTTACGGGGTGTAAACTCCCTAGCTTTCTTCAGGACCTTAACGCTTCGAAGAAGCTTTGTCACTTTCATAAATCAGTACGTTGTACATACATTTTTGTTAAATTCACAAAATGAATAATCCTTTTTCAAATCCTCCATGTGGACATGATGTATCTGACATCTGTAAAACAGTGAGGAAAAATAAAAAATAAAAATAAACTACATCTCTTATCTTTCAAACACAAAAAAAATTCCATGAATATTTAAGAGCAATGGTAGACTCTCCAATGCGCCACGAGGACTAGACCTCACCTCTCTGGGCACCAGCGTATGTCAAAGAGGCCCTGCTCTGTAGAAAAAATAGTTCAAAAAGCAGGAAAGATGCATGTAATTATTACCAACAAGAAACAACCATTGTTTCTAACAGTAGTGCCTGTCAATCATATGTGTCTAATATCAGGCTTTACTAAGAACTATTTGTCAATAATGCGTAAATGTCCCAACCTAACAACAAGGCAGGGCTGCGGTATGGCATCTAAAATTTTTCTGTCTGGCATTCAAAAGACAGAAGGACCAAATAAGTGGATGCTAATAGGTTCTGCCTTGTCACGGTGTAACTATGACCCTTATCATCTTGCCATTGGTTGATACTATTATGAACCATAATGTCTAGGCAGATGATTAGGTTCTCCTATTGTAACTTTAAACCAATTTTATGTGCTAATTGTCATCTAAGATGTTATGTAAGCAATTCTATAATCCTCATAAAGCAAGAAAGAAACTCTGCATCTCGAGTTCCTACACGCGCTGCTTCACTAGTAACTGATAATATGTCAAGCAAGCGAGAGCGGTGCTCAACAAGTGAATTTGTATGAGGCTCTGAACAGTAATTGAGCTGCGCAAAAAGGTATGTGACGTCATCCTGTAGTCCTCACTAGTATATTGAGACTGGGATCGTTCGGCACATATCGTGCGATTGAGACACATGAGACATAATATATGGGACATAACGGAGGAAGCATAACAATAAAGGAAGATGATAATCATTACGGTTCAAGTACATTTGCTGAACTGGGCCAGGTGTGAGAGCTGGGTGCATAAACAAGATCACGAACCTGCAGAGAAAAGGGAATTCAAGGCTAACCAGCATTTTTGGGGAGGGGGGTCGTCGCGAGGGATGCTTCTTGTGGCTCAAAGCATGCAGTGACCCGGCAGAGGCTTGCGCGCGGCTCTAACTGCTGGAGTTGCAGCATTCTGATGGTGAGGAATTTGGTGCATTGGAAGAGCCCTGCCCCTGTTCGTACTCCAGTGCTGGAACAGCAGTGTGCTGCAGACTAGGACTGATGTGGTTTGGCAGAGCTGCGCGTGGGTCCCTGCGGAAGAACAGTAGATTTGCAGATGATTTTATTTTTTGAAAGTTTTATATAAAGGTGAACAAGGGTGTGCGGGAGATATTTTTCCTCGTGTTTGAGTCGCCTGCGCCTCTCTACACACTGCCAGCCCCTGATGTGATGGCCCTTCGGTGACCCCCAGAACGTCACCCTGCAGATGTGCGTATACTCTCCCCTGCATGCTTTCCATCTGGGCATATCTGAAAGAGACAATTTAATGATAGATTCCTTACCTTAGAATAACCCCAGGCGTCAGACTGGATCCGGAAACTTTTGCGTAGTAGTACCCTTGCGTGCCGTTAGGCGCCGTCTGCGGCTCCGCGTCCGTCATGGGCGCCGTGATGACGTTGTCGGAGTACTTAGACGCCGCCTCCGCGTGCTGACGTCAGTTCTTCTTTTTTCCGCGCCAGCAGCGCAGATCCGGAAAAAGTGGTACCTTAGTCACTTTTTGACTAAACTTTTTTGATTCCTTTTGATCATTTTTCTTGAGTCTTGCGACACCGGACGGTGCCGATAGGGATGCCTGGTTTCAAGCCTTGTGAGGATTGCGACCGACTGGTGTCGGTCACCGACCCTCACCGTCGGTGTCTCCACTGCCTCGGCGTCGACCACGACGACAAGACCTGCCCCTACTGCCGGGCCCAGACTTCGAAAGCTAGGCGGTAGTGGTCCTGCAAGCGACTCGAACTCCGGCAGTCTGCCCCGCGCCGCGAGACGACGCCGCTTGGGGAGTTTACTTACTATGAACCAGCCCAATCCTTTGAAAACCCTGATTATCAGGAGATGGGTGATGAGGAGTATTGGGAGGGGTCTGAGGACCCTCTGACACGGGAGTGTCAGTCCCAGGAGGACTGGACAGGTGGACTTGGGGATGCCAGTGGTCTGGACACCTCGCCAGACACTGGCTTTGTCTCGCCTCCTACTGTGGCTACGGAGGAGGGGGCAACCTACAGTGTGGTGTTGACGCGGGCGGCCAAGGCCTTGGGCCTTGAGCTCCCCGTCGCGGCCGTGAGGACTAACTTCCTCACTGAGGTCCTTAAACCGCAGTCAAGCTCGGCTGAGCCTCTGCTGCCGTTTAATGAGGCCTTGACTGACCTTTCTTTTGGGCACTTGGTCCTGGCCCGCTACGGGTTCGCCTGTAGATAGGAACGTGGCCAGACGCCAACGCCCGGCCCCGGGCGTCCATTGTTTCCTGTCCACCCACCCCACCCCCGAGAGCCTGGTCATCCAGGCTTCAAATTCCCAGACAGTATTCCCGTCGGCTCTGCCGAACAGGGAATCCAAGAGGTATGAGCAGTACAGCAAAAAGGTATTCTCCTCCCTGAGTCTGGGACTGCGGTCTTCCAACACCGCATGCCTCTTGGGCCGCTACACCCACTCTCTGTGGGACACGGTCGCGGAATTGCTGCCAGAGTGTCCGTTGGAGGTATGGGCCAAACTCGGCCAAGCCCTTGTGGAGGGCCGGGATGCAGCAAAATACTCTATCCGGTTTGGGCTGGATACCACCGACTCACTGGGCAGAGCGATGGCAACGACGGTGGCGATTCGTCGCCACGCCTAGTTGAGGTCTGCCAACTTTTCGGCCGATGTCCAGAATACACTCATGGACATGCCATTTGATTGCCGTTGCCTTTTCGGCGACAAGGCAGACCACACGCTTGAACGCTTTAAGGACTCCAGGGCTACGGCCAAGTCCTTGGGCCTCTCGGCCCCGCGCCAGCAAACGGGTGGCTTTCGCTCCTTTCGTGGCCAAGGAAGGGGCGCCCCCACACGTGCTGCCAGCAGACTAACATCCAACGCGGTGGCGGCCGTGGAAATCTCCATGGAGGCGGTCGGGGACAACGGCGAGGCCAGTCCACACCTTCCCCCGCAGCATCCGCCTCAAAACCCTCCTAGTCCGTGCTTCCAGGCCCATGTGATGCCAGTGCGGGGCAGGGTTCACCATCACCACTCCCACTGACGCACTGTCACATCGGACAGGTGGGTGCTGCAAATCGTCCGTAGGGGCTACTCTCTCCCCTTCGAGACGACCCCTCAAGCCATGCCACCGCAATACCAACGCGTATCGGCGGATCATCTGCGGCTTCTGCAGGAGGAAGTTACGGCCCTCTTGGTGAAGGGGGCCATCGAGTGCGTTCCTGGGCCAGAAGTAGGGTGTGGTTGCTACTCCCACTACTTTCTGGTACCCAAGAAGGGCAAAGGGGGCCTACGCCCTTTCTTGGACCTACGGAACGTCAACGGCTTCCTCCGGAAGGAGAAGTTCAAAATGCTGACACTGGCTCAGGTCTTAGCTGCCCTGGACCCAGGAGACTGGATGGTAGCGTTGGACTTGCAGGACGCTTATTTCCACATCCCTGTCCTGCCGGCCCACCGGCGCTACCTGCGGTTCACGGTAGGCCACGAGCACTTTCAGTTTACCATGCTCCCCTTCGGCCATACCAGCGCCCCACGGGTGTTCACGAAAGTGATGGCAGTGGTCGCAGCTCATCTGCGCAGGTTAGGGGTTTCAGTCTTCCCCTACCTCGACGACTGGTTGTTAAAGGCGGGCTCGCCCCAGACAGTCGTCAGCCACCTCCAGACGACGGCGGATCTCCTGCACCTGCTGGGGTTCTCCATCAACGTGCCGAAGTCACACCTGTGTCCCTCTCAAAAGCTCCTCTTCATCGGAGCGGTTCTCGACTCACGCAGTTTCAGGTTTATCGCCCGAGCAGCGGGTTCGGGATATTCAGGCTCTGATGCCGGTCTTTCAGCCTTTATCCCGAGTCTCGTCAGGTTGACGCTGCGGCTTCTGGGGCTGATGGCTTCCTGCATCCTTCTGGTGCATCACGCCCGTTGGCGGATGCGGGCTCTGCAGTGGGACCTGAAGTTTCAGTGGGCCCAGCATCAGGGCAACCTGTCCGACCATGTCCTGATCTCGGAGGGCAATGCGAGACAGCTGCAGTGGTGGCTCACGGACCGCGATTGGGTCAGCGGCAGATCCCTCTCCCTTCCCCAACTGGAGCACATAGTTGTGACGGACGCGTCCCTCCAGGGCTGGGGAGGCCACATGGGAGAGGCGGAGATCAGAGGCCTCTGGTCTCCGGCGGAGTCCCGGCTCCATATCAACCTTTTGGAGCTGCGGGCGATTCGTCTTGCACTGAAGGCATTCCTCCCCTCTGTCTGAGGGAGTGTAGTGCAGGTGTTCACGGACAACAACACCGCCATGTGGTACTGCAACAAACAGGGCGAGGTGGGGTCGTGGACCCTATATCAGGAGGCTCTGCGCCTCTGGCAGTGGCTGGAACATCAGGGCGTGTCCCTGGTGGTTCAACACCTGGCAGGTTCTCTGAACGCCAGGGCGGACGAGCTCAGCCGAAGGTGCATGATGGATCACGAATGGCGTCTGAACTCGGACTTGGCGCAAGGCCTCTTTCAGCAGTGGGGAGAGCCTTGGTTAGATCTATTCGCCACAGAAGAGAACGCGCAATGTCATCAGTTCTGCACGTTGGAATTTTCAATGCGGCACTCGCTCGGAGATGCTTTTTGTCGCGAGTGGAGTTGCAGTCTGTTGTACGCCTTTCCGCCTATACCACTTCTGCCCAGAGTGTTGAAGAAGATCAAACGCGACCGGGCCCAAGTCATCCTTGTGGCTCCGGACTGGGCACGAAGGTACTGGTATCCCGAGCTACTCAGTATGTCAGTCGATCCCCCGGTTCGTCTGCCTCTTCAGGAGAACCTTCTGTCGCAGCAGCAGGGGACGGTCCTCCACCCGAACCTGTCCAGTCTCCACCTCCATGCTTGGAGATTGAGTGGCGACAGTTGAGGCCATTTGACTTGCCTCTTGAAGTCTGTAATATCATTCTGGCGGCCAGGCGGCCCTCCACTAAGTCGGTATACGCCTGCAGGTGGAACAGATTTGTGGCATGGTGCACAGCGAAGGCTGCGGATCCTCTCTCTGTCCCTCTTTCTGAGTTTCTTCTCTTCCTCCTTTCTCTTGCCCAGCAGGGCTCTGCTCTGGGCACTATCAAGGGCTAAAAGCGGTACAAAAGGGTGTGGTGATGGACTGAGCATCTGAATCAGTCAAACACTCACACCCAGTCAAATGATCTGGGTTTAATCCATCACCGTTCTTTAGCCCACTCTGCCACCCCAGTTCAGACATGGCTATATGCAAATCAGTCTGGCCCTCTGCCTCATGGGAACAGTCCATCCCGAACTGCCAAGCCAGGTCTTCCCTGGACCGGAAACAAGTTTCCGAGGACCGGTTTCTGGCATTCCTGCCGTCTCCAGCCCGGCTTGCTTGAATCCAGTGGCAAAGTGAGCAAGGGACTCACGTCTGAGCATACCCTGCCACATTTATGGCGGCCAAAAGCGGTACAAAAGGGGGTGGTGATGGACGGAGCATCTGTATCAATCAAACACTCACACCCAGTCAAATGATCTGGGTTTAATCCATCACCGTTCTGTAGCCCACTCTGCCACCCCAGTTCAGACATGGCTATATGAAGGGCTACCTTTCTGCCCTTTCAGCCTTTCTAAGGCTGCCTGATCAACCATCTTTGTTCAAGTCCCCTATTGTAAATCGTTTTCTGAAGGGCATCACACACACGTTTCCAGCTGTTCCCTTTGTGATGCCTCAGTGGGACTTGAACCTGGTTCTTACTTTTCTGATGTGCGCTCCCTTCGAGCCACTTCACAACTGTCCTATCCGCCTTCTTATTCTGAAGACTGCTTTCCTGGTTCCCATCACCTCTGCCAGGAGGGTGAGTGAGCTCCAGGCTCTATCCTCTAAGCCTCCTTTCCTTTCTGTCCATCCGGACAAGGTTGTGTTGCGAACAAAACCCTCTTTCCTGCCCAAGGTAGTCACAGCCTTCCACATCGGGCAGTCCATCACCTTGCCCACCTTCTTTCCGCCTCCGCATCCCTCTAAAGTGGAAGAGCGCTCCACCGTCTGGACCCAAAACATGTGCTCTCTTTCTATTTGGATCACACACGCCAGTTCTGGGTGGATGACCAACTCTTTGTTGATTACGTGGGCGCTAAGAAAGGAGGGGCGGTGCACAAACGGACCATCTCTCGGTGGATCGTGTTGTGCATCCAAGGGTGCTACTCTATGGCTAAAAAGGAACCTCCTGTTGGGCTGAGGGCCCATTCCACTCGGGCCACGGCGACTCTACTGCCCTGTGCCGGGGAGCCCCCTTGCAGGACATTTGTCTGGCAGCTACGTGGGCCTTGCTGCACACGTTCGCAAGACACTACTGCCTGGACAGCCAAGTCCGGAGGGATGGCTTCTTTGGCCGTTCCGTCCTCCAGGACTTTCTGGTGTGATCATTGGTTCGCAGACCCACCACCGGTGTTGTTATTGCTGGGGTATCTATTCTAAGGTAAGGAATCTATCACTAACGTGTCTCTTTCAGATGCACAAGTAACTACTTGTGTAACTATATATCTGTAAGAGACATTAGTTAGTGATAGATTCCTTACCGACCCACCCATCCTCCCCGTTCTGCGAACCGATATCTAGGCTTAGGGTGATCCCCTTTCAGGGCCCTAGTTTCAATGGCACCGGTGTTGGTTTTTGACATGGCTCTGCGTTTTTGGCGCGGAAAAGCTGTGTCTAAGAACTGACGTCAGCAAGCGGAGGCGGCGTCTAAGTACTCCGACGACATCATCAAGGCTTATATTTGTGCCCACTGTTGCACATAAATAATTTGCTCCCTTCTGCTTGTTGCCCTGCGTATAGTGGTTTAGGCTAATAACTAATATGGAAGCTAAACGAGACCATAGCACCCAGAATGAATTAGCCTAGCACACTAGTCCGGTGCTGAAAACAGTCTCCGTAATGACCTGGTTTAATTCGTTTTGACACTGCAGCTTCTCGACCACCCAAGACTGAAAAGACAAGCATAATAATGATAACACTCCTTTTATTATTCAAGCGCCGAGAGACTGCTCTATGTGGCGTGTGCTATATATATAATCGTCAATAGAAGGGACACGATATCGGGAGCAATGTGAGTGGTACCTGCTGGGCCTTTCTGTGTGCTCACGGAGCGTTAAAGCCCTTCTGCAACTAAATGGCTCTGTCTGACCGTACGCAGACAAAAGTCAACTTCCATCTTCTCAAACCCCGCGTGCAGCAAGTTACGGGAAAAGGGGCAAAGGTGCTAAATGGAAATAAAACCTCCAGTTAAAAATCTTCTCGGAGATCCTTATCGGCCTCCCTCTAAAACATTGCACATTTCTCCTTGTCAGCTCCCGTGTCAATCAACCTCAAGCTGTCTTACCTGGCTGTCATCTCCCCAGCCTCTGTCTGTAACTCCCCTGCCCTCCCGCAGCCCTTGAACCAGGCCAGGTCTGCCCCTGAGCCGTAAACCCATTGGTTATGGAGTCTTTAACTTCATCTATTTCACTCGTGTAATTGGTCTAATTAAGGCGGGGGAACCTCTGATAGGGGCTGACAGTCAAGCAGCGGTAGCACCTGTTGCTTTCTGCTCGGAGATGTTATCATTTTCATCTGAAAGGTAAGAAAATTTCCTGAATATTACAAACATTTTGCCACCTGGATATCAGCACGGAGTAGGAACAAGGAACATTTGCTTCCTAACCTTCCCATATTTATTTTAAAAAGCACTGACAACGCCAGTAGGTTTGACTTTTATATATTACATGCACACACGCTGAACTGGTCAAAGCTACAACTAGTGACGTTTTTATGTGACACTTTATACCACTCTTCTGCAATTTGTAATTGCTGTAGTTAACAAGTGTCACGCTTATCTAATTTACCAACTCTTGATTAATCAAACTCGGAAGGATAAAAAGCTGAGTTGAACTCTTTACCTGTAGATTAACGCCAATGTCAGCAACAAACCTTTAAATAACCGTCACCCTACTGGCATGACACGCACTTGTAAGCTGGCAGACAGCGCAAAATATCCGAAGACATTCTCTGAACATATACTGACTGACACTCATTCAGCACCCCTCAGACACAAACTGGTAGACAAACCGGTACCCATTTACCCACACCTACACGCACCAATGCACATAGACACCTTATATATAGTGAATCATACACACAGACTAAGAGACGTGTAAATTATACATTGGTTACTTGTGTAGCACTTTATACTGCCCTAAAGCTGCCTCAAACCACTAGAGGTGAGAGAAGTGCAGAGAGGAAAGAATAAAAGACATGGAATGAGAAATGAGTCTGGTGAATCGAATTAGCTTCCTCAAAAATGTTGTGGTAATTCATAGATAACTTTAAGCCTGTGGTTGGAAAGGAGGAAGCCAGAGAATTAAATACACTGCGTGAGATTGAAATTATAATCAGGCGATGTTAAGAGCTCTAAATGAAGAGAGGTGGTAAACAGTGTAATAAGGAATTGGAGTTTCTCAGAGAGGATACATGGTAAGCTGCTAGACAGATCAGTGAGACAGGGAGAGTCAGGTACCCAAGACCATAAACTAACCACAAGTTTATAAAACCCAACACAGTCTAACACACAGGCAGCAAACCTATAAGTTCACCTATAGCCCCCACAGCAAATGTATTTTAAAAAATAATCGAAAAGGCACA
The DNA here is from genome assembly GCF_964263255.1 of Lissotriton vulgaris. Classification (NCBI taxonomy): domain Eukaryota; kingdom Metazoa; phylum Chordata; class Amphibia; order Caudata; family Salamandridae; genus Lissotriton; species Lissotriton vulgaris. The sequence continues at coordinate 935,055,797 of NC_141685.1, forward strand.
TACAGATGAACTGAAGGATGATCAGGCAAAAAGATGGATGCATGGATGTATAAATACAGGCTTCATCTAGGGGTAGGTGTATTTTTTGCTCACAGAGTATGTAATTATCACAGGAAATGCACATTTTAATGCATGCTACACGAGGAGGCTGTCCATAGGACAAATAGTGACTTTCACCATGCTCTTCAATATGAGAGAACCATTTTCAACATCTGTTTGCCAGAACAAATGATCTTGTGTACCTTTCCCTCATGAAAGTCCATGAGACTTTTTGGCTAGAACCAACAATCATGAGCGAAAGCTATGCAGTAGCATAAGCATGATGAAAACAGGAAATGGTGTGAGTTACAAGTAGCCCAGGAGATGGTATCTATACCAGCTTACAATCATATAATAAAAATTCTGCATGGTGTAGTTTCATGTTCTCTTATTATTTAGATCTGTTGCTGACAAAATTTAATATGTGGTGGAGAAAGATCAGTGTCAATGCATATTTAGTGCTTGTCTTTTCTTGCACTGCACTATTTAATCAAGGGAGTCTCGCTCTCTTATGGTACTCTCTTGTAAAAAACTCTACAAAGAGGATATGACTATTGTCTTCCATTCTCCTCCTGGTTGGAGATACGGTGAAGTATAGTTACTTGGTAGCCCAGATGATTATGTGTAACGATGGGACACCAATGATCCCTGGCAGAGTTTTTTCCTGGTTCCTTTTTCTTTTCCTTTCTCTTTGAGGCCATCCAAAAGTTGGCCGTTCATTTTACATCTCTATTCAAAACTTACTTGGTTTAATTTCTGTACTAGAGTTCTGAGTACTTGAGATTTGGAGTGTCCACACATTGATGAGCATTCCTTTTAGATAGACTTCGGACTGTTGTGGTGATTAATCAATAATGTCAGACAAATGGGTATTCGACATTATCCAACATAGTTATTGCCTGGAGATTACCACAATCCTCCCAATATTCCACCTCGCAATCACAAACTTTCATTACAACACAAACAGCTCCTCAAACAAGAAGTACAAGCTCCTCTAACAAAAGGAGCTATAGAACCAGTTCCAATACATCAAGGAGTAGGAGTTTACACACTTCAGTTCCTAATTCTTAAAAAGGACGGTTCTCTTTGACCAATATTAGATCTCACACCGCTAAACCTATGCATACTATCAGAACACTTCCATATGGTCGCGCTTCAACAAATGTTTCCGCTTTTACAACAAGCTGACTTTGTCAACACTGGACTTGAAGGACGCATACTTCCACATTCCTGTTCACCCAGCACATCGCAAATATCTCAGCTTTGTGATAGCATGAAATCACTATCAATTCAAAGTACTCCCATTCAGGGTTACTACTGCATCCAGAGTGTTCACAAAATGTCTTGCCTTAGTAGCAGCTCATCTAAGAAGACAACAAATTCATGTCTTCCCATATCTGGACAATTGGCTAATCAAAGCCAACACATAGCAAAAGTGTTTACAACACACTCTCAAACTACCATAGACCTTCTCCATCAATTGGGATTTACAGTCATTGCACAAAAGTCCCATCTTCAACCCTCACAGATGCAACCATAACTAGGAGCGACGATAAACACTCACAGCTCTAGCCTCTCCTAATACAGTCAGAATTCAAATGTTCGAGGCATGTGGGCTGCTGAATTCATATCTGTGCATAGATCGCCGCCTAGTGTTGGGTCCGGATGATTGCACATTGTTGTCCTGGAAGAGTCTTCGAAGTATCACGAGATAGGTGGCTCCTCCCCTGGACTACAGTGCGCATGGGCATGCTCTCCATCCTCAGATTATTTTTTTCCGCCATTGGGTTTGGATGTACTTTTTCGACTCCAGATCGGAAACTTTGTTATAACTCTTTACTAAGGCCAAAAGGCCTTCGGGGCGTCGGTATTGTCTCTTTCGATGCCTGTTTCTTCTCCAGTTCTTCGAACCGGACGTCGAAGGCAGTTTTTCACTTTCGACACCAAAGGCCCAAACTACGACGACGATGGATCGGAGCCCGTTCAAACGATGCCCCGTCTGCAATTCGAAATACCCTCACATTGATGTGCACCCAGTGTGCAATAAATGTTTATCCCCGGAGCACGACGAGGCCAGCTGTATGGCCTGCTCGAAGTTCCGCTCCAAGAAGACGGTTCGAGTTCGACGCGCAGCAAGACAGTCAGCGCAGAAGTCTGCGCCCGAGCCGGTCAACATCTTCGAGGCCGGTGACGAAGAAGGCGCCGACGAAGAAGATCCTGACGAGCAGTCGGACCCAGCGCCAGTCAAGTCGAAGACTATCGGCGACCCTTCGGCGTCGAAAGGGGGCGTTGCCTCGAAGACTGGGGCGTCGAAGCCAAGCTCGAGCGTCAAGCACGTCACCTCGACGCAGTCGACGTCGGCACCCAAACATGGCGACAAGACCAAAGGCCTCCAGACCAAGAAGGCTTTCGAGCCGAAGATTTCAGCACTCAAACCGCTACTACGCAAGCAACTCGAGTCGAAGACCAAAGCCGACCCGAAGCAGCAGGTGGCGTCGACGCCCAAGGCCGTGCATGCTACGCACCGTGAGCTCGAGTCGACGCAATCAAGCAAGCACCCTAGTGAGTCGCCGAAGCACCTCGGATCGACCACTACAGCAAGCTCTAAAAAGGTCGGCCCGTCCACAGGCCACCCTCCGATTAAATTCGGTCTGCCACCGACAACTCGAGCCAAGCATCTCTAACATCACAAAGGCACCGACCCATCCAAGACAGTGTCCGCGCCTTCGAAGCCCACCCCTGAAGGGGCTGTGTTCCAAGAACCCTCGTACGACAACCAGTCGAAACTCTTCATCGACTCGGAATCGGGCAGGCTTACCATCCATAAACGGAAGATCGCACCTGAGCATCCCTTGGAGGCTTATAAAATCCCTCTTAAACGGAAAAAAGACTCGACCACCTCACCAGTTCTCTTTGAACACGTTGAAAGCTATTCGCAACACATGGCATATTCTCCAGCACAAAGCGAGGAGGACATGGGTGATGAATACGGTCAGGCGGCCTTCACTTATCAGGGTGACACTGATCAGGAAGAACCTCCGCAATGGACTGATGCTGTGGACCTTGATGATCCACAGGCTGTACCGGACACTCAGTCCTACAATGTCAAAACCTCGCCTACTGAAGACACGGCGGCGTTTAACTCATTTATAGAAAGGGCAGCCCTCAACCATGACGTGAAAATGCACGCAGAACCTGTGGAAGAAGATTTCTTATTTGATACTTTCTCCACCTCTGAAAGATCGACAAAGACTTTGTCTATGCTAAAAGGGGTCCTCAAGCACGCTGCGGACATTTTCAAAGAGCCCACGAAAGCAAGGGTTATCAACCCTAAGATTGAAAAAAAAATATAGGCCTGCTCCAGTGGACCCCACCTACATCAAAGGCCAGCTCCCATTGGACTCCCTCTTAGTGGCCAATGCTCGCAAGAGGGCAAACTAGTGGTGACGCTCCTCCTCCGGACAAAGAATCAAAGATCTTGGAGGCGTCAGGAAAGCGAGTGGCAGCACAGGCTGCTAATATTTGGAGGATTTCAAATACACAGGCCCTATTAGCTAGATACGATAGGGCTCACTACGACACACTAGAACAGTTGTTGCAACACCTGCCTGATGCTTACAAAGAGGGAGCAGAAATGATCATACAGGAGGGGAAGTTAATTTCTAATGCATCCATCAAACGCGCACTGGATGCGGCAGACACGGCAGCTAGGGCCATTAACACTAGTGTAATGTTGAGACGTCACGCATGGCTCCGCGTCTCTGGGTTTAAACCCGAGATTCAAACAACTTTGCTCAACCAGCCAGTTAACCCAGACTTCCTTTTTGGTCCCGAGGTAGACACAGCCCTCGAAAAAATTAAGAAGGACACTGATACCGCAAAATCCATGGGGGATCTGCAGTCACGGCAGTTTCGGGGCAGTTCCTTTCGTCGCTCTAGTAATAGGGGAGCCTCTAGAGGACAAGCTTTGCAGCAAGCCCAGTACAGCAAAGGGAGCACGCAGTCCACCTATACAAAGAATACCAGAGGTGGATACCGTGGAAACAGCGCCAAGGGCAGAGGACGTGGTAATAACAATGCCAGATCCTCCGCTCCCAACAAACAGTGACGCCTTGTCACTGCCCCCCGACCATTTAACACCTGTCGGGGGAAGTCTCCAGCAGCTCCTGCCAGTCTGGGAAGGAATTACCACGGACAGGTGGGTGAGGCAACTTATCCAATACGGCTATTGTCTAGAACTAACCTCCACTTCCCCCCCCAAACTACCCCCAAGGCACCGTCCTATGTCCGCAGAGCACATGCACTTTTTGCAGCAAGAAGTACTCTCCATGCTGCAAAAAGGGGCAATAGAGCTTGTGCCTGCAGAAGAACGAGGTACAGGAGTGTACTCTCTGTACTTCTTGATCCCAAAAAAGGACGGTTCCCTGCGGCCCATTCTAGACCTCAGACCCCTCAACCAATACATACTGTCAGAACACTTTCATATGTTTACCTTACAGCCGGTCCTGCCGTTGCTCAGTCAGGGCGACTTCCTAGCGACCCTGGACCTCAAGGATGCATATTTCCACATTACCATTCACCCAAGTCACAAGAAATATCTCAGATTCACCATCAACAATCAGCATTACCAATTCAAGGTCCTGCCTTTCGGGGTCACCACTGCCCCCAGAGTGTTCACCAAGTGCTTGGCGACTGTGGCTGCGCACCTTCAGAGACAACACATTCATGTCTATCCCTACCTGGACGTCTGGCTTATTCAAGCAAAGTCAGCCCAGCAGTGTGCCAGCCACATGTCGCGTACAATTCACCTCCTTCACAGTCTAGGGTTCTCACTAAACTACGCAAAGTCGCACCTTCAGCCCGCCCATGTGCAACAGTACCGAGGGGCAACATTGAACACTCTGACGGCAACAGCGCAGCCAAACTCTGCCAGAGTCAACAGCATGCAGCTGCTCATTCGGAAGTTCAGGCCTCAACAATCGCTCCCAGCGCAGGTGTTCATGCAGTTGATCGGTATGATGGCCTCCTGCATATTCATAGTCCCGCACGTGAGGCTGCACATGCGTCCCCTTCAAGAATGCTTAGCACGACAGTGGAACCAGGCTCATGGGCATCTAAGTCAAGTCAGTCAAGTCAGGAGATTTGTATAGCGCGCTACATACCCGGAGGGTCTCAAGGCGCTTGAAGAAGGGTGGGGAATTACTTGTCAAATATCCAGGTTTTAAGTTGCTTTCTGAATGCTAGGTGGTTCTGAGTGAGACGAAGGTGAGTGGGGAGTGAGTTCCAGGTTTTAGCTGCGAGGTAGGAGAAGGATCTACCTCCCATGGTGGTTTTATTGATGCGAGGAACGGTAGCAAGGGCTTGGTTGGAAGATCGTAGCTGGCGAGAGGGGGTGTAGAAGGAAAGTCGTGTGTTGAGGCATTCGGGTCCAAGTTCGTAAAGTGCTTTGTGTGCGTGGGATAGGAGGCAGAAAGTAATCCTCTTATTGACGGGGAGCCAGTGGAAGTTTTTCAGGTGGCTAGAGATGTGGTCTTTACGCGGGATGTCTAGTATGAGTCTGGCTGATGCGTTCTGGATGCGTTGGAGTTTTTTCTGGAGTTTTGCGGTGATACCGGCGTATAGGGTGTTTCCGTAGTCCAGTCGGCTTGTAACCAGTGCATGGGTGACTGTTTTTCTGGTTTCGGTAGGGATCCAGCGAAATGTTTTTTTGAGCATGCGGAGAATGTTGAAGCATGATGATGAAACGGCGTTGACTTGTCTGTTCATAGAGAGTGAGGAGTCCAGGATGATGCCCAGGTTCCGTGCGTGGTCCGTTGGGATGGGTGCTTTTCCAAGGGCCTCTGGCCACCAAGAGTCATCCCAAGCGGCGGGGGAGGTACCTAAGATAAGGACTTCTGTTTTGTCTGAGTAGAGTTTCAGACGGCTGTGCTTCATCCACTCGGCTACTTCTTTCATTCCTTCATGTAGGTTGGTTTTGGCGGTGTTAGGGTCTTTGGTGAGTGATAGGATCAGTTGGGTGTCATCCGCGTAGGAGATGATGTTGAGGTTGTGTTGGCGTGCGATGGTCGCGAGGGGGCTCATGTATACTTTGAAGAGGGTGGGACTGAGTGAGGACCCTTGGGGTACGCCGCAGATGACTTCAGTGGCCTCTGAGTTGAATGGTGGGAGGCGGACTCTCTGGGTTCTTCCGGTGAGGAACGAGGTGATCCATTCCAGTGCTTTTCCTTGGATTCCGATGTTTCTGAGGCGCTGTAGAAGGGTGCTATGGCAGACTGTGTCGAAGGCTGCGGAGAGGTCGAGGAGGATGAGGGCGACTGTGTCTCCATTGTCCAGTAGAGTTCGAATGTCGTCTGTTGCTGCGATGAGGGCGGTCTCCGTGCTGTGTTTGGCTCGGAAGCCGGACTGTGAGGAGTCGAGGGATTTGTTGTTTTCGAGGAAGGCGGCGAGCTGGTTGTTGACGGCTTTTTCGATGACTTTGGCCGGGAATGGAAGGAGCGAGATGGGGCGGTAGTTTTTGAGTTTGGTGGGGTCCGCTGTGGGTTTCTTCAGAAGGGCGCGGAGTTCGGCGTGTTTCCAGCTTTCTGGGAAGGTGGCGGAGTTGAGGGAGCAGTTGATGACGTCTCGGCGGTGTGGTGCTATGATGGAGTCTGCTTTGTTGAAGATGTGGTGAGGGCATGGGTCTGTGGGGGATCCTGAGTGGATGGAGTTCATCAGGTGGATGGTGTCCTCAGTGGAGATTGGGTTCCAGTTATTAAGGATGTTCAAGGGGGGTGAAGGTACGGCGGAAGGTTGGGTGGGTTGGCCTCCGGGTTGGTTGTTGAAGCTGTTGTGGATGTCTGCGATTTTGTTGTGGAAGAACGAAGCTAGGGAGTCGCAGAGGGCTTGAGAGGGGGTGATATAATTGGAGTTGGCTGAGGGGTTGGTAAATTCTTTGACAATGTTGAATAATACCTTGCTGTTGTGGGCGTTGTTGTCTAGTCGGTCTTTGAATGCGGTTTTCTTGGCAGATCGGATTAGTTGGTGGTGTATGCGGGTGGCGTTTTTGAAGGCGTCCCTGGTGCTGGTGTTTGGGTCTTTTTTCCAGGCCTTCTCGAGGGAGCGACAGAGTTTCTTCGATTTCTTAAGATCATTGTTGAACCAGGAGGCGTTTTTGCTGCCTAGTTTGATTTGACGTTTTTTCAGCGGTGCTAGGATGTCGGCGCTGTTGGATAGCCATTGGGTGAGGTTAATGGCTGCTTGATCGGAGTTTGAGGAGTGGGCAGGGAGGTTTTGAAGAAGCGATGAGGAGATCTGGTCGATGGTGATTTTGTTCCAGTTTCTTCGCAGAGTAGGTTGAGGATGGTTGTGAGTGGTGGTTTTATTGTAGATAAAGTGTACGCAGCTGTGGTCCGTCCAATGGAGAGTAGTGGTGTGAGTGAAGGAGACATGTTTGCTGGAGGTGAAGATAGGGTCGAGTGTGTGACCTGCGATGTGGGTGGGCGTAGTGACAAGTTGTTTGAGTCCGAGGTTGGTGAGATTGTCCAGAAGGGAGGTGGCGTTGCTGTCATTGCTCTTTTCTAGGTGAAAGTTGAGGTCTCCCAGTAGAATGTATTCCTCGGAGGGGAGGGCGTGTGGGGTGATAAAGTCAGTGATAACGTCGCTGAATTGTGCACGGGGTCCTGGAGGTCGGTAAAGGAGTGTGCCTCTGATTGTGGTCTTCGGGTCGGTGTGGATCTGGAAGTGAAGGTGTTCGGCGCTAGCAAGGTTGACGTCTGAGCTGGTTGAGATGCGGATGGAGTTCTTATGGACGATAGCGATGCCTCCTCCTGTTTGGTCGGTGCGGTCCTTACGGATGATCTTGTAGCCTTCCGGGATGGCAATGGTGATGTCAGGGGCTGATGAGGCGTTCATCCATGTTTCTGTTAGGAAGGCGACGTCGGGAGAGATGGTGTCTAGTAGACTCCAAAGTTCGATGGCGTGTCTGTGGATTGAGCGGGTGTTGAGAAGGATGCATTTTAGGTGGTTGGAGTCAGATATCTGTTTTGTGTTCGTGGATGGGGAGTTGTTCTTGGTGCCGTCGAACTTGCAGGATTTGCAGGAGAAGGGTCCATGGGTGTGTCCAGGAGCGGCTTGGGCACAGTTGGGGAGTCGGCCGGGGTTAAGGGCTAGGAGGGTGGTGGCATCGTAAGTAATGCGGGAGGGGTGGGAGGGACGGGGGCCAGGGGGCATGGAGCTGGGCGCTGTCCAGGCGCGGACGGGCGTAGACGGGCTTACCTTTGGCGCACCTTCGGCGCGACTGGGGCGCGGTCGCTGCGCGTGCGGACATCTGACATAAATGGAGAGTGGAGGGGGCGGAGCGTGGGAGGGTCAGCAGCTGGGAGGCGGTAGCGGGGAGGAGGGGCGGGCCAGGGAACACGTAAACAAGATGGAGGGTCAAAGGGAGAGTAAGGCAGGGGCAGCAGATGCACCACGGCACCGGGGGCACAGACGAAGTCCCAGGGAGTAAATAGAGCCTCAGCAAGTGTCGCGCTGCAAAGTACAGCAGAGCGAAGCTATAAAATCAGGTGAGGTACTATGCCTAGAGTCGCGCTACGAGGCAGCTCTGTTAAAATGCGCAAACACAATGAACACAAGTACAGCCAAATGCGCGATGCAAATTAAATAAATGCGGTTAGAAATCAGCAGTCCAGATACGATACCACCAGCAAGCCAAAGCACGAGCAGGAGCTGGGATCAGGGAGCGTGGGGGGAGCGACCGTGCTGGAGCAGGTTCAGGCGATCACAACGCGTCACAGGAGGTAGGGAGCCCTCTATTCGTGGGTGGGAGGGGCAGCAGCTGGGAGGCGGTTGCGGGGAGGAGGGGCGGGCCAGGGAACACGTAAACAAGATGGAGGGTCAAAGGGAGAGTAAGGCAGGGGCAGCAGATGCACCACGGCACCGGGGGCACAGACGAAGTCCCAGGGAGTAAATAGAGCCTCAGCAAGTGTCGCGCTGCAAAGTACAGCAGAGCGAAGCTACAAAATCAGGTGAGGTACTATGCCTAGAGTCGCGCTACGAGGCAGCTCTTTTAAAATGCGCAAACACAATGAACACAAGTACAGCCAAATGCGCGCTACACAAGCGCGATGCAAATTAAATAAATGCGGTTAGAAATCAGCAGTCCAGATACGATACCACCAGCAAGCCAAAGCACCAGCAGGAGCTGGGATCAGGGAGCGTTGGGGGGAACGACCGTGCTGGAGCAGGTCCAGGCGATCACAACGCGTCACAGGAGGTAGGGAGCCCTCTATTCGTGGGTGGGAGGGGCAGCAGCTGGGAGGCGGTAGCGGGGAGAAGGGGCGGGCCAGGGAACACGTAAACAAGATGGAGGGGTCAAAGGGAGAGTAAGGCAGGGGCAGCAGATGCACCACGGCACCGGGGGCACAGACGAAGTCCCAGGGAGTAAATAGAGCCTCAGCAAGTGTCGCGCTGCAAAGTACAGCAGAACGAAGCTACAAAATCAGGTGAGGTACTATGCCTAGAGTCGCGCTACGAGGCAGCTCTGTTAAAATGCGCAAACACAATGAACACAAGTGCAGCCAAATGCGCGCTACACAAGCGCGATGCAAATTAAATAAATGCGGTTAGAAATCAGCAGTCCAGATACGATACCACCAGCAAGCCAAAGCACGAGCAGGAGCTGGGATCGGGGAGCGTGGGGGGAGCGACGTGCTGGAGCAGGTCCAGGCGATCACAACGCGTCACAGGAGGTAGGGAGCCCTCTATTCGTGGGTGGGAGGGGCAGCAGCTGGGAGGCGGTAGCGGGGAGGAAGGGCGGGCCAGGGAACACGTAAACAAGATGGAGGTTCAAAGGGAGAGTAAGGCAGGGGCAGCAGATGCACCACGGCACCGGGGGCACAGACGAAGTCCCAGGGAGTAAATAGAGCCTCAGCAAGTGTCGCGCTGCAAAGTACAGCAGAGCGAAGCTACAAAATCAGGTGAGGTACTATGCCTAGAGTCGCGCTACGAGGCAGCTCTGTTAAAATGCGCAAACACAATGAACACAAGTACAGCCAAATGCGCGCTACACAAGCGCAATGCAAATTAAATAAATGCGGTTAGAAATCAGCAGTCCAGATACGATACCACCAGCAAGCCAAAGCACGAGCAGGAGCTGGGATCAGGGAGCGTGGGAAGACCTAGTGTTGGTGACCGGTTGTGCATACAACTCTCTGCATTAGTGGAATCAACAAAACAAATGCAGGGGACGACCGTTCCAAGAGCCTGTCCCACAGATAGTGCTGACGACGGACGCATCTCTCCAGGGTTGGGGAGCGCATGTCCTCCATTACACTGTGCAGGGACTATGGACAGCGCAGCAGCAAAAGATGCATGTCAATCTTTTGGAGCTGATGGCAATCTTCATGGCACTGAAAACGTTCAAGTTGCACCTGTGCAACAAGGTTGTGTTGATCCGGACGGACAACATGACTGCCATGTACTACATCCAGAAACAGGGAGGCACACACTCCCCGCAGCTATCTCACCTAGCCCAGAGCATGTGGAAGTGGACCATCCAGAGGAACATGTTCCTCATGGCGGAACATCTCCCGGGCAAAGACAACCAGATGGCGGACCTGCTCAGCAGGCACAGTCATCAGATGCACAAGTGGGAGATTCACCCCTCAATGCTCCAACCATATTTCCAGCAGTGGGGTCATCCAGAGATCGACCTCTTCGCCACAAAGGAGAACGCAAAATGCCAAAGCTTCGCCGCCAGGTTCCCACACCCGCCGACTCACGGCAATGCGATATGGATGAACTGGTCAGGCAGATTTGCGTACGCTTTTCCCCAGCCCCACTCATACCGCTGGTGGCGCGCGAACTGCGGCAGCACTCCATGACGCTCATCCTAGTTGCTCCAACGTGGGTACGACACGCTTGGTACACCACGTTCCTGGAACTTTCAGTGGTGCCTCACCAACGGCTGCGCCTCACGCCCAGCCTCCTCACTCAGAGCCATGGAGACATTCAGCACCCAGATCCGCAACAGTTGAGCCTAGCGATTTGGCTCCTGAGGTCATAAAGTTTGGCTACCTCAACTTGCCCCCTGAGTGTATGAACATCATCAAGGAGGCAAGGTGACCTACAACTAGGGCGTGCTATGCAGCCAAATAGAAGCGTTTTTTCCTCTACTGTTCCAACAATGACATTAATCCGCTAGATGCGTCCACGCAAAACATCATATGTTACTTGCTGCATCTATATCAATGCAATCTAGATTATAGTTCCATTCGGATACATTTGGCTGCCATGGCCGCTTATCTTCAGAACAGACAGCATCTTTCCCTCTTCAGAGTGCCTGCCATTAAAGCCTTCTTGGAAGGCCTTAAAAGAGTGATCCCTCCCAGACACCCTCCTTCGCCTGTCTGGAATCTAAACATCGTTCTCACCAGGCTCATGGGGGCCCCCTTTGAGCCTCTTCAGGTACAGTTTCTGATATGGAAGGTGGCTTTTCTGATTGGCCATTACATCGCTACGAAGAGTCAATGAGCTTCAAGCCCTGACAATTCAAGAGCCCTTCCTACAAATTCATGCTAATAGGGTAGTGCTGCGCACCAACCCCAAGTTTATGCCTAAGGTAATCTCGCAGTTCCACATTAATCAAACCATAGAACTACCAGTTTTCTTTCCAAACCCAGATTCAGTGGCAGACAGAGCACTGCACACCTTAGATGTCAAAAGAGCTCTCCTGTATTACATCGACAGGACAAAAGACTTTAGAAAGACTAAACAACTGTTTGTTGCCTTCTCTCCACAACACAAAGGCAACCCTATTTCCAAATCAGGTATAGCCAGATGGATTGTTAAATGCATACAGATCTGTTATCAAAAGGCTAAACGCACATTAACAGTTCCCCCAAGAGCGCATTCCACACGCAAGCTAGGGGCATCCATGGCTTTCCTAGGTAACATTCCTCTAGAGGACATATGTAGAGCAGCCACATGGACCACCATACATACATTTACCAAACATTACTGCGTAGATGTACACTCCAAACAGAAAGCTGCTGTAGGACAGGCTGTTCTCAGAACTCTCTTTCAGACTGCTGCAGCTGGCACGGGCAACCGCCGCTAAGGAGGTAACTGCTATTTATTCTATGCACAGATATGAATTCAGCAGCCCACATGCCTCGAACGGAATATGCTACTTACCAGTATGCATCTGTTCTTGGCATGTAGGGCTGCTGACATTCATATTGCCCGCCCTCCTCCCCGGTGCCTGTCGCAGCTGTAGCACTCAGAATTAATCTCAAGCATGGTCATCACTCACTGTATCATACTCCATCTCTGCCACAATGGCAAAAAATATCTGAGGATGGAGAGGATGCCCATGCGCTCTGTAGTCCAGGGGAGGAGCCACCTATCTCGTGATACTTCGAAGACTCTTCCAGGACAACAATGTGCAATCATCCGGACCCAACACTAGGCGGCGATCTATGCACAGATATGAATGTCAGTAGCCCTACATGCCAAGAACAGATGCATACTGGTAAGTAGCATATTCCTACTACGGTTTCAAAACAGCCAAAACGTAACAGTCAGAACTTTCATGCAACCATTAGGGATGATTGCATCATGCACTGCAATAGTGCCTCATGCAAGATTACACATGCAACCTCTACAGGAATGCTTAGCACGTCAGTGGAATCAATCACAGGCCAATTAACAGATCTAGTGTTGGTAGACAGCCGCACTCAACGCTCTGCAGTGGTGGAACACACAAAACCTATCAATAGGGTGGCGCTTCATCGACCCAATTCTACAAATCGTACTAACAGCAGATCCATCTATCAACTGTGGTGCCAATCTCCAGCATCTAACAATTCAGGGTCTGTGAGACACCAAATACAAAAGTCTCTACATCAATTACTTTGAGCTTCTAGCTAGCACTAAAAGATTTTCAGCCTCACCTCATAGGGAAAGTTATTCTTGGCGTTGGGCAATACATCACAAAATTAATCATCTGGCAGAACGCATTCCATGGATGCACAACCAATTTGACGACCACTCAGCAGAATGCGGCAACAAGTACACAAATGGACACTTCATCCCCTTGTTCTCCTTCCATACTTCCAAAAATGGGGGTTTCCGCAGCTTGACCTCTTTGCTACAGCAGAGAACCCAAAATTCCCAAATGTTGCCTCCAGATTCCCGCACCATCTATCCAAAGACAATGCCCTATGGATGAACTAGTCAGGAATATTTGCATACGCCTCTCCCTCTCCTTCCATTTCCGGTTCGGAAACTCAAGCAGACATCATTCACATTTATTCTATTGGCTCCCACTTGGGCTCCTCAACCATGGTTCACCAAACTACTAGAGCTGTCAGTGGGTCCACACCAAAAACTGTACCTCACTTCCATCCTTCTCACACAGATCGTGTGGAAATCAGACATCCAAACCCCAAAGAGCTCAACCTAGCGATCTGCCTTCTGAAGTCATCGAGTTCGAATACCTAAATCTACCACCAGATTGTATGACCATTTTTAAAGAAGCAAGAAAGCCTACCACTAGAGCAGAGATCTTCCATCTTTATTGCGCTGAGTTCCCCGAAGCTAAATATTATGAAGTCTGGGCCCCCCTCCAAAACTTTATGGCAAGGACTCGAGGAGCAGAGCTGAGCACAGGGGTTTGTGCATGTGAGACCATTTAAGGGGTACTTTTTTGTGTAGCTCATAACAAACAGTAATGTGAGAATTACATTAAATGTTTGAAACAAAAACTGAAATTGACAAATGCAAATCCTGACTTTCTTGGAATAGTAATCCCAGTATTACATTTTGTGTCAGTTTTGCATTGCAAAAGTAACGCAAACCTGTTGCAAAGCAAGGGGTACCTTGAATGTTGGGGGCAGGGTGGGGGTGCTGATTACGCTTTATCTGTCAGCGGCCTTCAATGAGTACCCCACTTCATTCTGCTGGCCCATCTTCAAGACATTGGAATTAGGAGTAACAGAGTGCTTTATAAGTGACTGTTGCATTCCATTAGATTAGTAAATCTGGTCCCTACAGCGGTGCTGCACAGCCTTGCATTATATTTGGGTACAATCTAGTGCAATTCGTAATTTGCGCTGGATTGTTTATACCAACACATTTGCATCAGGTTTGTGTTAAAAAAGTAACACAAACCTGATGCAAAGTCTTTATAAATCTGGGCATAAATCATTTGGCTGTAGCCTGTCTTATGCTGTGTGTAACAACATTTTAAAATAATTACAGAGTCTCAGTGCTTTCTGCCAATGACTGGGACCTATTAGCATTATCAAAGCAAAAGTCGCTATTACCCACTGCAACAAGCAGGATTCTATTCTGTGACTCTAACACTTTGAATGCCTTTCCCACTAATTAATTTGCGTTTATCCAAAGTGTAGGCGTCATTTTATATGCAATTGACATGAAGTTAAAAAAGCACATCAAATCAGCAACTGAATATTTGGTTATTAGTGTTCCAGTAATTGACCCTGCCACCACACTGACTGACCTCTGCCCAATGGCACCTAAAATCACAATTCCCATGCTTATTTTAATTGCTTTTGGCTGCATGTAAATGAAGATAGCCTGGAAACGGGACAGATAAACATGTTTGCCCTTACAGGCTATCTTCATTTACAAGATTTACAAGTCTTTTCTGAGACATTTGCTCGCCCGTGAGAATGCAGCCATGGAATCCCATGGGCGCGCGCTCCATAGTTTAAAGACCTCTGCATCAGAGCATGTAAGGCATCAACCTAGAAAAGGTTTGTGAACTATTATACAATGAAATTGATCCGCTAGGTACATAAACATACAAAATATTATTTATATTTTGCATCTACAGCGAATTGTCTTAGCCTACACTTCAATTCGATTACACCTTGCGGCAGTAGCTGCATATCTTCAAAACAGACAATCCCTATTCAAAGTTCCAGTTATTAAAGCTTTTATGAAAAGCCTTAAAAGAATTAGGTACCATCTGCACCTGTCTGGAACCTTAACATTGTTCTCACAAGGCTTATGGGTCCACCTTTTGAGCCATTACATAATTGTTCTTCCCAATTTCTTTCATGGAAGGTTGCCTTTCTAATTGCTATCACTTTATTAAGACATGTTGGTGAGCTACAGGCATTAACCTTAGAAGAACTTTTCTTCTACTTCATAAAGATAGTGGTTCTTCGTACAAACCCAACATTCCTTGCAAAAGTAGTTTCTGCTTTTCATACCAATCAGTTGAGTTACCTGTGTCCTTCCCTCAATCTGATTCAGTAGCAGAAAGGGCTCTACACACACTTGATGTCAAAACAATATTATTATACCTATCTCTCACCCCGCAGTGATGCCGCAAAAAAGATTTCTTCTGCAATCCTATCTCGACGGCAGCTCCTGGAGGAGTCTTCTCTGAACAAGGCAACAGGGGGTTTCGCAGCCCCATAATTGATGTGTTGGTGTGGTTTGGGGGCACAGCTGTGGTGAAGCATGGTGCGTCGGTCGCGGAGCTGCTGGTGCTGGCAGCACGCCCGGATGGTGATGCCCCACCCTCTCCCTCTGCCTGTTGTGTTCTAGCTGAATCCCCTTGCTATTGGTGTATTGCGGCCCGCAAAGAAGCCTGAAGCCGGGACCCACAGCAATAGATCTCCCGGAAGGCAGCCCCAGACATCCTACAGCTCCACGGCGGAGGAGCCGAGACTGTGCGACTCTGCTGCACTCCACACACGACAGGGGGGCATAAAGGAGGGGCCGCCGAAGACCATGTTAAAAGCGGAGATTATGGCCTCGCCGGGACGCACTGGTGACATCCACTTACGCACCAACTCGAGGAGGCTTGAAGAGCGCCAATCGCGGAATGCTCACTGGAGACGGCACTGTTCCGTAGGTGAACTCTTTCTCTGCCTTTCCAATTGGTTGTAACCCCCCAAGAGATTGGGTGGCCCCCTGCACCTTCTCTTCTCGCTGATGGGATGAGGAGCGGTTAGACCCATAGCGGGTGATTCTAGTGTCTGGTGAGACTCACCCTTCGGGCTGGAAGACGCCCCCTGGCTTGTGATCCCCCTTGATCTGCCTAACTGCTGTGGCTCTAAACGTGTGGTGAACGGGATAGGGTGCAAGACTCTACGTGTCACTCCCACTAAACCTACCCGGGGGCCGAGGACATTACTTCACCCACCCCCCATAACCTGCTTCCTCTGCGACTCACCTCGCATACTACACTAAGGGGTCCGGGACCAAGGGACCGAAGCCAGTCCAAACTAACAAGCTGGACTGATACACGTGTCCAAAGACTTGCAGCAGGGCCATCCGTCTGAGGAAACCGCACATGGAAGCCCTGGGGAAGAGGAGCAGGAGCTCTCCCTTAAAGACGTCATGGAGGCTATAAGAGTTGTCGAGACCTCCTTGGACTCAGTGGCCATCGACATCAATTTTATTAGGGCCAACATGGGGAAACTTAATGAAAAGGTGAAGCAGGCGAAAATTACGACTACTAGCCTAGTGGGTGATGTCACACAGTTGCAAAGGGAGGTCCAGGAACTACAAGACTCCCGGAATCTCACAGATCTCAAGCTGGATGACTACGAAGGCCGACTTCGCCGTAAAAATCTCCGCATCATAGGAGTTCTGGAGAAATCAGAGGGGCAAACTGCGGACCTGTTTGTTGAAGACCTTATTCTCAAGCACCTGCAACCCAAAGGACTCAGCAAATTTTTTGTGATAGAGCGGGCCCACAGGGTCCCGGCGGCCGATCCAAACTATCGGGACAGAGATGTGATCTTCCAAAACTCCAGGGCCAGTGTCCCCCTCCACTATGAAAATACAGATATCTTCTTTTTCCCTAACTTCACGCGAAGGGTGCAGAAACAGAGGAGATCATTCCTGTCCGTTAAACGTGACCTGAGAGAGAGGGGCCTGATATACTCTATGCTGTTCCCGGCCCCCTTCCGGGTCGAGGCGGATTGACCTGAGGCAGTTGCGGACTGGATTGACTACCAAGGGACTAAAAACCCAACTGAGCGAGGAGCCGGGGGACATGCCGACAATGGACCGGCCTGAAGTGGAGTCTTAAACAATGGCAGCCTTTTTTTGAGAGTTGGGGGAACAAATGGAGCGGGGTGGCTTAGGGAGGGGGGCTAATGGTATCTTACTTACAGGGGACTACTGACTTATCTATGGTCTTGTGCTAAATGTTTAATAAGGGTGTGGTAGTGATGTAACATAGGGCAAGGACACGGAGCACACTGCTTTCCCCCTCATGTTTTTTCTTCCTTTGAAATTTTTTAGGGCAACAGGCACTCTGCAAGTTTTTTGATGGGCAGTTTTTAGCCCAGAGGGCAGGGCTGCGGGGTTGTAGGGTTGGGGTATTTTGTTAAGTTGTTCTGTGGTTTTTTTGTTCATTATTCTCGACAATATTTCAATGGTGCGGTCCTGTAGCAGAGGTCGCTGCTGCGCTCCACATACAGGTCAATGGGTGTACAGCGTAACAAGGAAGTTAGAATCTTAAGTTGGAATGTTAATGGGTTGGCGGACAAAATCAAGCGGAGTATAGTTTTGCAATATGTCAAGAGGTTGTCACCGGACATTGTATTGCTTCAGGAAACGCACCTCATTGGTAACGTGTAAAGATATGCATAGATGGGGCTACTCGATGGTTTCACATGCAGGTTTTGCGTCTAATTCCAGAGGGGTGGGCATCATGCAAAAAAAGTCACCTGGGAGGGATGAACCATTACTTTCATGTCAATATATGCACCTCCAGGGTTACAGGCCACAACATTTTCTGACCTCAGCACAGTGCTGCTAGCACTACCGGAAGGGCACCTTGTGCTCGACAGCGATTTCAACTCCATAATATCGGGCTCACTGGACAGGCATCCACCTTGCACAATCCCCCACACTGCACGCTCCTTCTCTAGCTTCTTGGAGGCGATGGGGTTGGTGGACGTTTGGAGAACATGCAACCCTGACAAGATCCAACACACTTTCCACTCCTGGGCTCACAACAGCCTTTCTCGATTGGACTGTATAGTTGTCCCTGCCCCACAGGTTACAGATATCCACGAGATACGGCATCTAGCTAGTGGCATTTCTCACCACTCCCTTCCCCCCCTCCCCCCTGGGTTCATATTGTTCTTGACCACTCCCAGGTTGGACTTGTTGCCCCAATCAATCCCCGATATCTAAAAAGCCTGAAAATACCTGATCAAATCCATTGACAACTAATTTTTGGAGAATGACCACACTTTTGACTCACCGCAAACTTTGTGGGAAGACTTGAAAACTGTGGTCCGGGTGAGGCTCTCTCCTTAATAGCGGGATCGAAAAAAGACAAACTAAAAGACATCTCCGACATAGTGCAAGAGATTTATTGTCTTGAGCAAGACGTTAATGCTGATCCCTCACTGGATGCTCTTCATTCCCTACGCCTCCGCCAAGACGAATACAGGGCTCTGGTCACTGACCGTGCCAAACTACTGGGGCAGGACGGACTGGGTCGACTGTATGACTGGGGGGATAAGGCGGGGAAATTAATCGCCTTGTTGGACAAAAAGGAACATGCCAGTAGACTTGTCCCAGAACTTAGAAACACTGAAGGATCCCCCATAACAGATCCTCAGGACATAGTTGACCACTTCGCAACACACTTCCACGCAGTCCACAGCTCCGTTGCACCATACACTGAGGCGGACTCTTCTGAGGCAGACTCTTCTGTACTCCTACGAGATATCTCCCTCCCAGTGCTATCGGACAGTGACTGGGCGTTTATGGACAGTCCCCCCACCGTTGACGAAATAGCAACCCCAATCCGAGCGCTTCACTCTGGCAAGGCTCTCCGCCCAACCAATTTCCTGAACGAGCTTTACAAGCTCCGTCCGGACAAACTAGCCCCATACCTGAAATCTATGTTCGAGAACAGTCTAGAACAGGGGTTGCTGCCCCTGGATCAAAGAATTGCAACTATTGTCACAATTTACAAGAAGGGGAAATCCGAAACTGACTGCGCTTCCTACTGCCCTATATCATTGCTTAATGCAGAACCTAAAATCTTAGCCAAAGTGCTTGCAAATAGGCTGTTTAAGGTAATACGCGATCTAGTACTCCCGGATCAATCTGGGTTTATGCCCAGGAGGTATATTGATTTTTCTTAATAGCTCACTCCGATTTGCCCGTGACCTTGTTCCCTCGCTACAAAGGCTCAAACGTGATATTGCAAACTGGAAGTCTCTTCCACTCTCTTTGTTGGGCAAGGCGGGCCTTTTTAAAATGATGTCCCTGCCCTGCTTCCTTTATGTCCTCCAAAACTCGGCCGACCCCATGCCTAATTCGTACTTTAATGAAATAGAAGGGCTCCAGCTGGACCTTCTCTGGGATTGTAAGGCCACATATCTCTTTACAAAAACTTACGCTCAGCTGGTACGATGGGGGCATTGGTTTGCCCGACATAAAGAAATATTATTGGGCAGCACATCTTATTGCAATAAATCACGGCACCTATGGCCGACCCGATGACCCGGGGTTCAATATGGACAGATGGCTCCTTCCAAATGGAACCTATACCGAGCCCTATACTCCAAGCCGAACAGGTACCTTCTTACCGGTCCTACCAACCACACACTCAAGATCTGGCACTCGGCGACTACATCGCTAGGCTGGAGCAATAGACTGACTCTTGCCACACCTCTGTGGGAGTCTCAGAGGCTAAGGGACCTGGGCAACTCCAAGGGCTTTGATAAGTGGGATCTAATTTGCATCTCCTACATCAGAGACCTTTGGGGCAAAAATGACGTGAAGTCCTTTGACTCCCTTCCACGTCAATACACCATGGCAGACTAAGAGCGTTTTCGGTACCTGCAAATTCGACACGCGCTGCAAACAGTATTGCCCTTTGACTCCTCCCCACCTGACTATTCTCCACTAGAGGACAGATTATTAGATGGATTGGTAAATGTGCCTTCAAGGGATTTATTCAATTTAATGATTTGTTTATTTTAAGCTAACATTTGGAAGATGGAAGATCTGCTTGGCTTGCAAATTGATTTCTTTCAACTCTTCAATTCTTTTAGGCAATTTCTTGTAAACGGGTGCAACTCTGTTCAAGAGCGAACAATCATATGGAGTAAATCTCAAAGAGGTGTATAGAACAGACAAAAACAGGTGTATATATGAAAGTATTACATTTTATATTAGAATGTTTCAGGGTACTTGTATACAATACATACAATGAAACAAGACGGTAATTATTATGCACTTGAAAACCTTCACTGTAACAATTGCAACCCTTTTTCTTAAAATAAACCACTAATCAATATCAAAGAAAAAAGTGTATAAGTTGACGTTTCGGTCTCTAGTTTTGCATTAGTGAGACCATCTTCAGGACTGTATAGTATTGAGGTTGTAGACCCCTAGAGACAATCAGACCAACTTGACTCAATTTCTTCAAAATCGTGGCGCTGGAGATGTGCAAATCTTAGTGGCCCTTGCGGCAGTGTGTTCAGATTTTATTGCGTGTCGATAAAAACTTTCTCAGACTGGAGGGAAATCTCAGGATTCATACGAGTGTAGAACTAGAGATGGACTTATCAATCTTAATTATGCCGGAGCACGCGTATTCAAACTTTATGGCGTGTTAGTTGCAACTTTGAGACAGCACAAGGTATCACGTATTGAAATCGTGGATGCCCCAGTTATTTTAACAATCTTATTTAGAGCGACCAGCACTTTACGGGGGACATCAGATAAGGAATTCAAGACTGCACTCCAAAATATTATTATTAAAATTGAGTGCTTGACAGATAGATCAAATCAATTCTGTAATTCTCCAGTCAAATCAATGACGACCGACAGCATAGCAGGGCAGAAAGAAAACTTCCATCTTGCGCCCAAATGATAGCTTAAAATAAACAAATCATTCAATTGAATAAATCCCTTGAAGGCACATTTACCCATCTCTCTTACTTTGCCCGAGCCCTCAAGGGTAGTTTGGGTTGCCCATTTCTCTCACCAGATTATTATTACCTGAAAAAGCAATTTCCCTGACTTACAGAAAACTCATTAATAACATAGACGATCCCCTGCTGTCCCTACGAGAGAAATGGGTTGAAGATGGGGTCGAATTAGATGACGAAAACTGGCAGGTAGCAGTGTCCTCCACCAAAACTGTCCCCATCCCTGCGCATCTCCACCTAGTGCAAGTAAAGATATTGTATAGAGTTTATATCACAGGTCCCCAATTGACACACATGGGTGGTCCGGCAGATGGTCTTGCAGGTGGGGGTGCACCCATATGGGCACGTTCATGCACATAATATAGCACTGCGACCCAATTCAGGAGTGTTGGCACAAAATTCACGAAATAATGAGCGAAACACTGGATGTCGAGATTAAGCCAGAGGCCCCTAAATGCCTCCTCAACATCTGGGAACCCACCGACCCTAACACACATGCCACACAATGGTTCACACTAGGCTGCATGATCGCCAAAAGAAACATTGCCCAACTCTGGGGGTCAGTCAAAGAGGAATCCCTGGGTGAACATACATGTATGGCCTTATTGAAACTCCATACCTATATTATCTAAACACTCTATCATCGAGCTTAGAAACTAAACCAAAGAATTTAAATTTCCACACTAAAAATAGGAACGTTCACAGTCTTTTTAATAAAAATATATAAGAAGTTATACACAATAACAAATTAAAATTTCAAAGGGCGATCTTTGAAAAGATATGATAAAAACGGTTAATCAAAACAATCAATCATCACAGTTCATTACATATATGCACACAGATTATTAGATCAAATATTAGACATCAGAATCATTTGAAGCAAAAATCACATGCAAAAAGTACATAAAGTTACAGTAAAAAGAATTTCTATAATATAAAAAACACAAAGTAATTTTCAACGAACCCCTGCACAACGTGGCTTAATGATATTACTACCACTCTCAATTATTTGATCCAAAGGTCATTAGTTCATAAGGAAGTGACATCAATAGTACAAATTTTATAAGTGTTTCAATTGTTCACTGGACCTAGTTTGGATTCTACATAAAACACAAATGCGTCGACGCGTTTCGGTGCGTAGAACAATAGATACTGTAGCACCTTCCTCAGGACTTCCGTTTCTTTGGGGTCACCGGCTTCAAAAGGTTGTTGCTAGAACATCCTTTCATGTAAGTTTGAGGGCAGGACACCTCTGTTGGCGTAGTTTAGAGTTTCAAGTCCTGGCTTCTAGTATAAATTTCAGATTTCCTCTGTGGTCTAAAACAAGGGTAGTGGTATGTTTCTTCTTCTCCTTGTTAGTCTGTCCTGGCACTTTCACTTTTCTTGAGCCTGCTACATAGAGATCTTATTTTAAAAATGTAGAGAGCGAAGGTAATGCGCTTCTCTCCTATCTCAGTGGTGTATAATAGTACTTCCACTCTTCTCAGTTCGTTGGGTTTCCTGTCTTAAAATTTATTAAAACTTATCTTGGACGGGCATATATTCACGCAATTTCATCAGTGAACTGGATATGTCCTTTTTCATTAGAAGATCGCGCTTCTGCCTCGTCCTCTCGCCATTGAATCTGGGGGGTGCCACATGCTCCTAAAGTTGCGGATTGGAAGAAAGATCTCGATTGGTGTATGTTGAGGGAAAAGACAGTATACACAGCTCGGGCTGTCCCCGAAAATGGTCTAAGATTTGGGCTTCCTGGAATGAATACTGTTACTGTAGCAACTTATGTACTCCCCCCTGTAACCTGGATTGTGATGATCCCCCGCCCTGTGATTTCCAAACATTATCCTACTGTACCGATATGTATCTTGATTTCACTGTGATCCCCGCTATTGATCCATGTGGAACTGTACCTCTATGTTGAGTATGTTTAATAAAAAGATTTAATTAAAAAAAACAAAAATCAAAGGATGTTGACTTTGAAGGGCAGAAGTGTAACACCATGAGGGAGTGCTCCTCCATTTTTAAGGTAGACAGGCCTGCACAAGAAGCAGGGAGGGGAAACTGGTTTCCCCAGGGGCTTGCAGCAATATTCAGAAAGGGCAGAAAGGTGTATTCTGGGATAGCCAGATGCCACACTCCGCAGGAAGTGGTCACCAGATGGGAGGGAACCTGGTAGCCCCTTGGCTACCATCTGCATCCTACACTGATGACCTTTCCAAGTATAAAGAGGACACCCCTGGCACCCAGACCTCCGATCTTGTCCTACTTGGAAGAAGGACCGAAGGAGGACTGCCTTGCTGCATCGAGGGACCAGTAAAGGGGCTTCATCAGCGAGGACTGCACCTGGTGGCTAGCAAAGACAGTGGACTGTGCCTGCTGTGTCCTGCTCAGGGAGAAGCTGTCTCCAAACCCGGCGAGGCTACAATGCTCCAAGGGCCAACTGACTGGCCTCATTTTCGCAGCACAGGGACACATGGAGAAGCCTGCTAGGGCAAGTTGGTAGCCCAGGTTTTCAACCCGCTACTACCACCATCGTCCAGCACCAAGGACTAAGTCCCAATACACAGAGTTGCACCCGAGTTTGCTGATTCTGGGATGCTGTTGGAGAGTTGCTGGGACCTTCAGAAGGGAAGCTATTGACTTAGTAAGGATTGGCCTGTGACCGCGGCGACTGGTAGGCTAGTGGCGACTGGACTTCGGCAAGACCGTAGAGGATTCTTGGGATGCCGACCCTGCAACCAGGACCCCCTCACCATCTCTGAGGAGAGATGAATCCCCGCAGGAAGACCACTGTCGACCTCTTCACATCTACAGCATCCTTGGATCATCTTCAGCATTCTTCATTCCTTGCATCAGGACCACTTGCTAGGATTCCATTACAATGTGGATAAAGTGCCTGGAACTGCTGAATGACTGCTTCTCCCGTGAAGGTAACAGTTCTTCAGGACCTTAATTGTTCTCCTGACTAGCTCCCTGTCAGAGTTGGTAGCACCAAACTACTTCTAACCACTGCATTGACACTACCTACGTTTTGTTTGAAAACGTTTCCAAATGTTCAATTGGTTGACTTTGCTAAGGCTTGTTCGTGGCTGAGTGAAATTGCTTTGATTTATTATTGCTTGTAAAATCTATATCTTCGGAACCCTTCTGTGGATCTTTTTCGTTCTAGCGTCTAAATAATTAAAAAATAGTACATTTTTGTAAATTGGTGTCAGATTTTGTTTGTGTTGTCGATTTCTTCAATTGTTTTGGTGCTGTTTAAATGCTTAACACTTATTGTTTGTAAAAGCGTTGCTGCTCAGTGCTAGAGCTACCCAGGGGTTTGTAAGTGTATTACATGGCGAGGTTGCACAACTACACTATATAGTTAGGGCTCCCGGTTTTATGGTATTTATTTTATTGGCATTTCCGCCTATATTTATCCATATTTAATTTTTGCTAATTTTATTTGTATTTGTTCATATTTATTTTGGGTTTTGTGGAAAAATTAAGCTGAAATTTGTATATTTCCACATTTATTTAACAGGTAAATATGCACTCATGCTTGAATACCTACTAGGTATCAATTTTGTAAACCCCCACAGAAGATAAATCATGCACGGATAAGAAAATATGCATATTTCAGGATCAACTTTGTGCATATCTACTGGAGTCCCTCTGGCCGTCCACACCTGTAGCGGGTCTGGAGCACCGCCCCTCCTGACGCCTTGAAATCACCTCGCCGCGCACGAGGGTGCAGAGTGTTTGTTGCTTGTGAGCCCAAACGGAGAAGTATGGGGATTAGCAACACCTTCCCCCCACGGACTGTCCCTGCGAGCAAGCTGTGTTCTACGGACTTAGGACTCGAACTACCAGGAGTCCCTCTGGCCGTCCACACCTGTAGCGGGGCTGGAGCACCGCCCCTCCTGACGCTATTTAAAGATCCATAATCTACGCTGCGCGGGAGTGCGCCGGGTCAAGGGCGGGACAGTCTGTGGCCATCTGTGGCCATCTGTGGCCGGATGTACCATGTTACAACGCATACCATTACGACTACCTACTGTTACAACGCGACCATTACAACGCATACCATTACAACGCATAGCGCTTTGAGGTGCTGGATAGTGGTAAGTATAATTTACTATTCTAACTCCAGTCCCCGTGGACACTAGGGAAGGTGTTGGATAGTAAATTATACTTATTCCCTATCCTAGAGCGCCCCCCAGCGCAATGCGTTGTAATGGTATGCGTTGTAAAAGTTGCGTTGTAACAGTAGGTAGTTGTAAAAGTTGCGTTGTAACAGGTGTATACCTCTGTGGCCGTCTGTGGCCGGGCTGGGCCACCCCCCTTACGTTTGGACATTATCAGGCTTTCTGCCTGTTTTCGTTGCTGTTAGTTTACTCTGCTTGTCCAGCTGTTGGGTGCACTTATCAGCTAGTGTTCTTTCCTATGCCAATGACAACTCGTTCTGGGAAGTCCGGGAGGGAGGGTGGTGTTTATATAAGCGGCACCATGGACCAGTTTATCACTCGAGCTTTTTCAGTCATCGAGAAAGAGATCGCCATTAGGGAACGCCGCCTCTCTCGAGAGCCGCTTAACCACAAACGCTCCTCCATTGGGCCCCTGGCTCTAGCAATTTCCCCGGTACATACAACTGAGCTCTCTGATTCAGGTTCTCCCAGTGCTGACCAACTTAGATCTGGTGCCATTAGGGCCAGCTTGGATAGACTTAATGCCCTTGAACTCCGAAGGCCCCCGGCCACCCAACCTGAACGGGTGCCAATTGAGCCCCCAGAGCCTCTTGTTCCCTTGAGTATTTCTATCCACTCTGAGAGTCCCCCTGTCCAACCAGATGTAGCGCCCATTAATATAGTCAGAGCAGCGCCCCTTAAGAGGAAAAGAACTATAAGTCTCCGTAGGGGTAACCACCTAAAACCACCTAAGAAGCCCAGAGGCAATTGCTCTAGGGGTTGTGCGAAATCTTCAGGGTTGGGGGTCGGGACGAGGCAGACCCAGTCAGAGTTACAAGGGATCCCATCCTCTGATGGTCAGTTGTAATGTACTCCATCTGAGCAGGAGAATGCTAATGTACAGCCTACTTCCTTAGCCAGCACCTCACTTGAATTCCCCTCTATCACCCAAATTGAGAAATGAATGAAATCCCTGATACTCTCGGTAATCGAAAGAGTGAAGGTCTTGTCGGAGAGGCTAGATAGATTTGAGCAAGCCACTCTCGACAATTTCTTTTCACTCAAGTCCTTAATAAAATTACATTCCAAAAACCGGGAGGATGACTTTAGAATTAATGGAAGTCAACAGGTGGATTCCTCTCCTGCAGAGACGAGAGCACCCATTGCATCAGGGGTAGTGCCTGGGGTAAATGTGAGCGCCGGAGTTAACATTGAGGGTGGTCTTACTTGCCCCACTGCCCCACCGAGCTCGAACCCCAGTCTGACCCTGAATAAAGGGACACAAGGTTCCCCCCAAAGTCGACCTGCTAAGAACAAAGGCACCTCTAACAGCGTAGGGGGTAGTGGGGGTCAGAATGGTAATACATCTGTTCCACCTAAAGTTATGGTCCCAGTAGAGAAGGGAGCTATTAACCCTCCCCTATTAAACTTTCCCCATGTCAACCTACCTCCTGATTGCCAGCCATATGTAGCAGTGCTTACCGGGGTTCCACAACTGAAGGGGGGTAAAATCAAATCGTACGACGAATTGAAAAATAAAACCATGTTCTGCCTAAGGGAAAATAGACCGCTGCCTAGTTCACTTGATGGGAGGGTTCTCCATGTGAGACGGGTTAGCTGGGTAGGGAGTAGGCCTAAGGACACGAGGGGTGATTGCATCCTGGTTAATTTCAGGGATACTAGGGTAGCAAGGTATATCTGCAACTATCATTCTAGCCAGGGTAGTTTGGGAATTAGCACCCACGACCTCAGCTATTTCCACTCCTATGCAGTAAACCATCATCTTGTTAGCCCACCAATCTGGGGGGAATGGGAGAGAGGGCATTATCATCATGATTTCCACCCCACATGGCCGTTCTTGCTGAATTCAGGCCTAGGCATCAACAGGCCAGGGTGGGATTGTTGACTTGATGCCCACCACCTACACGAGATGTTACCTGCTGCAACCATTACCTCTGTGAGCTGTAGGGTGTTTGAGCAGGGTGTATACATAACCATCTGTATCCTCTTGTATCCTCTTGTATCCTCTGTGAATAAGTCTGCAACTGTCTGTTCCCCACCTGGAGACTATTGCATGCTAGCTGAGATGGAGGGCTCACCTCTGGAAACGGGTTCTGGTACTAACATACCCAGTCAGCAGCCTCCAGTAGAGCTAGACTTAGCACACAGTAATATGAAGATTGTTAGCTGGAACATAGCGGGTATCTCCAGAAACCTTGATCTCCCAAACTGAAACATCTTTGAGTCCTTTGGGATATGTATTTTCCAAGAGACCTGGTGCCTGGAGCCCTGCTACAAGGTTGGCTATTCCACCTACTTTGTTCCTGCAATCTCCCCCACTGCGGGGAGGGGTCGCCCCTCAGGAGGCCTTCTTATTTGGGTCAGCATTTCCCTGGGATGTCAAATTAAGCTCAGAGAAACCATGTCTCCTGACCTAATGAGATTATCAGGTAGGGGGCCTAAGAGAGGGCCTTCCCGGGAGATATTTAACATCTATGCTAGAGGCACAAAAGGGGGCCTTCCTTATCCAATTCTATCTGGGCTCGAAGACGATCTTAGTCAGTGCTCTCACGATATGCATGTTATGGTTGCCGGGGACTTCAACTGCACCTTTGAGCCCCTTGCGACAGATGACATTTTGGGTACCTCAGAGGAGGATGCCAAGAGGGGTATTCCTTCCCTAACAATAGCGCCTATAAAGAGGTGGTCCCAACTGGTAATCCAGCTCAATGCTCTCACCATGCCATATGGGCTAAGGGCTGCGAATGGTAGATCAATTTCAGACCCTTGTGGAGCACATACGTTCAACAGGGTAGACCATTCGTCAAGAATCGATTACATTCTCCTAGATTTTAAACTTTGGCCCAAATGCGGGATATGGAAGTGTTACCCACTATGGATAGCGA
This sequence comes from Lissotriton vulgaris, assembly GCF_964263255.1. Taxonomy (NCBI): domain Eukaryota; kingdom Metazoa; phylum Chordata; class Amphibia; order Caudata; family Salamandridae; genus Lissotriton; species Lissotriton vulgaris. The sequence goes on from NC_141685.1 coordinate 935,083,841, forward strand.
CCATAACCCTCTATCTCTGATCCTGACCCCTTTGTGGTCGGCATCAAAAGGCCTGCAGGAACCATCTGTGCAGCGCATAGCTGGGGAAGTACATCCCTCAAATTGCGGGAGACGTCTGAAATGGCGCAAGGTTACCATGGATGAAGGGAAGATCCAGACTATAGGGGTACTTTTGGCAAATGCCGTGACCAGGTTGGAGACCGCCACCTTGCACCCTCAGGAGGTATCCCAGCTGTTTTGTGACACCATCAATGTCCTGGGAGAGTTATTTTTAATTCGCAGCCGGGGTCCTCCAGCGAGAGAGTGCCGGAGATATGAGGGCATTCCGGGCTGGTACTCAAGGAAATGTCGGAGGGCAAAAAGGACACTGTTGGAAGCAGTAAAACTTAAGGGACCAGCGCTGATTCAGGTTGCAAGAAAGGAGTATAAGCACGCTGTTAACGAAGCCAAGAATGAGTGGGAGGACTTGTTCTGGCGTAACCTGAAGGAGGCTAGTGCAGGGAGGGATTCCAAGGGCTTTTGGGACCTAGTAAGAGCTAGGAATAGGCCACTCGATACCCTTATAACTTGTAATATACCAGAGGAGGCATGATTTAGTCACTTCTCCCTCCTCTACTCTACCAACCTGGATCCAAGGGCAGGGCAGACCAACTTTTCTCCTATGGGTCCCTCTGGGTTGCCTGAGGATCTCACCTTTACTGGTAAGGAAGTGGAGAGTGTGATCAAATCCTTAATCCCCAATAAAGCAGCAGCCCCAGACGGACTACCGGGGGACTTACTTTGCCTCAACCTCGTGGAGTGGGGGAGGCTCATTTCATCATTACTAAATGCAACTTTTTTGGTGCGGATCTCCCAGACTCTTGGATGGGAGCTGAGGTCGTCCCTGTCTTCAAAAAGGGGAGTCGGGACGACCCAGCAAATTACTGCCCGATAAGCCTAATCGACTCCACCCAGAAGGTGGTAGGAAAGGTGGTTCTGGGGAGAATACTCCAGTGGATTGACGACAACAAAATCCTCTCTGACTACCAGGCAGGTTTTAGGACCGGTACGGGGACTATTGAGCAGTCATTTAGATTGCTGCTCCTTTACTGGATGGTAGTCGTGCTGGGCAAAGACAGTCTTTATCTCGCTTTTATCGACTTAAAGACTGCCTTTGACTTGGTGCCCCGGGATCGCCTGTGGAAGGTCCTGTTAGATCTGGGGATGCCCGCATATATAGTGTCCCTATTGGTGAAGCTCCATTCTGGTAATTTTGCGCAGGTGAGATGGGGTAGGCAGGGCCAAAAGACAGCTAGAGTGCCAGTGAACAGGGGCGTCCACCAGGGTTGTGTTCTAGCCCCCACTCTGTTCTCATTGTATGTGAACGGAGTGGTGGAGCATCTTCTGGAAATTCCATCTGACTCACCAACCCTGGCGGGCAAGAGAATTCCAACTCTCCTGTTCGCTAACGACACCCTTTTAATCTCCGAATCCCCCATCAGTCTACAGAGGCTGTTGGACAGTTTACAATCTTTCTGTGTAAGTAGAGGGTTACTGATTAACACAAAAAAGACAAAGTATTTGATATTGAACCCCCCCAAAAGGCTTGGTCGGGCACCTGTACTCAACTTGGTTCCCCTGGAAAGGGTAAAGGAATTTGATTATCTGGGCATACGTTTAACCAATACTATGCAGTGGAACTCCCACCTACAGAAGATGTTATTAAGTCACAAAAGGGTGGTGGGGGCTCTTCTTAAAGAACAGCGGTCGTCCTCTTTTAAACCCATTGCCCCTGTGCTAGATATATATGAGGCGAGAGGTGTCAGTGCAGCACTTTATGGGGCAGAGCTTTGGCGAACCCATAATGTTGACCAGCTTTCGTGCTCAGAGAACAAATTTCTGAGGGACCTAATGGCTCTCCCTCAGAGTACCCCAATGCTCCCTCTGCTTTTAGATTTGGGATGCCGCTCTATTAAAGATCAGGAAAAGCTCCGTCCCATATTACTTTGGGCCAGTCTGTGGAGGGTGCCAGAACTTGCCAGTTATGCGGAAGGCTTGAAGGAGGTATTGCCATTGTCTGGTTGGTCTAAAATCTGGTGGCTTAGGGATGTCAAATTCTTGCTTGGGGAGGCTTGGTTAACTAGATCTGCCCCTCCAAAGTCTGTCCTTAAGAATATCTATTGGAACTGGGTAGCTGTGAAGAGCAGCACTAACCCCAATCACTGTAGAGCAACCAGTGAGTTCCTCATGATTAAGGACGTGCCCCTCCATGAACCCTACCTTGATTTAATCTCAAAATCCAAAGATAGGGCCTTGTATTTTAAGTTCAGAATAGGTACGCTGCCAGTGGGTGAATTGACTGCCCGCTGAAAAATCCCGGCCCAAACTTCCCCTTTTTGCCCATTCTGTGTGCTTAGGGTTGAGTCTGTTGCCCACTTCCTATTTGAATGCCCCGCCTACAAACTTCCGCGATTGAGGTGGTTGAAACCATTGTGCAAGGAGCTGGGCACCAGACAACACATAGCCGCAATGCGTATTCTGAAGTCCGATTTATTTATTTATTTATTTATTTATTTATTTATTTATTTATTTATTAGAAAGTTTTGTATAGCGCGAACAAGACCCGTAGGTATCAGAGCGCTTCACATAAAGAGCATATTAAAGGATTAATACATACAGTCAACAATGATCACAAAGCAAAAATATGAGGTAGATGCTTATAGATAGATAACCCCCCGACATACCATAATGCATTAAGAGGTCGGTTAGGCACACTTATATAACATAATTATCTACGCAGACCTGTACGGGGTAGCGAATTATACCTATGGAAGATAAATGTATAAAGGCTGATTTAAATCATAATCTAACTACTTAAACATGTCTGAGGTAGAAAATTATATGGCTTTAAGGAGTGATGTAAATATGAAAGATAAATGTATCGAGGCTAACTTATATCATATCCTATCTACGTGAACATGTATGAGGTAGAAAATTAGATGGCTATAGGATGGGAGGTAGTATATGGGTTCACATTGATATGAGGTAGCATTTAGTGTATAGCTTAGTTCCAGTAGTGACGCCAGCCTCAATAGTACCACCCGTCTCATATCGTTGAGTATCTTACAGCTTCTACCTGTTGAAGCTTCCCTTCTGGAGGCGTGAGTGTTCTGAAGTAGAGCTGCACTTGGTCGTAACCATGTTCATTAAACCTGTGTAAGGTATTTACTCATCAAGAAGCTCTTCACTTCCCGCTTAAATGTTACAGTATTCAGAATCTTCCTAATGCTTGGTGGGAGAGAGTTCCATATTCTGGGGGCGGCTCCTGAGAACGCTCTGTCATAAGTTTTTTTCTTTCTAAAAATGGCTGGTCTCAGTAGCAACTCCTTGGCGCTCCTAGCTGGTCTGTTACCTCCTGATAGCTCAATTTTCTTGGCTAGGTATCTTGGCGTGTTGTAGTGAAGCGCTTTATGGGTAATACATGCTATTTTTAGTTGAATTCTGGCTTCAAAGGGTAGCCAGTTTAGTGCTTTTAAGTGAGGGGATATATGATCAAATTTCCTCGATCCCGTGATGAGTCTTGTCGCTGCATTAAGGCAAGCTTTTAGTGGCCCTGTGGACGTTTTTGGTAAGCCAGCTAATGTGGTGCAGCCATATTCAATCCTAGATATAGCAAGGGATTGTATTGCAAGTTTAAGATCCGCCTCTGAGATGAAGGGTTTCAATTTTCTCAGGTAGTTCAGGTGGAATCGTGCACTTTTAGCCATTGAGTTAATGTGTGCTTTCATGTCAAGGTTTTCGTCTAAAGTGATTCCTAGCGATTTAGCTGAGTTGATTAGGGTTGGGGTGCAGTTGAGCGCCGTCACCAGCTTAGTCCATTCCTTTATTTCTGCCTGGCTCCTTGTTGGTGAGATTAGTAGAAACTCTGTTTTTTGGGCGTTTAGCTTTAGATGATTGGAAGTTAGCCATTGCACCGCTTTTTTTTAGCGTCTCATTCATTCGCTCAATGTCTTCAAGGGAGGCGATCTTTATATATATCTGTGTGTCATCCGCATACATGTGATAGGACATATACTCGGCCTTTGTTCGTGTGCGGCATGGCTAAATTTCTAAATTGGGCTTGGATGATTAGATTAAAAGGCTAAATGAAATTGTTTAATGGTGGTCACTTTGTTAGACCCTTTTATCTGTTTTATTGATGTTGTGTGTTTTTTTTGTCCCTGTGAATGGTTTTTTACTGTGTTATGTAACGCTTTTTAAGATATGTTTTTATCGAAATAAAGCCAATTTGATGGATTGCAGATCTACTGCTCTTAAAACCTCTTTATTAAAATACCTTTCCTTTCTAGCCCCCTTACCTATCAATCCACACAGCAATTGGCCTGGCAGTCATGGCAGCTAGTATTCCGAATTACTCAAAAGCAACCCGATTTCTGTTTTTATCCACATTTAAAAATAAATACAGACAAGAAAATAAATGTTTGCTGTCTATATGTATCTGTAAAAATCAGTAAAAACGGAGAACATGGAGCCTTACATACAATACCCCCCAATTTCCTCACACCCCTCAATTACTCTTACCAGACAGTAGTTGAGATCTACCAGGTGGCCACATGATCATCTTTACATACGTTTGCTAAACATTACCTCACAACTTAAGCACACATTGATGTATACTCTGCCAGGCGTGTGTTGCATGACCAGTATTACTCAATCCCACCTCTGACAGGGTATTTCTCTTGAACTCATTAATATGAGGAATCTGAGAGCTGGTATCTATCAGAAGAAAACGTGACTGCTTCGGTAAATATAATTGTATTGGATACAATATCATCTTATAGATTTTCTCAATGCACTCCCTCTTCCTCTGAGTTACTGTTTGGATTGATAAAATCGTATGGTATGCAAGCACACTATATACGGTATTGGCGCTGTCATCAGTGCTGTCTTGTTTCTTCTCTGTGTGCTTTGATGGGGCACAGTTGCCAGATGGTGCCTTATTTGCTCCTATCCCCTCACATCCGGGGTGGGCCGAGTCATGGCTGTGGCCACATGGCACCACTTGGCAGTGCTGGAGAGCTATTGCTGGGGAAAAGTTTCTCGGCCTGTCTGGCACCTCGAGTATATTCATAAAGTAAGCAGTTTGTGGCAGGATGTGGTATCCACCAGAAATATTGTTACTGAAGATAAGTAATGTATTCTTATCAGTCTCTGTTCAGTTTCTATGTCCCTCCTTCACATCTATTCCTCCAGTTGACTTGCTTATTTTTTTAACTCTTTTCTGATTCCTCATCTTTGGCACCTCACCTACCTACATTTCTTCCTATCTGTCTTAGTTCAACCGCTGCCAAAAGGTGATCAGGTTCTGAACTTTTCGGATGCCGAAGATTTGATAGACGACAGCAAACTGAAGTAAGTTATGTGTATGGCACAGAATGTTGGGGCATGGTCACTGATGGCATGTTAAGGGTTATAGAGTCTCATGCTAAGAAAATACTAATGCCACTGTCCAGATGGGCATGTTTTTGATGCTTCAGCGTTCTGGGGGGTCATTGCTTCCGGGAAGAAAGTTAGAGTGAGATGGGAATAGATTGTTGTGACAACAATAGAGGGTCGTGGGAATTCTGGATTCTAGATTTCTGAATCTGGAACCACGAAGAAAAGGTTGAGAGTACTGGTGCCTGGGTTTGGCAGTGAACTGCAGCCATGGTGAGGATGGTTGTTGTAATTTTCCTCGATGAATCTATTGTAGATTTATGTGCTTGCAAAATCTTGCCATCCAGTACTTCGATCGGGAATAATTGAAAATGTGTGAAAAACACCTCATGGCCATTGACTCAATTATGTCTACTCTTAGACACCTTTGCAACATCTCCTCAAAGAGATCCTAATTGTACCTCAAAGTGTTAGTTTATGGAAATTACTCGGGTTGTATTAAGCCATTGCTTTAGACAATCTGCAACTGAATATCTTTCCCCTTTAGAATTGTTTCAAAAAGTCATGTACATTGATAATGGGTGTTCAGCTGCAAAAATGGATTATATGTAAGCAACATATTAATGCAGCTGTAATCTGACTTCTCATACTCCAGTTTAAGGTAGCGTTATGTCTGATAGAGAATTGTAACTGTAGATTCTTCACCTTGGAACATTCCTCAGGTTGCAGACTGGATCTGGAAAATCTAGAGTACTCTCCCTGCGTGCCGGTATGCCATCCACGTTGTACCGAAGGCAATACACAAGCGAGCTGTAAAGCTTCTAGCAGCACGGCACAACAAGGCATAGCGCCATTCCTGATCACAAAGGAGATCTGGGCCCCTGTTGCAGTCAGTTTTGCGCTCAGTCGCCTTCCAACCGCCAATGCATTCTTTAACTTCCTCCTCTCTGACCTCTTGCTTCAAGGCCCAGCTCCTTCACTTCTCCAGCAGAGCTAGAGGTTGGGTCTGCTCCCTGCCTTCCTGAATTCCTTGGCGCCAGAGCGACCCATGACCAACTTAATAAGTTCCATCAGGTCATGCAGTCCATTTTTCTCCACCACCTCCCTTTGGCACAACTTGGGGCCCTATGGAGCCGAGAGGTGCCCCAGCTAGGATACCACCAGCGGTGCCCCTGGATCCAGACTGACTGGCGCTGAGGCCTAGGCTTAAGGCAGAGCATGTCTTTGATACTCTGCAACTGACGTCGCTGTCGCCACCCGACCACATAGAGCCCATTCTCCTGTCCAACTTTGAGATGGTGCTTCTCACATCAACTCTGGCCAAACCTCATCAACCATCCGTTTTGAACACGATACCTTCACCCCATGATAGACCAGAATTGGGTTTTGGGGTGGTGATGACGATCAGTTCCATAACCTATCTGATGAACTGTCCCAGTCTTATAATGAGGACTACTAGTAGGAAGAGCTATGAGATGCCAGTATACTGGACTCGTCTTCAGATTCTGGCCTGGTTTCACCTCCGGGACCTGCTACGGAGGAAGGTTAATCTTTCGCCATGTTGGAGAGGGCAGCAGTGGTCCTAGAGTTGCAGCTCCCTTCTATATAGTTCAAGGCCAACGACTTGACAGAGTTGCTTCAACTGGGGCTATCCTTTGCAGAGCCCCTGCTTCCATTCAAAGAAGCCCTTCTGGAGCTCCTCCTGGGGACTTGGGCCAAGACCTGCGCAGGTGTTCCAGTGCACAGGATTATTGCCTGTCGCCAATGCGCTGTTTTGGGAGATCCAACTTTACTCACTGAGCAACTGAGACCCTGGTGGTGCAGGCCTCGGCAGCCAAAATCAATCCCAGCGTGTTCCCTACCACCTTTTCTGAAAGGCAATCCAAGAAGCTGGATGTCTTCAGAAAGAGGATTTTCTCTTCCCACTGCCTAAGAATTTGGTCAGTGAACCACTTGGGCTGGTGCACTCACACCTTGTGGGACATGGTTGTGCAAGTGCTGCCAATGGTCTTGGCGGAGGCTGGCGCCATTTTGAACCAGACCATTCTTGATGGCTGGGAAGCAGCAAAGTTCACTACCCGTTTGTTTTGGACACCACTGACTCACTGGGCAGGGCCTACTCTGAGAACATGCAATCATCACTGATGGATATGCCTTGTGATGGCTCATGTCTGTTCAGCAATAAGGCCAATACAGCACTCATGTGCTTTAAGGACAGTCGGGTCACTGCCAGGTTGTTGGTATCCTCCCTGGAGCCACACCAACAGCACTCCTCCTTTAGTTCTTCCGTAGCTAAAGGAGGGGCTCTCCGCTGCGTCCGCAGTACTGTCCATATTCCCAAGATCATTAGGTTTCCCAGCCTTTTTGAAGCTCTGAATGTTGTTCCCTCAGAGAACGTAAGACTCAATGCCTGTGTATTGTCCAGTTCCCCCACTCCTCAAGTTGTCACAGCCTCCAAGCCTCTTTAGCATTCCCACAGCACAGTCATTCTGTTGGCAGCAGGATCAGACACCAACCGCCCCAATAGCGAAATACTACATCGGACAAGTTGATGCTTCAATGGGGTTATACCCCAGGTGTTGCCTGTTGTTCAGGGTGGGTCATGAGCATTTCCAGTTTGATGTGCTCCTCTTTTGTCGCAGTAGTGCCCCTCTGGTGTTCACGAAAGAGATGGCGGTGGTTGCAGCACATCTTTGGAGATCTGGAGTCCCAGTCTTCCCTACCTCGACAACTGGCTGCTGAAGGCAGGCTTGCCTCAGGCAGTCACCCACCTCCAGACTACGGCGTACCTCCTGCACTCACTGGTGTTCACTATCAACATGCCAAAGTAACCCGATTCCTTCTCAGATGCTCCATTTCATCTGTGCTATTTTGGACATGTTCACACTTATCCTCCAGAGGGGCGAGTTCGGGACATTCGGACAATGATCCCAATGTTACAGCCCCAGTCTTGTAACTCAGTGCGATTAACTCTGAGGATACTGGGTCTCATAGCCTCATTCATCCTGCTGGTGAAAGACATCAGATGGCACATGCAGACTCTGCACTGAGATCTGAAGCCGGAGGTGATGGTGGCGAAGGATAGATCCCTTCTGGGCCGTCTGGAAGGGGTAGTGATCAGAGGACTCTGACCTCAGGTCAAAACTGGTCCAGGTGTTCACGGATAACACCACCGCCATGTAGCATTGCAACAATCAAGGCGAGTGGGGTGGTGCACTCTTTGCCAGGAGGCCATGTACCGCTGTACGTGGGTGGGACGTCAGAACATCTTTCTGGTCTTACACCACCAGGAGGGATCTCTGAACACCAGGACAGACAAACTCAATTGTTGATGCCTCGTGGGTCAGAATGGCGCTTACATACAGAGGTGCTGCAAGGTCTCTTCCAAGAATATGGACAGCCTTATATCTATCTGTTCGCCACTGCAGAGAATGCACTGTGTCATCAGTTTTGCGAGTTAGTTTCCAGAGCAACTCTCGCTCTGAGATTTGTTCTGTTTGGAATAGAACCAGTGGTGTAGCTTCAGGAGGGGTGTTTGGGGTGTTACTTCCCCCTAATACATTTATTTTCTGGTAAATAGTTGGCTACCGGTGCTTTCATTCTGCTTTGGTGAGATTTTACATACACACAAACGCACCCACCCACTCCCTCGATCTCTCAGTTTTGAAAGTTTTCAAAAATGTTGGCTATTTTACAAAAATTTGTGATTTCTCTCAACTAGTACCGCTACCAATCTGCATTCCTCTCCTTTCCACTGCCCCTTTAAGCCCTTCTCATGTACACTGCTTGTGGTATGATGTATTTTAACTCTATATTGTTGGAAAATCTAAAGCTTTCACCCCACCTGTGAGAAAATGGAAAATGGAGTTCTGTTGCAGTACTTCCATTTTTTACCTGGCTGTTAATGCAACATTGACTGTACTGAGTCCCTGCTGTCCAGGTTCCCAGTGCCAGTGTTCTTTCCCTAAAACTGTACCCCAGTTGGCCCTTCAGGCCCCTTAAGTCCCTAGTAAATGGCACCTGGGTACCATTGGGCATTGGGACTGGAGATGGTCCCTTAGGGACCGCTCATCTAGGCCACGCAACCTGCAACTGCAGCATGCATGACCTGGTGCAGAAAAAACAACACAGTTGACGTGGCACACTGCCTGTGTCCCATGCCAGTTAGCACTGCCTAAGGTGTAAGTCACCCCTCCAGTAGGCCTTCCAGTCCTAGGGCAGGGTGCACTATACCACAGGTGTGGGCATATCTGCGTGAACAGATAAGCCTATACAATATTTAAGTCAATTTTTCAATATTGTAAGTGCCATGGAAGCCATAGAGATTACATGTGCTGGAAACTCGACAACTCGAATCCCCATGTTGGCTTCTCTGAACCCAGGATTGTTTGGTACCAAACTACTCGTCTTAATAAACCCACACTGACACCAGTGTAGGATTTATCATACAATGTACTCATAAGGCTAAAGTGCCCCCTGAAAACCAACCAACGTTGGTGTGGTCACAGACTGGCTGTAAGCAGCCCGCCATCACCCAACAGGTTTCTGGACCCCTGGGTCGAGAGCCTCTGCTCTCTGGCACCATAAACAATGAACATCCTGGGCAGAGGTGTCACACCTCCTTCCTCAGAATGGGTCCAGTACTCGAGAGGAAAGCTTCAAAGGCCTGCAGTCTTTGTAATACGACCCGCAGCCTCTGCTGCTCTTGAAGAAGGGGGACCCATCCAATCAGGGCTAGGCAAAATTGAGGGTATAGTCACTCCAGATAAGCCGCCCATTGGCCTTACCTGCTACTACCCTAAAACGACCCTAAATTTAATATATAGGTGGCTCACCCAGACCTGGAAACTAGTTCCTACTGACCTAAGGACGAAGAAGCCTGAAGACTACTTCTGACTTGGACTTGGGCCCTGCCCTACCGACTTGTCTCTAGTTTCAAGGACCCTGCGAAGAAGACCACGCCTGTCCTGCTGCTGTCAACTTCCAGAACCTAAGGAAGACAGCCTGCCCATCAACAAAGACCAGTGACTCCTCAGTACAACAGCTCTGTCCACAAAGAAACCTACACAAAGGATTCTGGTGCCCTCTGAGTCCTTTAGTCCTGCCCACTCTGTACCCGAGGCCTCTGGCCCATGCCCAGGTGGACCACCGACCCAGAACAGCTTCCCCAGCAATACAGACCAAGTCCAGCATTGGCTGACCCCTCCTGGACTCCACGACGACACCTGCAGCCTGAATTCAGAGGCTTCCCCTGACCGCAACTGGCTCCGGTAAGAAGAATTCGATGTCTAAAGGCACCCCTGCACTCAGAAGTCCTTGGGCCTGGGTAAGCTGAACCGACGGAGCCCCTACGACCCCATATACCGCTACTTACCTCTACTGCCGCTGGTCTCCCTCCTACAACCTCTGATGCGACGCCTGCAGCCTGTTTGTCTGAAGCACGTTCTCCATTGGACAACATTGGATGTCCGATGCTGTATTTGCATCCTGTACCTGGCTGTCACGGTCCCACTGGTGTGTATGTTCGGTGCTACTTTGTGGTCCTCCCCGTGCTTGCTCTTATGCCCAAAAAATGTACCTACCTGCAAGCAGTATGGCTTTGAGCACCACCAGCCTTGAGACTAATTGGGCTTAACTCTAAGTTCGAGGCATGTGAGCTGTAGATCACATACTTTGCATACTCCTGCCATCTAGTGTTGGGTCCGAATGTTTGTAAGTTGTTTTTCTTCGAAAAAGTCTTTGCAGCCACAAGGTAGGTGACTCCCGCTTTCGGTGATATTGGGCATGGGCATCGATTCCATTGTTAGATTGTTTTTTTCTGCCATCGGGTTCAGAAGTGAATTGCTGTGCTCCGTTTCGACACAGTTTCTCGGGTATCCCTCTGTGCCCAAACCACTTACCCTCGATGGTATTGTTTTTGATCACGTATTTCCTTTCTCCGCGTATCAGGTCATGGTCGGCACTGAGAACATGTTTCCAATACACCTGCTTCGGGCTCCGCACCGAAGCATAGTCAAAACCTTTCCGGCTCGGGGTCGAGGTGTCCACACTCTGGCACCGAGCCGAAACCTTCGGAGTCTAAGCCCAAACCCGTCTGGGGCCCACCTCCTTTAATGCCAAAATCAGCTTCGGAACCGGAATCCTCGGCCCCCAAGACACCGGTACCGAAAACTTCGGCGCCGAAACATATAGATGCTCCAATACCATCGAAGGAGCCCCGTTTAGATGTCCCACCTCCAAAACCGGACCCGAAACAAAAGGAACTGTAATTCACTCCAAAAACTGGACATATTGCGACCAAATTGCCACTCAAACACAAACCTGACTCCGAGGAAGCCCATCACATTCCTTTAAAGAAGAAACATGTGGTTATTAACCCTTCTCCTCCTCCTCCTCCTCCATCATCTCCTCCTTCCCCGGAAACACACTTATTCACCACCACCATACACACCTGATGATCAGGATGACTGGAAAGGGATGGGGACAATTATCCTGCACCTGCAGACCCCTGTAAGGATTACAACACAGATTCTCCCACATGTCACTATCCTGATCTTTACACTACTAAACTTTCTCCACAGATGACAATGTAAGCTATATAAAACTTCTTAAGCAGAGCTGCCGATTATCACGGGGTTCAATTAAGCAAAGAATCTGTAGAGAAGGGTTTCCTTTTTGAAACACTTAGCAGCTCCCAAAGATCCACTCACACACTCCCCATGCTCAAAAGTATGCTAACATTTGTGGATGACCTATTTAAGGATCCTGTTCAGGCACGTATTCTCACCCCCAGGATAGACAAAAAGTATAAATCTGCTCAATCGGATCCTGTTTACATCAAGGCCCTGTTACCCTTAGATTTGTTAGTAGTTTCTAATGCCCGTAAACGGTTCCATTTCTCAAACGTCAGGAGATGCTCCACCTCCGGACAAAGAGTCAAAGTTGCGCCTACGGGAAAAGAGTAACCTCCCAAGCTGCAAATTTCTGGTACATTTCTAACACCTAAGCCCTTTTAGCCAGGTACAATAGGACACATTGGGAAGAAATTGAGCAATTGCTCCAATTCCTACCTTATGAGCACAAGTCCAAAGCTCAAGATATAGTGCTAGTGGGAAAGCCCATCTCTCACAATACCATTAGGGGCTCGTTAGATGCGGCTGACACTGCGGCTAAAGACATCAACACCAGGGGGCTTCTAAGAAGGCATGCATGGTTAAGAAAGCCTGGCTTTAAAACAGAAGTTCAAGCTTCTATTCTTAACACGCAGTTTGACAAACCACACCTCTTTAGTCCTGTTGTAGACACATCCTTAGAAAAGAGGAAAAAGGACACAGACGTGGCAAAATTTATGGGAGCCCTACAGTCCCCTTCTGGCCGGTGTTCCATTCGGTGCTCCTTCTGTTGTGGGGGGTCCAGGAGTACCTCCTCTGACAATGCCCCTACACCATAAAAGGGCAACAATCCGCTCTCTGCTTCCAAGGGTGTCTTCGGAGGGGGCTATAGAGGCAAGAATTGCAGAGGTAGAGGTAGAGGACCTCCCCCTCCAATACCAAACAGTGACTTGCCTACACCCCACCAGGGGGCATCTTTCACAATTCCTACCCGTCTGGCAATCAATAACTACAGACAAATAGTTGCTAGGAATTATCCGTTCTGGTTATTGTCTGGAGCTTACCAATAATCCTCCAAATATTCCTCCACGTTCACACAAAATGTCACCAGACCAGTTACACCTCCTCAAACAAGAGGTGCAGTCTCTCCTTTTGAAGGAGCCATAGAGCCTGTACCACTACAATATCAGAAGTCTCGCGTATACTCCCTGTACTTCCTCATACCCAAGACGGTTCTCTCAGACCTATTTTAGATCTCAGTGAATTAAACCTTTACATATAATCAGACCACTTTCACATGGTGACATTTCAACAAGTGTTCCCACTGTTACAACAGGGTAAGTTTATATCTATTCTAAACTTAAATAGCGTGTATTTCCACATGCCCCCGCTCATCGCAAATTTCTCAGATTTGTGGTAGCGGGCAGCATTACCAGTTCAAGGTACTCCCATCTGGAGTCACCACTGCTCCCAGACTCTTAATGAAATGTCTGGCAGTAGTCGCTGCTCACCGGCAAAGACAACATATTCATGTATTTACATACTTGTGAGAAAGTGCTCTCTTTCTGCATGGTTGCCACGCTTTTTGCAGAATTGCTGATGTGCTTTGACTAAGTGTGCCCTGAGTACCTGCTAACCAGGTACCAAGGGCCTATTTTCTTTCCCTAAAACTGCATTGAACCCTAAACCCTATCGGCATCTCTTGCCACAGGTCAGCCCCTGGTAAAGGGTACCTCAGGTACCCAGAGAAGGCCTCTTTAGGGCTGCAGCACTTATTGTGCCACCCTTGGAGGTCCTGTACTTTCACACTCACACACTGCCTTTGCAGGCTGCGTGTTTTGGTGCAGAACAAAGTGAGGAGTCGACAAGGCACACATCCTGTGTGCCATGCCTTCAACCCACTGCCCTAGCATAGAACAGTCACCCCTCTAGCTGGGTGCCTTATACCAGTGGTGAGGGTGTAGGTCCATGAGCCCTGTACCCCTACAGTGTCTAAGACTCTAGTCCATTCTTAGGCATTGTAAGTGCAGTGCTGCCATTAAGAGTAGATGGTGCTGAATGTTTGTCATTACGAACGCCACAGCACCATAATGGCTATACTAAAAACTGAGTCATCTGAAAGAAACAGGTTAATGTTAGATTCCTTACCTTAGAATATCCCCAGGCGTCAGACTGGATCCGGAAAGTTTTGCGTATCAGTACCCCTGCGCGTCAGTAGGCGTCGTCTGCGGCTCCGCATTCCGTCGTCGGCATCGTGGTTGCCGGGATGACGTCGTCAGAGTACTTAGACGCCGCCCTCACGCGCTGACATCAGTTCTTTTTTCCGCGCCAGCAAGCGCTGATCCGGGAAGAGCAGTACTCCTTAGTCACTTTTTGACTAACTTTTTTCGATCTATTTTGGATCTTCTCGAGTCGTTTATCGACTCCGGTGCCGGTAGGGATGCCTGGGTTCAAGCCTTGTGACTACTGTAGCCGACTGACGTCGGTTACCGACCCCCACCGTCGGTGCCTTTATTGCCTCGGGCCGACTATGATGACAAGTCGCGCCCCGACTGCCGGGCCTTGACATCGAAAGCTAGGCGGGAGCGGTCCCATAAGCGACTCGAGATCCAGCAGTCGGCCTCGTGCCGCTCGAGGTCTCGGTCCAGGAGGAGGTCGATGGACCGGTCGCGGGGCCACAGTCATTGCAGCTCGGCGAGTCGACACCACTTGTCGGGTTCAAAGTCCTCAGGTAAGTCGAGGCACAAGAAGTCAAAGACGCAACATCGTTCTTCTGACTTATTCCTCCCCACCCCCACCCCCGGCGCTCGCGCAACGCAGCCGGGGGTTCAGGCAACACCACCCACACGGCTCTGCCGGAGCCGCAAGCGGCGCGTCCAGCTCCACACCCGCTGGTCCTGGGCTGAACGCAACGCAACGCTGGAGGAGATCAGTGCCTTCCTCACGGCCATGAGGTTGCGCTTCCCTCCCTCTGGTCCCGTCGAGGTGCCTTTGGGCCCGCGGATCAGTCTAGGAGCCCAAGCGGGCCGGCGGCTTCGGTCCTGGCGCCGTCGGGGGGTTCTGCCCGGCGCCGTCGGGGGGTTCTGCCCGGCGCCGTCGGGGGGTTCTGCCCGGCGCCGTCGGGGGGGTTCTGCCCGGCGCCGTCGGGGGGGTTCTGCCCGGCGCCGTCGGGGGGGTTCTGCCCGGCGCCGTCGGGGGGGTTCTGCCCGGCGCCGTCGGGGGGGTTCTGCCCGGCGCCGTCGGGGGGGTTCTGCCCGGCGCCGTCGGGGGGGTTCTGCCCGGCGCCGTCGGGGGGGTTCTGCCCGGCGCCGTCGGGGGCTTCGGCCCCAGCGCCGTCAGGTGCTTCGGCCCCAGCGCCGTCGGCGTCTTCGGTCCCGACGCCGCAGGGCTCCTCAGGATCCGCCGGCGTCGTCCTCGGGCGTCGTCGTCCCCGATCCCCACCCAGGTCTGGATCCGGCGCGGACCGGCACCGCCCGGCGCCGTCTTCGCCGCCGATAGGTGAGCTCTTCACCGATGATCCAGCTCCATTATTTCGTCCTGCCCTTCAGGAGATGGAGGACATGGGGTATTGGGAGGGGTCTGAGGACCCTTTGGCACTGCAGTGCCAGTTGAGTCCGGACTGGACGGACGAACTTGGGGAGGCCAGTGGTCTGGACACTTCGCCCGACACTGGTTTGGTCTCCCCTCCTCCTGTGGATATGGAGGAGGGGGCTGCGTACAGCGTGGTGTTGACTCGGGCAGCCAACGTCTTGGCTCTTGAGCTCCCAGTCGCACCGTGAGAACTAACCTCCTCAATTAGGTACTCAAACCGCAGGCAAGCTCCTCGGAGCCTCTCCTGCCGTTCAATGAGGCCCTCACTGACGTTCTGTTGGGCACCTGGTCCAAGCCCTCCACAGGCCTCCCTGTGGATCGGAACGTGGCCCGACTCCACTGCCCGGCTCCGGGCGACCCCAGTTTCCTGTCCATTCACCCCACCCCTGACAGCCTGCAGATCCAGGCCTCAACTTCCCAGACCGCATTCCCGACCACCCCTCCGGATCGGGAATCCAAAAGGTACGACCAGTCGGTAAGAAGCTGTTCTCCTCACTGAGTTTGGGGTTGCGGTCTGTCAACACCGCCTGCGTTTTGGGCCATTACTCTTTGTGGGATATGGTTGCAGAAGTGCTGCCGCAGTGCCCGGCAGAGGTCCAGGCAAAGCTAACCCAGGCCCTCGCGGAGGGAAGGGTCGCAGTACGATATTTCATTTGCTGTGGACTGGATACCACGGACTCGCTAGGCAGGGCGATTGCAACGATGGTGGCGGTTCGCCGCTACACCTGGCTGAGGTCCGCCAACTTTTCGGGCGATGTCCAAGTATCCCTTATGGACATGCCCTTTGATGGCCATCGCCTTTTTGGCGACAAGGCGGACTGCGCACTGGAACGTTTTAATAACTCCAGGGCTACGGCCAAATCCTTGGGCCTCGGCCAACGCCAGCAGAATTCCACCTTTCGTGGCCAAGAAAGGGGCGCCCCCTCACGTCCAGCTAGCCACAGGCCGCAGAACCCACCTCAACGTGGTCGCGAACGTGGTAACCGCTGTGGCGGTGTCGAGGGACACAGGCAAGGCCAGTCCACACCCGCCCCCGCAGCATCTGCCTCAAAATCCTCGGAGTTTTCAGCCCATTCGATGCCAGGAGGGCAGGGTTCGCCATCACCTCCTCCACTGGCGGTCCATCACATCGGACAGGTGGGTGCTGCAAATCGTCCGAAGGGGCTACTCCCTCCCCTTCGAGGCGACCCCTCCAGCCATGCCACCGCAGTACCACCGCATGTCGGGGGATCACTTGCAACTTCTGAAGGAGGAAGTTACGGCCCTCTTGGCCAAGGGGGCCGTCGAGCGCGTTCCTGGGCCAGAAGTAGGACATGGTTGCTATTCCCGCTACTTTCTGGTACCCATGATGGGCAAAGGGGGCCATACGCCCTATCTTGGATCTAAGGAGCGTCAACGGCTTCCTCCGGAAGGAGAACTTTAAGATGCTGACTTTGCCTCAGGTCCTAGCTGCCCTGGACCCAGAAGACTGGAAGGTAGTGTTGGACTTGCAGGACACGTATTTCCACATCCCTATCCTGCCGGCCCACCGGCGATACCTGCGGTTCACGGTAGGTCAAGAGCACTTTCAGTTTACTGTGCTTCCCTTCGGCCTTACCAGCTCCCCACGGGTGTTCTCGAAAGTGATGGCGGTGGTCGCAGCTCATCTGCGCAGATTCGGGGTTTCAGTCTTCCCCTATCTCGACGATTGGTTGTTGAAGGCTTGCTCGCCCCAAACAGTCGACTCCCACTTCCAGACTACGGCCGACCTCCTGCACTCGCTGGGGTTCTCCATCAACGTGCCAAAGTCACACCTGTGTCCTTCTCAGAAGCTCCTCTTCATCGGAGCGGTTGCGCAGTTTTGGGTTTATCCTCCCGAACAGCGGGTTCGGGAAATGCAAGCTCTGATTCCGGTATTTCAGCCTTTATCCCGAGTCTCGGTCAGGTTGACGCTGCCGTTCCTGGGGATGATGGCATCCTTCTGGTGCATCATGCCCTGTGGCGGATGCGGGCTCTGCAGTGGGACCTGAAGTTTCAGTGGGCACAGCATTAGGGCAACCTGTCCGACTACGTCCGGATCTCTGAGGGCACTGCGAAACAGTTGCAGTGGTGGCTCACGAACCGCGATTGGGTCAGCGGCAGATCTCTCTCCCTTCCCCACCCGTAGCACGTAGTGGTGACAGATGCGTCCCTCCTGAGTTAGGGGGCCACATGGGAGAGAGGGAGATCAGAGGCATCTGGTCTCCGGCGGAGTCCCGGCTCCACATCAACCTTCTGGAGCTGCAGGTGATCTGGCTTGCACTGAAAGCATTCCTTCCCTCTGTAAGTGAGTGCAGGTGTTCACGGACAACACCACCGCCATGTGGTACTGCAACAAACAGGGCGGGTGGGGTCGTGGACCCTTTGTCAGGAGGATCTGCGCCTCTGGACATGGCTGGAACACCAGGGCGTCACCCTGGTGGTTCAACACCTGGCAGGTTCCCTGAACGCCAGGGGATGATGGATCACGAATGGCGTCTGAACTCTGACGTGGCGTAAGGCCTCTTTCCGCAGTGGGGAGAATCTTGGTTAGATCTATTTGCCACCAAAGAGAATGCGCAATGTCATCAGTTCTGCGCGTTGGAATTTCCAAGGCGGCACTCACTCGGACACGCTTTTCGTCGTGAGTGGAGCTGCGGTCTGTTGTACTCCTTTCCGCCTATACCACTTCTGCCCAGAGTGCTGTAGAAGATCAGGCGCGACAGGGACCAAGTCATCCTTGTGCCTCCGGACTGGGCACGAAGATACTGGTATCCCAAGCTACTCAGCATGTCAGTTGATCCTCCGATTCTTCTGCCTCTTCGGGAGGACCTTCTGTCGCAGCAGCAGGGGACGGTCCTCTACCCGAACCTGACAAGCCTCCACCTCCATGCGTGGAGATTGAGCGGCGGCAGTTGAGGCCATTTGATTTGCCTCCTGAAGTATGTGATGTGATTCTGGCAGCCAGGCGTCCCTCCACAAAATCGGTATACGCCTGCAGGTGGAACAAATTTGTGGCATGGTGCACAGCAAAGGCTGTGGATCCTCTCTCTGCCCCCCTTTCAGAGGTTCTCCTCTTCCTTCTTTCTCTTGCCCAGCAGGGCTCTGCTCTGGGCACTCTTAAGGGCTACCTCTCTGCCATTTTTGCCTTCTTCAGGCTTCCTCATCAGCCTTCTCTTTTCAAGTCCCCTCTTGTTAATAGATTCTTGAAGGGCAATCCGCACATGTTCCCTCCTGTTCTTTTCATGATCCCTCAGTGGGACTTGAACCTTGTTCTTACATTTCTGATGTGCGCTCCTTTCGAACCACTTCACAATTGCCCTCTTCGTCTTCTTACTCTTAAGACTGCATTCCTGGTTGCCATCACCTCTGCCAGGAGAGTGAGTGAGCTCCAGGCTCTTTCTTCTAAGCCTTCTTTCCTTTCTGTCCATCCGGACAAAGTTGTTTTTAAAACCCGTCCTTCTTTCCTGCCCAAAGTTGTTAAGGCCTTTCACATCAGGCAGTCCATCACCTTGCACACTTTCTATCCGCCTCCGCATCCTTCTAAGGAGGAAAAGAGGCTCCACCGTCTGGACCCAAAATGTGCGATCTCCTACCTAGATCGCACACACCAGTTCGGGGTGGATGACCAGCTCTTTGTTGGTTACGTGGGCGCGAAGAAGGGGCGGGCGGTGCACAAACGGACCATCTCTTGATGGGTCGTGTTGTGCATCAAGGTCTGTTACTCCTTGGCTAGAAAAGAGCCTCTGGTTGGGCTGAGGGCCAATTCCACTCGCGCCACAGCGGCTACTACTGCCCTGGGTCGGGGAGTCCCCTTGCAGGACATCTGTCAGGCAGCTACGTGGGCCTCGCTGCACAGGTTTACTAGACACTACTGCCTGGACAGCCAAGTCCGGAGAGATGGCTTTTTTGGCCATTCCGTTTTCCAGGACTTTCTGGTGTGATCTTGGTCCACAGACCCACCACCGGGGTTGGTATTGCTGGGGTATCTATTCTAAGGTAAGGAATCTATCACAAACCTGTTTCTTTCAGATGCACAAGTTACTTACCTTCGGTAACTATATATCTGTAAGCAACAGTAGTTAGTGTTAAATTCCTTACCGCCCCACCCATCCTCCCTGTTCTGCGGACCGATATCTAGGGTTAAGGTATTTCCCTTAGAGGGCCCTAGTTTTATGGCACCAGTGTTGGTCTCTGGCATGGCTCTGCGTTCCTGGCGCGGAAAGCTATGTACAAGAACTCACGTACGCGCGCAAGGGCGGTGTCTAAGTACTCCGACGTCATCCTGGCGACCACTACACCGACGACGGATGCAGAGCCGCAGACGACACCTACCGACGCACAGGGTACTGCTACGCAAAACTTTCCGGGGGATATTCTAAGGTAAGGAATCTAACACTAACTACTGTTTCTTACAGCTAAATCGTTACCGAAGGTAAGTAACTTGTGCGTTTGGTATCAAACTTCTCGGCACATCAAACCCACACTGATGCCAGTGTGGGATTTAATGAAAAATGCACACAGAGGGCATCTTAGAGATACCCCTGAAAACTAACCTACCACTAGTGTCCAGACTGAGTGGCTACTTTCAGCTGCCACCACCAGACCTGTTTATAGACCACGGGGTTGAGAGCCTGCTGCTCCCTGGAGCCTGAAACAATGCACATCCTGGGACCAGGATGGGCAGGGTCCACAAAGGGGAAATTTGAAAGGCTTGCCGCCTTTGTGCGCTTCCCCAGGCCACTTGCTGCTTTCAGCAACTAGTCCCCACTGGTACTGACCCCCACTTTGGGCGGGAGAACAGGCGGGAAAAACAAGTAAGGTAGAGAGGTGTGCCCACCTGCCAACTCCACCCCTCGGGTGGGGGAGGCGAGGTGAGGCACAACTCTCATACCCCGCCATCTTGCAGATGAGGAGACTCGGCTAATCAAGGAAAGGCTTATGCCCTAATCACACTGGAGGGTGGCATAATACGGGGTGTACCCACCCCAGGGAAGGGACCCATTGGTCCCAATCTTTTACCTACCTGTAACGCCCCTAAATCTAGTATTTAGGGGCACCCCTGAACCTTGCTTCCTCAGACAAGAACCAACCACAAGAAAAGTAGAAGGACCGAACAGCTGTGCCGAAACTAACAAGAGCAAAATGCCCACTGACTTGGCCCCAGCCCTACCGGCCTGTCTCCACCTCGAACCTGCTCCTGCAAAATACCGGTGTGTCCTGCAGCCAGCAACCTCGAAAACTTCGGAGGACCTTCCTGCCTTACACCATAAATACTGTCTCTCCTGTGAACACCGGATTTGTTCATCTCTAACATCTGGTCCCGGCCGGAAACCGCAAATCCGCCCCACTCTGCACCCGCCGTCCACGGCCCGAGCTAGAGTGGAAAAACACCACGAGGAGGTCTCCCCATCAATCCTGTCCCGAGATCCGGTGACCCCTGACTTGCTTCAAGCCTCCAGCCGACACATGCATCCTAAATCCGGAAGGTCCCCCCAACCACGAGCTGGTAAGAAGATCCAACCCAAAAGGCACCCCTGCACCAGACTCCCCCGTCCTTGGGTGGCCCAATCGATGGTGCCTAACCAACCCCCAGCATCCCAACTTACCTCTCGAAGTGGAGGTTGCACCCAGAAGACCTTCGTCCTCGAGCCTGCAGTACCTTTGCAAACTGGAGGTTCCCCACTGCAAACAACAGGGCGTCCGACGTCGCAACAGCACCCTGCACCCGCCCTAGTGCCGCTGAGGGTGCAACTTTGGTGTTACTTTGTTTCCCCATTTGCCCTGACCTAAAGTCCAGGAGCTGGCCTGCTCATCAGCAGCCACCAGCCGGAGGCCCCTTATCTCCCATTGGATAACATTTGGCCTCAGCACCCAGCCCCCCTAGTGCAACTGAGGGTGTGACGAGAGTGCATCCCTGACCCAGGGAGACCCCTGAGTCTACCCCCAGAATCTCAATTCTCACTACCAAATACTTACCTTAAAACCGATAACACTATTTTCCTCCATAGGAAAACATTGACTGGTTTTCTTGGAAAAGATTTTAAGTGTTTAGTTTGAAAACCTAGAGAAATTCTTTAAAATTGTACTAACAAAAATGTATTTAACTGTTTACAGGAAATGTCCCAGTGTAGTATCCAGATATACTACACTGTTTAAGAAAAGTAATCTCAAAAGTATCTTACCTGAATTTTACTAAAAATCCCATACAAAGTATATGTCCTGTATTCTGAAAAGAATTGCAATATCAGTAACTCTACTGTAATCAAATCAAAGTACATTTACAATTGCAATCCAAACTGTTACAATCTGTATATTTACCGCAAAGTACTTATCACTTACCTGTGGGTCATGGAAATAAAATGACTAAAAGAATATTTTCATACAAAAACAATTGGTCTTTGAGTGTGTGAATTCATTTGCTGACTGTGTGTGTACAAGAAATGCTTAACACTGAAATCTGATAAAAAGCCTAATTGCTCGATCACACAACCACAAATAGAGCGTAAGGTGCTATCTAACTTTACCTCTGCCTACCTTTGGGGTTCCACTGGACTCTGTGCACACTATACCGCACTTTGGTATAGTATATATAGAGCCAGCTTCCTACAGTACTTAGACGACTGGCTCATCAAAGCCAGTACGTACCCAAAAGTGTCTCCAACACACTCTCATAACACTGCAGTTACTGCACCAACTCAGGTTCATATTCCTTGTTTTGAGATCGCATCTTCAATCAATCAATCAATCATAGACATTTATAGAGCGCTCTACTTACCCGGAGGGTCTCAAGGCGCTAGGGGGGGGAGGGGGGGGTGGGGGGGTGCTGCTACTGCCCGAACAGCCAGGTCTTGAGCTTCTTCCTGAAGGCGAGGTGGTCTTGGGTCAGGCGCAGGTCAGTCGGGAGGGAGTTCCAGGTCTTGGCGGCCAGGTAGGAGAAGGGCCTTCCTCCTGTTGTCGTTCTTCGGATGCGGGGGACGGCGGCGAGGGCGTGACTGGCTGATCGGAGGTGTCGTATAGGAGCGTAGAAGTTGATGCGGTTGTTGAGGTAGCTCGGGCCTTGATCGTGTAGGGCTTTGTGTGCGTGGGTGAGGAGACGGAAGGTGATTCTCTTGTTGACCGGGAGCCAGTGCAGGTCTCTTAGGTGTCCGGAGATGTGGCTGTGTCGTGGGATGTCGAGGATGAGTCTGGCTGAGGCGTTCTGGATCCGTTGGAGTCTCTTCTGGAGCTTGGTGGTGGTTCCGGCGTAGAGGGCGTTGCCGTAGTCCAGTCGGCTGGTGACGAGGGCCTGGGTGACAGTCTTCCTGGTCTCGGTGGGGATCCACCGGAAGATTTTCCGTAGCATGCGCAGGATGTTGAAGCACGACGAGGAGACTGCGTTGACTTGCTTGGTCATGGAGAGGGAGGAGTCCAGGATGAAGCCCAGGTTGCGTGCGTGGTCTGTCGGTTTGGGTGCAGTTCCCAGGGCGGGGGGCCACCAGGAGTCGTCCCAGGCGGAGGGCGAGGATCCCAGGATGAGGACTTCCGTCTTGTCCGAGTTCAGCTTCAGGCGGCTGGTCGACATCCACTCGGCTACTTCTTTCATTCCTTCGTGAAGGTTGGCTCTGGCGGCGGCGGGGTCGTTGGTAAGGGAGAGGATCAGCTGGGTATCGTCGGCATAGGAGATGATGTTCAGGTTGTGTTGGCGTGCGATGGCCGCGAGGGGGCTCATGTAGACGTTGAAGAGGGTTGGGCTCAGCGAGGATCCTTGGGGTACGCCGCAGATGACTTCGGTGGCCTTTGATTTGTACGGTGGTAGGCGGACTCTCTGGGTTCTTCCGTCGAGGAAGGAGATGATCCATTCCAGTGCCTTCTCCTGGATTCCGACGTTGTAGAGGCGCTGCACTAGGGTGCGGTGGCAGACGGTGTCGAAGGCCGCGGAGAGGTCTAGGAGGATGAGGGCCGCTGTTTCTCCGTTATCCATCAGGGTTCGGATGTCATCGGTGGCAGCGATGAGGGCGGTCTCGGTGCTGTGGTTGGCTCGGAAGCCAGACTGTTAGGGGTCGAGGGATCCGTTCGTCTCGAGGAAGGCGGCCAGTTGCTTGTTGACGGTCTTCTCGATGACTTTGGCTGGAAATGGGAGGAGCGAGATGGGGCGGTAATTCTTGAGTTCGGTGGGGTCCGCTGTTGGTTTCTTGAGTAGAGCGCTGAGTTCGGCGTGCTTCCAGCTCTCAGGGAAGGTGGCGGTGTCGAATGAGGTGTTGATGATGTCCCGCAGGTGGGGTGCGATGACAGCGTCGGCCTTGTTGAAGACGTGGTGAGGGCAGGGGTCGGTCGGAGATCCGGAGTGGATGGAGTTCATCATGCGGACGGTGTCTTCGGTGCTGATAGGAGTCCAGGCGCGGAGGGTGGTGGTGGGGGGCGGTGGTTCGGTTGAGTCGGACGTGGCGTTCGTCGGTTGGGTGTTGAAGCTGTTGTGTATGTCCGCGATCTTGTTGTGGAAGTAGGAGGCGAGGGAGTTGCAGAGTTCTTGCGATGGGGTGATGTTGTTGTTTCCGGCGTTGGGGTTGGAGAGCTCTTTCACAATGTTGAAGAGTTCCTTGCAGTTGTGTGCGTTGTTGTCCAGTCGGTCCTTGAATGCAGTTTTCTTGGTGTCGCGGATCAGCTGGTGGTGCTTCCGGGTGGCAAGCTTGAGGGTGGTCATGTTGTCCGGTGTTGGTTCCCTTCACCAGGCTTTCTCGAGGGCTCGGCAGTTCTTCTTGGAGCTCTTGAGTTCGTCGGTGAACCATGGGGCCTTCTTGCTGCCGGGTCTGCTGGGCGGGGTCTTCAGTGGGGCGAGTTCGTCCGCGCAGTTGCTGATCCACTTCGTGAGGTTGTCGGCGGCCTGGCTGGGGTTCCCTGAGCTGGCGGGAGGGTGCTGGCTCAGGGAAGCGGCGAGCTGGTCGACTGTGATCTTGCTCCAGTTTCTGCGGGCGACCTGTTGCTGGTGGTGGTGGATCGTCGTTCTTCTGAAGGTGAAGTGGACGCAGCTGTGGTCCGTCCAGTGGAGTCCTGTGGCGTGGCTGAAGGCGATGTCTTTGCTGGATGAGAAGACGGCGTCGAGTGTGTGTCCGGCGAGGTGGGTGGGGGAGGTCACCAGCTGCTTGAGTCCGAGGTTGGCGAGGTTGTCGAGCAGGGTGGTGGTGTTGCGGTCATTGTTGTTCTCCAGGTGGAGACCTTAAAACACTCAAAACTATCTAGGAGCCATTTTAGATACTCAAAAAGCTCTGGCTTTCCCCAATGCAGCCAGAATTTGCAATATTCAGGCTCTCATTCTTCAGTTTCAGCCCACTCACTCACTACCAGCTCAAGTGTATATGCGGCTGCTGGCCTCTTGCATCATGATTGTTTCTCATGCCAGGCTTCACATGCGTCCCCTTTAGGAACGCTTAGCAAGTCAGTGGAACCATTCTCAGGGTATCTTAACCGATCTAGTGTTGGTAAACGGCCGTACTCGTCGCTCTGTGCAGTGGTGGAACCCACAAAATGTGTCAAAAGGACCCTGATCCACAGACAATACTAATAGCAGACGCGTCGCTCACTGGTTGGGGAGCTCATCTCCAGAAACACACAATTCAAGGCTTGTGGAGTCAAAAGCAAAAAGCTCTCCACAGAAATCATCTAGAGCTGTTAGCAGTGTTTCTAGCGCTCAAAGCCTTTCAAGTTCACCTTGTAGGCAAAGCTGTCCTAGTTTGCATCGACAACATGACAGCTGTGTATTCTATACAAAAACAGGGAGGGACACACTCTCTCCAACTGTCACACCTAGCTCAAGACATTTGGAAATGGGCCATACACCACAAAATCTATCTCCTAGCAGAACACCTCCCAGGAGTAAACAATCAGGTGGCCGACCTTCTCAGCAGACAGAGGCAGCTAATCCATGCGTGGGAACTTCACCCTCAAGTTCTCCTCCTTACTTTCAAAGTTGAGGTTTTCCTCAAGTAGATCTTTTTGCCACCCACGAAAACGCAAAATATCCAAGCTTCGCCTCCAGGTATCCACACCCGCTCTTCAAAGGCAATGCACTATGGATGAACTGGTCAGGGATATACGCCTATACGCCTACGCTTTTCCGCCTCTCCCACTCATTCCATCAGTGGTTCGGAAACTCGGGCAAACATCCCTCACACTGATTTTAGTAGCTCCCACATGGGCCCGTCAACCCTGGTTCACAACCCTGTTGGAGCTATCAGTAGTTCCACACTAAAAGCTGCATCTCACATCCAATCTCCTCACACAGAGCCATGGAGAAATCAAACATCCAGATCCCAAAGAACTGAACCTAGCGATCTGGCTCCTAAAGTCGTAGAGTTTGATTATCTGAATCTTCCACCATACAGTATGAACATTATGAGAGAGGCCTGAAGACCTACTACAAGCGCTTGTTGCGCAACTAAATGGAAGCCTTTTGTTATTTATTGAATAATATCATCAATCTTCTTGATGCTTCCATACAAAATATCATATGTTATTAGTTACACTTGCAGCGGCCAGAATTAGCTTACACTTCTATCCATTTACATCTCGCTGCGTATCTGCAAAACAAGCAACACTTATCTCTCTTTAGAGTACCAGTTATCTAAGCATTTATGGTGGACTAAAAAGAGTTATACCACCAAGACTTCCACCTGCCCCAGTGTGGAATCTTAACATTGTTCTCACACGATTAATGGGCCCACCTTTTGAACCCATGCATAAATGTGAACTGCAATTTCTCTCCTGGAAAATCGCATTCCTCATTGCAATCACTTCACTGAGGAGAGTGGGTGAGCTCCAGCCACTAACCATAGAAGAATCTTTTTTCCAGCTTCACAAAGACAGTGGTTCTTTGTACCAACCCTAAATTTCTACCTGAAGTCGTTTCTGCCTTTCACATCGATCACTCGGTTGAGTTACCGGTGTTCTTTCCTCAACCAGATTCAGTGGCAGAACGAGCTCTACACACTTTAGTTGTCAGTAGAGCCCTCTTATACTACATAGAAGGAACAAAGTCATTCCATAAGACTAAAGAACTTTTTGTTGCTTTTGCTCCACCTCACAAGGGTAATCCTATTTCCAAATCCGGTATTGCCAGGTGGATTTTTAAATGTATTCAAACTTGTTATCCAAAAGCAAAAAGAACTTTAACAATACCCCCCAGAGCACATTACACTTGCAAAATAGGGGCTACTATGGCTTTCTTAGGAAGCATCCCCATAGTTGACATTTGTAAGGCTACAGCATGGTCTACACCACACACATTCAATAAGCACTATTGTGTAGATATGTTATCAAGATAACAATCTAATGTAGGCCAGGCAGTACTTAGATCACTCTTTCAAACAATGCAACAGCTAACGGTTAGGCACCGCTTTCGGAGAATACTGATGTATAGTCTATGCAAAGCATGTGATCTACAGCTCACATGTCTTGAACGGATAATGTTACTTACCCAGTAAGCATCTGTTCTTGGCATGTAGAGCTGTAGATTCACATGCGCCCACCCGCCTCCCCGGGTACATATACCTGTTGCAGTTCTCCCTTACTTTATATACATATGCATGGACATCTCTATTCTACTCTTTCTAACTCCATTCTCGCCCTCTGCGGGAAAACAATCTAACAATGGAGTTGATGCCCATGCGCACTATCACCGCAAGGAGGAGTCCCCTACCTTGTGACTGGAAAGACGTCTTCAAAGAAGGAAAAAAATGCAATCATCCGGACCCAACACTAGATGGCAGGAGTATGAAAAGCATGTGAATCTACAGCTCTACATGCCAAGAACAGATGCTTACTGGGTAAGTAACATTATCCTTTTGACCTCTGCACCCGGTGCTGCTGGTGGTGCAGTTTTGGCACTCACCTGACCCTTACCTCTTGCTGACCTTTGGTCTCGAAGACTGGAACTGTACGCCGTGTAACTTACCTGTACTGCATTATTGTTTTCCTCCATAGGATAACATTGAACTCTTTGCAGTGTCGACTTTTGAAAGTCTTAAGTATTTTTCCTGCAAAATGTACTTACCTTATTGCAAAGATTTTGGTCTTAAAATAAGATTCAAACAAAGCTTATTTTTTTATAAAATTGGCGTGGATCTCCTTTTGAAGCGTGTTTCCCTTATTGGTCAACGTTGTGCAATAAATGTCTTACACTCCTCTGTGTCAGGCCTAAGGCTGCTCATCCACGCTACCACTAATCGAGCACTTTGGGTTTACATTGAACCCTGTACACTTCTGGGGAATCTCTGTGCACAGTATAACCACGTGGTACCATGTACAGAGCCAGCTTCCTACACCCCCAATCTTACTTTTCAAGCCACGCCCCTGAATGGAACTGAGGACTCCTGTACGGCTTCCTGGCGATATCACTCCTGCCAGAGTCCTCAAGATGATCAGAACCAACTGTGTCCAAGTCATCCTTGTGGCTCTGGACTGGGCACAGGGACTGTGGTATGCAAACCACCTGGTTATGAGCATTTGTCCTATGATCAGGCTGCCCCTTTGGGGTTTGGGGGTATCTTCTGTCGCAGCAACAGGGCATGGTCTTGCACCCGACCATGTGCATTCTCCACTTTCATGCTTGGAGATTGAGCAGCAGCAATTGAGTGTCTTTAATCTTCCTTTATTCATATTATTCTGGTAGCCTGACGTCGATCAACGTAGACTGTATACAACTGCTGTTGCTACAAGTTTGTGGCTTGGTCCTTCTCACAACAAGTTGACCAACTTTCTGCCTCTGTCAGAGGTGCTGTTTGGGTTGTCTTTGGCCTGGCAAGGCCTTTCCCTGTGCACTTTGGAAACTTGCCTATCTGCCATTTCAGCTTTTTTGCATTTGCTGAGTCAGCCATCTCTATTGTTACCATTGTGACACATTTCATTAAGGGCTTAAAGCTTATGTTCCCACTTAACCCTTTTGTTATGCCCCAGTGGGACCTGAATTTGGTCCTTACATTTCTTATGTGTTCTCCCTTTGAACCCATGCACAGCTGCACTTTGAGGCTACTGACATATAAGACAGCTTTCAAGGTGGAAATTACATCAGCCAGGAGAGAGAGCGTGCTTCAAGCTTTCTTTTTACCACCCACTGTAGGACGCTGGCTCTCTGTGTAGTGAACACAAATGAGGTACACTGTGCAGAGAGTCCAGGCAGCCCTTGTTGGTTTACGTGGACAAAAATTTTAACACTGAATGCTCTCTTTTGCGGAAGTGTGGGTGAGTATTTTAGGCTTATCTGAGGCTAGTGCTAAGCATTTGTTGTACTCTCGGAGGCAATAAATGAGCCACACGCTCAAAGAATAAATGTGAGACCAATTTAGAAAAATAGCTCTTATGTTTATATAAAATGGTGAAACCAAGAACTTCATAAGCAAGTTAGTACTTTTTAAAATATTGAATTTCATAGGTAAGTAAAACCCTCCCTTAAATGCATCTTTATGTGTAATACTTTCCTTTGGGAGAAAAAGACATATACGGTATACAGGTACTTGCAGCATGGTTCCGGGGTCCCCTTCCGGACTTAAGGTGGTAGGAGGGTAAGGTCCAAAGTACTGCCAGCAGTTCGCATTTACCTGTGCTGGGGCAAGCGGGTGCAGAGGTGCTGGTCGGGTTAGTAGCCTTATACTCTACACCAAAGCAGAGAAGGGAGGGGGGCACCTACAAACCGGCTCTCAATGGGGGCTCGGTACACAAGAGTCCTGAGAGCATCCCAGCACTGTCAGTTCTCAAAAACCCAGGCCGGGACGCTCTGGTGTAGTAAGGATAGGTCGGCTGGGGTGGTGCCTCGCAGGTCCTTGCAGTTGTTAGTCTAGCCAGTTGAGGGTGCAAAAATCAGGACTGCTGGGCCACTCTGGAAGTGGGTCTCTGTGGTACTGACGTCCCTCGATTGCTGCTTGGTGTCGTTGAGTACGGATTGGACTCCAAAAGGCTTTGGGTGCTGCATGACAGCTGGGACCACAAGTATTGGTGCTGTGTGGCTCCAGTTGGTCCTGTCATCTTTTCACTTGTTGGAGAGACTGATTCGACTTTCTGGAGCACGGTGACCTCTTTCTGGGCGGCAGCCCAGTAAACTAAACTCAGCTGTTTTGGTTCCTGCGGACTACAGGGGAGTAATTCTCTACTCCAAGGGCGATAGCTGACAATATGTGAAGGCCTAGCAGCCTACCAAACTTCTTGTAGAGGTTCAGGTGCAGGACGTAGTTGGTTTCTTAACGATTGTCGAGGCTGGTGCAGGCAGGCAGGGTTTGGCGCCAAAACGTTCACAGCAAGTCTACAGTTCTTATTTTTTAGGCTCTTTTTACTCCTCTTCTCGGTCCATCGAATCGGATTCCTTGCATCAAGAGTGCCACCTAAATACTCAATTTTGGGGCGTTAAGGGGAATGACCAGTGGTAGGCAATGGGCTACTCACCTTTAGGGTGACTACACCTCCTATATGGCCACTTCCTGTGGACCCAGTGGACCTCATTCCACCAAAAGCCAAGATGGTGGCATTCTAGTTTTCGTATTCACATCAGGGAGTCCTACTCAGGGGGTGGAACTGACCTGATAGTGAGCACACCTCTTGACTAGCTAGTTTTCCTGCCTGTCTTGATGCCAAAAGGGTCTTGGGCAAGGGTTGGTATTTCCCCTGTTTAGGGGAAGCCTGGGTCGCATATCAAAGGTGGCAGAGGCCTTGAAGCCTCCTGCATGATATGCTGATTATTAGCCATCCTGTTTGGAGGAAGTGACAACATGTCCAAGAATCGACTAGGACATCATAGGGGCATATATGCTCATGCAGATATGTACTCGCATGTAATATAATGCCCCTTAAATCCAAGATCAATTTAGAAAAATATCTCTTATTTTTATATAAATTTTGATACCAAGAACTTAGTAAGCAAGTAAGTACTTTTGATAATATCAATTTTGACAGGTAAGTAAAATGTTCACTGAAATGCGTCTTTACATCGAATGCTTTCCTTTAGGAGAAAAATACATATACGGTATTCAGGTGCTTGCTGTAGGTTTCCGGGGGTCCCCTTCAGGACTTCAGATGGTAGGGGGAGGGGGTAAGGTTCAAAGTACCGCCAGCCGTTCGTTTACGTTCCCTGGGGTGTCCGGGTGCAGAGATGCCGGTCGGGGATGGTAGCCTTATGCGCTACACCAAAGAAGAGAGGGGTGGGGGCCACCGACAAATGGGCTGCAAACGGGGACTTGAGACAAGTCTGGGATCTCCCAGCGGGGGCTCGGTACAAAAGGGTCCTGGGAGAAAAGCAGCACAAACAGTTCTTGAAATCCTGGGCTGCTCTGGTGTAGAGGGGTTAGGTGGGCTGGTGCTTCGCAGGTCCTTGTGGTTGTCGATCCTGCTAGTTGAAGTTGTAATATCAGGACAGCTAGGCCAATGTGGAAGTGGGTCTCTGTGGTGCTGATGTACCTCGACAGCTTCTCGGTCTCAGTGTCTTTGGAGTCCAGATTGGACTCATACATGCTTTGGTTGCCGCAAGAGGTCCAGTACTCTGGGTATTTATTGGTGTTGTGCGGCTCTGGTACGTATTCTCACTTGGTGGGGAGCCAGACCTGACCTTCTGGAGCATGGTAACCTGTTCCTGGGCAGCTGCTGCTGTGTCTGTTCAACAGGAAGTGGCAGCCCTGTAAACCGGACTCTGCTGTTTTGGTGCCTGCGAACTGCAAGGGAGTAGCTACTCTACTCAAAGGGAATTTGCTGGCAATTTACGAAGGCTTGGCAGACTACTGGGGTACTTGGTAGAGGTGCAGCTGCAGGACAAGTCTGATTTTTCACGAATGTTGAGACTGGTGAAGGCAGGTAGGGTTTGGCGCAGAAAAGTCCACAGCAAGTCTTCAGTTCTAGTTTTCGCCGCTCTTCTTTGTCCTCTTCTTCTGGGTCCATCGGAATCTGAGTTCCTGGCTAAATAGTCCAGTATGGGGTGTTAAGGGGAGTGGCATGTGGTAACCAATGGTCTACTCCCCTTTAGGGTGACTACACCCCCTATATGACCACTTTCTGTTGGAAGTGGGCACAACCCTGACCCAGTGAACCTAATTCCACCAAAAAACCAAGATGGTGGAATTCTAGTTTTTGTGTTCACATCGGGTAGCTCACCTTAGGGGTGGAACTGACCTGATTGTGAATACACCTCTTGACTAGCCAGTTTTCCCTCCTGTCCTGGTGTGGCATTTTCCCTACCTGGGGGAAGCCAGGGTCACATATTAGAGGCAGCAGATTCCTTGAAGCTTTGTGCCTTGATATGCTTTTACTAGCCTTCTACTTGGAGGAGGTGACGTGGTTTCTGCCATCAGAGGGTGTGGACTCTCACCTTTAGGGGGTCAGAAGCCTGTCTGTGGTGGCAGGCTGGTTGACATCAGTCAGCCAGTACACTAGAGGTTAGTAGATTTTCAGGTTGTACCTCTAAGTTACCCTCTGGGTGTATCTATTGATAAGTTCATCACTGGAATCAGTGTGGATTTATTAGTACGAGATATTCGATACCAAGCATCTTTAGTTTCAGTGAAGCCATCGTGTAGCTGAGGAACTCTTAATCACCAGTGTCCAGTACACATTCTCAATATGGCTTCCCTGTTCACTGGCAATGTCCAAGAATGGACTTGAACATCACTGAGGCATAGCTGTTCATGCAGATATGTCCTCACATGAAATATAATGGACCTTGCCTTAGGGCTGTAAGGCCTGCTGTAGGGGTGACTTACATATATTGCATGCAGTGTCTGCAGGTATTGCACCCATGAGGCGGAACGCGGAAACGCCGGGAGATACGAACTGTTTGGTGAGACACGCCGGGGATTTGATCCCTTTAGAAGTTAACAAAACCGGATTTTACGGTGAAACTTATCATGCACAGATTGCGGTAATAGACAAGATTGTAAATAGCCTTGAGAAAGCCCTGGCGCAATTCGCCACAGGGGCGAAACACGTGTCGGCTGTCCATGTTTGTATCATCATAAATAAAGAGCTATTTTTCTACAAAGAATTGACTACTTTGATCTTCTTCATCTAAAAAGGACTGAGCCTAAGGATTTTAAAATGTAACACTGCACACACTCATCATCCCCTCTAAAGACTTTGTTGTTTGAAAACTCAAGAGGTCCAGAGTTTTCTTGAGTGTGCTAGCATCTACAATCAATCAGTGAAAACTTATGTGGACTTGGTCTCCTTCCGTGGACCACCTCCCCTTTGCACCCATGAGGTGTGCCCATGTTGTGTCTTTATTTTTGTCTGCACGCAGCATGCAATGGCAGTTTGCATGAGTGTGGTGACTGGTCCCTTGAGGTGGCACAATACATGCTGCAGACCTTAGAGACCGTCTTTAGCATCCATGCCCTAGGTGCCAGGGGTACCATATACTAGGGCGAGGTGCTAAAGATATTGCTTATTGGGGGAACAATTGTACTGTTTGTAAGGAAAGAGATCTGGCACTGGGGACCTGGATAACAGAAACCCAATGCACTTCTGTCAAAATTGCATCATTTACCAGGCCAAAGGTGGGGGTGACCATGTCAAAAAAGGAAACTCCATCATTTAGACCCCAAAAGAGCCCTCTCTTTTTACATCGATTGCGCCAAAGAACACCAGGTAAACGATCAGCTTTTCATTGAGTTCACTACAATGAAAAAAGGCAAAGTGGTGTAGACCCAGACCATCACTTGATAGAGTGTACTCTGCATCAAAGTCTGCTGTGCACTGGCTAAGAAGCAGCCTACTGAAGGTTTGCGGGCTCAATCCACCAGAGCAAAGGCTACTACTAATAAGTTAGTACGTGGAGTGCCAATCATAGGCTCAGACTGATATGCGGGCCTCAAGCCACATGTTCACAAAACACTACTGCCTGAACGTTCTTGTCCGTTACCATTTTGCTTGTCCGGTCCAGTAGGACTTTGTGGTCTGAGCCATTTCGCAGACTCACCAATGGAGGTATTGCTTTGGTATCTATTCTAAGGTTAGGAATCTACAGTTAGAAGTCTCTATTAGAAAAACATGTGTTCGAGGCATATGGGCTGCAGACCACACACTGTTGCATTAGATCACCATCTGGTGGTGGGCCCGGATGATTACACTTTGTTGTTGTCTTGGAAGAGTCTTTGTCTGCTGGATGACTCCTCCCTTAGACTGTAGTGCGCATGGGCATCGACTCCATCTTCAGATTGTTTTTTTCCGCCATCGGGCTCGGATGTGTTTATCGTTCGGTCCCGTTACCGATCGCTTTTCGAATCCATAAATCAATCTACAACATCAACATAGTCTTCTACACTGGTCCCGGTCGCCGAAGAAAGGCTCCACTTCTCGATTCCAGCGCTCGTCGGGGCTGTCTGGCCCAACTGCGCTATTGGGCCTTTGGCTCATGGAAAGAACACCGTTCAAGAAGTGCCCTCAGTGTGGACACAAGTTTCCCCACACCGACCTTCATAAGGTTTGCAACCTGTGCTTGTCTCCAGAGCACGATGGTCGAGACTGTGAGGCCTGCACTTCGTTCCAGTCCAAGAAAAGAATCCGGGACCGTCTAGCTCGAAGAGCTATGGAGCAGTCATCGTCGTCGACACCAGACCTCATCATAGACGAGGCGCCGGTCGAGGTAAACGCCGAAGAACAGCAAGAAGACGTCTCTTCCGAAGCAGAGGAGTCAGCTTCCGGAGACGACGATCGATCCGAAGATGACAATCTTCTTCCAGCTGGTCAACAGGTCGTGAGTAAGAGCGTCAACCCTGTTCACCCCCCCCCCCCCCCCCCCCCCCCCCCCCCCCCCCACCGGACAGGCTACGGTTCCACCTCCACCTCCGGGTGCACACCGATCCAGCGAAGGGCACTAAAAAGCCTCCAGTCGACTCAGGCTCGAGTCAGTCTGTCGGTCCCGAAGTCATCGCCGGCACCAAAACATCCCTCGGCACTGAAGGTAACCGAACCGAAACCAAGTTCAGCACCGAAAGACGTTTCCAAAGTTACCGAACCGAAAACGACCCCAGTAACGAAAAAAGCGAACCGGAAAGTAGTTCCAATACCGAAACATACTTCGGCTCCAAAGGCAGATGAATCTAAACACCAGGGAACAAAAGCTTCGGATCCAAAAGGCACAGATACAAAGAAAAAACAAGAAAAGTCTTCGGAACCGAAACCAAAACCCGTTCCAAAGACAATAGACACTGCAAAGTCCAAACCTGTCGGCCCCAAACAAGATAAATCGGCGCTGAAAAAGGATTTGCCAATAGAAGAGCTATTCCAACCTGATGTAAGGCAAAAGACTCTCAAAATCCATCCAAAGACTGGTCATGTATGCACAGTGCCTGAAAAGAGGAAAATGGACTATCCCAAACCATTGCCAGTTCCTCTAAAAAAGCATGTTCAAACTTCCCCTATAAGAATTCCTTCACCAGAAGTAGAAATACCAGCAGATATCTCTCCTGTACATTCACCAGCTAGTACACAGCCTTATACCACAAGATGAGGATTATGAGGATACCTACTCACAAGAGGTAGAGAGTGATCATCAAATGGATGATATTAATGACCCAGATGATATAGCTGGGCCATCAGGTGACCCATGGGACGATTATAATGCACCAGATGCACCAGATTTACCACAAGACGATGTATACCCGTCTAGGCCATCTCCACCAGATGACACCATTGGGTTCACACAGCTCATACATAGAGCAGCTACTTTCCATGGAGTAGACTTGCATACGGATCCAATAGAAGAAGACTTTCTAATGGACACACTGTTAACATCACATAAGACCACGACCACACTTCCAATACTTAGTGGAGTGGTAAGGCACGCACCAGAAACATTTAACACCATCAGTGCTGCAGCAATTCCCCCTCTGTGCTGAGTCACATTTACTCCCATTGTTCATGACAAGCTGAGCTCGTCATGAGCACACGAGCAGTGTACTGCATGACGAGCTGAGCTCGTCATGAGCATCGAAGGGGTTAAAGACCCAGTCAGAGCCAGAGTAATTAACCCCAGACTGGAAAAGAAATACAAAGAAGCTCCATCTGATCCTGCATATATTAAAGGACAGTTGCCACTAGACTCACTGGTAGTGTCAAATGCGAGAAAGAGAGCCAACTCGCAGACAACCGGGGATGCTCCACCACCTGACAAAGAGTCTAAGCTTTTGGATGCTTCAGGAAAACACACCCTCTCAAGAGCAGCCAATATATGGAGGATTGCTAACATTCAAGCTCTGTTAGCAAGATATGACAGAGCTCATTATGATGAGTTAGAGTCACTCATGCAATACTTGCCAGAACAATATAAGGCTAGGGCTTCTGATTTAATACAAGAAGGCAAAGTTATAACAAATACCTCCATAAGATGTGCACTAGGCACTGCAGACACAGCATCTAGAGCAGTAAATACAGGGGTACTGTTGCGCAGACATGCATGGCTACGCATTTCTGGGTTCAAACCAGAAGTACAAGCCAGTATCTTAAACCAACCATTTGACCAACAACATCGTTTCGGTCCAAATGTAGACAGTGCACTGGAAAAAATGAAAAAAGATACTGATACGGCAAATTCAATGGGAGCTTTACAAACTCAAGCCCATTGACCTTCCTTTCGTCGCTCCTCATATAGGTGGTTTCCAGTGCTCCGCACTGGCACCTAAATGTGCACACTGGCACTATGACCATCTGCCACATGGTGGCTCTGTCTGTGTAATTTAGAGATGAGCAGAACATCTGTTTATTAATTCAATATACATTAAAAACGATAAACTCCTGACATCCATGCCATTCCTATAGCTTTGGGGGCTTGAAATATTCACACTTGTACAGTGTTATGGTTGGTAGTTGCATAGGTATTGTCATTGGCCGCACAGGCAAGGCAATGGGTGGGTGGTTAAAGTTGCAGTGGCACCAACAATGCACCTTATCTCTCTGTAGCACCTTTCTGGCAAACATTTTTTTCTGTGATCTGCATAGTACATATTCTTTGTAGCAGGCACATTCCCCCTCGACACTCTGTGGATGAGAAGAGTGCCCATGTGAGTGCACAGTGAGCGATGCAACAGTATGAGAGTAGGGAAAGAGGAGTGACTGCAGGGTGAGTGAGGTGGCCTTATGAATTTGGGTGTGGATATAAGTGCAGAGTGGGATGAATGAATGCATGGTTAATGATGGGCTTGTTTGAGCGAGTTGCAAATTGAGCAGTGATGGGGCAGGTGAATGAGGCGTAACATGAGTGCAGGATGAGTGCAGATGAGTAGTGTGACTGCAGGCTGAGGTATAGGGTGAACAACGCAAGTGCATTGTTATTGCAGAGTGATCACTGTGATCGCAGGGTGAGAGGGTGAATGATGTGAGTGCATGGTGGTCAGTGTGAGTGCAGAGTGATCACTGAGTGCCGGGTGAGAGGGTGAATGATGTGAGTGCATGATGATCAGTGTGAGTGCATTGTGATCTCTGTGAGTGCAGGGTGAGTGAAAGTGAGGTGTGAGAATGAGAAGTGAGTTCTCTGAATGCAGGGTGCATTTCTAGACACTTGAAGTAACTCAACATATTATTGACGGTGGCGTAGGGTTTAAGATATAAGTTAAAATATTGCTATTATGACATTAATCAGGTATCGAGGTTGTAGGAAATAAATAATATGCTGATCTTGCAACACACTTCCAGTACTATGGTTAGGGTTGCCTGCTCATTATTTTGATGTCCCAGACGGTACAAAAATAAGCAGTCACCTAAAGCTGTATATTTCAGCACTCATCTGTGCGTACTGGGAACAGCGAATCTAAATAGAAAGCACTTTTAATAGTGTTCTAGGGCTGTCTCAATGATCCATGACTGATAATTAAAGGGAACAAAGACAGAAAAGTCACATTACGAATTTATTTATTTATGCGTTTTTATATAGCGCGGACTATACCGGAAGGTGTCAGAGCGCTTCAAAATAGGAACAGTAATGATACATGAGGAGAAAATTACAAGTAAATAAATTACAAAAGCAAACGTTAAGTTACATGAGGCAAAAGTGACAATAGTGAGCAACCAAAATACAACAGGTGTCAAACGTTACATTACAGGAGGAAAAAGTGATATGTGTGCAGGTTACAAAAGCGTATAAAGTACAAGTAGAGGCATAATACTGCAATAAATGACAGAAACTCCAGCACAAGAACAGACGTTATGTAGGCAATGGTGGCACTTGTGCAAGTATCTAAAGCAAACAAAATGTGAGAGGTAGCAAACAGTGTGTTACAAGAGAAATGGCTGGTATTTTTTTCTTCTGGCAACACTACTTTATATTTCTTTTCATGAAATGCATTCTCACACTATTGCAGTAAATGTAAAATACAAATGTGCGGAAAGGGCTGAGTTGGGGCCCAGGGGGTACTGGAACTATAAAAAAAAACTAAGCCTCAGTAACCAGTTTTCAAAAGGTATGTAAATATGCAAATGGTCTTTAACGACCTGTGAAAAGCTCAGGGGTGCCGGGCTGTGCTGGAGATAAGACTGCAGACACAGCCAGCGCAGCTCACAGCAGCTCGAGTTGAGACACACTACGGGGGAGGAGGGGGGCTGAATCCCTGTAGTCAGATGGGCCCGGGCAGAAGTCTGATCGGGAATGCGCGACCCCCTTTCCATCACTCCACGGCCCCCCTGGGGGTCGCGCCCCACACTTTGAAGACCCCTGCTTTAGATGATATCTTTGTTGTGTTATGTTAAGAAGGCATTTGTAAGCGCACTAACACGATTGGTTTCTTGGCGCTAAGATCAACAGTAACACAGGCATGAAAGATAGATGGTAGAGTTAATGGAAAGCTTGTCTGTAGAGCCAGGTCTTCAAAGCTCTCCGAAATGAGAGGAGGTCCTGGCAGATCCGGATCTCAAGAGGGAAGGAATTCCACAAGTGTGGTGCCAGTGTTGCAAACCTACGGCCTCCCGAACGTTTGAGTTTAAAAGAAGGTATCTGGAGGAGGTCAAGATGGGAGGATCGGAGGTTGCGAGATGGGACGTACTTTGTAATTAGTTTGTCAATAAATTTGGGGCTTTTACAGTGCAAGGATTTAAAAATCATACATCCTGTTTTAAAAGCACAGCGCTGAGCCACTGGAAGCATATGAAGCTTCATGAGTAAAGGAGTAGCCGCATGCCACCTAGGTTGATTCAAAATCAATCTAGCGGCATAGTTCTGTACCATTTGGAGGCGTTTTAACAAATAGCAGGGGAGACCTAAATAAGTAGAGTTCGCATAATCCAAATGGGACAGCACTGTGGCGATCACAACCTGGGTAATCGCATCCAAGGTAAGAAGGCGTCGGACCTTTCGGATCTTTTTTAGTTGAAAAAAGCATTTAGAGACCACCTGGCCTACTTGTGCTTTTAGTGAGAGTTCACAGTCCACAGTAACCCCAAGTGTTTTAGCCGATGATGAAGGGGTCGGGGCTTGACCCAGGTCCGATGGCCAGTAGTGGGGGCCCCAATACTTAGCGCTGCCTCCGGTGAGGATCAACTCGGTTTTTCCCGGGTTTAATTTTATCTGATTTTGGTCCATCCAAGCTTTGATGAACCTCATAGTCGCTTGGAAATGCAAGATAGAGGTTTCGGAGTTATCGACCGTGAATAGCAGCTGTAAATCGTCAGCATAATTAAAAACCTTCACTTGCTCCTCTCTAAGGGCTTGGATCAAGGGGAGGATGTAGAGATTGAACAAGTGGGGTGACAGGGACGAGCCCTGTGGGACTCCACAGGTAATGGACTGTTTTAATTTTGGAAAAACGGGGCCCCTGCCTTAAAGGATAAACCTTAGCAAGGTATAGTACTGTTTGTAACAGTGAACCGTACACACCGGGTTACGTGCACATTAACTTCTGAGTAAGCAAGACGTTGTTTTTCAATAGACTGATTTCCACCAACTAGCTTCTGTTAAACGCTTCTCTTTTTTTTTTTTTAAAGTATATCTTTTTTTTCCTATATCTTATTTCATTTATACATTTTACCAAAACATTTTTGTTTTTTTTACAATTTTTTTACATATAACACATAACAGTAATTTTACACTGATTGATTCATAAAATATCTTAATTTAAACAATTCATAATTTCATTTCTTGAATACAGAATATATTTCCTTCAACGCGTTTCGGCCGTTTGCCTTCCTCAGGAATTCTGCATTTTCTTTTTTTACATAGACAGTAGCTATAATGATGAGAGATAGTAGTTTAGTATTTTGTCTTTTTCAAAATGTTATTCACAAACAACGTCTAGCAATTACTTCTTTTCTTCTCTATATATACATGATTCTGTTCACTTATCTAACTGTCGTGATTATCCCTCTACTAAAAGCTGATCCTGTCCTACTGAGTGCTGGGGCACCTACATTTATATACATTGTTCTATAGACCTATACATTTATATACATATTATACAATTCTCTCATCCGTTATTCGAACATTTATATACATTATTTACAACAGTTGCATAGCTTCTTAATAAATTCCTTAAATGACACTTGTTATTGCTCTAATGCTTGCAAATGGAAGCTGAACAAGGTACAGAATTGCCTATGATAGCCACCTACGGGAAGGGGGGGGTGGGGGGGGGGGGCGGAAAGGGGAGGAGGGATTATATGGTGGAAGAAGATATTTAAACTAGGAGAAGTACCATAATACTAAAAGGATGTTTAAAATGGGCACATAGTGTGTTGTACGTTCTATACTGGTTATTTATTACTGGCCCCTCAATATGTGTGTCAAGGTAATTGTATAGACCTTAACCTTTCATACCTTTATTGCCCAGGTATGCACCGAGGTTGACTGGCCAGTGCAAAGATTTTAAGTGTCTCTGACGGAGATAGTGTTTCTTGATGTAAGGGGTGAGATCTAGAATTGAAGCACAAAAAGCGTTCACTGACTCGCTTATGGTTATCAGCGTTTGTTACTTTTATTTATTTAAATATTTCCTGGTATTATCATACCCGAAATTTTCAAAAAAGAGGCATGTTGTATGGGTTTCAGTTGATGTATGCCGAATTGGAGGATATAGGTCCCAAATTATTGCTCCTGGGGTGGGAAATATATGTATTAACATATCTGTGGCTATATTTAAAAATGATAAAAGTAACATACTCGATGTATAAAAATGGGCTTCTACCTGTATCACTGCACAGCTAAATCTCTGTTATGACGTTGTATTCTAATGCCGAGGTTGAGAAATACTGCTCCTCCGGTCATAAGGTTTTGCTGTATATTCGTCTAGGTCCTCTGTAAAATTTATATATATATTTCTTTCAGTTATCAGACCTAAGTTTAAAGACTACAACAAGTTAATATTGGATTGTTAATTTTACTACCTGGATTCGTAGAGTGCCTTAAGTTTCAGTCCTATCTGCGAAGGTCTTGTACCGCAGTGGTTCTTTGGATACCTGGCATCTTCGCCTTCTCACACCCGCCGTCTCTCGAAAGACTAGGCGTAAAAAACATGAAGGGGTGTCTTTTAAGACTAAACGCTAACTCCGTAAATTATGTAATTCTTTATATTTACGCAGCTCACTGGTTCCTATTTATTGTCCTATATTCATGCTCCAACATACCTGATTAGTTGTTAGGAGATATAAACTGCATGCCGTCGGACCTGTTGCGTCGCTCCGCTACACTAACTTAATTCGGATTTCCTTTAAAGATTGACTTTTGGCGCCACTTCCATTAGTCTCGCAGTGTAGATCTCGCGTGTTAAGGCTCTGCGAGAACTGTTTACTATCCTAGCGGGTAATCTGGGATTGAATTCCGCCATCTTGTAATAGCTATAGTTAACAGTGAAACGTACGTGATACCGTGTTAGAATGTATTATAGCTATGTGCCTGGCTTATATTCCTTTCGTAATTATATATGATATTTCTTTTTTTAAATTTTTATGCGCCAGTGTGTTATTTTACTCGGTACTACCTGTATATGTATATAGTTTTATTGTCCTCTAATATCCAAGATTCTAATAGGATCGTTATTTTTGTGGTTATTTAGATTGCTTTTGATCTTATAGCTTCGCATTCTAATATAAATACTCGGGAGACTATTTATTCTTTTAGATCTTAGCGTGAGCTCGCCATCTTAGTCTATTGTTTTGAACGTAATCGATATCGGAGACCTAGTGGATAGCAATGGTAGGTAACCAGAATGCTGCCATCTGCAAGCAATAGTGAAAAGATAACATCAGTACAAATATACAATGGCAAACATTACTTTTAATACATCTCTCCATGAATAAAGAAGTATGTTTTATATACTCTTCCCTTTTCTATCATAGCCTCAACATGACCAGTCTTGTTATAATAACAGAGTAAATTCTTATTATATAATTGCCTGTTCCCAGGGAATTTCAGCGTTCAGCCCATTAATTGCAGTCCCCAAAAGAAAGATCCAAAAACCTTCTCTCATTTTGTGTATCTTATCCTGTTCTAGTCCTGCTTTTGGATGTATTCTTTCTAAGATGAACCACGCCATATTATCGGGTGTATGATTATGTTCAACATAATGGCTCACCATAGGTGCTGTTGTCTTCTTAGTTCTTATTGCTGACCTATGCTCAGTCAGTCTGACATTGAGGGCCCTGCCTGTCTGTCCTACATAGCCCTTTTCGCAGGGGCAGACGATAAGATAAATTACATTTGTGCTTCTGCAATTATTTAAGTCCACAGGTTGAATTAACTGTTTATTAAATGTGAGACTCACCCCTTGTATTGCAGTCTCACACGATTTACAATTAGAGCAGCTGTAGTTTCCTACTACTGGTTGCATGTTTGTTACGGATCGCTGCATTATGGGTGTTTTAGATATCATTCTCGATCTCA
Source organism: Lissotriton vulgaris (assembly GCF_964263255.1). NCBI lineage: Eukaryota > Metazoa > Chordata > Amphibia > Caudata > Salamandridae > Lissotriton > Lissotriton vulgaris. Next base: position 935,126,261 of record NC_141685.1, read on the forward strand.
CTATGTGGTCCTTAAGTGTTTTGTTTCTTTTATATGCAAAAATGGGTTTGGGTAACTGCTCTTGTTTGGGGACATTTGCATTTAGTATGTGCCAATTGGCGCATACAGTTTATCTTATCCTTTCATTAATGATTGAATGTTTAGTTACGAATACCAACTGGGGAGTAATTTTGCTCGTTTTTGGTTGTAACAAGCATTGTCGGTCATAAAAACGGGCCCGTTTATATGAGTCTCTTATTATTTTCTTTGGATATCCTCTGGCCAGGAATTTTTCTTTCATCATTATGGCTTTGGTATCGTAATCTTGGATATTAGTACAATTACGTCTCAGCCTTAAAAACTCTCCAAATGGCACGCTATTTTTTTGTGTAGATGGATGATAGCTATCATAGTGGAGAAGTGTGTTTCTCGCAGTAGGTTTGACAAATAAGTCCACAACTAATGCCCCCTCTTGATGTTTTATTACTACATCTAGGTAGTTTACTTGTTCCCTGTCAGTATGGTGTGTGAATCTGATGTTGCTGTCACATGCGTCTATCCATTGTAGGAAATCTTCTAACGTGTCCTCATTATCTGTCCAAATGAAGAACACGTCGTCTATGTATCTGGCCCAGTTAGTCACAGACTCATAGAAGGGCGCGACTTCATTGAACACAAACTGAGATTCAAAATATGACATATAGATATTAGCAATAGTGGGGGCACATGAAGCCCCCATGCTGACTCCTTGTTGCCGTTTATATAACATGCCATTGAATTCAAAAATATTGTCATTTAAGAAGTTAATGTGCACGTAACCCGGTGTGTACGGTTCACTGTTACAAACAATGGACTGTTTTAAGTCATCTAGATCTCCAAGACGTACTGCTTGAGTCCGATTCTCTAAAAAGGACATCAGCAAACTGGCCGCCGTGTCCCGGATTCCGGCCTGTTCGACACGGTCGATCAGAATGTTATGATCGACCGTGTCGAATGCAGCCGACAAATCCAGGAGCACCAAAGCGTGAGGGGAACGTCTATCGGCACAGTCCCGTAGCGTGTCCAGCACTGTGGTGACCACTGCCTCGGTTGAGTGTGCCGGACGGAACCCTGCTTGATGGGAATCAAAGCAGCCGCAGTCCTCTAGAAAGATGGAGAGGCATTTGGCAACGTGGGCCTCCAATACCTTTGCCAGAAAAGGCAACAAGGAGATGAGCCGATAGTTTGCTTTACAAGATGGGTCAGCCCCAGGTTTTTTCAGGAGCGGTATGACCGTGGCTTCCTTAAACGCTAGAGGGACTAAGCCAGAAGTCAGGGAGTTATTCAGAAGCGAAAGAGCAGGGTCCGGGAGGGCCGAAAAGCACTCTCTCAGAATATGGGGGGGGGCAACTATCTGAAGGGGCACCAGATTTGACTCTTGTTAGCAGTTCCTGGAATAAAGCCTGGTTTATAGGTGGAAAGCTACACATAGTGTTAGGGTTCTTATTAATAGCCATTCCAGAGGTAATTAGGGTCGCGGACTGGGGGATACTGGCTTTAATATTTACAATTTTCTCGTTAAAGTAGGTGTTAAGTGAGTCACATAGGGACTGGGTAGGGATTGTCTTAGGGCGGACATTATCCAAGTCTTTAAAGCAGCTACATGGTCTACTACGCACACATTTATAAAACATTACTGTGTAGATGTGCAGGCAAAACAACAAGCAAGTGGGGGCCAGGCTGTACTAAAAACATTATTTCAAACTACTGCAACAGATGCGGGTGGCCGCCGCTAAGGGAGAAACTGCTGTGCAATCTATGCAACAGTGTGTGGTCTGCAGCCCATATGCCTCAAACGGTAAACGCTACTTACCAGTATGCATCTGTTTGTGGCATGTAGGGCTGCAGAACCACACATGCCCACCCTCCTCCCCGGCTACCTGTGTCTGTTCCAGTAGTATCTTATTTAGATATTCAACACATGGTCATCTTTATCTGTACTCCTACAACTCCATCATTTGCCCAATGGCGAAAACAATCTGAAGATGGAGTCGATGGCCTTGCGCACTACAGTCTAAGGGAGGAGTCATCCAGCAGACAAAGACAACAACAAAGTGTAATCATCCGGGCCCACCACGAGATGGTGATCTAATGCAACAGTGTGTGGTTCTGCAGACCTACATGCCAAGAACAGATGCATACTGGTAAGTAGCATTTTCCTACTTCCCTTCAGTACCGCTTTTTCTAGTAGAGACTCTGTCTAGCCACAGATTCCTCACTCACTCTCCATTCTGCCCGATTTGCTAACTGACTTGTCACTTAAAAGTTCCTATTAGTTTCTCCACACTTGTCACAAATCAGTCTGACATGGCTCCACGTTTTTGATGCGGAAATAGTCATGAAAAAAACTGTCAGAAGGCCTTGGTGTCGCCTATAAAGGCACTTCTGATGCGGATGATGTTGAAGCGGAGCTAGCGATGCCACCTACCAGCACCCAGAGTTACGGCTCAACATTTTCTGGAACAGGCGATATTCTAAAGTGAGGAAGTCTGTAGTTACATAGGGCCATATGTATCAAGGTACCCATTTAAGATTCTGAAATTGCGTATTTTTGAGAATCACAGATTCAGAATCGCAAATTGGTTTGTATGTAACAAATCGCAAATAAATAGCGATTCGGTAAAAATCGCTATTTATTTGCGAGATTCCCATAAGCGATTCCTTAACAGTAAGAAATCGCAAATTTGCGATTTCTTAACCTAAAAAATCGCAAAATTTGCGCATTTCGCAAATCGGAAACTCAGGTGCAGCTTGATGACAACGCAACCAGGAAGTGTGACTAACGATGCTGCACCTGAGTTGCTGAGTCCGAGTCCGAGTGAGGGAGTGCTGGAGAGTGAACTCTGCATTTTCCTCAACACGGCTGAAACTGGAGACATGCTCAGCCAGGAAACACAGCAGCAGCAGGAGGGAGAATGTACAAGGAAGAGGAAACAGAAAAATCTGAGGCTGAACTGAAGGCTTTAATCCAGGAAATGGTGCCCAATCATGAGCTTCAAGAAATCTTTGAAGGTGCCAAAGACCCGCAAAAGGCGCATTTGGGCTGATATACAGCAGAAAGTGAACGCAGTGGGGGTGACACACAGGAGTGTAGATGAACTTCAGAAGCGTTGGTATGACCTGTGCCAGCGCTCAAAGGAGATGTTGGCTGCCAGGCTGGAGCAGTCCAGGCACACCGGTGGAGGGAACTCAACCGTGTCGGACTCAACACCTCTGGAGGAACTAGTGGCGGGGACCCTGCAACCAGAAAGTGTAATGGGCGTGGCTGATCTAGACCACTTCGAGCAACCAGTATCTTGACCAGGTAAGAAGCATGCCATCACACCCCTGGCACCCCCCAAACACACCCCCCCCCCCCCCCCCCCCCAGCAGCGACCTGGGTGCAGGGAAAAAGTTATGTAATCCAGAGCAGGTACACAGGCAAACACAGCAATGCATTATGGGAGATGTAGTGACATGAAATTCAAAGTTGTGCATTTTCAGCCAGCCAGTCCCCAATAGCATGTGCAGGTCAGGAAAGGGAAATAATTCACAAATGTAATCCCAAACGGTGAAATGTATTATTTGCCAAGTGCAAGTGAGTACAGTTAATAAATGTGTGCTATTCTGTCCACAGCACCATCTGCAACACAGCCTACAGGCAGTGGAACATTGGTTGATTGACCAAACTTAGGAGACACAGGTCATGAGGAGCACACAGATGGGGAGGACAGCCCTGTCATCCCTCGAAAACAACGAAGAAGACATAGTCAGACCACTACCCCCAATGGAGGGCGAGGCAGAGGAAGTACTCCGAGCCCACACAGCCACAGCAAGAAGTCTGTGCACGACACCACCAAGTCCCACAAGGCACAGCCAGGCGCAGACGTCGCACAACCAGCAGTCATGAAGATCCGGGTGAGGGACAGTTTTAGCCGGTCTGGAAATGCATATGTTGCAGGTGCAGCGCCTGCAAGCCAGAAACATAAAATCATTACAAAGAGAGGTGAGGGCAGGCTTTAGGGGCATAACGGGAAAACTGAGGGGTGCCATGAAGGCACTTTGTGAAGAACTACGAGCAGATCGTGCTGCTAGGCGCCGAGAGCTGCAGCGCCTGGATCTATATACACGGTCCATGAACCGCCTGGCCTCTGCCACAAATATCCTGTCCAGGCGCAGCATACACATGCAGCAGGAGTTGGCACATGGTAACCAGGATATAGCTAGGGCACTTGTGCAGGTCACATCTGCTGTAGACGAGCTGCGGGCAGTTCGTACTACAGGGCCAGGAGTCCTAACTCCCACTGAAGAGGACGCACTGTCAGGGCGGAGCAGCAACACCCCATCACCCATCAGGGAGAGGCGCCGTAGTGGCCGAAACAGTAGGCCTACAATGTCCAATGAGGATAACACTCTGCAACAACCAACAGGGGCATCAGCTAGACTGCACCGCATATGCGGTGCTAAGTTTAATCCCACTGGGAGAGGGCAGCTACAGACTTGACTTTACCCTCACTCCTGTCTACAGTCTTGCCTTGTGAGGATAAAATGTGCTTTAAAACTGGAGTGTGACTAGTTGGCATTCAGGCTGTGTGACATAATTTATCCTGCATTTAAGGAATAAAAACACAGTCACACACATAACATATGGCATTGTGTAATTTTTTTCTTACCTAGAAATAGTTGTGCGTAATCTCTTCACGCCTCTGGCGCCCAGCTGCTGCACCAGCTACACCAGCTGCCATACGTCCTGGTCCAGGCCCCTCCACGCCAGAGGATTCTGATTCACTCAGCTCCACTGGTGTGCCTTTCCTGGTGGCGATGTTGTGCAGCATGGCACATGCTACCACCATCTTGCAACCGGTCTGGCGGCTGTATTGTAGTGCACCTCCACTTTTTTGGAGGCAGCGGAATCTGCTCTTCAGTATCCCGAATATGCGTTCAATGGTGCCTCTGGTTGCTATGTGTGCTCTGTTGTATCGCCGCTCACCAGCATTGGCAGGATTCAGGTAGGGTGTCAAAATGAAATCCCGGATTGCATGTGCACTGTCACCTGTGGGTTGGAATGGTTATGGTTAGTCACTGAACTGCACATGGTAGTCAGTACAAATGTTCCCTATGTTTAAATGTAAATGTAAATGTAAATGTAGTTGAGCTTATATAGCGCACAGCTACCCGCAGTGGGTGTCCCGGCGCTTGCTTAGGGAACCCGTCCTGATATTCCCCTGTGTGATAGCCCCAGCGGGTATCCACAAGGTGAAAGTCAGGCATCCCGCCGCGAGGGGCCGTTGTGGAGATTAAGCAAGCTATTGCCCAGAGTCGCAGAGTGTGAACCCGTGAGTCGAGAAGGCACCGGAGCGAGAATTATCAAGTCCGTGGAATTTTTAGCCCAAGACCCGCCGAGGCGGGGAATTGAACCCTGGTCCAGGACCGATCTCAGCTTCCGGGTCTGCCGCCTCTAACCCCTGAGCCACACTTCTCCACTTGCATTTACCTAGTAGATATCCCTCGCCAAACTCCCCTCTTGTGAGTCTACAGTATATCCCACTGTGACGGAAGGTGAAAGCGTCATGTGTGCTGCCTGGATATTTTGCTACTATGTCTGTGATGATGTGTTTGGCATCACACACCACCTGTATGTTCAGTGAATGGTAGCATTTGCGGTTCCTGAACACGTACTCATTGTTTGAGGGGTGGGGATATTGCAACATGTGTCCCATCTATGCATCCTATCACATGGGGGAATTGGGCAATTTGGTAAAAGTCCTGCTTGGTCTGGTCTAGTGCCGGTGGGGTGCTTGGGAAGTAAATGTGGTGTGGCATCCTCTGTATCATAGTTCATCACAGTGGGGGATGCACACCATTTTTAACCAACAATTGTAATTCATCTAGTTAATCCTTCCTTTGTTTGAGTTGCGTGCAAATGAGATTTGTAGGCATGCCCTACTGCCATCAGTAAGAAAACATATGAAAGGAGGGACTTCGCAGCCCCGTATCCAAATGCACAGCTGTGTGCCGCTAATATTGCGTGCACTTTGTATTCCCACTCCTTAGTCCATTGTAAATGTTTTTAAACCATTATCTTCCATATCTTGACTCTTTTATATGACGTTTTGATTAGTTGTTGCAATCCACCAATTGGGTCAGGTGCCAATTTTCAAGTTTTAACATTCTAAATGTGCCATTCCAGGCCTTCATGAAAGAATGCGCTGAATGCAAGAAGTCCTTCACAAATGGTCGTTTATTTCGTTGTTAAAAAACCCAATGCATTTCGGGCCTCCATGTGCCCTTCTTCGGGGGTCACTACAAATCAATAACAATACAAATAAATTAATCACTTATAGTATCTAAAATATTTTATGTTACAATGCACTTATAACACTACGTTTTGCTCACAATAGTTATAACCTTTTTCCCTGATGCGCTGCGTTCCTGTGTTTACCCTTCTTGTCCCTGGGTCATCAAGTGCTGAGTTATCAATGTGCGGGGAGTGAAACCATATCTGCGCCATAAAAATTCTCCAGCCGGTTCTACCAGTTCTTATCCCTCCCATCTAACGTGCGTGTAAACTGAAAACCTCCTTTGCCCCTGTTTTCGCAAGATCAATTCCTTCATTAATGCAACTTAACGCGTTGTTAAGTGCCTGGATTTAAACTGTTTGACATACGCTACGCTTCACTCTCAACAACGTGATTGAAGTTATGAAGTCGAAGTTAACTCTTGCTTGTTGCTGAGATTACCGCATTTGGCAAATGCTCTTTTTCGCTGGCGCTTACCCGTTACTAAAAACTGCTAACGTCTCCCGTCCTCATCCCAATTAATCGAGCCGCTGTGCCAGGTAGTTTCCCGCCCACGCTTATTAAAGGTTCTCCACCCCTGTGTTCACCCTCCCAGTTCCCCCGTGGTCCTAATGCCTTCCGTTGCGTAAAGACTACTTTCTCTCAGTAAACCACATTTCCCAAAGTGCACCATGTCTCTAATGAGCGAGGCTATATGAACATGCAAAATATAAAAGTCAATTAAATGTATGAACTCAGTTATAAAAGCTTGTAAAATCGATACATGTGATTAGTTCTGTTGCGAAGGACTTCGATGTTAACTCCAATAGTGTGTTTCATCAAATTATGTTCCTCCATTCGTCATGATTCCTTTGTGGGGGTGCAATCCCATTTTTTTGGGCTTCAGTTAAGACAGTTCATCACAGTGGGGGATGCACACCATTTTTAACCAACAATTGTAATTCATCTAGTTAATCCATCCTTCGTTTGAGTTGCGTGCAAATGAGATTTGTAGGCATGCCCTACTGCCATCAGTAAGAAAACATATGAAAGGAGGGACTTCGCAGCCCCGTATCCAAATGCACAGCTGTGTGCCGCTAATATTGTGTGCACTTTGTATTCACACTCCTTAGTCCATTGTAAATGTTTTTAAATCATTATCTTCCATATCTTGACTCTTTTATATGACGTTTTGATTAGTTGTTGCAATCCACCAATTGGGTCAGATGCCAATTTTCAAGTTTTAACATTCTAAATGTGCCATTCCAGGCCTTCATGAAAGAATGCGCTGAATACCAGAAGTCCTTCAAAAATGGTTGTTTATTTCGTAGTTAAAAAACCCAATGCATTTCGGGCCTCCATGTGCCCTTCTTCGGGGGTCACTACAAATCAATAACAATACAAATAAATTAATCACTTATAGTATCTAAAATATTTTATGTTACAATGCACTTATAACACTACGTTTTGCTCACAATAGTTATAACCTTTTTCCCTGATGCGCTGCGTTCCTGTGTTTACCCTTCTTGTCCCTGGGTCATCAAGTGCTGAGTTATCAATGTGCGGGGAGTGAAACCATATCTGCGCCATAAAAATTCTCCAGCCGGTTCTACCAGTTCTTATCCCTCCCATCTAACGTGCGTGTAAACTGAAAACCTCCTTTGCCCCTGTTTTCGCAAGATCAATTCCTTCATTAATGCAACTTTACGCGTTGTTAAGTGCCTGTATTTAAACTGTTTGACATACGCTACGCTTCACTCTCAACAACGTGATTGAAGTTATGAAGTCGAAGTTAACTCTTGCTTGTTGCTGAGATTACCGCATTTGGCAAATGCTCTTTTTCGCTGGCGCTTACCCGTTACTACAAACTGCTAACGTCTCCCGTCCTCATCCCAATTAATCGAGCCGCTGTGCCAGGTAGTTTCCCGCCCACGCTTATTAAAGGTTCTCCACCCCTGTGTTCACCCTCCCAGTTCCCCCGTGGTCCTAATGCCTTCCGTTGCGTAAAGACTACTTTCTCTCGGTAAACCACATTTCCCAAAGTGCACCATTTCTCTAATGAGCGAGGCTATATGAACATGCAAAATATAAAAGTCAATTAAATGTATGAACTCAGTTATAAAAGCTTGTAAAATCGATACATGTGATTAGTTCTGTTGCGAAGGACTTCGATGTTAACTCCAATAGTGTGTTTCATCAAATTATGTTCCTCCATTCGTCATGATTCCTTTGTGGGGGTGCAATCCCGTTTTTTTGGGCTTCAGTTGAGACAGTTCATCACAGTGGGGGATGCACACCATTTTTAACCAACAATTGTAATTCATCTAGTTAATCCATCCTTCGTTTGAGTTGCGTGCAAATGAGATTGTCCCAACATGTGTCCCATCTATGCATCCTATCACATGGGGGAATTGGGCAATTTGGTAAAAGTCCTTCTTGGTCTGGTCTAGTGCCTGTGGGGTGCTTGGGAAGTAAATGTGGTGTGGCATCCTCTGTATCATGGCATCAAGGAATGCATGGAAAAAGCGCGAAAGTGCACTTTGTGCACCCCTCCTGCTGTGTCTATCACCCCCTGAAAACTACCTGAGGCCAACAGGTGTAGTGAGCACAGGACCTGGATGTGAGTGGGGATGGCATGTGTCCTGTGTGTGGGGTGTTCAAGGAAGGGTCTGAGTTCCTCAATTAAATCATAGATACTGTCTTCATCCAGTCTGTAGTGGGTGTAGATGTCCTCCTCAGTGCGCTGGTATATGGTAATGCGCGCACCGAAAATCCTCTCCTGGCGCCTCCTCCTCTGTGCAGCAGCTCTGAGTCACATCCTCCTGGCTATCAAGTAAAGCCCCGCCAGTGTGGAAAAAAGTCTGTTGCATTCTGGTACTCCTTAAATAGGTTGCAGCTGGTTACCACCTGCTCCTACTTGGTGGTAATTGCAATCCTTAAATTTGCGATTTTTTCATATATTCCATTGCGATTTCTTGTTTTGCGATTTTCAGTTTGCGAATTTCGCACACTGAGAAATCACAAAAATAGGAAATCGCAGTAAATTCGAATATTTTCCAATCTCGCAAATTAAGGAATCACATTTTTTGCGATTTCTAGTTTTGAGAGGCACTTTTGCTACATACATTCCGACTAGCGAATTTTCATTCGCAAACGCTTGTTTTTGCGATTCACAGTGTTTACGAATTAAAATTTGCTTCATACATATGGCCCATAATCTCTATCAGAAAAAGCGTTACCAAAGGTAAGTAATTTGTTCATATATGACTGAGTTGGGTCTTGAAATGTTTTTATTGCTATTGTTTCGGCTGTCCTAGGTATATAAGCAGGGGATTTATTGTGATTTGTTTTTTTTTCCTCCTAGAGAGGCCCGAGACGAAGCTTTGGAGCACGGTGAGTGTCTTCACTTCCATTTGGTGAGGTTTTGGGGAGGTTAATTGTTTGTGATCTACTTAAACAGTGCAGACTGACTATTATGTGAGAACGGTTGATTTGTCCTCTGAATATGCCAGCTAACCCCTTGAGTCGTCAAAATATCCAATGGGAAACATCATCTACAACGATTTTTTAACAACAAATTACTTTATTCACGAAGTCTTAACAACGAACCATGATACTTCAACGATGACCTGAACCACGAAGTACGGAACCATAACTCTTCACTGTGGACTGGAACTGGATACACGTTGTTTTGAAGGCTGATGTCTTGTTTTGGAACGGGTAAGGATGATATGCACGTCTCTTCTCTCCGCCTCACTAAACATGACGTCACTTTTCTCCGCACTGAATTTTATTAACGTGGCTGGTTCCCTGGTTAAAAAGGGTGAGAGGGGAACTAGAGACCGTAAAAGTGTACAGAACTCTAACTCAACCCCCTGGTGTGGTCAACATGTTTCTCGCCGAACGGCGATTCGTCAGGACCAAAATACAGTACTACACAGAAAAACACATATGAACTAAATGCTCATTCAGTATGTAGAAGGTAAATACAACCTCTCTCAGTCGGAGAAAAAGAGGGCCACGGGGTCCTGCTCTATTTTGGCGACCCTAGGGGAATTGGATTAGGCCTCGCAGCGTACTCCCATGAGGCCAGCGCTATTAGGTTACTGGAACCTTCATTAAGGCGCTGGAACGGCGGGACACCTACCCCTCACGCTCGCGGCAAAAAAAAAAAGGAATTTATTAGCCTTTTCAAGCCTATTATAGTATGACTGAGTAAAATAGTATTATCTGCATACTGTAAATATTTAATTTCTTTACCCATCACAGTGGGCGAATGCGAAATTACATTAACCACTTGGATGCTATGGCTCCTCTGGATCTTCCATGTAATTTCCATTGAAATCAATGGAAACTCCATGACGAGTTACCCTTGTCATTAGCGGCGAAGAGGTTAATAAAATGGGCTGGGAGATCGGCCATAAATAAGTTAAAAAGGCGAGGGGCAAGCACACATCCCTGTTTCAAGCCGACATTTGTATCAAGTCGACGAGTGGTGTGACTGCCGTCGCCAATTTTAATCTGGACCCAAGTATTGGAGTACAATAAATTAATCATTTTTAGAAGAGTTTTTGATATACCCCAATTAAGAAGCTTCTTCCAGAGAATATTCCTGGGAACGGAATCAAAGGCGGCTTTTAGGTTGATAAAACATATGTACAATTTTTGTTTCCTACATTTTGCTTTTTCGCCAAACAATGTTAATAAAAATAAATTTGTCAGAGTCGATTAACCCTTCCTAAAACCTGATTGAAAAATGGGAATCGATTCTTCTCTTAGCGCCCAGGATTCCAACTCCTCTAACAGACAACTTGCAAAAATTTTCGCCTCAACATCTGTGAGGGTTATTAGTCGATAATTTGCCGGGTTGTCCTGAGGGCCGTTTTTATAAATAGGCTGTATAATGCTTCCCCGCCATGAGTCCGGGATGTGACTGGTTTTAAGAACCTCGTTAAAAAGGAACGTTAATAACTCTGGCCAATTTATAAGTTTAGCTTTAAAAATACAATTTTTTGTGTTTGGGCTAAGGGCATGAATCCAAGTTATGTGCAGAATGAACATGCAGGTGATCTGGTACTAGGGGTGGGCGTAATTTGGGTAGTCGCGCTATGCAAAGCCCTGCGAAATGGTAAAAAATCTCAGCGAGCATGCAGAGTTCTGCGAACACGCGGATTGCTTGTTCTGCCTGTTCGCAATGCTTTTTTCCTGTTCTCGAACGCTGTTTGCGTGCTCAGGGGGAAATATCTCACGAACACGCATTTTGAAAGCGCGAACAAGCAAATAATTCCGCAAAGCCGCGGATCGTGGAATTTCTGACAATTCAGGGTTCTCTGCTGAACTTAAAATTACCCAAATTCCGCGAGCGGAATGGAATTTACTGGCCAGGCCTATCTGGTACTGTGAAGCAAAGCTGTTGGTAGCCAAGCATCTTAAAAAGCCTCAAAAGTCCCGCTCCTGCTCGAAGTTGAGGGCAGAGACCCATTCCTACTCTCAAAGCTATTCCCACAACAGTTTCTCCTCAAGTTCAATGTTGTTGTGTAAGTCAGATTCCAAATCGAAGGGGAAACACAGGAAGGCCCCATCCCACCACTCTTTCTTCAGAGTAGTTGCAAGGACATAAAGGTGTCTTTTGGGATCTCTCTCGATCTCAGATTAAGGAATCCACAATTGGTCCAGGTGCTCACTAAATTCCCGGAGTTATTGGCGGCACAGCAGAATACAAGGCGTTAAATAAGGCCATGTTGCTCTATTTTAGCACTTCAGGTCCCTCTGGCGCTCCTGCAGAGGCCTCCATTTGAGTTGCCGCTGGAAGATCCATCATCTCTGCTGTCTGTGCCTCTCGAAGTCTCCTCTGGTTACCCACCAACTCAGATGCTGACTTCCACTCCAGCCCCGCAACCTGCATCAATCTAGACTGCTCAGGAGTGGGACCCTCTGCCAATGTCTGTCTCAGAGCTGAACTCGTCTCCTCTCCGACTGAGGCTGCATCCCAACTTCATTCCCACATGTCCTATTCAGACAAAACACTACCTCTACCACAGAGGTCCTTCAGTTGGCCCACCAGCTCTTCAGTTGAGACACTGAACTTAGTCTGCCGCCATTAGGACTTGACAGTGGTGATGATGGGAATGAATTTCCTCCACATTATGATGGCTGCAATATTTGTATATGGACTTGCAGGAGTTCAGTGGGCCTAATTCTTCCCTAATTCCTTGCTGCCCTTGGGTGTTCACGTAAATGGTGGCTGTGGTGCAACTCCATCTGTAACATTGGGGGGGGGGGATACAGGTTTTCACTACCTCAATGACGGATTGTTAAAAAGGGACTCTCCACAATCAGTCAAAGACCTCTCCAGATGACGGCAAACCTCTTAACATCGCTAAGGTTCTCGTTCGACAAGCCAATTCACACCTGAATCCTTCACATAGGCTTCCTTTCTTCTATCACAACAAGACCAAGACATTCAGGCTGTGACACAATGTGGAAGCCTCAATGTTATTTCTGAATGAGAGGAGCTCTGACGCTTATTACCCTGCAGGCCTCCTGCACACCTGCTTGCCCACCTCATCAGGTAGCATATGTATCCTTCTGTGGGATCTGAACTCTCAGTGGGCCCAGCAACAATGAAACCAGCCCGATATTGTATTGTATTGTATTGTAATTGCATTTATATAGCACTTACCACCCCTGACGAGGCGTGAAAGCGCTTTTTCGGCGAGTAGCACGCTATTCTGGGACCCATAGAGGATTAGTGTTGAATTAGTATAGTGAAACATGCAAGTACATTTTAAGTGGTGGATAGGTTAGTCAGTTAATTGGATTTGGAATGATAGCAGGATAGAGTAGGACAAAGGTTTGTATTTATATAGCGCTTGTTGACGCACGCTATTCAGGAAGCCTACAAAGGATTAGTGGTGATTTAATATAGTGAAATATGAAGTAATTTCAGTGGTGGATATTAGTCAGTTACTTGGAGTGAGAAGGATAGCGGATGGGTGTTGAAGCGCTTTTCTGGCGAGTAGCACGCCACTCCGGAACCCATAAAGGATTACTGTTGAAAATTAGTATAGTAAAAAAAAATATGGAGTAATTTGAGTAGTGGATGTTATTCAGTTATTTGGGTAGTATATTAGTATTGTTTAATATGGAATTTGGGAAGTGAACATGTTAGTCTGTTAATTTCGATTGAAAAGGATAGTGAAGGGATAAAAGAGTGAAGGATCTTTCTTTTTTTTCTTTTCTGTATTTTTAGGTCTTAGCAGCAGTAGTAGGTGGCTTTTGGATGAGTAAAAGGAGTTTTGGAGTTTTGGAGGGGAGAATTCAGAGGGAAGAGTTTTGAAAGGTTTGTTTTAGGGGATCGGTATAGTAAAAGAGGTGTCAGATGATGCAAGGAGGGGTAGAGTAGGAGAGAGTCTAGAAAGGGTTATTTTGGCAATCATAGTAGTGGTATGGGGTTTGGGATAAATGAGAGCGTGGATGTAGAGGATATATTGATAGATGTATAGAATGAGATATAGGGTAGTGCATTGGAAGGAGGAGTAGAAGAAGTTTGAGATGAGTCAGAAGGTTGGGCTAGAAGATATATTGAGCGAAGTATAGGCTGAGAAATAGGGTAGTGCATTGGAAATGCTAAATTAGAAGAAAGTGATAAATATATAGATCCATAATTACATTGAAAGTATATAGATACATAAAGGAGGTAAGTATATGTAGATTAAAGATATTGATAGAGGCACAGGATGAGAAATAGGGTAGTGCATTGGATACACGTTGTTTTGAAGGCTGATGTCTTGTTTTGGAACGGGTAAGGATGATATGCACGTCTCTTCTCTCCGCCTCACTAAACATGACGTCACTTTTCTCCGCCCCCTCTCTTCTCTGAACTGAACATTATAGAAACGGGAACTTGCCTCACATTATTTGGAGAAGGCACTATTTTTTAAATAAAAATTAATTTATGCAATCCATGCCTTTTGAAAGGAATTCCTGCAAACAATTCAACACGAGTTAAAAAGAGTGTTTGGATGCAGTTTTCATTTTTCTAAATTGCTTGCACGACGTGGGAAATGCTTCTTTTGGAATTTACTTGCATTTTCAGGTAGGTCAATCTTTTTTTAAACATTTATTATTAACCCTTGCCATAGAATCTAAAGTGGATTGTGGTAGTGGGTGTGGGAAGTAATTTAGTACTCGTTATTCCTCCATTTTACTATTCATTATAGCCAGCTGATTTAAAATAGATAATGGACCAAATGTTTTGTGGCATAGGGTGAATTAACGCACTTTTCTTGTCTTTCAACGTATTATGAATTATGTCTTTGAATTGATTTTTTATTTATTATTTACAGAATCATCTCTTTTAAAAATAAAAGTATCATTGTGCTCCACGAAGAACACAGCTAGTTATGTGTTTATTCAAAATAACTTTATGGCTTTAATTGGTAATGGGCATTTAAATCTGTTTAAAAACGTTGTTTAGGAAGTAATTGTTACAAAAGTAGTGGTTAAGGACAGTTCGTTGTTTAGCTTTCGTTGTTGAGGAAGTCGTGGTTTAGGCAGTAGTTGTTAAGTCATAAAACCAATATCCAACATTACAGTATTTCCCTTATATCTCAGTCTCTGGCACTGCTATCAGAGTTGCATGAGTAACTTCCACCCCACCACAACCTTCCATTTCACTTCATGAGACATTTGAGGCATGTATAGCTCAAGAAAGAATAGTGCTAAGAGGATTTTCTTCCCTCTGTGGCACCTCAGAGCCTGTAAGTAACTCTTAAGTCACCTATAAGTAGTAAGGATTTCTTTTGAATCCATGAATAAGTCTAGAGAGGTGTTAAAGGGTTTTCTTGAAATTACTGAAAGAATGGGGGACTATTTCCTACTTTAGAAAGTGGCTGCCTGGAGATAGGTTTTCCACCAGCCCAGTTGCACTCTTCTCCTGGCCCAGAATGAGCCTGGTTTGAGGATGGCAGTGAGGTACTCTACACTCCCCCTCTTCCCCTAGATTGATCCTTGCTTGAGACCCTATAAATATCTCAGGGATGCAGTGCTGTGCACTGGTGATTGGGCATAGTAAACATATTCTGATGAATACTTCTGACTGCACTTTTACAATATCCCCAGACTGGACCTGGAAGCTTTCACAGCAGTGCTTCTGTGCGCCACTAGGTGGCACCATACAGCTTTGTATTGACTTTGTTCCATCCCAGACGTGATGAAATGAAATTGCATGAAAGCGCCACTCCTGCACCCCGATGTCAGTTCCTTTCTTTCTGCACCTTCGAACGCGCCCCCATGCGGCAACAGATGTCAGTCACAGACCCCAACGAGGTGTGGGAAGTGCTTTATTTGTTGATTAATTAAAATCATTACAAAAATGCATAACAAGCACTAAGTCTGATTGAACAAATATGAATACAATGCCAAAATATAACATGCCCGACATCAGATTAACCGTTTTCCAGTTTTGGAGGTAAAGTGCATAAGTACATGTGATAGCAGCTTATAATTTCCAGTTAAAGTGCAATGAGCTCACATGATAAAAATTAAAAGGCTAAATACAAGCAACCAATATGACTAGATTTCTAAAATGACTAAAACTATTAGCAACAGCGATACAATAGTATCCCAACATCTATACTAAGGTGGCCTGTGCTTTCAGCAGCAGCTAAAAAATACAATACATTTTCCACTGACAAAACTAAAGTGCAGCGAGCTAACAATAACATAGTTACTAATACATTTTAAAACTGATCTGTACATTATAGCACCATACTCAAATCTTTAAAATCATTGGATCGATCATAGCTACAAAAGTTACCAAACAACATTAAAATATCGCAAGGTTTTAGAATGATTTAAAAGTACCTTAAAATTGCCCACGTACTCCCTAAAAACAATAAAATCATTACTTTGCACCCAGCAAATGTATCAATTACTCCAGTATTGGAACTTTCATAGATTCCCATTGCTTGTATCATTCCCCGTCGTCGGAATGGGAGCCTCGGTAATAATATATATATATATATATATATATATCTATAGGTACATACACCCTAATAGGTGTAAAAAAGGTAAAAAATTAGGCCTAGGCCTCATTATCTTTTGCAGCCTATAGCTGTCATTATGTAAAAAGACCCAAAGTCCCCTTAGCAACCAATCAGATCAGCCTCACCCTGTAGAACCTTCCTGAGAAAGCTCAGAGCCTCAGATTTTCTACCGCTTCGTTGGTGACAGGGAGTCTCCTTAGAGCTCTGCTCTAACTTCAACTTGAGGTACTGTTTAAACAGTTTTCTTTAAGGATTTCTTTCAGCTTTGTCATGGCTGATAAGGAAAAGAAGAGCCTTTTCAGGTCTTGTGCCACTTGTGGCAAAAAACGACTTTATACAGAGGATCAACATCAAGACTGTATTTACTGTCTATACCCAGACCATAAGGTCGATAAGTGTAGTATATGCAGGAGAATGTCTGTTAAAACCCTCCGTGATCGTGAAGGACGGCTGCTTCTGTGGCTCAGGAAGTTGGAAAGGAGGGAGGAAGTAGTGTCTGGTGATGAGGAAGATGCCAGATCAACATCTTCAAAGACTTCATTGAAGAGGGGCGGATCGTCTGTGAACACTTCAACTGAACCCCCCTTAAAGGCTGTGCGTGTGACCTCTGATAGGTCTGGCAAGCCAGGGCCTATCGAATCTCCTCACGTGAGTGTAAAGGAGAGGGAAAGGCAGGCACTGCAGGTGCAAAAGGCTAAACTGGATGAGAGCTCGGCTGGGCCTTCCCACCAGGTTAAAGTAGCCAAGTCCGTCAAAAAACCGACTGTAGAGGCTTCTACAGGGGTCAAGAAGGACTCTAAATCATCTGAGGTGATTTTGTCTCCTCAGTCGTCGACGAGCCATCCAGCGACGACGAGGACGACGACGAGAGCGTCGACGAGGACCTCGATGTCGATTCCGTCGACGAAGACTGGATCGACGACGGCGTCGTCGACGATGACCACGTCGACGGTGACCACCACGTCGACGAAGACCATCCCGTCGACGATGACTATTCCGTCGACGGTGGCAATCTCGATGACGACGATCCCGTCGACGAGGACGACGAGCCCGTCGACGACGACAGCTCCGTCGACGAGCCCGTCGACGATGGACCCGTCGACGATGACAGTTCCGTCGACGATCCCGTCGACGGTGGACCCGACGACGATGATGGTTCCGTCGACGATGCCGTCGACGGTGAAGGGACTCTCGTCGACGTTCCCGTCGACGACGATTCAGAATATAGAAACGGTGGATTTGTTTTCAACGCCGTTGACGACAGGAGCGCCAGAAAACAGCAGAAGGAGGAGGATAACCCCAGATATGACTTCTCCAAGGAAGGTACCATCATTACCTCCACCCCTTTTGTTGGATGAAGATGACTACTCAGAAGAGGAAAATGAGATGTATGGGGACGCTTACAGTCCATCACAATTGAATCTGAAATACCATGATTCGGATTTGGATGAGGAATATTATTATCAAAAGGAACAGCGGCCAGAGAGATAGGTTGCATACCAAGATACCCAACCACAGCAGGGCATGGTATCGATGCCTATAAGTCTTTTGACAGACTTGAGGGCTATGCTGGAGGAGTATAGGAGCAAGAAGGGGTCGCAACCTGTGGAAGGTCAAGCACAGGTTCAACCGCAGGTGGTGGCAGCACAGTCAGTGCGGCCTGCACAGGAAGAACATGAGAGGGCATATCCTCCGCAAGTCCAAGTGGATACCTCGGATGAAGATGAAACGGGGCAAAACCAAGATCAAGAGAGTGAATGGAACCAATATATTGCTCCGGATCCGGCTTCACCAGTGCCAGACCCGGTCGATTCGCCTCCGGCTGATGTAGGAGGTTTCTTCAGCCTGATGGAAAGAGCCACAGCGCGCTTTAAGTTAGCGATGCCGACAACATCTACAGATTGTTTTTTATACGATTTCAAAGAGGCATACCGTAAGGCCGTGCGCTCGATTCCCATTGTGGAGCACATATGGGAGGAAGGGAAGAAAGTGATGCAGACCCCAGCGACGGTCATTCCAACTCTTCCGCGCTTGGAGAAAAAATATAAAGCTCCAGATGACAGTCCCGCCTGTTTGATTGGACAACCTAGACCTGACTCGGTCATATCGCAGGCGGCACAGAAGAAATCGCGGAATCCTTCGGCCACCCTCACGACTCCGCCGGATAAGGAGGGTAGAAGGTTGGACAACGCTGGATAGCGTTTTTCGTCGATGGCTAGCTTGCTGGTCAGAGCGGCGAATGCCTTGGCGATCCTAGCAAGGTACGACCGCCAGATGTGGAGTGATGTGGCACACTATGTGAATCTGCTAGCGGATGACCAGAAAGCGGAAGCACAGAAACTTCTGGAAGAGGGACAACGTTCCTCTTCGGAAATGATTGACTGCGCGATGGACATCGCCACCATCTCTTTCCGTGCCCTAGGCAGTGCAGCGGTTCTTCGGCGACAAGGATGGCTGAGAGCTACATACTTCCGGCCAGAGGTCCAGAATAGGATTTTGGATTTGCCCTTCGACGGGGACATGTTGTTTGGGAAACATGTCGACGATACCCTACAGGGTATAAAGAAGGACACAGAGACAGCAAGGGCTCTGGGGAACCTGCAATATAGAAAGACACCGTTCCGTGGAGCACGAGGAAGAGGTTTCTCTTCACCTAGAGGAGGTTATCAGCAACAGCGATATTCACAGCAGTCGCAGTCTTACAGGCCCCAGTACGGCAATCAATACTATCAGAGGCAGTCGCAATCCCAGTCTTTCTCTCGCCAGAACGCTCGTGGACGACAGGGGCGTCAGGGCAAGGACGCTGGCAAGCGTCAATAGCGGCCTCCCGACTCTGCCAACTGTTCCTCCGCTTCTGGGATCTCCAGTGGGCGGCAGGATATCACAACATCTGAGCAGCTGGGAAGAGATTACATCGGATCAGTGGGTATTAAATATCATCCGAAATGGGCATACTCTAGAATTCCAGGACTTTCCACCTACAAGAGCTCCCCACGCCGCTACTTCCAACCATCTGAACCTTCTTCAAGAGGAAGCTCAACAAATGCTTCAAAAAGGGGCGATCCAGCGTGTTCCCCTATCACAAAGGGGAGAAGGTTTCTATTCCAGATTTTTTCTGATCCGAAAAACAAAACAAAAGTGGCGTCCTATCCTGGACTTGAGGGAGCTCAACACCTATCTCACGAAACTATCGTTTCGGATGATTTCACTCCAGGACATATTGCGCCTCTTGAACCCAGGCGACTACATGGCAACATTAGACCTGGAAGATGCCTAATTTCATATCCCGATCCATCCAGCTCACAGACGTTTCCTTCGCTTTACAGTAGGCAAGAGTCACTTCCAGTTCATGGTGCTCCCATTTGGATTAAAGTCCGCTCCTCGGATATTCACAAAGGTGCTGGCACCGGTAGCGGCATTTCTGAGAAGACAGTCGCTGGAAGTATTCCCGTACTTAGACGACTGGCTGCTGAAGGCCCCAAGCTTGCAAGAGGCATCGAAGGCAGTGGACACGTGCTTGAACCTCTTTATTCATCTGGGTTTACAACTCAACAAGGAAAAGTCAGTTCTTCAGCCTGCAAGTACGGTGAAGTTCTTGGGAGCGATACTCAATACTCAGGAGTGCAAAGCCTTCCCATCGGAAGAGAGACAGATGAAACTCATATCGTCAGCCACCCGTTGCCAAAAGAGAAGTTGGATGACAGTCAGGATGTACAAATCTCTTCTAGGGTCGATTTCATCCTGTATTCAATTGATTCCGCATTGCAGACTGCGAATGCGCCCCCTGCAGGAGGAGCTGGACCTTCAGTGGAGACAAGTGGAAGGTTCGTTCGACGACAGGGTGACGATAACCCAGCGGATGAAACGGTCGGTTTCATGGTGGATGGAAAGATCTCACCTCACTGTGGGACTCAGTTTCAAGGCTGCAAGGGCTCCTCAGGTCATTACCACGGACGCTTCTCTTCAAGGTTGGGGAGCGGTCATGCAAGACCTCCAGGTCAGTGGTCACTGGACTCCGGAAGAATGTCATCTACATATCAACGTTCTGGAGCTAAGAGCTATTCGACTGGCAATGTTGGCTTTCCTCCCAAGGATTACAGATTCAGCAATCCTGGTGCGGACGGACAACACCACCGCAATGCATTACGTCAACAAGCAGGGAGGCACAAGATCGCCACTGCTTTCACAGGAAGCCCAAATACTGTGGGAATGGGCGATAGCGCAGAACATCACACTCGTAGCAGAACACCTTCCAGGAGTATGCAACACGAAGGCGGATACGCTAAGCCGCCTGAGAGCAGTCTCGCACGAGTGGGAATTGGAGGACGCAGTGATCAAGGACATCTTCTCCCGTTGGGGGACCCCAGCGATCGACCTGTTTGCAACACCGGGGAACAAGAAATGCCGGTGTTACGCAAGCAGGGAACACCATCGAGGGTCACTGGGGAATGCCCTTTCGATGTCCTGGTCAGGCGCGTTTGTTTACGCCTTTCCGCCATTTCCCCTAATTCCTCGAGTCCTCAAGAAACTCAAGATGGACAGGTGCAGGATGATACTAATAGCGCCTGCCTGGGCTCGCCAGTTTTGGTACACGGAGTTGCTTCTCCTATCAGAGACACCACCCATTCATCTGCAACCCAAACTGACACTTCTGTCTATGTACAACGGCCAAGTTCTTCACCCGAACCCGAGCTCGCTTCAGTTGGCGGCTTGGCTCCTGAATACAGAGAGTTTAAGGATTTAAACATCCCAGAAGAATGCAGGACCATCTTGGCACAGGCACGAGCCCCTAGCACTAATAAGACATATAGAGCGAAATGGAAGAGGTTCCATTTGTGGTGTCAGAGGGAAAAAGTACATCCTTTCTCGTCAGCTCCGCATCAACTCTTACCATATATTCTTTCATTGGCACAAGCAGGTCTGGCTCATGCTTCTATCAAGGTCCACTTGGCAGCTATTTCCAGGTATAGGAGAACAAGATCGGGTCCCTCTCTATTATCAGCGAGAGTAATCAAACAATTCCTGAAAGGACTGTTTAGAGTTTTCCCGCCAGTTAGGCCCCCACCTCCGGTGTGGCACTTGAATGTGGTCCTGGCTCAGCTAATGAGACCGCCATTTGAGCCAGTGCATAAAGCGGACCTGAAGTTCCTATCATGGAAAGTGGCGCTTCTTTTGGCACTCACCTCTGCAAGGAGAGTAGGAGAGCTTCAGGCTTTAACCATCAAAGAACCCTTCTTACAGTTCAAGAATGATACAGTTATCCTGCGGATGAACCCCAAGTTCATTCCGAAGGTACCGACAGACTTTCATCTTAACGAGCCAGTGGTTTTGAAATCTTTTTTTCCTCGGCCTTCAACCCAGGCTGAGAGGACACTTCATTCTCTGGACGTTCAGAGATGTTTGAAATTCTATCTACAACGCACAGCTGGATTTCGAAAAACACCCCAACTGTTTGTGGCTTTCGGAGCCCCAAGGAAAGGATTTCCTTTGTCAAAACAAGGGATATCTAGATGGATAACTAGTGCGATCCGGTTCTGCCACCAGGCGGCAGGCAAACCTTTACAAGGACAGGTGAAGGCACATTCCACAAGGTCGATCTCCGCATCAGCGGCGCTGTTTGCTGGAGTATCCATAAAGGACATTTGCAGAGCAGCCACCTGGAGCAGTACGCACTCCTTCACGAGACATTACTGCCTGGAGGCGGCTGCAAAGGAGGATTCGGCTGTAGGACAGGCAGTCCTGAGAAATCTCTTCCAATAAGAGGTGAGCTTTCCTCTCTTCCCTCCTCCTGTTTTTTCAAACATTTCGTTTATTATGCTTTGTTACTGCTTTATAGTGGTTATATCTGTGATGTCAGTAGCTTATAATGATTCTGTACTGTGCACGAAATGTTTGAGGTATGCTAACTGCTATCTACTCTGATACAAGCAATGGGAATCTATGAAAGTTCCAATACTGGAGTAAGAAACAAGTTACTTACCTGTAACTTTAGTTCTCCAGTATTGGTAACTTTCATAGATTCCCATGCGCCCACCCGCCTCCCCTGGGAAAGCTCACTTTAGGGCTAGGTGATTATGTGGCAAAGCAACGGCTACGAAAATCTGAGGCTCTGAGCTTTCTCAGGAAGGTTCTACAGGGTGAGGCTGATCTGATTGGTTGCTAAGGGGACTTTGGGTCTTTTTACATAATGACAGCTATAGGCTGCAAAAGATAATGAGGCCTAGGCCTAATTTTTTACCTTTTTTACACCTATTAGGGTGTATGTTGTGAGAAGGTGGCCTGATATGCAGTGCTCACTATTCTAGTGAACACTATGTATCAGTCCAGCAACCCTTATTGATGATTGGTTGTAAGTCAACCTTATAGACCAGCTATCCTAGTAGCGTGGATACGAGCAGTCTAAGGCTAAAGACTCGAGAGGGCGTGTTAAGCCAGCTGTTTACCACACATATACCCCTTGAATACCAAGTGAAAGGACACCACACAAGTGTTATGAAAATAAACAGTTATTTATTTAAAGATCACAACAGCCCTGTACTCTTTATGAGGACAGGGTACTAAGCACAAACCAAAACTCTTACGGAAATACTTAAGTTCGCACAGTATATACAAATGCCCGAGGGGCACGGAAAACCATATACTCTGAAAGTGGAATGCGAAATTCCTAGCAGGTAAGTACAGTACTAATAGCTTTTGGAATCGCTAGGACTTGACTAGGGAATCGTTAGATTACTTCTAGGAGGCCTAGGGGACTCGGGTGCAGTGTGTGCACTCTCACGCGAGATGCGGGACAAAAGTCTATGGTAGCTAGGAAATATAAAGTTAGTGTTCTCGGGCGAACCCGACCTGGTAGGGAGAAAACGAAAGTAGATTCTGACCCTTGGATAGTGAGGCTATGCTGGGGCACCGAAATGCCGAAGTTACCTAGCCCAGGGGCTGCAGCTGCATAGGTCTGAAAAGACGTCGGGAATCCTCGTAGACGGACCAGGAGCCGGAAGAAAAGATGCTGGCCGGTGACCAGTGAAGAAAGTTCAGTTGGATCCAAGCCTGGATCTCGAAGATAGATGACACCTGAAAGCAGAGGGGACCAAGTTCGAGACTACTAGCCAGTAGTCAGTGGGCACCAGGAGGGCACCGGATGGTAGCCACCTCGACAAGGTGAGTGGGTGACGCTTGACTCGAAGATCTCACGGACCAGGAGGCGTTGTCGGCGACCAGGATGGAGGATCGAGCTGTCCCACGAAGATAGAAGCTGTCGGCGTCGCTGGACCCAGGATTGGGCAACAAAGCCTTGGCAAATTCAAGCCCACGCGGTGGACCTAAAATGGCGTCTGGAGTGGACCAGGAGGGTCCGGGGTGCCTCTCTTGAAGAAGGAAGCAAGGGCCAGCCTGGAGCAACCAGACCAGCAGTCGTGAAGTCGTTGGGCGTCGTTCAGAGGGCCACAAGCCAGCCGGCTAGTAGCCAAACAACGCGGTGCACAGCAAACAGCAGAAGGGCCCCACGCCGATCGTGGAGATGCAGGGGGGCTGATCTTGGGTGCTGGAGCTGCGCAGGGTCGGGGCTTCTCGGACCCCAAAGCACTCACCAGTGGAGGACACGGTGGGCTTGCAGTAAAGATGTCGTGCAGTCTTGGCGATCGTCGGTCCCTTGAGGTCTCGTCGCACTCACGGTTCTCAGCTTGGCTGTAGAGGTGAGTAGAGGTCAGAGGTGCCAGGGAAGCCGGGTCTCGTCGAGCTGGGTCGTCGGATTCGTGATGAAGGACTTGCAGCAGACCGCAGTGTTCTTTAGGATGGTGCCCGCTTGATGCAGGGTGACTACTCCTTAGCCACAAGGGAGAATCTTGAAGAAGAAATCGTGAAGTCCTTTCGAAGAAAGTGGTATCTTGATTCCAAAGATGATCTAATTTTAACAGGGGGCCCGCTCCCATCTTTATACTAAAAAAAGGGGCTGACCCGGTGACTAGGTCCTGCCTATGGGTGGGACTAGGTGGGGGGTGGTTACACCCCTCAGCCATGCTGGACTTCCCCAGGCCAGGGGCTGGTGTGCCCCTGGAACTGGTTCAGACCGGCCTATGCGTAGTGAGCACCGGGGTGCCACTCAGCAGTCACCTTCCTGTAAAGCCCTGCCTACCCAGGATACACAAAACCATGTCTGGGACGGTGCTAGCACCGCCCCTGACAGGAAACCCTTTGTCCAGGCTCCCCTCGCTGGAAGGACTCCCAGCTGCAGGGGGGTCAGACTCGTGTCTGTGGTGGCAGCATCCATTTTGTGGAGCTGAGGCTTCAGTTAACTTTAACCGGGGTTCACAGTTACATACATGTCGTGTCCCTCTAGAAGGGTGGAATGCTAACCCCGTCGCCAGAATTGGCGAGGGGTTAGTATTCCAATTCGTATGACACCTTACTCGACATGTTTTGATAAAGCAATACCAAAGATAGCATTTAACCGCGAGGATTATAATGCACTTAAGAGTATATGGTATGCGATATCATGGAACAGCTATTAGGACTTGATTCCGCAAGCTGCAGACAGGCTCAGCTCATGCCAGAGCACCATCTCACATGATTCCAAGCACTCTGCCTTCAGGATTGTCAAGGCCTGCCATAGGAGTGACTGATAGGAATCTGTGTGTCCATTTTAAGGTTAGGTATAGGTATACTACACCTACAGCAAAGGGTGATTACACGACTTTGCCCCAGCTGTCATGCAGCCAGTTGTGTCAAATTTAGGAGGCCAGCCAGGGGTGGCATAATACATGCTGCAGCCCCTGGCAGCCCTGGGTACACCTATGCCCTGAGTTACAGGGTCTGATAAGGTGGCCCAGTACCAATTGGTAGATGCACCTAGGGTACATGAGGTAATTTAGAAAGAGAACAGCCAGGCTGTGGGTCTGATTGGCAGGCCCACAGCCAGAGAAAGTCGTAAACCAGTGAAACAAAAGCAAAAAATCTGGGTGATCATAGGATTGCAGACCCTACTCTCCTACATATGTACCTATAGATATATATATATATATATTATTACCGAGGCTCCCATTCCGACGACGGGGAATGATACAAGCAATGGGAATCTATGAAAGTTACCAATACTGGAGAACTAAAGTTACAGGTAAGTAACTTGTTTCTTACTTTAGGAATCAGCCTTACATAATTTCCTTTCAGCTATAAGGATAAATTGTGCAAATTGCTGTGTATTATAGATATTGACGCCACTTAAGCAGGATATTAATGCAGATCTACAAGTTCTAACTCCTAATTCTTTAAAGATAGGTTTTAAAATTAGCTTCCTTTCGTCACACATTTTTGAGCATAGTGTAACAATGTGCAGCAACGTTTCCTCAAACAACCCGCTCAGCCTACAGACGTTTGATGACCATTTATACTCCCACTTAGGGGTTTCATCTTTGGTTGGATAAATGCCGAACCTTAAGAGCATACATTTCTTTTTAAACAAGGGTTTTAAATGAAAAAGTAAATCTGATTGAGCATACAATTTCTCAAAAGAATTTGCTACAGTGCAGAAGTTGGTTCTTTTTCTTAGTTCATCTTTATCCATAATTTCTGACAGAAGAGTAACAGTTGTATTCAACATCTTTTTATATACCATGATGCTCCTAACTTCATCGACCAGATTTGGGCATTCGAAACGTAAAAGGCACTCAGATAGGTAATCCTGCAGCTTCTCGAACAATGGCCTATCGAGATCTCGTACCAGCACAGACTTGCTAACGCTCCGCTCGAGAAAAAAACAGTAAAGTTGTTAAAAATGCGGCTTGGCGGACCAAAATCTGGTTCCTTAAGCCATATTCCAGTCTTAAATTAGCACGCGGGATCTGTCTGGGTATCCTAAAAACTGATTTATAAGTCCTTATAACTATGTCCTCTAACATTTTTGCGGCCTTACCCTTAAAAATTATTGATCCATAGTCCAGGGAGGGAATGAGCTTTGCTCTCATAACTTTAAGTAAATGATCATAATTAGGATATAATAACTTATCTCGCAGTTTTCGAAAGGCAAAGGCAAGAGAAGTTCCTTTAGCCTCCAAATTATTAAAATGCTGTCTAAATGACAGTCCATCATCAAATGTAATTCCCAAATACTTGTAGGATTTTACACAGTCTATTGTTAGACCATTAATATTCAAATCCTTTACCCCTAATTTTCCCTTTCCTATTAACATTATTTTTTTTTTCGTTAATTGTTAAGCCATTTTTGGTAACATATGTGTTAAATGAATTTATTAGCTAGCAGCAGAGTACAAAGTTCCCCAGAGATGGTGTGAATTCGTGGAGATAAGGGTGGGTATAGTTAATACCGTGACTGGAAGGGTTCCCTAGTCGGAACTTGGAGAGCCTCACACACCCAGAGTATTAGGTGTGAATCACACCCTTACTGGAGGGTATCCAGTGTCATCATCGACTCACTGCCCCTCCACAGACCGGCGCTGCAATGTCTGCCGGAGTACCCACAGGTACTCTTTTAGCGGGGTTCTTTAGTTCCTTGCCGATGGTGGGTGTGAGTGAGGAGATAGAGGAGTGTAGTCAGTGTAAACGTGAGTGAAAATAAAAAGGGTAAAACAGTCCACACTGAATTTTATTAACGTGGCTGGTTCCCTGGTTAAAAAGGGTGAGAGGGGAACTAGAGACCGTAAAAGTGTACAGAACTCTAACTCAACCCCCTGGTGTGGTCAACATGTTTCTCGCCGAACGGCGATTCGTCAGGACCAAAATACAGTACTACACAGAAAAACACATATGAACTAAATGCTCATTCAGTATGTAGAAGGTAAATACAACCTCTCTCAGTCGGAGAAAAAGAGGGCCACGGGGTCCTGCTCTATTTAGGCGACCCTAGGGGAATTGGATTAGGCCTCGCAGCGTACTCCCATGAGGCCAGCGCTATTAGGTTACTGGAACCTTCATTAAGGCGCTGGAACGGCGGGACACCTACCCCTAACGCTCGCAGCAACAAAAAAAAAGGAATTTATTAGCCTTTTCAAGCCTATTATAGTATGACTGAGTAAAATAGTATCATCTGCATACTGTAAATATTTAATTTCTTTACCCATCACAGTGGGCGAATGCGAAATTACATTAATAAAATGGGCTGGGAGATCGGCCATAAATAAGTTAAAAAGGCAAGGGGCGTGCACACATCCCTGTTTCAAGCCGACATTTGTATCAAGTCGACGAGTGGTGTGACTGCCGTCGCCAATTTTAATCTGGACCCAAGTATTGGAGTACAATAAATTAATCATTTTTAGAAGAGTTTTTGATATACCCCAATTAAGAAGCTTCTTCCAGAGAATATTCCTGGGAACGGAATCAAAGGCGGCTTTTAGGTTGATAAAACATATGTACAATTTTTGTTTCCTACATTTTGCTTTTTCGCCAAACAATGTTAATAAAAATAAATTTGTCAGAGTCGATTAACCCTTCCTAAAACCTGATTGAAAAATGGGAATCGATTCTTCTCTTAGCGCCCAGGATTCCAACTCATCTAACAGACAACTTGCAAAAATTTTCGCCTCAACATCTGTGAGGGTTATTAGTCGATAATTTGCCGGGTTGTCCTGAGGGCCGTTTTTATAAATAGGCTGTATAATGCTTCCCCGCCATGAGTCCGGGATGTGACTGGTTTTAAGAACCTCGTTAAAAAGGAACGTTAATAACTCTGGCCAATTTATAAGTTTAGCTTTAAAAATACAATTCAGCAGGCGTGCCTTTTGTGTTTGGGCTAAGGGCATGAATCCAAGTTAAGTGCAGAATGAACACGCAGGTGATCTGGTACTAGGGGTGGGCGTAATTTGGGTAGTCGCGCTATGCAAAGCCCTGCGAAATGGTAAAAAATCTCAGCGAGCATGCAGAGTTCTGCGAACACGCGGATTGCTTGTTCTGCCTGTTCGCAATGCTTTTTTCCTGTTCTCGAACGCTGTTTGCGTGCTCAGGGGGA
Source organism: Lissotriton vulgaris (assembly GCF_964263255.1). Taxonomy (NCBI): domain Eukaryota; kingdom Metazoa; phylum Chordata; class Amphibia; order Caudata; family Salamandridae; genus Lissotriton; species Lissotriton vulgaris. The sequence continues at coordinate 935,154,538 of NC_141685.1, forward strand.
AATATCTCACGAACACGCATTTTGAAAGCGCGAACAAGCAAAGAATTCCGCAAAGCCGCGGATCGTGGAATTTTTGACTATTCAGGGTTCTCTGCTGAACTTAAAATTACCCAAATTCCGCGAGCGGAATGGAATTTACTGGCCAGGCCTATCTGGTACTGTGAAGCAAAGCTGTTGGTAGCCAAGCATCTTAAAAAGCCTCAAAAGTCCCGCTCCTGCTCGAAGTTGAGGGCAGAGACCCATTCCTACTCTCAAAGCTATTCCCACAACAGTTTCTCCTCAAGTTCAATGTTGTTGTGTAAGTCAGATTCCAAATCGAAGGGGAAACACAGGAAGGCCCCATCCCGCCACTCTTTCTTCAGAGTAGTTGCAAGGACATAAAGGTTTCTTTTGGGATCTCTCTCGATCTCAGATTAAGGAATCCACAATTGGTCCAGGTGCTCACTAAATTCCCGGAGTTATTGGGGGCACAGCAGAATACAAGGCGTTAAATAAGGCCATGTTGCTCTATTTTAGCACTTCAGGTCCCTCTGGCGCTCCTGCAGAGGCCTCCATTTGAGTTGCCGCTGGAAGATCCATCATCTCTGCTGTCTGTGCCTCTCGAAGTCTCCTCTGGTTACCCACCAACTCAGATGCTGACTTCCACTCCAGCCCCGCAACCTGCATCAATCTAGACTGCTCAGGAGTGGGACCCTCTGCCAATGTCTGTCTCAGAGCTGAACTCGTCTCCTCTCCGACTGAGGCTGCATCCCAACTTCATTCCCACATGTCCTATTCAGACAAAACACTACCTCTACCACAGAGGTCCTTCAGTTGGCCCACCAGCTCTTCAGTTGAGACACTGAACTTAGTCTGCCGCCATTCGGACTTGACAGTGGTGATGATGGGAATGAATTTCCTCCACATTATGATGGCTGCAATATTTGTATATGGACTTGCAGGAGTTCAGTGGGCCTAATTCTTCCCTAATTCCTTGCTGCCCTTGGGTGTTCACGTAAATGGTGGCTGTGGTGCAACTCCATCTGTAACATTGGGGGGGATACAGGTTTTCACTACCTCAATGACGGATTGTTAAAAAGGGACTCTCCACAATCAGTCAAAGACCTCTCCAGATGACGGCAAACCTCTTAACATCGCTAAGGTTCTCGTTCGAAAAGCCAATTCACACCTGAATCCTTCACATAGGCTTCCTTTCTTCTATCACAACAAGACCAAGACATTCAGGCTGTGACACAATGTGGAAGCCTCAATGTTATTTCTGAATGAGAGGAGCTCTGACGCTTATTACCCTGCAGGCCTCATGCACACCTGCTTGCCCACCTCATCAGGTAGCATATGTATCCTTCTGTGGGATCTGAACTCTCAGTGGGCCCAGCAACAATGAAACCAGCCCGATATTGTATTGTATTGTATTGTAATTGCATTTATATAGCACTTACCACCCCTGACGAGGCGTGAAAGCGCTTTTTCGGCGAGTAGCACGCTATTCTGGGACCCATAGAGGATTAGTGTTGAATTAGTATAGTGAAACATGCAAGTACATTTTAAGTGGTGGATAGGTTAGTCAGTTAATTGGATTTGGAATGATAGCAGGATAGAGTAGGACAAAGGTTTGTATTTATATAGCGCTTGTTGACGCACGCTATTCAGGAAGCCTACAAAGGATTAGTGGTGATTTAATATAGTGAAATATGAAGTAATTTCAGTGGTGGATATTAGTCAGTTACTTGGAGTGAGAAGGATAGCGGATGGGTGTTGAAGCGCTTTTCTGGCGAGTAGCACGCCACTCCGGAACCCATAAAGGATTACTGTTGAAAATTAGTATAGTAAAAAAAAAATATGGAGTAATTTGAGTAGTGGATGTTATTCAGTTATTTGGGTAGTATATTAGTATTGTTTAATATGGAATTTGGGAAGTGAACATGTTAGTCTGTTAATTTCGATTGAAAAGGATAGTGAAGGGATAAAAGAGTGAAGGATCTTTCTTTTTTTTTCTTTTCTGTATTTTTAGGTCTTAGCAGCAGTAGTAGGTGGCTTTTGGATGAGTAAAAGGAGTTTTGGAGTTTTGGAGGGGAGAATTCAGAGGGAAGAGTTTTGAAAGGTTTGTTTTAGGGGATCGGTATAGTAAAAGAGGTGTCAGATGATGCAAGGAGGGGTAGAGTAGGAGAGAGTCTAGAAAGGGTTATTTTGGCAATCATAGTAGTGGTATGGGGTTTGGGATAAATGAGAGCGTGGATGTAGAGGATATATTGATAGATGTATAGAATGAGATATAGGGTAGTGCATTGGAAGGAGGAGTAGAAGAAGTTTGAGATGAGTCAGAAGGTTGGGCTAGAAGATATATTGAGCGAAGTATAGGCTGAGAAATAGGGTAGTACATTGGAAATGCTAAATTAGAAGAAAGTGATAAATATATAGATCCATAATTACATTGAAAGTATATAGATACATAAAGGAGGTAAGTATATGTAGATTAAAGATATTGATAGAGGCACAGGATGAGAAATAGGGTAGTGCATTGGATATGCTTTTTCAGGAGAAAAGTAACAGACACGCAGATCCAAGTACATGGAAGGTACATAGATGCACAATAGAAGTATGTACATGTAGACCAAAGATGATTTTTATTTATTTATTATTGTTATTTTTTTCTCTCAACAACATAATCATTTTACATGTTTATACAAAGTAATACACAAAGATAGGTACATATCTATAGTGAAAAAAATGGTTGTATACAGAGGGATTCTGTAAATTTATGTTTGTGTATGGTGCTTATGTGGGGGAGAGACAAATCTTGAGTAGTTTTCTGAAGAGGTAGAAGAGTGATCAGTATTGTGTTGGTTTGTAGCAGGTGTGTTTTTAGTGCTGGTATTAGCTGTATTAGGATAGCAATCGTGTAGCTGTTCTGTATCGTGTTCCTCATCCAAAATGCAAAGAAGCCATTTTGATGGGTCTGGATGAGTATGTGTTGGAGATGGTGTTTGAGAGTGAGTTGCTTTTGTGGTGTAACATTGTTGTGAAGTAGACATGGGAAAGCAAAGTTGCGAGGTGTGACATGTTGCTTATACTTTTTGTGTGTGTGTTAAAGGTGGAAGGTGTATGAGTCAGGGGAGGTGTTGCAGCATGTGGGTCATGTAGTAATGTTCTAATTTGTCCAATGGATAAGAGGCGGTTAGAAGAGAGGTGCTGTATTGCTGTATCTGTGTTAGGCATGGTGGAAGAGTGAAAGTTTGGCATTGGAGTTTGTTCCTTTGTGTGGTTTGAAAGGTGGGTATATGTTTGTATTTTGTGATGGTAAGTATTATGAGGTGTTGCGCTTTGAAGATCTTGTTGTGCTGGTGTGTGTGATATGTTTTGCTTTTGAGGAGTAGTGAAAAAGGGTGCTGATGTGTATGTTTCATGCAATGGACTTGGTTGTGTAGTATTGTTTGTGAGAGGAGGTTGTGACGTAGAGGGGTTGGTGATGTGTTTGAATAGAGTGTATGTTGTGTGTAGGAGGGAATGAAGCAGAGGTGAGAGTGTTTATCTTAGACTGGTTTGGTGCAAGAGTTACAAAGTGTGGTGGTGTGCAGTGTGTGTTGTGTGTTAGTGTTATTATGGTAGAAGGAAGAGGAGGGTGTTTGTTGGGCAACTGATGGAAGGATGATTATATGTTTGTTAGTGATAAAAGATGGTCTGTTAGGTGTAATTACAGCGGGGAGAGTGTGTCTGAATGGGATGTAGTTATGTATGGTGTTGATGAGGTTGTGTTAGTGATGAGTGTATTGGTCAGTGGTATAGGAGAGAGTTGTGTACTGTTTGTAGGTGATGGTGGATATGTGTGGTGGTTTGGATAGTAGGGTGTGTAGATGTGGTTTGGTTGGGTTTGTAGTGCATGCTGGTACATTAATCTGTCCATAGTGTTGTGCGTGGCGTACATTTGGAGTGAGTGTGTTGCTCTGATTGTGGATGTGGATGGTGTGGGCTGGGTATTGCTAAATGAGAAAAAGGGGAGCATTTCTGGCCCTAGTTCCGACTAGTCTCAAACAGGCTATAACAGGCAACTGCCCTTGTCCTCTCTCCCTTAACAGGCTCTAACAGGCAACTGCCCTTGTCCTCTCTGCCCTTAGCCTCGTCGCCCGGGCTGAGACGCCCTAACCCTGGCCTTTTTTATAGCCCTAGTAATAGGTGACCCCTTCAGCCAATGGGAAGCATAGCCCTAACACTATCCAATCACAACACTAGCCCTAAAATCTAGAACCAATAGGAGACCAGGACCTAACAGCCAATCTTAGCCCTAGTCCAAGCACCCAATCAGTGCAAACACCCTGATCTCTACATCCAATAAAGGCCCTAGCAATACCAGTAGTCCCAAAACAAGTCCATGCAAACAATGGCACAGATAGCCCTAGTCCCTACTTCCAATAGAAATCCTAACCCTACTCCAAGTCCCACACCAATCCAGCAACCAATCACACCAGAAGCCCTAATCGCTACTTCCAATTAAAGGTCTAACCCTAGCCCTAGTCCCACCCTACTCCCAACAACCAATAACATAGGAAGCCCTAGTCCCTACTTCCAATAGAAATCCTAACCCTGGCCCAACCCTACAATGATTGAGGGTTCTGATTGGTTTCTGGGTCTGATTGAAAACACCCAACCAATGAGGACATTAACCCTAATCTGATAGAAACACCAGATACAACCACCAATCAGTGTAGACATGTACCAACCACCAGCAGACCATATAAGGTCCCAGCGACCTCAGATAAGGTTTGCTGGCCAGGGAGTAGGAAGCTGCTTCTCCTGTTCAGAATCTCCTAGGAGACAGACCGGCTCCATCCACACTTTGAACTTCAGCAGTTAATGGCCTCACTAACTTGAAATCTAACAATACTGTTTGAATAAACCTTTACTCCCTCTGCTGGACAAAAAACGAAGTGCACAGACCATAGTAAATACAGTTTAAACAGTTCACAGAATCACCCTCTGATATAGAAAATCCCTGTTGCTGGGGCAAGGGTGTTAGGGGGTCTGGTCTCACTGGCTTGTGAACACAAAATGGTAGCTGGAAGTGCACTCCTTTAACATACAGGTCTTAGCACAGAGCAAAGGAGACATTTGGAGGGAAAACAGAATTGCCACCAAGGAATGAGAGTGACAAACTACAGGGGTTGGACTGCAAATCCCACAATTCAACAAGCTAAGTGGAGGCATTCATGAGCAGGGAAACACACACGTTTAATACACAACACAGGTGATCAAATATGCAATTACAGGCAGGCTACAACTGCAATTTTAACTGTAACAACCACAGGCAAAGACAGTAAAAACAGAAAGTGAAAATCGTTTTTTACACCACTTTTTGTCTTTGGAAGAGACAGCACTAGTCTGTCTCCTTACCACTTCCTGGACTCTGCTCACTGCAATCTGGGGGCTGGGCAGCTGCTTCTCCTGTTCAGAATCTCCTAGGAGATTGGCAGGCTCAATCCACACTTTGGACTTCAGCAGGTAAGGGCCTCACTAACTTGAAATCTAACAATACTGACGGGATCTTTAAATGGCCGACCAGCTCAGTCGGCGATACCTAGCAGTTTGCAAATAACAGTTGCAGGCCATCTTCTGACAGTGGGGAGAACCCTAGCTGGATCTTTTCACCACCGACGAGATGAATTCAGGCTAGAGTGGAGCACAGGTCTCCTGTATGGCTTTCTGCTTTATGCCTCTCCAGCCCTGAGTTCTGAAAATAATCAGGATCATCTGGGTCCAATGCCTCAATGAGTATGAACACTTAGACTGAATTAAAAAAGCAACAATATATGGCAGCATGTTACTCCAAATTCAACAAGCATTTACAATGCAATGGTTTCGTCCTTGTTAAAGTTAGAGCTATTGGCATTGCTCATGACATTATTTTTGTTTTCAAAACATATAAATAAATGGCATTGTCGTTTGCAATGCCAATAGCTTAATCTCTCGCAAATGCGAGACCTATTGCATTTGCACCCACACACACACACAGCCACACGCACCCACACACACAGCCACACGCACCCACACACAGAGCCACACGCACCCACACACAGAGCCACACACACACACAGCCACACACACAGAGCCACACACAGAGCCACACACACACAGAGCCACACACACACACAGCCACACACACACACAGCCACACACACACACAGCCACACACACACAGCCACACACACACAGCCACACACACACAGCCACACACACACAGCCACACACACAGCCCCCCACATACACAGCCCCCCACATACACACAGAGCCCCCCCCCACACACAGAGCCCCCACACACAGAGCCCCCCACACACAGAGCCCCTCCCACAGCCACACACACAGAGAGCCACACACACACACACAGAGCCACACACACAGCCACACAGAGCCCCCCCCCCACACACACACAGAGAGCCCCCCCACACACACACACACAGAGACACACACACACAGAGAGCCACACACACACACAGACACACATACACACACACACAGAGCCACACACAGAGTGGGTCAAGTGACCGCTGCAGAGCTTCGTGTGCAACACGCAGGGCTGCTCAGATTTTCATTATTCAGAGGTTCCAATGGTATTAAGTGACACTGAAGAAGGCCCTCTCCTTCTTCCTCCCTCTGTACCTGTTATCCAGATGACCAATGCCAGTGAACTACAAATCACGAATGCTCTATCCAGTGAGACACTAGCATTTGAAAGAAAGACAACACCACTCACAAAGCTTGTTCCTTATTCCATCATTTTCAGACCTTCCTTCCAACTCTCCTGGGCCCCCTTTCCCCTCTCTCCTGTGTGCAAGTAATTAACATGGCGTAGTGTAATATCAACATTTTATACCACGGACTTGTGCGCCCTTTTTTACACACCATCATGCCCATTTTAATATAAGCATAAAAAATACCTGTATATTGCGTCACTGACTGTGTACTCTCCTCACTCATTAGTCAAACGGCAGGGACATCTGTAACGTGTTTGTGACAGAAAACCCGCCCTATCCTCCTCCGCCACTCTCTCCTAGGTGACGTTATGTAGGAAGTTCCAGGCAGACTGGCTCCCACGCGCCCGCACATTCACAGTCAGGCACGTGGCGCGCACAGCCGTATCACCCGAAGCGGCTCGCGCGCTCCACTGTTGCCAGCGCAGAAGGCCTGCTTTGCTTTCCAGCGCATCTGCTCTGATCAGCTGCAGATGGGTATTCCTCTTTCAGCTGTAAGCTCTGATCTCACAACCTCGGAATGTGAGCCTCTCTTCTTTCTTCGTGTTTCACTTCTCCTATAACAAGCATCGGGTGAATGAATTTTCCACATGGACTTCTGTTGGAGGAGGGATTTCAAGCGGGAGAATGAAGCAGTCTTATGGTTTAGACTCGGGAGTGCTCCGCCGGAATCAGGTCTCTGGGCAGCATGTACGGCCTATGTAATGTAACCGGTGCCCATGTTAAGCGCTCCAATACCTTGGGTCATGCAAGCGCCACATACTAGTGCAAAGCATCCCTGCTTTCATGGATTGTGTCAGATTCTTCCCACTGCCGCCAGGAGCCAGTTATGAGAACTACAGCCAGCTCTGCGGACGGCGGTCTGTCTGTCTGTAAGGGCCTGGACGCATCAGCAGACTTGAACATGCAGTCTTCCATTGACAACTTCAAAGAAATCTCAACTGAAGAGCCATGGCTGGTTATAGGGCAACAGTACGCTTGGAAGGTTCCTTTTATCATGGGTGATAAATCTTCACTGTACTGGACAAGGTTATAAACGCGATGGATTGTTTTCACTTTAGGTGTAACACAAACCCGCCATCTCATCAGCACAGGGTAATGATGGATACCAGAGGGCAGTAATGGAAAACAAACACGGCTAGCTATATGACCAAAACGTTTCAATCAGAGAGTGGCCACTCCCTACCACAATTTCTTTAACTGCGGTTTAATAGACTGGACTCAGCCAGAATTATCAACTCTTCGTCGAGTAGATTAAGATTGTCTGTGGCGAGGAAGGAAGCCCATCAGTGTTTTCTATTAAAATACATTACAGGTAGTTACAAAGATGCGGTCACAGGTGAAAAAGTTGAGGTTTTATTGCCCTCTGTGCCCCCTTCGTTCCACAATCTACTCGACACAACATTCAAGACATGAGAAACTCAAGGGGCTCCCACTTGTGCCACCATCGTAATGTTCAAACTAACCCACGCAGCAGCCGAGGGCTGTCCAGGGAAACGGATAGGCGACTGTCGATGCTGTGCCACGACAAGTCCCTGCAGATCTCTCGGGCTTCCCCCCACTCCTGAAAGACGTTCAAACACTTCTCTTGGCTGCTCCTTCCTGACTCCAGGACCGCACCAAGACCCACGCGGGGGGGAAGTGGTACATGGAGGCGCGGTGGCAGCGCAAAGTTATTGTGAAATGTACCTGTGGCGCTCCGGGAACTTCCAAGATCCACCGGCCCAATAGGACTTCTGGGGTCCGGCGCACTCTATGAGCGGGCGGAGGAGGGTCCCCTGCAAGGCCCCTCCTTTCCCAACGCCCCTAAAGATTATTCGGACCGCCCACACATTCTCCTTCGCTTTACTTTCCCTTCCCGCCTCCCGTGACCGTCCCAGGCTCGGCCACTTCCAGGTGCCGCCTTCACACGCGAGTCCATTCTCTGCTTTACAGCCCTTACCACCGGCCGGGCCCTCCTTTCGGCTCCCACAGAGGCCTGAAGAAAGGACGAGGAGCTGCATCGACGTGATGCCTCCGGGGCCCGTCCGCTTCAAGCTCCTCCCCGGCCCACCATGCCTCAGTCCCGGGAGCTTGTTTCCTTCCCAGTGTAAGAATTGGCTTTTGTAGTTTGGTTTGCCCTGTTCCCATCATGCACTGGGACAGGAACAGACTAATTTGCATACAGCCAGGTTCTGAAACTGGGATGGTGCAGTGAGCTAAAAAACGGTGTTGGATCTAGCCCTGATCTCTTGACTGGGTGAGAGCTTTCTGCTTAATTCAGAGACTCTGTCCCTCACCACCCCTTGTTGTAAATATTTTTGTCCACCCTAAGCGTGGAAGGGTATTCTCAGATGTGAGACCCTTGCTCATTGCACCATCAGGATTCAAGCAAACCGGGCCGAAGACGGCTGTAATGCCAAAAACCGGTCCCCGGGAGCTTGTTTCCTTCCCAGTGTAAGAATTGGCTTTTGTAGTTTGGTTTGCCCTGTTCCCATCATGCACTGGGACAGGAACAGACTAATTTGCATACAGCCAGGTTCTGAAACTGGGATGGTGCAGTGAGCTAAAAAACGGTGTTGGATCTAGCCCTGATCTCTTGACTGGGTGAGAGCTTTCTGCTTAATTCAGAGACTCTGTCCCTCACCACCCCTTGTTGTAAATATTTTTGTCCACCCTAAGCGTGGAAGGGTATTCTCAGATGTGAGACCCTTGCTCATTGCACCATCAGGATTCAAGCAAACCGGGCCGAAGACGGCTGTAATGCCAGAAACCGGTCCCCGGGAGCTTGTTTACTTCCCAGTGTAAGAATTGGCTTTTGTAGTTTGGTTTGCCCTGTTCCCATCATGCACTGGGACAGGAACAGACTAATTTGCATACAGCCAGGTTCTGAAACTGGGATGGTGCAGTGAGCTAAAAAACGGTGTTGGATCTAGCCCTGATCTCTTGACTGGGTGAGAGCTTTCTGCTTAATTCAGAGACTCTGTCCCTCACCACCCCTTGTTGTAAATATAGATAGTGTGCTGGGCCGCACTTTCTCACGGCCCTCGCTGCAAGTGACCGCCCTGGCTCTGTGAAGGGAAGCGGCGTGTTTCCCCCTCCCAGCCCATCTACTTTTTATTTTTTTTATTTTATTTAACGCGATTTTATATAGCGCGAACTTTACCCAAAGGTGTCGGAGCACTTTACATAAGAACCAGTTGCACAACATAAGGATTTTGGATTACATGCGTTACATAAAAGATACAAACAGAAAAAATTGCAAATGTACAAATAGTAGAGTCACTCAAGGAAGAGATACAGATGGATATACTCTAAGAGTCACATAGGAATGGTATAGTACAAAGGTCTACTGCATATACTAGTGATTATAGTTATCTCTATATACATATATATACAAATAGTAGAATTGGGTGGGAGTAGGGAGGGTGGGAGGGATACTGGGGTATGGAAAAAAGGCAAATCAGAAACATTTGAGGATCGTCAAGGGAGAAACGAGGGAGAAGGGTAAAGGCTTAGGGAACGGACAAGATGGTGGGCCAGGGTCAGGAGAAAGAAGCGGCTGAGAGCAGCAGCAAAATGGCGGCCATAGAGGAGCAGAGCAGAGGGGGGCAGCCACAGGAGCAAGGAGGGAAAGGGATTTGGGGACCACCGAAGCCAAAACGAGTCAAATAGATGGGCAAACGCTTAGGGGACATCCATTGTCATATCACTAGGTCAGGAAGACACCGCCGGGGGTTACTTAGATCCGCGTGTTAGTGGAAAAAGCACCACTTGGATTTGCGTCCCTTGTAATACTGCTGCCTATCACTTTAATGAAATATGTCATTTGTGGTTTTGGACGCATTTTCCTGTAGACTGTAGCTGGTAGTAACCAATATAAGCAAAACAGTGAATAATACAATGTTAACGTGCATGACTGGTGGAAAATATTTGTACATATTGCTTTTTTACACCAAGGTGTAATCTAGAGACAGTAACCTGCCTGTTCAAATGAGAAGAATGCTTTTGCACTTGTGTCTCAATCCTTACCCAGTCTGCAAATATAGTGGGTTCAATTAAGAGCAAAGCCTGCAAGTCCCAGAATGCACACAATACTGACCCTTTATTCAGACACCAAACGTGTGATTTGTGGGAAGAGTGGAGCTCTGATGGTTGCAGAGCACGCTTATGGGCACAATTACAGGTACAAGTAGTAAGACTGTATGCTCCTGAGTGTAGTTATGACCACTCCAGGGCAAAGATTTAACCTCCAGGCTCTGGTGTACTGGTAAGAGTGGAGATATGATTGGTGCAAGACACACCTAGGGGCAAGCATGACTCATGAACAATATTACAGAAACTTCTATTGGCACACACTATCGGCATAGTAATAAATAGTATACTCATGAGTTCTGGAAAGAGTGAAGTTGTAATGGATTCAAGATTAATTTACAATCATAGTATTGGTAAGCTTGCAAGTTCTGGTAAGCATGAGGAAGTGGTCATTGCAGGAAAATCCTAGCGGCACATGCTACAGGCACAGTATAAAACCCTGTGCTGTTGGGTTTTAGTAAGAAAATAGTTGTGATGGTTGCATGACACTCCTAGGCACACAATACATAAGTGTTCAGACAGCAGGTTCATGAGGTCTTGTAAGACCTTAGTTCTGGTGACTAGTTCTGGTGACTACAGGGCACTCACAGTGGCAGTGGGCACACAGTACAAGCTCTGTATCACATTTTGATGGCACAGGACACTCACAGGGCACAGAATACAAGCTCAGTACTGAACTCCTTGCTCTTGGTGGCACCAGGATTCTCATGGGGCACATAATAAAAGCTCAGCATTGAACCCCTTATTCTTGTATTTAGGAAGGAGCAGGTGGTGATGGCATCAGGGCACTCACAGTGGCACAGAGTACAAGCTCAGTATTAAAAACAGTGATCTTGTATTTTGGAAGAAATGGGTTGTGATAGCAGCGATACACTATGGCACAGGGCAGAAGCTCCGTACTGAACACAGTGATGTTGTATTTGGGAAGTGGGTTGTGATGGCACCAGGGCACTCACAGTGGTACAGCGCACAAGCTCAGTATTGAACCCATTGCTCCTTGTATTTTGGAAGGAGTGAGTTGTGCTTGCATCAGGACACCCAATGTGGCACGGAGTACAATCTCAGTATTGAACCCATTGCCCTTGTATTTTGGAAGGAGTGGGTTGTGCTGGCATCTGGGCACTCACAGTGGCTTACAGTACAAGCTCAGTATTGAAAACAATGCTCTTTATTTTGGAAGGAGCCTGTTAATGATGGCATCTGGGCACTCACAGGGACACACAGTACATCAGACATGTAAGGTTGGTCCTACCTGCTTGAACTGCTCCTCGTAGGTCCACTTGTGGTGCCCCTGCGCCCCCAGGGGGGGGGGGGGGGGGGGGGGGAGTGCGAGTGTCCGGGCATGAGTGTGCCGGGGGTGCGCAGGGCCCTCTGGGGAGAGTCTGGAGGCTGGGCCCTGGGGGGCGGCAGGTACCGGGCGGCGTGGGCTCCTCGGCCTTGGGCTCCTCTTCCTCGTCCTCCTCGTCATCGTAGTCCTCCTCTTGCTCGGGGGCCGGGGAGGCCTGCCGGGCGGGCGGTGTCGGCGGCTGCACAATGAGGCCGGGACTGCGGGAAGGCCCTGCGGCCTGGTAGTGGCGCAGCGCCAGGGCCTGCTGCTGCTGCTGCTGCTGAAGCCGGGCATCGAGTAGGCCGTGCAGCTCCCGCTTCAGCCGCGCCTGCCGCTGCAGCGTCTCCATCACCGCCTCCAGCTTCAGGCCTCCCAGCACGTTCACCCCCACGCCGGGGCTGGGGGCCGACGAGCCCCCGCCGGGGGCGGCCGACACCAATAGCGGGCCGCCGGCCGGGCCACGGGACGAGAAGGAGCCCAGGGGAGACTTAGTGGCCACGGAGGCATTGTCAACCATGCTGCCGCCGCCTGTGGCTCCCCCAGGACCCTCCTGTGCCGCTGTCCGGGGGCGGGGGGTCCGTGTGGCCAATCCTGCCCGGCTGGGGGGGGGGGGGGGGGGGGGGGGGGGGGTCACTCCGTGCCGCTCCGCTGCGCCTGCAGTGCTGCTGGGGGTCCCGGGCAGTCCGTGCAGCCCCTCGCTCACGTGCAATGCCCGGATCTCACTATCTCACTGGATTATCCAGTATTTGGGTGTCTTTCATAGATTCACATGCCTGAATCATTCCCCGTCGCTGAGACGGGAGCCTCCGGTACATAAAAAAGTAATGTCCTAAGGACATACATAGAGAATATAGGCCTAAGGGCCTCCCCTTTTGGGGCCTTTCCACGTCCTTATGTAAAAGGACCGAACTCTCATCGTTAGCCAATCAGCTCCGACCTCCTTGTAGAACCTTCCCGGGAGGAGCCTCCGTCCCTCAGATTTTCTACCGCACGTTGTGCTAGGGAGTCTCCAACCTGAGCTCTTCAGGTTTCCAAAATTCGAAGTCTCAAACTGTCGGAATCTAATAAGAAAACTTCGTCCATGGCGGACTCACGCCCTCCACGGCGACCACGACGACCACCACTGCGTCCTCAGGCGCACCGGTCTCCTCGACCATTCCTCTGAAACCTTCATCCAATACGAAGGCCGCGTCACCTAAGAGGTCTAAATCTTCAGGTACGCCTTCGCCGAAAACACCTCATACCGAAGGCTCGTCACCCAAGCCATCGAAGTCAAGTTCGTCTCCTAAACAGTCGAAGTCAAATTCAAGAACCACACCTTCGACAAAGATATCCCAGGTCCACGACCCTAGCATCAGTAAGGCGGCGAAACCCCTATCCCCGCAGACCCTGACGGAGGTGCCCAAATCACCGGCACGCTTGGCGGGAGCGCCATCTTCACGCACGTCGTCGGAAGAGACCCCGGCGCCATCTTGGAAAGAATCGAGATTGGTCGAAGTCTCTATTCACTCGAGTCCAACGCCCTCGGTTCTCCCAACGGTGGAGTTGGCACCCGAGGAAGAACAAGACACACTACAGAGTGAGGAGTCGGACGAAGAACAGGAGGTTCACGAAGAACACCAGGACGTCCAAGAGATCCGGGACGGAGTGACGTATCAAGGCAGCTCCCTGACCGTAGACACGGTGAAAACCCCGATGATCTGTTTGCCACTGTCTCTGGTCAACGATTTGAAATCCCTGGTGCAGGACTATAAACGAAGGTTCCCGGACGCAGACAGCGGTGCCCAGGTTCCGGTCACCCAAGCGCAACCGTCGGCCTCGCACCCTTCCGCTCCCCCGGCCCGTCCTCGGAGCCAACTCCGACCGCAAACACAGGCGGAGGATTCATCGGAAAGCGAGGAGGATGACACGGACTTAGAGGAAGGCGAGGTGCAAGACGTCGCCTCGGACCACAGAGACGACGATGCCGATGCTGCGTCATCACACCATTCGTCGGCCCCGGCATCCCCGAGACCACGCCACTCTGAAGCAGCGGACGTGGGAGGTTTCCACAAACTGGTGGACAGAGCTGCAAGGAGGTTTCACATGGCGGTGGAATCCGCGGAAACGGAATGCTTCCTCCATGATTTCAAGGAGCACACACAGAAATCGACCAAGTCTATTCCTCTGATAGACTTTCTATGGGAACAGGGCAAGAAGCTGATGCTCACGCCTGCCTCGGTGCCGGCGGTGGTTCCGCGCCTAGACAAAAAATATAAGGCCCCGAACTCCGCACCTGCCTGCCTGACCGGCCACCCCAAACCGGACTCGGTTGTCACTCAGGCGGCCCAAAAACAATCCCGAAACCCCTCCTCGCCGCTGTCCGCGCCCCCGGACAAGGAAGGAAGGAAGCTGGACACCATAGGCAAGAGGTTCTCCACCACATCCGCCATGTCCATCAAGGTGGCAAACTCCATCGCCCTCCTGGGCCGATACAACCGCCAGCTATGGGAAGACATAGCTCCCTACCTGCAAGGCCTGCCGGCCACGGTCCAGGACGAGGTGAAAGCTCTTCTGGCGGAAGGACAAAACTCCGCGGCTGAAATTATCGACTGCGCCATCGACGCAGCCATGACGGGATTCCGCCAGTTGGCAGGGGCTGCCGTGCTCCGCCGCCAGGGCTGGCTCAAGGCGACGTCTTTTCGGCAGGAGGTCCAATCTAAGGTGCTGGATATGCCGTTCGATGGGCAATTCCTCTTTGGGGAGAAGATAGACGAGGCACTCCAGGCCATCAAAAAAGACACCGACACGGCGAGGGCTCTGGGCTCCCTCCAGTCCCGGAACCAATCCTTTCGGGGAGGCCGCTCCAGAGGTCAGTACTCCTACAGAGGTTCCTACCAAAATCGGTCGTCCTATTCCTATGGCAACAGGAACCAACCCCAGCAGAAACAACAGTCCCGACAGTCATCCTATGGGAGATCGTCCTTCAGAGGCAAATCCGCCAAGAAGGGCGCTGGCGGCCGCCAGTGACCACTTACTCCAGCCAGTCCCACCACCGTCTCAATCCTTTCGAATTGGGGGAAAACTGACCCACTTCCTCCACAATTGGCGAAAAATCACTACGGATCGGTGGGTACTACAAATAATTCAATTTGGACATTCCCTCGAACTGGTCAACACCCCTCCCAACACCCCTCCACTGAAGCGTACTCACAGACACCTGCACCTCCTTCTCCAGGAAGTCGCTGCCATGTTGGTCAAAGGAGCCATCGAAAAGGTCCCGGACTCCCAGAAAGGGAAGGGTTTTTATTCCCACTTCTTCCTGGTCCAACAGAAAGGGGACAAGTGGAGGCCGATCTTAGACCTCCGGGCGCTCAACGCCTTCCTACGGAGTCAATCCTTCCGGATGGTCACAATCCAGGAGATCCTGGGTGCACTGGAAAGAGGCGACTCGATGGTCTCCCTAGACTTACAGGACGCCTACTACCATGTCCCCATCCTCGTCAGGCACAGGAAATACCTAAGGTTCGAAATAGCGGGCAGACATTACCAGTTCAAGGTCTTGCCGTTTGGCCTCAAATCTGCCCCACGTATCTTCACAAAGTGCTTGGCGCCCGTGGCTGCCTTCCTGCGACAAAGGGGTCACCAGGTGTTCCCCTACCTGGACGACTGGCTGGTGAAGGCTCCTTCCCCGGAGGACGCGCTGGCTTCCTTCAACGCCTGCAGCGCTCTTTTCCAACAGCTGGGTCTGACGATCAACCTCAAAAAATCATGCACTACTCCGACAACGAGGATCACCTTCCTAGGGGCAACCCTGGACACGGAGCATGCGAAGGCTTTCCCCTCAGAGGACAGGATCTGCAAAGTACTGTCTCTGGCCACGGCGGTGGCCAAGAAGCCTCGCATCAAGGTCCGGACGTTCACCTCCTTGCTAGGGATGATGTCTTCATGCATTCTCCTCGTACCGCACTGCAGGCTCCGCATGCGCCCCCTACAGGAAGCGTTGGCGAGACAATGGAAACAGTGTTCAGGCTCATTCGACGACATTCTCACAATCACGCCGGCCATCATAAAGGCCCTGCTGTGGTGGAGAAACAGGACTCACCTGACGGCCGGATTGCCGTTCCTCCTGCCGCCGGCACCACTGGTCATCACGACCGATGCCTCACTGGAAGGCTGGGGCGCAGTACTGTTAGACCTTCGAGTCAGCGGCAAATGGGACGCCCAGGAAACACAACTACACATCAACCTCCTGGAACTGAGGGCAGTGTACCTGGCTCTACAGGCCTTCCTGCCACGCATCGGCTCTTCCCCTGTGCTCGTCAAAACAGACAACACCACGACGATGCACTACCTGAACAAACAAGGGGGAACGCGATCTCTCTCTCTCTCACGAGAATCGCAAAAAATCTGGAACTGGTTGGTGGCGCACGGCCTCTCCCTCAAGGCGGAGTACGTTCCAGGGAAGGAGAACACTATCGCGGACGCCCTCAGCAGGCGGACCTCTCTCTCCCACGAATGGGAGCTCAACGGCGACACGGTGGCCCACGTCTTCTCACAATGGGGCACCCCGAGGATCGATCTCTTCGCGACGGCGGAGAACACCAAATGCCGAAGCTACGCAAGCTGGCATCCCCAACGGGGGTCGCTGGGAAATGCTTTTTCCATCGGCTGGTCCAGCGTGTTTGCGTACGCTTTTCCGCCGTTCCCGATGATACCGAGGCTCCTCCGGAAGATGAGGACGGAACCGTGCACGCTGATACTGATTGCTCCGTACTGGCCGAGACAACATTGGTTCTCGGATCTTCTTCGCCTATCCACCAGGCCCCCGATTCACCTGCGACAACTCCCGAACCTCTTGACAATGTCCGGAGGCCAGGTACACCACCCGAACCTCCGTTCGCTCAACTTATCGGCTTGGCTCCTGAGCACCTTGAGTTCGGGGAGCTAGACATACCGCAGGACTGCAGGGCAGTACTGGCCAAGGCGAGAGCGAGCAGCACGACCAAGACCTACTCGCTGAAGTGGAAGAGGTTCTGCGTGTGGTGTTCGGAACACGACTTACACCCGCTCCGGGTCACCCCAGTACAGCTGCTACCATACCTACTGCACCTGGCTCAATCGGGACTGGCTCACGCCTCCATTAAGGTTCATCTGGCTGCGATTTCTAGGTTCACCAGGACCCCATCGGGACCCTCCCTCTGGTCCAGTCGACTGGTGAAACAATTTCTAAAAGGCCTTTACAGATCCTTTCCGAGGCCTCGGAAAGTTCCTCCAACCTGGCAGTTGAACTTGGTGCTAAACCAATTGATGAAACACCCATTCGAGCCCATACACCGGGCATCGCTCAAGCATCTTTCCTGGAAAACGGCTCTCCTGCTAGCCCTGACGTCGGCCAGAAGGGTCAGCGAACTTCAGGCGCTGTCCATTCAGGAACCGTATCTCCAATTCAGGCACGACCGAGTGGTACTCAGGCCCAACCCTAAATTCATTCCGAAAGTGCCGTCAGACTTTCATCTGAACGAACCAATTGTCCTCAAGTCGTTCTTTCCGGACCCTTCCACGGCAGCGGAAAGGGCGCTGCATTCCCTGGACATTAAAAGGTGTCTCAAATTCTACTTGGACAGGACCAAAGACGTCAGGAAGTCTTCTCAACTCTTTGTAGCCTACAGCAACCCGAGAATGGGGCTGCCCTTGACAAAACAGAGCATCTCACGCTGGATTTCTTCAGCAATTGCTTTCTGCCATGATCAGGCCGGACGGCCTTTGACAGACCGAGTGGCTGCCCACTCGACCAGAGCGATGTCAACGTCAGCAGCGCTCTTCGCTGGAGTGACGATCCTGGACATCTGCCGAGCGGCGACATGGAAGTCCCCGCATACCTTTTCCAAGCACTACTGCCTGGACATCGAACTGCAGAAGGACGCTGCAGTGGGACAAGCGGTGCTGCGCCATCTCTTCCAATAAGGTGAGCCTTACCTCGTCCCGCCATCCAGGTATGCACATTCCTCATGGTTTTCTCTGCTATATGCATGACTGTATATTACCATGTTTCTCTCATGTTGTCTGTAATCTATGCAGGCCTGCTAGATGTGAGAATGTGCTTTACCACTATGCATGTATAACTGCTGGCTACTCTGATTCAGGCATGTGAATCTATGAAAGACACCCAAATACTGGATAAGAAATGCGTTACTTACCTGTAACAGCAGTTATCCAGTATTGGTGTCTTTCATAGATTCACATGCAACCCTCCCGCCTCCCCGGTAAGGACTCACGTACCTCTATGTCTACATTGCGACACCCTAGCTGGGTGCGTACGAAAATCTGAGGGACGGAGGCTCCTCCCGGGAAGGTTCTACAAGGAGGTCGGAGCTGATTGGCTAACGATGAGAGTTCGGTCCTTTTACATAAGGACGTGGAAAGGCCCCAAAAGGGGAGGCCCTTAGGCCTATATTCTCTATGTATGTCCTTAGGACATTACTTTTTTATGTACCGGAGGCTCCCGTCTCAGCGACGGGGAATGATTCAGGCATGTGAATCTATGAAAGACACCAATACTGGATAACTGCTGTTACAGGTAAGTAACGCATTTCTTGTCATTGATCTCTCTTTAATTCTGTTGCCCGGCGCTTGCAGGGAAACGCCGACCTGCAAAAAATAACACGCGCCCACGCCCCAGCTGTAGTAGTTGAGCCAACACACTGGAATATTGAAGAAACAGGCCACAAAAGTAGCCAAAACATATGGCAGCAATTAGCAGAGACTCAAGTTTGTGTGACGGCTTGGAGTCCTGTAGCTGGTATGCCTATTGCGCAGATCGAGTTTCCGTTTTATACTTGGTAAAATTCATGAAATGTCACAAATCAAACTCTTTACTTTAAAGGAGTAGTACATCTTCTCAACAAGGTCAAGAAGAAATGCCTCAGAGAAACCCCCGTCATTTTCGGATTCGGGCGTGTTTTTCTTTCTCTCCTTTTCCTATTGGCTGAAAGGTAAAATTCCAGCCAATGGGAAGAGGAGAGAAAGATAAACGAAAGGAAGTAAAAAAACACCCCCCTAATCCGGGCTTGAATGGAGTGATGCCCCTCTCCTCAAATGGCTGGCCTCCGTTTAGGAAGCCAGCCAATGGGGAAGAGGGGCGGGTTCAAGCCCCCATACTGAAAGACAAAATTTCTCTCCAGCGAGACTGCGCAAGCACAGCCTACACAGGCTGAGACCTAAAAAGGGCAAATTCATGTCATATTAGTTTGGAGACTTACCTACACATGATATTCTTCCTGAACGGGAGACGCTTCCTGGTGACATCACTTGCAGATTAACTCAAGTGCAGATCCAGGGTAAAAGAAACCATCACCCACATCTTCTGTTTTTGCCCTACCCTTATAAAGGGGCAATTGGCCCTATTGGGCCCCACCTTTGATCACAAGGGTGTACAAACCTTTTAGTACAGAATCCTAACAATCAGACCTTGAACATTCGCTTTATTTGAAAAACGACTTGGGCTTTGCAGCCAGACTTAGATGAAGCCTGATATAGATTGGGCACATTTATTCATTGTAACCACATCTTCTAAAGTTATTTTTTAACTACTCGACAATTTTATGTGATTATGTGATCAATACTATTTTATATTTGATCTGGGTCCAAAGTCATCCTAGTGACTCAAGACTGGTTCAGGAGACTTTGGTACCTGAAACGTCTGGGCACGAGCATCCATCCTTCAATCGGGATAACGCTTCAGGAGAATTTTCTGTCTCAGCACCAGGACATGGTTCTGTACCTTATCCTGCGGAATCTCCACCGCCATGCGTGGAGATTGAGTAGTGGCATATGACTGGATTCCATCTACCACTGGAGATGTAAAGGACATCTTGCTGCCAGGCTTTTCCCTAAAAAATCAATTTACAGCAAATGCTGGAAGAAATTTTGTGGTCTAGTGTGAAGTCTGTAAAACAGACCATAGCCATACTTGGAAGATTTATTATTTATTAGTCTTTGGCCCAGCAAGGACTTGCATTAGCCACCATTAGGGTTATTTGGCAGACTTTTCGACCTTCTTGCAATTACAAGCGTAACCGTTCTAATTTAAAATCCCATGTTGTGATGTGTTTTATTGAAGATTTGATACACACGTTCCCTCCCAAATAGCTTGTGATGCTACAGAGGGACAATAATTTGGTTCTGACTTTTGTCATTTGTACTCCCTTCAAGCCAGTGCCCAGCTGCTTTTTGCATCTTTTGACTCTAAAGACGGTCTTCTTTGTCACAGTCACTTGAGCTGGTTCTTTCCGTGCAACCACCCTACACCATCTTTTTTTTCCAGACAAACTGGTACTAACGACCAGGGTGGCCTTCTTGCTGAAAGTTGTGACTCCTTTTCACGTTGGTCAATCCATCACCCTCCCTATATTCATTGCCCCATCTTGACCTGGATCGAGGAAAGACTTCATTGGTTGGACCCCAAAAGAGCGTTGAGCTTTTACATCAACTGCACCAAAGAACATCAGGTGGACAATCCGCTTTTTCTGGAGTCCTTTGCATTATCATCTGCTACACCTTGGCTAAAAAGCAGCCTCTGGAATGACTGGGGGCCAATTCCGCCAAGGCTGCACGTCTGTTTTGGCAGGCTGAGTGCCTGTCAGTCTGTCAGGCTTCAGGCTTCAGCCTGGGTGTTGGTGCACGCATTCACAAGCACTACTTCCTGAACAGCAAGGTCCGACAGGCAGGACATTTCTCTTGTTCAGTTCTGCAGGACTTTCTGGTCTGAGTCCACTCAACAGATTCTCCAACTTCGAAGGTACTGCCATGGTATCAATTCTAAAGGTGAGAAATCGGCAGTTAGAAATATTCATCAGAAGAGCAAGTTACTTGCCTTCAGTAATGAGCTTTCTGGTGAAATCGGTATCTAACGCCAGATTCCTCACTGCCCTCCTTCCACCCGTTCTGTGAAGTGGCCTCTTTTTTCCATGTCACACGGTTTCTAAACATTAGATCTGCACACTTGTACCACGAAACGTTTTGAGCTATACTTCCGAGGTTGCAGAAGGAGTCAGTAAAGAAACTGACATCAGCACGTATTGGTGGCACAGATATGGGGCTCCACCCAATCACTTCCGGGGTGGAACAGAGTCAACACAGAGCATCATGCACCACATAATAGTGTGCGGGAATTATGCTGTGAAAGCTTCCTGATCCAGGTTGGCACTTGAGATATTCTAATGGTGAGGAATCTGTGGCTAGAGTATCCACCAGAAAGAGCATTACTGAGGATAACTTGTTTGTTTGGACTGCTGTAGAGCCATAATTTTCTTCGTTACGTCGGAGTTATTATTCTTTGTGTTGCTAGTCTATATTTTCAAAACCAATATTCACATTGCCATTTTGATGGTCCCTTGTTTAGCAATTGTGCAACTTGACTGAGAAACCCCTATACTGCAGTACGAGTGAGTATTCAGTGGAAAACATTCTGATAGGAAGTGGCCATAGTGTACCAATGCTTTCAAATTCCCACTGATACCATCATAGAATACCAGTGGTACTCTTTTATGCTATTTCATAAAGTACATTACAGAAGGCATAAAGGTAAATTGCAGGCAGATTACATAAGGGCAATAATTGAGAAAGCACACCCCCTCCAAAAGAATGTTAAGTGGGTGTCCTAACTTAATTTAAGGCTCGGTTATGCAAATTCAGCAGGTTCGAGGACGACTAGGCACAGACAAGCAGCTCTTTTAAACAGCCCGCAAGTGTTGCAAGAGCAGTCATGCCTCATGTGTCTCAGCCCTGTTCTGTTCCCTCATCCTATCCTCACCTCCACTTCCCTTTTTTGTACGGGTTCAGACCTGCATCAGTTGTCATGCACTGATGCAGGATGGGATTAAAAACTGTAACCACTGAGTCCTTGGACGCAAACAGTCAACAACCCACGCCATGCACATTTGTGCTTCTTTGGCAAAGCTGCTCCTTCTAGGTAGCAGATTTCTACTCCCTCTGAGGTAAACCATTCTTCAGCCCACTAGCAAACAGTTAATTGTACGTTCCCCTCGTCAGATTGGGCATGGAATGTGCATATCTCCTAAGATGCATGCCGTTTTTGTCTTTCTCCAGGGATCTTCGGTGCTCAGTCTGGATACAAGAGAAGAGTATGAGATTACTCTAAAATGTGTCTTAATGAGGTCATGCCACTAGTACACTAGAACATTAAAAGGGAGGGTAGAGAGCTGTATGTTTCATAACCAGGTAAATGTGCAGCATCCTGGCCCCTGTGTCGTTGGGTTAACACTACTTTTCAAAAGGATTGAAAGGCTTTGGGGTTGCAAGGAGCAACAGGATAACTTGCTGTCCACCCTGAAATGGCAAAGAAAAGCAGAGCTGTTAAGACTTTCTACACCAAGACTGCAGAGACAGGATGACGTTAAGCTTAAAGTGACTTTGCACCAAGATTATAAAGTGGGTCTGATCTACCTTAGTCATGCGACTGAGACCAAGGCGGTTAGCTCAACCTTGCTCACACTAGTATTGCATTGTAGAGATAATCAGTCTGCTCCGCAACAAGGTGGACGACTTCAACTTGCCCTCTACTAAGAAGTAGAAAAGGCATCAGTCAGTACATGTGCTGCACGAAGACGTCGGGGAAGAGTTGCATAGCCTGCAGATCGTGTCCCTCCCTTCCCACAGCCCTTAACTGCTAGTAGATGTGAAGCATCGGTCTATATAATTCCTGATCTCTTAATGTTAGACCCAATGCTGCTTAATTTATCGATGTGGCATCTGTGTAGCTTAGAATGAAGGCAGTGGAAAACCACTGCCTACGAGAGGCACAGCTATGGACTATTAAATGTCTCCGAAAATTTTCAACAAAACTCCAATGTAGTTTACACAAACATATTTTTTTATAAATTCTTATCAGTAATAGATATAAAACATTAACAAAGAAACACAAGTTATGCTTGACAAAGTACCGAATTTGTGTCATTCCCAACAATTCAAGCTGTATCCAAAGAACAAGTTAGAACATCATAGTTTTAGTAAATGACCATAAATGATTGTGCTGCCTATTACACAAAAACAGTAAAACTTCAATCCCAATGCATTTCGGGTTCTGCTGAACCCTTCTTCAGGGGATGTTCAATAGGCAAATAATAAACATATATTTCAAATTCCATGTGTTCCTCCTGGATCTACAACACAATGTGAAAGAGGATCAGTGAGAAGCATAGTTTGATGTCGGTTAGAACATGTGTACACATTAAGGTATTAATAGGATTTACACTCAGAACAGGAAAATTATAAAGGAAAGCTAAAGAAATGGAAAAAGAGGAAAATGTGTGCAGCCGACCCAGTGTTCCATGGTGAAATGACATAAAAGCTGGATCTGTACCGAGTCCAACACGTGAACACTCAAGAGCAAACTATCAGTGAAAAATGCAACTGAATGAGTGATGTGTCAAAGATGTGAAATGCCAAGCACGCCCCAAAACCACAAGCATCCCTGTGTAAAAGACCGTTGAATACCTGTAAAAGTAGCTTAATCGAATGTCGAAAAAGAGCTAAATACCGGAACAATACCGGAATGGAAGTACCAGAAACAACAGTATGTTAACCATCACACCCTTCAAACAACACAAGATACAATGTTCGCACCATCTGTGTAGCTTAGACAGATCAGGAGTGTTCTCTCTCTCCTTCCTGGTGTCCCTCCAACAACATAGGCTCTAATCAGCTTTTTTCTTTTTTTTCTATGCAGAACTAACAGTAGCAGACCGGAGACAGAAACGCGAAATCCGCCAGCTGGAACAGGAGCTGCACAAGTGGCAAGTCCTGGTAGACAGCATCACTGGTAATTCAAGTACTTGGGGGTACTATAACAGAATGTGCAGTCCCATAGGGTACTATCACTGCAAGTACAGTCCTTGAGGAGGTTTTCCACTGGTTGCAGTAGCCCCTAGAGTGCTGTGGAAGATCTGTCATGAACAGTTCAGCACCTTGGAGAGGGGGTTGGGGCAGCATGGGGCAGGGAGAGAAACATCTCCTAGTGGTAGTATAGGGATTTCCTACGTGGGAGGAGGTGGGTGCACTCGCACATAGAATCCAGTCCCTGCTGTACACTGTTGCAAAGAACCCTACCCCTAGGAGGTTTAATGATGAGGACTACATTATCTGGGAGCACAGTTCAATAGTATTCAGCTCACAGGGAATAGATTATATTGTGACTTGAATTCCTTCCTGGTCCGATGGGGCCAACACATTAAGTTTAGTCATTTGTAGAATGATCAGTCACAAAATTCATCCCTCGTTGGGTACTATCACAAGACGCTCAGACTATGTGGCCCTGTCCCAAGGAACCCAGCCCATTTGGAAGGTTGTTGACGAGATTCTGTCCCTGGGAGGTACTCTAGGAGGCCGGATCAAAGAGACTCCAGCCCCTATTTGTTGAGGGTGGGTAAAAGTGGTTTGGGTTGCTATGGAAGAAGCTGTCCCGATGTTATACTTTCGTAAAGAATCCAGCCTGTAAGAGACTGTGTCAGACCGACTGCTCCCTCCAAGGTATCCCATGGTAGCACCCCAAGAGTGAAGACATTTGGCCCGGCTGCTGAAGTAACATGTTTTGTAGCCAGTCCTGCATTTTCTAATGGCTTTGTAATGATTCATATTTCTCTCTCACAGGTATGAGTTCTCCAGACTTTGATAATCAGACGTTGGCAGTGCTGCGGGGTCGCATGGTGCGCTACCTCATGAGGTCTCGTGAGGTAAGCCTGTGATGCGATAGAGCAGTCTTTAAGAGTAAGGTAATATATCTTGCCAGTTGCCTGCTCTCCTGTTTTATTTTTTATGCCATGGCTTGAAAACACAAGAGGTAGCTATGCAAAATCCAGTTAACTGGGCATGCACAAGATAACAGCGAATACCAAATTAACCCATGATAATACTATAAGGCCAGAAACTTAATATGGCATGAAATGGACCAGCATTTTGCCCGTAAAACAGATTAAACTTTGAGCAAGGCAGCATTTTGGGTCTTCAATGAAAAGACAGGTTGGCTGTTGGAGTCTTTGAGATTCTTACTGTTGAGGAGAGCGAAGGCAGCTGAATGGGAATGAAAGCGATAATGACCGTGGGTGTCCGGGATGAAGTATAATTTACCAGCCAAACCCCAATTTGCAAATCATTTCAACCTGTTTTCCATACTGTAAGGAGTGCTCATTTCCCCTTCTGTCTTTCTGTAAAACAGTTCTAGGCAAATGCTTGCTCTCGTCTGCATAGGACGGGGCAAATTAAATATTTATCAACAGACCACTTACAGAGAGCTATTCATACCATATCTGGGAGTCAGCAGTGTTTGACCTCATTTCTCAATACTAGTGCAGCTAGTTTTGATGTACGCCTTCCAACTTATTTTATTTCTACAAACAAGGACTTTTGTCACTAGACCTTCAACAGGATCAAAATTTGGAAGGTTCTCCAGAGTCTTAGTGACACTGCAGTGAGAAAGGGGGTTGACCATGTGTGTAAAAGAGAGAAAGCTGCACTGATTCATTTCCATGAGTGTTTTGATGTCCACCAGTCTTCTGTGCACATGGGAGAAAATCAGAGTGAAAAACTGAAATAAATTAACCTGCACCTCTGCAGACATAATGTGTTTTTTTTCTATGGGCTTCCTAAAATTCCAAAATGGAGAATCTGCTCTTACTTCTAGACTTGAGCAGCCAGTCTCTTCATTCACTTAAGTTTAGCCAGAGGCAGTACACATTATTTGTGATCCAAGTACATGATCATGGGTTTCGTTTTAAAAATGATGCATTTGTGATTTCGGGGCCTTGCAAGTAGATGAAATATTTCACTCTTTATGAATACCAAAGAATATCCCATGCTGGAGAATTTTTCTGTAATGTTGTGTGTTGAAAATCTGTTATTAATCGTTACTCTTTCACTACTTGAACAAAAGTGATCTCTCTCCATTCACTGTTGTCTATTGGTTTATTTTCAAAGATACTATGCGACTCTCTCCTTGACTAATGACACTCTCTTGCTATAACCAAAATATTTCTCACTCATCGCACTTTCCATTCTTCACCATGTACTCCTCCTTGTTCTCTTTCCTTCTGTCTCCTTGTACTTTTAGTTTTTTCTGCCTTTTGCTCTTTTTTTCTCCACAACTCCCCCCGCCCCCCCCCCGCCTAATCCATTTGTCTTTCTTTGCTATTCTCACTCTTTAAATGTCTCCTTCTTTCCATCAACAGATCACTTTGGGGAGAGCAACCAAAGATAATCAGATTGATGTTGATTTGTCGTTAGAGGGTCCTGCCTGGAAGATTTCGCGGAAACAAGGTTGGATGATAAAACCCTCTGCCTCCGTATCCTTCTCCCTGTATAGCCCTTCTTCACTTCACAACTCTGTCCGCTGACAAGCAGTTAGCATTCATGTGCCCGTTATGGAGACAGATCACAGGACAATTCATCAAACCATTTTTTAGCTTTGGTATGAAGTTGTGTAATTGTCTATTTTTAACAGTATTTTGGTGTCTAATGCCAGCATAGGTTACAGTGACATCTTCAGATATCCCTCAGCCTCATTAGGAAAATCTCCTAAGCAAACAACTTGTAGTCCTCTGAAGCTTTGTGCAAGGGGACTAAATGTGTATGATAGAAGAACACACATACCTCAGCATCAGGGTACCGGTTTGGTATCTTTTTATTGTATGTCCCCTTCTAAACTTTGTAAGGAGGAATACTCTTAACAGCAGAGTCTGCTTTCCAAACTGGCTAAAGGAGGGATTTCTTCATGACGACAGGGTTGTACAGAGAAGCCTGTGTCAGAGCATTTTGTTTGTAGTGTGGGATTGGTTGTCACCCCTCTGCTATTGTCTTACTTACAGGTGTCATTAAGCTTAAAAACAATGGGGACTTCTTCATTGCCAATGAGGGGCGTAGACCCATTTATATTGATGGCCGTCCTGTTTTGCCTGGAAGCAAGTGGAAGCTGAACAATAACTCTGTGGTGGAGGTAAGAAAAACTTCATCTGATGTGTCTTGCTCTACTTCTTGTCTACCATCACTGTGCTACCTTCTTTCCTATATCTTTGTTCAGTGTTTGACTCTGCTCCCTGACTTCCCTTCAGTTTGGTTTCCTCCTGCAATGGACATTTATGTTTTCTGTCTTTTCTACAATGCCCGTTCACTTCCTTTCTCCTTCCTACTCCTTGGTGCCCAGATGTACTGCCTTTCTATGGCTACCATATACCTCCATGCCACTTCCAACCTTAAATCCAGTCCCAGGATTCCATAGAACATACAACCATCTGTCTGATAGAGACATCTAGTTGCAGATACCTTACCTTTGAACTTCCAGGCGTCGGGCTGGATCCAGAAGATTTTTCTTAGCAGTACCCCTGAGTGGTGGTAGATGGCTTCAGTTGACTCCTCGTGACGTTGTGACATCCGCGTCATATATAACCGCCACTCCAGCACGCTAACGTCTGTTCTTTTCTTTCCGCACCAGCAAACGCCGATCTGTTGAAGAGAGCTACCCCCTTTTATTTTTTGACAGACTTTGTTTGACTTGTTGTCGACTTCGTTGGTGTGTTTAGGAGAAGTGTGGCTCACTGGTTAGAGGAGGCAGACCTGGAAGCAGAGGTCAGCCCGGGACCAGGGTTCAATTCCCGGCTCGGCGGGTCTTGAGTCTTAAAATGTCCACGGACTCGACAATTCTCGCTCCGGTGCCTACTTGATTCACGGGTTCACACTCTGCGACTCTGGGCAATAGCTTGCTTAATCTCCACAACGGCCCCTCGCGGTGGGATGCCTGGCTTTCACCTTGTGGATACCCTGCCGGGGTTATCTCACAGGGGAATACCAGGACGGGTTCCCTAAGCAAGCGCTTAGATACTGGGTCGGTGATTTGCGCTATATAAATACATGTACATTTACAGGAGTAATGTCAAGCAAGAAGACTTCGGGGTTCAAGCCATGTGGTGCTTGTCACCGCGCCAGGTCGGTCATGGACCCCAATTTGCTTTGTCTCTGGTGCCTGGAGTGCGACCACGACTCAAAGTCGTGCTCCGACTGCCAGACCATGGCGCCGAAGGCTTTGAGGGAGCGGTCCCTAAAGCTTCTTTCGACCCGGCGTCCAGCACTGCGGAGGTCGCCTCATCTGTCTCAATCCCGGTCCAGGTCTCGGTCGAGAGGAATGTCAGAGGACTGCTCTGGTGAGTCGAAGTCCTCTTAGTTGAAGTTTTCCAAGTCAGGTAAGAGGCACCACAAAAACCACAAGTCGAAGCGTGTTTGGGCTTCACCTCACCAGTCTTGTGACGCAGCAGAGGAACCTCGGCGTTCGAGGCCCCGCTCTAAGGAGCGAATGCCTGGGTCGGCTCTGCTTTTCTTTCCCTTTCCAGGTCTGGGAGCAACCCCTGCCCAGCTGAAGGAGTTTTATGGCGCCAAGTGCGTCCTATTTGGGTGGTCTGACCCTGCCAGCGTGCCTTTGGGCCCCGCAGGCTCAGAAGACAGAGGAGCCCCCCTGGTACCTATGCCAGCGGCTCCGGCCCGGCACTACACCCTCCAATTGACCCGTTCCCGGGTCCGGACCAACACCGGTCACACCTCCACAGCGACCTTCCCCAGTGTCTTGTCCGGCGCTGAAGGTCCTCAGTGTCGACTCCTCAATCCTCATTCCCGATGAGACAGACAGTTATTTTATTTCTAGAACCAAGCCAAGACTAGTGCAGGTAAGTGAAAATATACTTTGCAAAATCTCATGCAGTGTTTTACAATTGAATAGAGGTTCAAATGCAGTTTGATGATTTACAGGTAAGTTGACAGTTCGGAATTTCTTTTATAGTTACTTTACAGATGACTATGTGCGTTACTTTTTAGATTACTTTTCAGATTACTTTTGCTAATCAGTGTGATATGCCTAGATATCACACAGACATCTCCTTGATAAAAGGTAAGTAATTCACATATGCAATTTATCAATGTATCATACAAACCAACTCCACACTTGGAACCATTTAAAAGAAAAGCAGTCACTGCAATCCTATGGGAGGAAATGGGGTTAACGGTTTGCAGGTAAGTACTTATTTGTGGGAGTAGGTATTCTGGGGTTAGAACCAGGGTTCCGCCAGGGTCGAGGATGCACTCTTAGAACTCCATCAGGAGCACTAGAGTGGCCAGATGCAGAGTGCTGAGGCCCATCACTCCTATCCTGTCCTCTCTTCGATGGCTTCCGATCGAGGCAAGATGTATCTACAAAACTGCCTGCATCACGCATAAAGCCTTGCACACGTCCTCCCCTCCTTACGTGGCAAACAAACTGAAATTGTCCGGAGGCTCGCGACCCTCGCGCAATGCGGAAAAGCTTCTGCTTGAGCCCCCGTCTTCAAAAGGGAAGGATCAATGGCACAATCCTTCTCAGGCAATGCGGTAAGAATCTGGAACTCACTTCCCCCCATTGCTCCGGGCCACCTCCTCTACCCGGATCTTCAGAGCTGATCTCAAATCGCTCCTCTTTCAAAGACTCTTTCAGAACGAATTCTTTCATGCTCAGGCCCCTCTTGCTAGTTCACTCCTCATTGTAAATTTGTATTTTTTTTCCTGTACATTCGACGGCGAACCACTTTTCGGGCAGCACATTGAAGACGCCCTCCAGGCGATTAAAAAGGATACCGACAACACACGTGCTCTTGGCACTCACACCTGCCCAGGCCCCTGAAGGCCTTGCTGGGTGCACCCCAAATCATTCTCCTCCATCTTGTGAGTTGCAGCCCACATGTGCCCCAGATTGCAGTGAGCAGAGTCCAGGAAGTGGTAAGGAGACAGACTAGTGCTGTCTCTTCCCAAGACAAAAAGTTGTTTAAAAAACGATTTTCACTTTCTGTGTTTACTGTCTATGCCTGTGATTGTTACAGTTAAAAATTGTAGTTTTAGCCTGCCTGTAATTGCATATTTTATCACCTGTGTTGTGTTTTAAGTGTGTGGTTTTCCCTGCCCATGATTGCCTTCATTTAGTGTGTTGAATTGTGGGATTTGCAGTCCAACCTCTGTAGTTTGTCCCTCTCCTTCTTTGGTGACAAATCTGTTTTGCCTCCAAATTTCTCCTTTGCTCTGTGCTTAGGCCTGTTCAAACTGTATTTACTGGGGCCTGTGCACTTCGTTTTTTGGCCAGCAGGGGCGAGTAAAGCTTTATTCAAACAGTATTGTTAGATTTCGAGTTAGTGAAGCCTTTACCTGCTGAAGTCCAAAGTTGTGGATTGAGCCTGTCTGTCTCCTAGGAGATTCTGAACAGGAGCAAGCAGCTTCCAACTCCCTGGACAGCAAGCCTTGTCTGAGGTTGCTGGGACCTTATATGGTGTGCTGGTGGTTGGCACATGTGTACACTGATTGGTGGTTGTATCTGGTGTTTCTATTGGGTTAGGGTTAATGTCCTCATTGGTTGGGTATTTGAGGGTTCTGATTGGTTGCTCGGTCTGTGATTCAATCATTGCAGGGTTGGGACTAGGGCTAGGATTCGGATTTCTATAGGAAGTAGGGACTAGGGCTTCCTATGTTATTGGTTGTTGGGAGTAGGGTGGGACTAGGGCTAGGGTTAGACCTTTAATTGGAAGTTGCTATTTAGTGCTTCTGGTGTGATTGGTTGTTGGACCAGTTGTGGGACTAAGAGTAGGGTTAGGCTTTCTATTGGAAGTAGGGACTAGGGCTACCTGTACCATTGGCTGCTTGGACTTGGACTGGGACTAGTGGTAGGGCTAAGGCCTTTATTGGACGTAGAGATCAGGGTTTTTGAACTGATTGGGTGCTTGGACTAGGGTTAAGATTGGCTGCAAGGTCCTGGTCTCCTATTGGTTCTAGATGTTAGGGCTAGTGTTGTGATTGGATAGTGTTAGGGCTAGGGTTCCTATTGGCTGAAGGGGTCTCCTGATTACTAGGGCTACAAAAAAGGCCAGGCTTAGGGCGTCTCAGCCCGGGCGTCAAGGCTAAGGGTGGAGAGGACAAGGGTAGTTGCCTGTTTGGGCCTGTTCGAGACTGGTCGGGACTAGGGCCAGAAATGCTGCCCTTTGTCTCATTTAAAAAAAAAATCCTTCACTCTTTTATCCCTCCACTATCCTTTTTCTATCAAAATTAACAGACTAACTGGAGGAGGAGGATTATTGGAATGAGGCACTGGCGAGTTCTAGAGGCGCGGCCATCTCGATTCGCCTCCGGCTGATCCAATTTAAATACTTACACAGAGCGTACTACACGCGGCAGAGGCTGTGGAGGGCGGGACTCATAGCATCCCCAAAGTGTACTAGGTGTGGAAGTGAGGAGGGTACTTTCCTCTATACAGTGTGGAGTTGTGGACGCCTGGACAGGTTCTGGTGCGGTGTCTGGAATGGCCTAGATGAAGCGTTGGGTTGGGTGCTCCAGCGCACGCCGCTCTTGGGACTGCTGCATGTGCTGGAGGGAGTGGGAGGCAACTTGTACAAGAGGCACTTGTTCCTATTGGGACTAGCGATAGCCAAGCGCGACATGGCTAGGGCCTGGAAGGACCCGCAGCCCCTGTCACTTCTTGCTTGGAAGAGGGGCCTAGGCTGCTGTATGGGGATGGAGAAGCCCATATTCCTGGCTCGCGGCTGCCCCAGCAAACATTATTTGATATGGAAGAGGTGGGCGGACTACAGGGGTATTTGGCTAGAGCCCCCGATAGAGCAGGATCCGGAACCAGAAATATGAGTGAACTTGTCGATCGGATGAGTGTGCGCGAGTGGCTTGAACAATCGAATGTCGTGCGGGGGGAGGGAACAGGGTGGGAGGGGAGGGGGCAGTAGTTGGGGGGGGGGGTTCAGGGGATCGGGTAGGGGGTCTAGTTCACTTTAACTGTTCCCATTGTTTCGACTACAAAAGCAATGACTGATTGTGGTACTGTACAAATGTATTGATTCTTGGCAGATCTGGGGTACAGAGATCTGTGGCTACTTTTGTGATCAGTCAATAAGTCTGTTAATTTTTTTTTTTTTTTTAAACAGATAACATGTTCACTTCTCAAATTCCATATTCAACTATACTAATATACTACCCAAATAACTGAATAACATATCTACTACTCAAATTACTTCATATTTATACTATACTAATTTTCAACACTAATCCTTTATGGGTTCCGGAGTGGCGTGCTACTCGCCAAAAAAGCGCTTCAACACCCATCAGGGGTAACAAGTGCGATATGAATGCAAATCTTTCTTCCCCTTTTATCCATCCGCTATCGTTCTCACTCCAAGTAACAGACTAATATCCACCACAGAATTTACCTCATATTTAACCATATTAATTCACCACTAATCCTTTATAGGCTCCCTGAATAGCATGCGTCAACAAGCGAGCGATAAATAAATACTAACCTTTGTCCTACTCTATCCTTCTGCTATCATTCAAAATCCAAATAACTGACTAACCTATCCACCACTTAAAATGTACTTGCATATTTCACTATACTAATTCAACACTAATCCTCTGTGGGTCCTGGAGTAGCGTGCTACCCGCCGAAAAAACGCTTCGATGCCTCGTCGGGGGTAGTAAGCGCTATATAAATGCAATTACAATACAATAAAATTACAATATATATATATTTATATTTTTATATATATACATTAACTAAGATTGATGTATAGTTTGCAATGTATAATTCTGGAATTACTGATATCTACTCTGATTCCAGCATGTGAATCTATGAAAGACACCCCAATACTGGAGAAGAACATAAGTTACTTACCTGTAAACTGTGGTTCTCCAGTATTGGTGTCTTTCATAGATTCACATACGATCCACCCAGCTCCCCTCAGAGGCTCCCCTCGTTTATTTGACTCTTATGACGCTCTTGTGCTAGAAAATCTGAGGATCTGATCCTCTGAGGAGAAGGTTCTAGAGGGTGCTGATGCCTGACTGGCTGGAGTTTGGACTATATCTAATGACTTGGACGAGTTATTAAAGTGACACGTTTTTTTCCTATTTATTGCCATTTTACAATACTTCCTATGGATTTTTGATTATCTCTCGTGGAGAGATGTGGCTCACTGGTTAGAGGCGGCAGACCTGTAAGCAGAGAACGGCCCGGGACCAGGGTTCAATTCCCGATGCGGCAGGGTCGTGGACCAGGGGTCAACGGACTCGATAATTCTCGCCTCAGTGCCTACTCTAACCAGGGAACACACTCGGTAACTCTGGGCATAAAGCTTGCCTCATCTCTACAACGGCCCCCCACAGACGCCGGGGAGTCCTGGTTTCACCCTGGAGATACCCAGAAAGGGACCATCTCAAAACCAGGACGGGTTCCCCAGCGGTCTGCAGCGCCAGGACACTCGGTTAGAGTAACAGTGCGCTTTACAAATACCCCACATTTACATTTACATTTATGCCATTGTTATACTATGGATATATTGCTATTTTATGTAGCGTGGGACTCCCACTTAGACGACGGGGAATGATTCAAGCATGTGAATCTATGAAAGACACCAATACTGGAGAAACACCGTTTACAGGTAAGTCATTTATGTTCTTTTGTTGTTCATGGTTGTTCAATGCATTTTAGGCCAAGAGCAAGATGGCCGCCGGGTAGGAGCTCCTTGCTAGAGCTCCGAGCTTGGGATATCAACTCTGGATTTAATCCCCGTTAGCACCCGCATCTTAGAGGACTCGAAGTTTCCTACAACAACAAGTAACTGGAGCAAGTAACTGGATGTAAAGCTATCTTTAGTACCTGTTTTGAGGACGGCTGCTCCCCAGGCGCTGGACATCGCACGAGCTGCCTTGAGATCGGCTGCTAAGCGGACGGCTGCTGTTCTGGCGTTGGACCTTGGAGGTGCTGGATTCCGGGATCGCCCTGTGGTCGTAGGAAGGCGCCCGTTCTGTACCGGACCTGTGGTGGTTCTACTGAGGAGCTGCGCACCGCTAGACATCGTTGGAGCTGCCTGTGATCGGCTGCTGCACACGGGCGCTGGACGTTGGTGCAGCTGGAGTCAGATATCGGTCGGAGGGCTCCCGTGGCCACACCGGACGGTTCTGCAGGGGAGTCCCGCACCGCCAGCCGCACAGCGAGTGCTTTACTGCCCGCGGCAGGGCTCCTGACGGTCTGGGGGCCTGCCCATCACAGCCGGAGCGGTCCTGAGGGGCGTGAGACGCAGGAGGGCTCCCGGGACTTCACCGGACTGGGGAGTCTCGCGTCGCTGGCCACCCTCGGAGCCTCGAGCCCTGTGCTTCCCGCGGAAGGGCTCCTGGCTGTGGGGGTCTGCCTGTCATCACCGGAGCGGCTCCACAGGATTCACGGCGGCGGCGGGGGGTCGAGAGAGGCCTCCCCCCGCCCGCTCTACGGCGGAGACGCGGGTTGTTACACTGATTGCCGCGACCAGCGGGGAATAGAGAAGCAGAGCCGCCGGCTCCACAGCAGTGAGTCGCGGCGGCATCGGAGCGCCGAGAGAGGCCCCCCCGCCCCCCCCCCCCCCCCCCCCGGCCATCTTAACTGAACGCTGGCAAATATCGGCGTTGCCCCGAGGCTGGGACTACAGAGCACATGCTCAATAGAAAGCTGGATAAGGTATTTACTTTGCCTTACTCGTTTTTTCTATTTTGTTTTTCATTCTCTAAAAACTCCTTTGTTCAAAATGGCAGGGGCCATAAAAATGAGCAATGAATCCCCTCCTGCACCGCCTGAGCCCACGAGGCCCCTCTACAGTTTCACCTCAGATAACAAAAACAGAGATAAGACTCTCCACAGCAAGCAAGACTCTGAGCCAGCCGGAATAGAATCTGAAACTGCTCGTCCCTGCTCTCAAAACAGCAACAACTAAAAGAGGACTAATGACGCCATCCCCCCTACTTTGGCGGCCATGTTAGACTATTCTTTCTCTTTGGCGGCCATCATGGACTAGACTTTCTGACTACTTTTGACTATCGGTTCAAACTTTCCTCCCATGCTCTAAAAGCAACAACTCTCAAAAGAAAGCTACCGGCTATATCACCTACCTCAGACTTTATATAACTATGTATCTATATAGACTTTATATAATAGGTATCTTTGTGTGATTAAGTGTCTGCCTTCTATTGCAGTATTATACTTCTACTGGTATTTTATACACTGTATGTAACCTGCACCCATTTTCACGTTTGCATCACCGGTAGTGCACGGATCGCTACCTCATATGCTACCGGTTGCTCACTAGTGTCATGTTTGTCTATTGCAGCCTATTGTTTGCACGTATATTGGTTCCAGTGTTTCTTTAACATTTTATTGCAGTATTATACTTACACTACCGATATTTTATACACTTTATGTAACCCGTACCCTTTTTCACTTTTTCCTCACCGATAGTGCACTGATCGCTACCTCATATGCTACCGGTTGCTCACTGGTGTCATATGTGTCTATTGTAGCCTATTGTTTGCACCTATATTGGTTCCAGTATTTCTTTAGTATTTTATTGATCGCTACCTCATATGCTACAGGTTGCTCACTAGTGTCATGTTTGACTATTGTAGCCTATTGTTTGCACCTATATTGGTTCCAGTATTTCTTTAGTATTTTATTGCAGTATTATACTTCTATTGGTATTTTATACACTTTATGTAACCTGCACCCATTTTCACTTTTTTCTCACCGGTAGTGCACTGATCGCTACCTCATATGCTACCGGTTGCTCACTAGTGCCATATATGTCTATCGTAGCCTATTGTTTGCCATGCCAATACTGGTTCCAGTATTTCCTTAGTATTTTATTCCTATTTGTATACTGTATACTCTGTAAGCTGCACCCATCTCTCCTTTATCCTTATTATGCACTGATTGCTACCTCATATATATTTTATTCAGTCCTGTAAGCTGCACCCATTCACTTTCTATCCCTGGATTACACCGACGCTACTTCTTACATTCTGTTTATTTTTTCTGGCCATTCACCAGTGTCACTTTGATTCCATTTAATTGATTGCTACCTCCTATATCTTGTACATTTGGTAAGCTGCGCCCACTCACTGTATGTCCCTGGACTGCACCGATTGCTACCTCCTTATATTTGACCACTCACTAGTGTCTCTCCTGTGCCATGTAACCTACGGTTGACAGTTGTTCTTTGTATAAGCGTATCCTCCCATACCCAACTATTCAGCCAGCACAACATGGAGCTCATCGGCAAGCACACATATAGAATCAACTACCCATCCACTCTCACCAAAAAAGCCGCTAAACGCTTTAAACACAATTTCCTGAGGTCCCACCCTGAAACCCCCTTTGCCGACACCTACTTCTCACCGGTCAATGGAGCCCTGAACATTGATATCATCTTCCACACCCCACGCAGAGCTCAATGGAAAAAAGCGTTCCTCACCGTCTCCACCACCAGGAAAACCGCTCATGGTCTAACTCTCTCCATCACGCCATCCCAACTCTTCCCTGGCAGAACCATCATTGCTATTTACAATAACGGGATTGTCCTAATTCAATCCACAGACAAGAACCTGGAACTACTAGACAACCTGTTCCCCAAGTTCAAAGAGCACCTTTCCAAGCCGCGGACCTCCACCCATGACTCCTCCAGCACTATCACTCCTGACGTCACAGCCCTCACCCACAACCCCTCTAACCTAGCTCAGCATCAGAACGACACGCACCTCACCTCTACCCCTAGCACCCTAGTCAATCAGCCACCTGCTGTAACCACCCCACACACCTCATTCACAGTCACAAATCTATCCCCCTCATACACTACCCCCCCTCTAACACTAACCCTTTGACCCCCTCACATAACACTACCACTCCCATTCCTCTCTCCCCTAACATAACTCCCACCCACAACCCCTCTAACTTAGATCAGTACCAGAACGACACGCATAGCGACAAATCCCACCCTTTGTCTCCCCCCACTCTCAGTCCCCACTACCACCCGCTAATTAACGAAGCAGAGCACACCACACCTATTATGATAACTCCCCCTCCCCATGACAGGACCATCCCCAGCTCCCCCCCCACTCTAAGCCCTCACTACCCTTCAGGCTCCCCCATCACCACCAACATACACTCCACTTCCACCCCGCTCTCGCCGCCCGCTACCAATGCCCTCCTATACGCCACCAACTTCCGCCGTACCTCATCCACTCCCATCGCCCTCATACCCTCTCTCCTCCCTAACACCAACCCGTACACCGACACCACGGAACTCTGCGGGAACACCAACCCACCCCCCCACTCGCACGATAATCCCCAGGTCAGCCACTCACCCATGACTCCCACCCCCAGCACCCACACTTATCCCACGCTGGACAAGATTATGTCCTCCCTCCTCCAGCTCAAAGCAGACATTCACACCATCAAAGAAGACATTCACACCATCAAAGAGCTACTCATCACACCCCCCAGACACACTTAACTCACCAACACCCCCCCTCTCAACTTGCCCTACACCCGGCCTGATGACGCTTCCAAGCTACACCCATCACACAGGACAGCGATCCACGCCCACAATCGCAACAACCGCACCCGTCGCCCACACTGGACAGCGATCCCTGACAACAATCGCAACAACCGACCCCGTCGCACATGCAACCCTCTGTTGGATACCGACACTCTCACCCTCCTCCGCTTCTACGACCCAGCTGCCATCAACCACCCAACCGCCTCGCACCTCCCCATTCCCATGATTCACTCAAATCCCTGTAGACCCTCCACACTAAACAACAGAATCTCCGTCTCGAATAACCTTAGGATAGTCCCCCTCTCTCTAGTACCCTTTACCTCCACTGACACCTCTACCTCCAATGCACTCTCCTAAATTGCAGATCGGCCTCTAGACACTCCTCCGCCATCGCCGACCTAATCCTAACATTGGACCTTGACCTAATCATCTTGACTGAAACATGGCTAACTGAATCTTCCACACCTATAATGGACATTCTGGTTCTTCCCAACTACCACATCATTAGGCTTGACAGGTCTGGCAAGATAGGTGGTGGAATCGCATGCATATACAGGAACAACCTTGCTGTTATGAAAGTCTCCGCATCGTCCCTACCCTCCCCAACTTCCTACGAATACATCTGCTTCGATATTATCAGTGAGGGCAAACCGACATGCTCTCTTCACGGCATTTACCACCCACCCAGAGACAACCTCTCCTTCGTCCAACAAATCATGGACATGATTTCAATCAACGCTGGACGACAGCTCACCCAAATATACCTTGGTGACTTCAACCTCCACTGGAACGATCTCAATGATGCGGTGGTAAATAGTCTTAAAAACTTCCTCGACGCACTGGACCTCACCCAAATATGCAACAGCCCGACCCACGAGAAAGGCTCTATCCTCGACCTTATCATTGCCAAAGAGGAGGCTATCCAACTTGAGTCTATCCAACCATGTGACTGGTCAGACCATCATATTGTCACATTCTTCATCAACGAAAAAGTCAAACTCAACACGGGTCAACCCTCCAGACTTAAAGTATGGAAAAGAGATCTGAAAAAACTCAACCCATACTCCCTACCCCCCGAACAGCCGCGACCTCCTGCTCCCTCCTACCGGCGCAACAGATGTCCAATCCTTGACTGACCACTATCTCAACGCCATGACCTCAATAATTAATGAGGCTGCTCCCATACAGCTAAAAAGAGTCTCCGCTAAAATCTCCAATCCATGGTACGACAGGAGTCTCAATGAAGATAGACGAGCCATGCGAATGGCAGAGCGCACCTGGAGAACAGCTCCCTCTGCACTGCACCTGAAAATCTCGAAGAAAAGGAGAAACGCCTACTTCAGGAAAATAAAGCGCTCAAAAGCAAACTACTTCAGCCTCCAGCTCGACCAAGCAAAAAACCGCCCAAGAAAACTGTTTGAGCTAATCAGAACACAAGCCAAGGAACAACCCCAACCTCTAAGTACTTCATGCGAAGCTCCCTCCTGTGAAGACTTCGCCGCTTTCTTTACCCAAAAAACTGACAACATAAAGAGTGATCTCCGCACTGACGCAAACCTCTTCGCCACACCCAATTGCATAACACCCTCCGAACTAAAAAACAATGCTACATGGTCTTCCTTCGACACCTACTCCGAAGAAGAAATAGGCAAACTGCTCAGCACCTTGAAACCTTCCAATCATCTCACGGATCCCCTCCCTGCTAATGCTGTCAAAGATTTCACCCCATTGCTCCTACCACTCTGGACTAAAATTATCAACACCTCGCTCCAACAAGGAACCTTCCCAGACTCCCTCAAAGTTGGACAAGTCACACCTTTACTAAAGAAACCCACCGCCGACCCATCCGACCTGAACAACTACCGTCCCATTACCATTATTCCCACTCTCGCCAAACTGTTGGAAAAATGCGCACAACTGCAACTGACTAAACACATTGATCAGTTTGATCTCCTCAACCCGCATCAATCAGGCTTCCGAGCAGGACACAGTACGGAAACTGCTATGACCCACATAATTGACGACGCCCTTCAAATCCTAGATCAAAATGATACCTGCCTCCTCATCCTTCTTGATCTCTCCTCAGCATTCGACACTGTTAAACATGAGAATCTACTCGATCTTTTGAACACAAGAATGTGTATATTGGGGACTGTTCTCAAGTGGTTCTCCTCCTTTCTACATAACAAAACGTAGGAATTCAAGAGTAACAACCGGATGTCCTCGCCAATACCTGTTTCGTTAGGTGGCCCCCAAGGATCCTCCCTATCACCAACTTTGTTCAACCTAGTTATGGAACCTCTCACTACCTTACTACAAGCATCCAATGTACTCTTTCACATGTACGCATATGACACTCAACTATATCTCAAATTACAATCCCCCAATGACATTTCACTCCTGAACTCAACGATCATAAACACCCAATCCTGGCTTGCCAATAATC
This sequence comes from Lissotriton vulgaris, assembly GCF_964263255.1. Lineage (NCBI taxonomy): Eukaryota > Metazoa > Chordata > Amphibia > Caudata > Salamandridae > Lissotriton > Lissotriton vulgaris. The sequence continues at coordinate 935,194,537 of NC_141685.1, forward strand.
ATCTCAAACTCAATGCTCTGAAAACAGAGTTCCTTCTGATCTTACCTCCCGCGAAGATCTCCACCACTCAAACCTGGCTTAAACAGCTAACTGCACTCAATGTCCAGCCCACCTTAGTGGATTCAGCAAAATCTCTAGGCATAACTCTCGACTCCAATCTCAGCATGCAGCATCATATCAGCAAGGCTACTAAAGGAGCGAACTTCCAAATCAACACCCTGAGGAAACTTAAACCCTTCCTGCCAGCCAAAGACTTCCAAACTGCAGTACAAGCACTAGTAATCCCGCCAATTGAATACGGCAGCATCGCCCTCTGCGGTCTCCCGCTAACTACTACTGCACCCTTAAGAGCTTCTCTAAACGCTGCAGCGAGACTCATCACGGGGTCAAAAAAACTCGCATATCTCCCCTGACTTGAAATCCTTGAACTGGCTGCCGTTTGAAGCCAGAATACATCTGAAAATAGCCTGCATGACAAACAAGGCTGTACACCTGAGCTCTCCCAGATACCTCACTCAGAAACTGTCAATCTCTGGCGGCTCTAGAAACACTAGAGGCACTAACAATCTTCTGCTAAAACCTCGTAGATTCCGGAAGGAAAAAACTTATAAACGCTCTTTCTCAGGAATGGCACCCAGGATCTGGAACTCACTCCCTCCATAAACCAGACTCATCTCCTCCTTCACACTTTTTAAGAAAGAAGTAAAAGCTATTCTCATGGCCAAATACACTTGACCTATTAATGTTGAGCTGTAAAGATTCTGCACCGATCTGTATTATTCTGTTCGATTCCTATGACTAGGTGTTGTACCTGTACTATTGGCTTACCTGACTATCTTTGCACACATTTATCTGTAATATTTGCTTTATTGTGGTATTGTTGCTACTTTACTCCTTAATGACCTGCTTTTCATTCTCTTGTTGGTATTCCCTGCATTGTAAAGCGCTCTGATATCTGCAAAGATCTTGTTCGCGCTATATAAAACTTTCAAAATAAAATAAAAATAAAATAAATCAATATGCAGGAGGACTCCCAGGCGAATATTACCATCAACATAGCAGACATTTAAGTAGCCCTCTAAAAGTTTAGAGATCTTTTGTTGCCACCCATCACCGTTATAGGCTTCTGACCTTGGGGGTGGACATTAAGATTTGAGTTACGTGTCATATTTTTAACTTATTAATGTTTTCTTTTTATTGTGTACTTTTATGGTTTTATACATGAGAACAGAATAAAGAATGATTTGATTTGAATAAATCACTTACTTTTATACAAAAAATCTTAAATATAGACACCTAAATTGAAGGTTTATCTGCTCCCAAAGATAACCTTCAAACAGCGGAGGGCTTGTCTTCTAATAGAATGTGTTTGTTCACTATTAGAGAGCCGTACATCTGTAGTGAACTCTAATGCTGAACAAACACATGGGTTTGCTATAAGAAGACAAGTCCTCTTCTTTTTAATTGTACTATGTATATGAAAGGTTGTCTTTGGAATCTGGTAAACCTTCATTGTCAAGCTGTGCCTCTTCTCTTTTCCACTATCAATGCCCAGCTCTGCTTTTGGGTTCACTCTTTAGGAGCCAGCTCTGCTTCCACTGTTCTCCCTCTTTTCCTGTCTTGACCCTCTGTAGCTAACCCTTCTTTTTGGCTCTTTATTCAGCTTCAAGCTCTGCATTCTCTTTGTCCAACATATATGCTAGATATTCTATGTTTCGAACACTAAGCTCTTAACTTTCTAAGTTATCTCCACCTAACATGGCGCCATTTGCGTTTACTCCCACTTCCTTTTCCAGTCTGCTTCATAATATGTACACCTCCTGGCCTTTCAATCTGACACGGGAAATAATATCCCCCCAGTTTTGGATCTTGTATAGGTTCAAACACTTGCATTATTCCCATTTTGGAATTCTCAGTCGAAATACTAGATCAGCATTGTTAACTTGCTTTCATGAAAGTGGCAATGCTCTGACTTCCATTCTTCCAAAGCCCATGTTCTCTACTGCACACTGCCCATAGCAAATTCAAAAGTGGTTCCGCTGTATTGCCTCATGTCTGGGCTGTTTGCCTCCATTCAAATATAGGATATGCTTACCATCTTTCAGTAGACCGCACATGCTCAGTCTACTATTTAGCTTCCATCCAGTAAGGTCAGAACTATGCTGATCCTCTCCCTCGGTTACCTACTAACAGATTATGCCTGTCTCATTACTTTTGCCCATTCTATTACATACAATAGATCAGAGCTGTAGATTCTTGTACATTACTTTGTCATACCTTCTGAGATTAACCCTCTCCCTGTCATTGTTTTCGTTACAGATAGCGGGCCTCCGGTTTGTGTTTCTAATAAATCAAGATCTAATTGCACTGATAAAAGCTGAAGCTGCGAAAATCAATCAGCAGTGACTGACTGAAGAGACAGGGGTGAATACCCCATGGACCATGACTGGTAAATCACCAGGCAACCTGTGGCCTTCCACCTTGGAGAAATGTCAGACTGGCTGAAGTTGGAGTGTGGTCAGAACCCACATACACTTAAAGGAGGCCAGAATGCTGATGCTGGAGCAAGGCTAGTCCGCTGGATACTGGAGTGAGGTCACACTACTCTCCTTCACTTTTCACAGCAAGGAGGAGGCAAACTACTGGATTACTCTGTGCTCCTACTTATTCAATGCTGATGGTCATAATTGTTAATACTTCACAGAGTTATAGATATGGGACACTGAGTGAAGGGGCAGTTGGGTGAAGCCATGCAGCTATATTATGCCCAATCTACTTTGCACTACGAGAGGCAGTCATATTGCCAAACATTGTCCCTCTCCTTTAGCGAGAGGTCACAATAAAAATCTACACTGTATTTCTCTTCACCAAGAACATGTAAATACCTAAGAGATATACGTATGGTTTCAAAGTACTCTTCTCTGCATATGTTTAAATCAACAGTTTTTAGGGGGGGTTCCTTTTTTTAAAATCAAGAGGTTGAGTTAAACACTTTGTGTCAGAAGTCGAAGATACCTCACACAGAATTGGTGCTTGTGTAGCAGTGGATAAAAAAGAAGAGTGAAGGCCTGTAATGACCAGAACCATATCCCACCCCCTCACTCCGCAGGTGGGGCCTGATGAGTTATGAGACTAAATTGATCACCCCTTGACAATTTCATGAGGTTCTTTGGTTTAGAGGAATGGGGTATCCCCTCCCCCCCCCCCCTATTCCTATGCAAAACTGTTGCTGGAATCTGATGTTAAAACAGGTGTCACCTTTGTCCACCTACCATTTCCCTTTCTCCTATTCGCCATAATAAAGTTTACATTGAAAAACTATATTGTAAATCGGATATAATTTATTGTTGTAGAAAATGTGCAGCATGTAGAAGTAAGCTTTCTTCTATGGCCATGGTGGTAATTGAATCTGTACATTTCTTCTTCCCTGCTGCAGATAATAAATTGTACCTTGTAACATTCATCCTAGAATGTATTATACAAATAAAATCTCTGACTACCACTAATGGGCTATTTGTGATGCACAAATCAGACTGCCTTTGCGGAATTCATTTCATGGGCTGACGACAGCTTGCACAAAAGTAGCGCTTCCTACTCGTCACACAACTGCAAAATGTTATAGAGACCCATAATACACTACAGGCAGTCTGAACTTTCATTGATAGTCTGTTAATGGGTATGTGTTTGGTGCACAAGTAGCTGAAGCTGATTTGACTTTCAAACCCCTTGTTTAAGTTGTTTTAAGCGGCTATTCATTCCTCGGTAGAGGACTTTACATTTGGTTCAACAGTGTGAGATTCTTGCATTACAGAATGAAACCTTCTTTCACAGAATTTAGTGGTTTTTTTTTGGTCTGATTATGAATACACTTCCACATTTTTGTAGGGGTAAAGGATCAAGCTGCTTTCCTTATTTTAACAACTGCACAGAATGTCTGAACCTTTGCCAGTATATTTTTGGACTATCTTTCACCGGGTTCTCCTGTACTTGTATTTTTAGCTCTCAAAATTCATGTTAGAGCCATGTGTGGCTGTAGATACACATGCTTTGAATATTCCTGCCATCCAGTATCTGAAAGAGACACGTTAGTGATAGATTCCTTACCTTAGAATATCCCCAGGCGTCAGACTGGATCCGGAAACTTTTGCGTAGCAATAACCCTGCGAGCCGGTAGGCGTCGCCTACGGCTCCGCGTCCGTCATCGGCGTCGTGAGCGCCGGAATGACGTCGGAGTACTTAGACGGCGCCCATGTGCGCTGACGTCAGTTCTTCTTTTTTTCCGCGCCAGCTAGCGCAGATCCGGAAGAAGCTCTACCCCCAGTCAATTTTTGACTGAACTTTTTGATCTTTTTGATCTTTCATTTTTGTCGAGTTCTCGACTCTATCGGTGCCAGGGATGCCCGGGTTCAAGCCTTGTTCGAAGTGCGATCGACTCATGTCGGTCACGGACCCCCCTCGCCGGTGCCTGAAGTGCTTAGGCCTCGACCACGACGATCGGACCTGCTCCGACTGCCGGGCCCTGACGTCGAAGGCTAGGCGGGAGCGGTCCCGCAAGCGACTCGAGCTGAGGCAGTCGGCCCCGCGCCGCTCCAGGTCCCGGTCCCACGGGAGGTCGAGGGACAGGTCGCGAGGTCGGAGTCATCGAAGCTCCGGAAGTGAACACCGATCGTCTGGTTCCAAGTCCTCAGGTAAGAGGCATGAGAGGTCGGAGCGACGTCATCGATCCTCCGACCCGCCCCGACGCTCGCACGATGCGGCCGGGACTGGATCCAGAAACTTTTGCGTAGCAATACCCCTGCGCGCCGGTAGGCATCGTCTGCGGCTCCGCGTCAGTCGTCGGCGTCGTGAGCGCCGGAATGACGTCGTCGGGGTACTTAGACGGCGCCCATGCGCGCTGACGTCAGTTCTGATTACACAGCTTTTCCGCGCCAGATACGCAGAGCCATGATAGAACTAACACTGGTGCCATGAAACTAGGGCCCTGAAAGGGGATGACCTTAACCCTAGATATCGGTTCGCAGAACGGGGAGGATGGGTGGGTCGGTAAGGAATCTATCACTAACTAATGTCTCTTACAGATATATCGTTACACAAGTAGTAACTTCTGCATCTGAAAGAGACACGTTAGTGATAGATTCCTTACCTTAGAATAGATACCCCAGCAATACCAACCCCGGTGGTGGGTCTGCGAACCAATATCACACCACAAAGTCCTGGAGGACGGAACAGCCAAAGAAGCCATCCCTCCGGACTTGACTGTCCAGGCAGTAGTGTCTTGCAAACGTGTGCAGCGAGGCCCACGTAGCTGCCTGGCAAATGTCCTGTAAGGGGACTCCTCGGCCCAGGGCAGTTGTTGTCGCCGTGGCCCGAGTGGAGTGAGCCCGCAGCCCAGCCGGGGGCTCCTTCCTCGCCATGGAGTAACATGCTTGAATACACAAGATGATCCACCTCGAAATGGTCCTCTTGTGTACAGCCTTTCCCTTCTTCGCGCCCACGTAACCAACAAAGAGTTGGTCATCCACCCGGAATTGGCGTGTGCGATCTAGGTAGTAGGAGAGCGCATGTTTTGGATCCAGACGGTGGAGCCTCTCTTCCTCTTTCGAGGGATGCGGAGGCGGAAAGAAGGTGGGCAAAGTGATGGACTGCCCGATGTGGAAGGCCGTGACAACCTTGGGCAGAAAGGAAGGTCGTGTACGTAACACCACCTTGTCAGGATGAACAGATAGGAAAGGTGGAGAAGAAGAAAGAGCCTGGAGCTCACTCACTCTCCTGGCAGAGGTGATGGCAACCAGGAAGGCAGTTTTCAACGTGAGAAGACGGAGAGGACAGTTATGGAGTGGCTCAAAGGGAGCACACATCAGATAAGTGAGAACAAGATTCAAGTCCCACTGGGGCATCACGAAGGGAACAGGAGGGAACATGTGTGTGATGCCCTTCAGAAATCTACTTACAATGGGGGACTTGAATAAAGAAGGCTGATCAGGTAGCCTTAAGAAGGCGGATAGAGCAGAAAGGTACCCTTTAAGAGTGCCCAGAGCAGAGCCCTGCTGGGCAAGGGAAAGAAGAAAGAGCAGCACTTCTGAAAGGGGTGCAGAGAGAGGATCCACAGCCTTTGCTGTGCACCATGCCACAAATTTGTTCCACCTGCAGGCGTATACCGACTTTGTGGAGGGACGCCTGGCTGCCAGAATGATATCACAGACTTCAGGAGGCAAGTCAAATGGCCTCAACTGCCGCCGTTCAATCTCCAAGCTTGTAGGTGGAGACTGGACAGGTTCGGGTGCAGGACCGTCCCCTGCTGCTGCGACAGAAGGTCCTCCCGAAGAGGCAGACGAATCGGGGGATCGACTGACATGCTGAGTAGCTCGGGATACCAGTATCTTCGTGCCCAGTCCGGAGCCACAAGGATAACCTGGGCCCGGTCGCGCCTGATCTTCTTCAGCACTCTGGGCAGAAGTGGTATAGGCGGAAAGGCGTACAACAAACCGCAGCTCCACTGGCGACGAAAAGCGTCTCCGAGCGAGTGCCGCCTTGGAAATTCCAACGCGCAGAACTGATGACATTGCGCGTTCTCTTCTGTGGTGAATAGATCTAACCAAGGCTCTCCCCACTGCTGAAAGAGACCTTGCGCCACGTCCGAGTTCAGACGCCATTCGTGATCCATCATGCACCGACGGCTGAGTTCGTCCACCCTGGCATTCAGAGAGCCTGCCAGGTGTTGAACCACCAGGGTCACGCCCTGATGTTCCAGCCATTGCCATAGGCGCAGAGCCTCCTGGCAAAGGGTCCACGACCCCACTCCGCCTTGTTTGTTGCAGTACCACATGGCGGTGGTGTTGTCGGTGAACACTTGCACTGCACTTCCCCGGACAGAGGGGAGGAATGCCTTCAGTGCTAGACGAATCGCCCGAAGCTCCAACAGGTTGATATGGAGCCGGGACTCCGCCGGAGACCAGAGGCCTCTGATCTCCGCCTCTCCCATGTGGCCTCCCCAGCCCTGGAGGGACGCGTCCGTCACAACTACGTGCTCCGGAAGGGGCAGGGAGAGGGATCTGCCACTGACCCAGTCGCGGTCCGTGAGCCACCACTGCAGTTGTCTCGCAGTGCCCTCCGAGATCAAGACATGATCCGACAGGTTGCCCTGATGCTGGGCCCACTGAAACTTCAGGTCCCACTGCAGAGCCCGCATCCGCTACCTGGCGTGACGCACCAGAAGGATGCAGGAGGCCATCAGCCCCAGAAGTCGCAGCGTCAACCTGACCGAGACTCGGGATAATGGCTGGAAGATGGGAACCAGAGCCTGAATATCCAAAACCCGCTGTTCGGGTGGGAAAACCCGAAACTGCGCCGAGTCGAGAACCGCTCCGATGAAGAGGAGCTTCTGAGAGGGACACAGGTGTGACTTCGGCACATTGATGGAGAACCCCAGCAGGTGCAGGAGGTCGGCCGTAGTCTGGAGGTGGCTGACGACTGTCTGGGGCGAGCCCGCCTTCAACAACCAGTCGTCGAGGTAGGGGAAGACTGATACCCCCTGCCTGCGCAGATGAGCTGCGACCACCGCCATCACCTTCGTGAACACCCGTGGGGCGCTGGTAAGGCCGAAGGGGAGCACGGTAAACTGAAAGTGCTCTTGGCCTACCATGAACCGCAGGTAACGCCGGTGGGCCGGCAGGATGGGGATGTGGAAATAGGCGTCCTGCAAGTCCAACGCTACCATCCAGTCTCCCGGGTCCAGGGCAGCCAGGACCTGAGCCAAAGTCAGCATCTTGAACTTCTCCGTCCGGAGGAAGCCGTTGACGTTCCGCAAGTCCAAGATAGGGCGTAGGCCCCCTTTGCCCTTCTTGGGCACCAGAAAGTAGTGGGAGTAACATCCACACCCTACTTCTGGCCCAGGAACGCGCTCGATGGCCCTCTTGGCCAAGAGGGCCGTGACTTCCTCTTGCAGAAGTTGCAAGTGATCCCCCGACACACGGTGGTATTGCGGTGGCATGGATGGAGGGGATGCCTCGAAGGGGAGGGAATAGCCCCTTCGGACAATCTGCAGCACCCACCTGTCCGAAGTGACTGTGTGCCAGTGGGAGAGGTGATGGCGAACCCTGCCCCCCACAGAGGTCACATGGGCCAGAAAACTCGGACTAGGAAGGTTTTGAGGCAGGTGCTGCTGAGGGAGGTGTGGACTGGCCTCGCTGCGGTCCCCGACCGCTGCCACGGCGGTTTCCACGTCCGCCACCGCGCTACTGGACATTCTGCGGTGTGTGGCTGACGGTACGTGGTGGGGCGCCCCTTCCGTGGCCACGAAAGGAGCGAAAGGCACCCGTTTGCTGGCGTGAGGCCCAAGGACTTGGCCGTAGCCCTGGAGTCCTTGAAACGTTCCAGCGCATGGTCTGCCTTGTCGCCGAAGAGGCGACGGCCATTAAACGGCATGTCCAGGAGTGTGGCCTGGACATCGGCCGAGAAGTTGGCGGACCTCAACCAGGCGTGACGTCGAACCGCCACCGTCGTTGCCATCGCCCTGCCCAGTGAGTCCGTTGTATCCAGCCCACACCGGATAGAAAAGCGCGCTGCATCCCGGCCGTCCGCAAGGGCTTGGCCGAGTTTAGCCTGGACCTCCTCCGGGCATTTTGGCAGCACCTCCGCAACCGTGTCCCACAGAGTGTGGGTGTAGCGGCCCAAGAGACAGGCGGTATTCACAGACCGCAGCCCTAAGCTAACAGACGAGAAAACCTTCTTCCCGAACTGTTCATATCTCTTGGATTCCCTGTCGGGCGGGGCCGACGGGAATGCGGTCTGGGAGTTTGAGGCCTGGATGACCAAACTCTCGGGGGTGGGATGGGTGGACAAAAAGCATGGGTCGCCCGGGGCCGGGCGGTAGCGTCTGGCCACGTTCCTATCCACAGGCGGGCCTGTGGCGGGCTTGGACCATGTGCCCAGAAGAACGTCACATAAGGCCTCATTGAACGGCAGCAGGGGCTCCACGGAGCTTGACTGCGGTTTGAGGACCTCAGTGAGGAGATTAGTCCTCACGGCCGCGACGGGGAGCTTAAGGTTTAAGGCCTTAGCTGCCTTCGTCAACACTACGCTATAAGTAGAACCCGCCTCCGAAGCCACAGTCGGACGCCTATCACATCTGGAGCACTTGAGTCACGGGCCAACTTTCAATATTGCCGCGGCTCCAACATGTCCCCTCGCTTGGAAGGCATTCCCGCTGTAAGAACATTTCTGTTGGAAAAAAAGGAAACTTTTCCCAGCAGGAGTGCGCTTCCACACAAGGGAGCGTCTAGAGTTAAACACACTCGTAACTCCAGCAATTCTAAACTTCCCCACATACAAGTGTCTATTATTTCAAACACGCTTCAAAAAACACAAAATAATAAAACTTGAGATCCAAAACCCTTCCTTTGAATGGTGACCCGTCCCAGTGATGGCATTGCTAGCGTATAGTCACCTTTGTTTATTTTTGTTTAATATGTTAACGCATGTATTCATTGCATATATGCGAGACAGCGGGAGAACCAAGGACTCTTGTTAGCCATCTTGAGAATCTCTATTGACAAGACAGCAGCAGCGGTAATATGGAGATAGTGACCCTGAAAGTGAAGCAAACTAGTCTTTTCATTTATCCCGGTTTCAAATCTTTTCCAAGCATAAAATGGGTGAAAACACTTTCGTCGCCCATGGCCCTCTTTCTGCCGGCGGTGGCCTGTCTTGCCCGTCAGCTGGCTGCTCGCGGGTGAGTCTGAGGCAGAAGCACTGGTTTTCTTGGCAGAGGGGGTTGAAGAACAGGGGCAAGGGAGGGGAGGGCGGGGCATGACACAGCTGAACATCGCCACGAGGCGCTACAGATGCATCGCTCTCACAGCCATATGCTTGAATTTTATTTTCGTGCATTGCACACGTCGCTTTAAGCTAATGTCAATGTACAGATCACACAGTTGAGCCGTTTGGGAATACAAGTCTAGCAACGGCATCTTACACCCGCTCAATTATACAACCCAGGATCGTGCACACGAAGACGCAGGGTAAAACAGAGGAAAGATAATAGAGAGGAAACTCAGGGTAGGAACTCAGCAAGAAATAGCATTTGAAGCACCTCAGAGGCATACCTCTAACCCTCCGACTACAAGTGGGGGGAAATCGCACAATAACAATAAACACGTCCTCAAGCATTATGACCCTAGAGTCGCTGTGATCTCGACCAGTTCGACTGCCTTCCAAAAAGCCTTGTGCTGTTTGATGTCATGTAAATATATATCTTTTATCCACATACACCGCACTAACTTTCTCAGGGAACCAACAAGGACGGCACCGCAAAGGCAGCCGCATGTTTACTTTCGCATCGCGCTTTCACTTTAAGTGAAATCGCAATGTGAAAATAAACACGTGGCTGCCTTTGCCAAAGCAGAGTGAGAAGAAAAAAGTGCGTGGGGACAAATAAAGCAGACAGTGTCATGCCGCGGGTAAAATATCAAATCCCAGTGGGCGTGGCCAAAAGGAGACAAAGAGGGACTAAGAAGCCTCCTTTACAAGGAAAAGCCTGCATTTTGCATTGAAGATGAAGAAATCCAATTAGAAAGATGGGCGGGGCTTCAACTCCACCTCCTAGAGCTTCGGAATCTGAATTGATTCCAAGAAACTCTCGAATGCTAAGGGCAGCGCAAGCGCTGCTTTCGACAGCCGAGACCTAAAAAGCTACAAAAAATGGGGCTCATTGGTCTCAGTATTATTAGTAAAAAAGGAAATTCCTTAGTTTCAATTTGTTGTTTTAGAAGCCAATGGCATCATGAGCCTTAGAACGAAAGGGACCCTGTGCACTTTGCACTATATACTGCACATCCCCTCGCAGGGACGTTCATGCGAGGCAGCAACCTGGTATATAATGCAATATGCACAGGTTCCCTTTCGTTCTAAGGCTCATGATGCCATTGGCTTCTACAACACATTGAAACTAAGGAATTTCCTTTTTTACTAATAATACCGAGACCAATGTGCCCCATTTTTCGAAGCTTTTTTACATCTGTCTACACATAATACTGGTACTGTTGACATTGTCACACCATACATGTGAGTAGGGTAGGGATCTGTGTACCCGTCCTGAAGAAGAAGCAGCACGCTTCCAAACATGTTGACACACGCAGGAGGTTTTGTACATTAATACAACACACCTCCAACTCGCACTTTTTTAAATAATACCGGCACCAAGGCTTATTAAAAATTTTCAAAGTAGCGCGCTGTGTTCTGTAGAGGGATATGAAGACCCCTATGATGAAGCATGACACCAAGGGCCCTTTTGGTGTGTGAGGGGTATTTAAGAAACACTATGTACTTCCCACCAATGTAGGAACACACTTGACCCATGATCAAACTTCATTGATTGCAATCTCCCTTGGGTGGATCTTTTTGATAATTGTAAGGGTAGGCTGTATCCACCCCAGGTGTTCGTGTAGAACACAGACTCTCCACTCCCTCCTTTGTTTTCTTCTTTATCAAAGCGAGTACCCTTCCTCTGTGTCACCAGACACTCAAATCACTATAGATCTGCTCCATCAACTATGGGTTAGCATCAATGTACAAAAATTCCATCTGCAACCTTTACAGGTTCAACCGTTTCTGAGGACTCTTCTCAAAACCCAAGTAGATTACCCTATACCAATGCAGCAAGGATTAAACATTTTCAGACACTTCTACCTCAATTTCAAATCAGTCAACAACTAACAGAGCAGTTATGCGTCTGCTGGATATAATGGGCTTGTGCATCGCCATAGATTTACATACATGAGTACACATGCTTCCATTGCAGGAATGTCTAGCACGCCAGTGTCCTTAGTCAAAGGGTCAGTTAGTAGATCTAGTGTTGATGGACACTCATCGCTCTCTGAAGTGATGGAGCACACAAAACCTATTAAAAAGGAAGCTGTTCCTCGACTCTGTTCCCCAGATCGTTCTGACAGCGGACACATCGCTCACAGGATGGGATGCTCATCTACTGGAACTCACAGCTCAGGGTCTCTGGGCCACCAAACACCGGGGTCTCCACACCAACTACCTTGAGCTTCAACCTGTTCACCTAGCATTGAAAGCACTCCTACCTCACCTGATAAGCAAGGCTGTTTTAGTCCGTACAGACAATATAAAAGCCATGTACAATGTACAAAGATGGAGAGAACACACTCTAGTTATCACACCTATCTCAGACCATTTGGCAATACAGCACAACATCCTCCCAGGAACAGACAGAGTCTTTGCTTACCTCCTCAGCAAGATGTGTCAACAAGGCCACGAGTGGGAACTCCACCTCCAAGTCCTCCTCCCATGTTGCCACAAGTGGGGGTTTCCACAGCTAGAACTGTTAGCAACTGCAGACAACGCAAAATGTCCAAACCTCGCATCCAGGTTCCCACACCCATTCTCCAAAGGCAATGCTCTATGGATGGATTGGTCAGAGATATTTGCCTATGCTCTGCCTCTCCTCCCCTCTTCCGTTTCTGGTTCGGAAGCTCAGGCAAACGTCTGACCCTCATTCTGTTAGCTCCCACTTGGGCTCGCCACCGATGGAAATTACCCCTTTGGAGCTGAAATCTTCAACTCTGACAGTCAAAAAACATCGGTCCAATTTGCCACCGAAACCTTTGACGCAGTAAGAGAAAGAAGAACTCCGGAACCGATTCTGGACATTATGAAAGAGAAGTTGGACCCTAAACAAAAACGTCTCTATACTAATCCAGATACTGGACACATTGTAGCTAAAGATGATATGCCTTCCAAGAAGAGAACTGTTCCTTAGAATACAGATTACACAATTCCTCTAAAGACAAGCATTGAAAATGCAATAGGTCTCGCCTTTGATTAAGTTAAAGCCATTTGCTTTGCTAATGGTATTGTATAGCAAAGCAAATGGCTTTAACTTAATGAAAGGCGAGACCTATTGCATTTTTAATGCTTGTTTCATTTAGTAGTTTTATAAAGCGCCGAGTGTCACCCTTCGGGTGCTTTGAGTGCTTGGCTCAATGTGTCTGTTTCGCGCAGACTCTGAGGCTCGCTAACGTGAATATTTGAGAGTGTTAGGTTCGTGGACCAGTGCCCACAGGCTACCGTAAAGTATTCCTTCCCACAATGCACCTTGGCTGTGGACCTGCTAGCTCCCAGCCAGCCCTCAGTGCACTGACAGTCCCACACAGGTGTCCGGCCTGGGGCGTCAAGGGCTGTAATGAGCACCTTGGCTGCTCCAGGGTGATGGTCCAGCTATTAATTGGCTATTTCCGAACTCCCTGGAGGCTCCTCGGGGGTGTTTTCAGCTCTAGGAGCACACTGCAGGTCTGGGCGCCCATCTCTACACTGGCCCAGCTATTGTCTATTTCCTACCTCCCTCGAGCTAAAAAAAAACCTCTCCAGGGGCGCCTCGCCTGCCACAGTGCAGCTCTAAGAATCCATCTTTCTGCGGGCGGCACAATATAGAAACCACTAACCAGCATCTTCTGAGGCAGGTGGAGATCGAGTGGTCAGTGACAGGCCAGACTAGCGCCCTGAAGAGCAGGATCTGGCATACAAGCGCTGGCCCTGGCCTGCTCAACCAAGACTCCTCTGTTTTCACTGACAATTGTTGGCGTGATTAACAATTAACACTTTCGAGAGATCGATAGTAGTTTAAACGGAACCGCGGTAAGATCTAGCTCTGTCTAGCACGCATGGAAGTAGGGTATTATACAGCAAGGAAACAAAAAACCACGGGGTAAACCAGGCAAAATGTGTAACGTGTTGTGCAAATAAAAACAGCATATAGGCACATTCTAGCATAAATAATATCTAGCAATTTTGGTATTTTAACATACATCGATAGCACGGAACAAAACGGTTTCCAACGCTCAAAATAATACGTAGGTTTGTTTGCCAAGAAAAAAAACATATATAGGAAAAACAGTGTCCCACTGGGTATCAATGTCAAAGACAATTTAAATTTTGCATACAGTACGTATTACAGAGAAGGAATACCAGGGAGTCTCAGTACATTTGTGAAAAGGTTATTAATCACCAATTATGTTGAACATGAAAAGCACAGTTGAAATGCAGCACTGTACATGAAAGACAATCATGGAGCAACCCAAAAAGGCACTTGGTGACAAGGTGATGACGAAGTGATAGTGACAACGCAAGTGAAGGTGAAAGACAGCGAGGTCGGCGCAAAGTGGTAAAAAACAATCAAATATAGGCTTTTCCATTGAATATATAAAATAAACAAGTTCAATTTGGCAGAGTGATGAGCCTATTAATAGTGCGCCATGAAATAGCGCTGTGGTTGTCGACGGCGTTTCGATCCTCTATAATTCGGGATCCTCTTCAGGACAGGGTTGGCGTTGAATTGGGGTGCTGCATGGGAAAATAATTAATTTTAGGAGATCGGGCATGAAGAGGTGGTAGCTTAAAAGGTGGTAGCTTAAACAAGGTTGTGGCTTAAAAAGGAACACGAATGTGAGTCGGGTGATAGGGCACTTCACATTTAACTAGAAATAAAGGGGGGGTTCTAGCAGTGTAGGCGGTGGTAGGTCGCATGCAGCTCTAATGAGTGAGTAGGGAAGGTTGGGCTAGGGTGGAGGGAATTAGGGGAGGAAGAGGGGGGTGGTGGTTCGCAAACCTGAGAACTGGAAGCGCTGACAGAATGGAGGTCAGTCGTCCAAGATTGGTGGGTCCAAGTACTCGGGAGCGAGTCAAAGATCACTGGCGGGTGGTCCAGGTCTCCTCTAGTTCTGTCGCTTAGGCGCCTAGAAGAGTGGTTTGAAGAAACGGGTTAAGGCGGGTACTAACGGGCAGTTCAAGCGAAGTCCGATATATCCGCAATGGCGGTGGCTCGGTGGAGCAATGGTGGATTACCTGGGTTGATCTGGGCGGAGGGGTCAGTCATCCACAAGTGGTAAGCCTGGGTACTCAGGGGCAAGTCTAAAGATCACTGCCGGGGGGTCCAGGTCTCCTCTAGTCGAGCTGGTGGGGTGCCTAGAGGGGGGATTGGAGAAATAGGTTAAGGCGGGTGCTCTCGGGCAGATCAGTTGAGGTCCGATATTTCCGCAATGGTGGTGGATCGGGGGGAGGGCGGGGGTGGGCGCTAGTAGGTTACCTGGGTTAGTCTGGCATTGAAGGCGATTGAATCCTAGGCGGTGAGGGCCCGCGCACAGTAGCGGGTTCACTGTTGTTGTCAGAGGGAACCAGGAAGTAACCGAGGTAGGAGGCGGGGCCACAGGGTGTGGGGGCGGGAGGGGGAGGAGAGCAGCGGTGGAACAGTGCCCATTGGTTGAACCTATTGGTATTGGGAGGGATCAAGGTGGTGTGGTCGAATGAATTAAACAATTTGTACATTTCATAACCGCAAACGAGTTACATTCTAGTTATAATTCACAACAAAAATGTACAGGGATGCACAGGAATTGGTGTATGGTCTAACCAAAGCGCAAGATTTAAAATACATTTTGTGAGCAAGATCATTGATGGATCATGGTTTATAAAATTACACAGTAAACGTTCAAGGCGCATGAATGCATGAGCCCTAACAATAGTTCTAGCATGGGTGAACAGTAGAGGTATGACTGGGACCACATGGGTTAGTATGTTAGTTTCAGTGTGGGGAAAGAATAGGTACAGAGTAAGGTTGATAGGTCTGCATGGAGGTTCAAGTGATAACCGTGCTACTCCATTCATCAAGAGTGTTCAGGCCCCTATTTACGGAGTCTGCGAGTGAGATCCATTTGCATTCATCTCGGTTTAGGAGTAAGTTTATGTTGCCACCTCTGGTAGGGAGTCTGAGATGTTCAATTACCTGCCACCGTATATCAATGTCCCTGTGGCCTTTTTCAATGAAGTGTGTTACAAGAGGGGCTGAAAGAACTTGGCAGTTAATTCGGCTCTTATGTTGAATGATACTCTGCTTCACCATTTGGGTGGTCTGACCAATGTAGAGTAGATCGCAGGGACAGCGAATAGCATAAATTACGTTGGTGGTTTTGCAATTGGTATGGCATGTGAGTTCATGTCTTTTCTCGTTGTATATAAACTCTTTTGTGATGCTGGTGAGTTCACATACACTACATCCTTGGCATTTAAAATGTCCACGGATTGGAGCCAAACCCCAGGCAGATGTGATACTGTTTTGGTTTTTGGTTGTTTCTGGCCATGTAATGGCATGAACCAAATGATTCGCAATGTTGTTGCCTCGTTGGTATGAGAAAAGAGGTGGGTCCCGGAATTGTTCTTCGGATCTTAACACAGTCCAGTTCTTTTTGATAATGGAACTTACTTTGTTGCTGTCTGGTCCAAAGGTAGAAACGAAGGGAATTCTTGTCATTGGTTTCCTGGTTTTAGGTGTTAGTAAATTTTCACGGTGGTAATACCAGGCACGTTTCTTAGCTCTGGTGACCAGTCTGCGGGGATATCCTCTATGTATGAGTTTGTTCATCAAGATGTCTGCTTCGCGGAAGTAGTCTTTTCTCCATTTACAGTTACGCCTGATACGTAAAAATTGGCCGAAGGGCAGACCATCTTTGAGACCTCTGGGGTGATGACTTGAGTAGTGTAGCAGGGTATTCCGTTCTGTGGGTTTCCGGTAAAGGATGGTGCCCAACGGTCCTTCCTCGGCATGTATAATCACATCCAGGAACGGTAGATCGTTTACTTTATATTCACTGGTGAAGTTCAGATGTTCTTGACTGTTGTTGAGCCACTCAATGAAGGGTGTTAAATCATCGGAGGAGCCATGCCAGAGGAGGAGGATGTCGTCAATATAACGACGCCAGAGGCCCACATGTTGGAGGTGAGGATTGGCCGGATTGAGGATTAATGATTTTTCCAGGTTGTGTACATAGAGAATCGCAAAGTTCGGCGCAAAACAAGCGCCCATGGAGACTCCTTTGATTTGTAAATAGTATGTCTCACGATATAGAAAATAATTATTTTGTAAGGCGATTCGCAGTAAGTCCATGATAAATTCCATTGGGATTTTTGTGGGTTGTGGTCTAGTTAACAGTAGGTCATGGATGACTTGGAGGCCTTCTCTGTGAGGGATGTTGGTATATAGGGATTCTATATCCAAACTAACCATGAGTTGAGAGGTAGTATCAAAGTCCTTATCCTCTATGGTAGTGATGAGATCCATGGTATCTCGTATGTAGGTGTCAGTTAGAGGGACAAATTCCTTTATAATGGCGTCGATAAATTTGCCCAGGGGTTCGAGAATTGAGCCGCAACCGGAGACAATTGGTTGACCCGGAGGGTTGGTTGTATCCTTGTGGATTTTCGGCAGGACATAAAGAACTGGCGTCCTGGGATTAGAGTTATTTAAGAAAGCATGTTCTTTTTTGGTTATAATACCAAGTTCTCTTGCTGAAGATGTCGTTCTGAGTATTTTAGATTTTATGTTTTTTTATGTTACAACAAAATACAAAAGGACATCAAATTTTACAAAGTGGAAAATACATATCCTTACTTGAACGAGGAGTTTTTCAACACCCTATATTATCCACCAAGGACACGCAACTGGGGTAGATTCCGGAACAACCAAAGAATCACCTTTTCTGACTCATCTAACACCTCAGCAGAAGAATCAGACCCTGGAGCATCCACTTCCAGTAACAGACCTCAACCTCTCCTACCCCTGGTTTTTTAGGCCGGGGCCGCGGCCGCGGTCAACCCCCTCCTCAAAACCGCCAAACAAGAAACCGACAGTACCAACCACAACTCCCAGGAGAACGACAGACCCGGAACAGGTTCTACCAATGGGGTCAACCACAATAAATAGTGGCAGTGCAACCAAGGACATTGACCTTACCATCCCTATATTCAACTTATCTAAGCACGCATTGACATCTGATGAAACAAACTTACTGTCGAGGGGCTTGTCCTTTGTCCCCACAGAACGTACCAATTTCCTGGATCTTCAATCTGACCTGCTTAAATTCTTCAGAAGAATACGACTAAAACATTTTTTCGCGGACAAGACAGAATCAAATTATCAGAATCAATCCATATTCCGACCTCCCTCAACCTTTAATCCACCTACCAGTCAAATGTCACCCGAAATCTTGACCTTTGAGAAACTGGTTATGCAGGAAGTTCTGGATCTCAAAACCACCCCAAGATTCACTCCTTACAACTTACCCTTGACCGAAAAGAATGCCCTTCAATCACTAAAAAAACAACAACCAAATTATTATCAAGCCTGCAGACAAAGGCGGAGGAATCGTGATAATGGACACCGACCAATATGACACTGAAATTAAACGCCAACTGTGCAATTTAGGACACTATCGCCCTCTCACCAAAGACCCCTTACAAGACATAAAATCTAAAATACTCAGAACGACATCTTCAGCAAGAGAACTTGGCATTATAACCAAAAAAGAACATGCTTTCTTAAATAACTATCACCCCAGGACGCCAGTTCTTTATGTCCTGCCGAAAATCCACAAGGATACAACCAACCCTCCGGGTCGACCAATTGTCTCCGGTTGCGGCTCAATTCTCGACCCCCTGGGCAAATTTATCGACGCCATTATAAAGGAATTTGTCCCTCTAACTGACACCTACATACGAGATACCATGGATCTCATCACTACCATAGAGGATAAGGACTTTGATACTACCTCTCAACTCATGGTCAGTTTGGATATAGAACCCCTATATACCAACATCCCTCACAGAGAAGGCCTCCAAGTCATCCATGACCTACTGTTAACTAGACCACAACCCACAAAAATCCCAACAGAATTTATCATGGACTTACTGCGAATCGCCTTACAAAATAATTATTTTCTATATCGTGAGACATACTATTTACAAATCAAAGGAGTCTCCATGGGCGCTTGTTTTGCGCCGAACTTTGCGATTCTCTATGTACACAACCTGGAGAAATCATTAATCCTCAATCCGGCCAATCCTCACCTCCAACATGTGGGGCTCTGGCGTCGTTATATTGACAAAAGAACGGGTGGTGGTGTGCACACCGCGTTTGTTCTAAATAATCAATTTTAATCTTCATCTGCGTGTTGCGTGCGTTAAACTGGGCATGTACCTTGCCCTGTTGGTACACAAGTTGAAACATGAACAGTGGGGAGCATAAAGATGCTCCACTCCCAGTCGCACTGCTGAAAAGGATATTACATCCTGCCCCAATTTCCAAAATATATATCGAAATCGATTTAATCCATTTTAACCATTTTTATCCAGTCAATTTTAGTGCTTTTCACTTGTATATTCCACAAACATATTAAATCATGCGTATTGGATGCTTCATATATTCACAGCGTGCCACAGGCCTCATCAGGAATACGACCAAAACTCAAGATTTCGTCGAGCCAGCATTTCTTTATTAATACCCAATGCGTTTCGGGCTTTTCATAGCCCTTCGTCAGGGGAAACTGCAATTAAATCATCACAAAAAGATTCATAAATTTTAATCTGGTCCTGAATCAAACATATACAGTTCTTAGTCCTTCAATACCGCGCAACATTATAAGCAAAAACCCCATATACCCCCAAGTGACAAACCCCATGTAATCACAATCAGTATTTCATCTACATTTTCAGTGCCCTCATGTGCTTTTATCACATGTGCTAATCCACGTTCTATGTTTTACCCCTAACATCATTCCACGAGCATCGCAGTTAAACACTCCCATGCATTTCACAACATGTCTTATTAAGTACCCTTCATCTGTTAAGGAGTAATACAAAACCAGGGAGACGTTTTTTTTCATTGATTAGATGAATGTGAGGTACTGCGCCGTGTAGAAATAAAGATTGGAAGCAGGGAAAATAACATAAAAAGGGCGAGACAGAGATAATGGGGAAGTTCAGATGGGAATAAATGCAGAAGGGCAGATGAAGGGTACTTAATAAGACATGTTGTGAAATGCATGGGAGTGTTTAACTGCGATGCTCGTGGAATGATGTTAGGGGTAAAACATAGAACGTGGATTAGCACATGTTGTGATAAAAGCACATGAGGGCACTGAAAATGTAGATGAAATACTGATTGTGATTACATGGGGTTTGTCACTTGGGGGTATATGGGGTTTTTGCTTATAATGTTGCGCGGTATTGAAGGACTAAGAACTGTATATGTTTGATTCAGGACCAGATTAAAATGAATGAATCTTTTTGTGATGATTTAATTGCAGTTTCCCCTGACGAAGGGCTATGAAAAGCCCGAAATGCATTGGGTATTAATAAAGAAATGCTGGCTCGACGAAATCTTGAGTTTTGGTCGTATTCCTGATGAGGCCTGTGGCACGCTGTGAATATATGAAGCATCCAATACGCATGATTTAATATGTTTGTGGAATATACAAGTGAAAAGCACTAAAATTGACTGGATAAAAATGGTTAAAAATGGTTAAAATGGGGGGGGGGGCATGGCCGAGCGCGAAGCGAGATGGCCGCCTAGTTTGCGAGCTCCGCTCGCCACGGAATCAATCCTGCTACTATCCTGCCTTCCCCCGCTTGCACAAGCTCCGGGCCGACTTGCTGCGGCGTCGGAAGACCAGGGGATCCGTTTGCAGTGACTCCCGCGTCTGGATGGGTCCGGTAACCCTCCTTCCCGGCCCGCTTTGCCCAGACCGTGACTGAGCCCAGCTGCTGCCCGAGGGGACGGAAGTTGTTGCCGGGGGCCGGGATCACTCGAGTGGGCGGCTCTGCGGGCCGTGACAACCGTCGTTCATCTTCGCGGGAGGCAGCATTACCGCTGCACTGGTTGCCTTCATCGACCCGCGCTGCCGAGGAAACGGCCGCATTGGGGGACCTTGTCTCATTGATCGGTGAGACTTTTCCTTTGTTCTCGGCTGCTTGTTTGTGCCGGCTGGAAGGACGGAGGGGCGCCATTTTGGGTCGGTTAAGACGCTGCATACGCTGGAGCAGATCTGTGTTTCCTTTGCGGACCCCGGTGCCGGGCTTCTTGGAATGCTAGTATGTGTCTGGCTGAATCGCCCGTGGTGCTGTGATTCCGCATAGCCCAGTGTGTCTGCTGCATACGCTTCCTACCAGGTGCCCTTGGACGAACTGACACGAGTGCAGCCATTGCGGTACAGTGGATCACCAGTGTTTTTACAGTGTGGCGAACACCCGTATGCTACCTTTACCGCCAGCTCCCTGCCCGGGCGCGATCGCGTGAGCTGCGGCCACCGGCTGGGTCGGGCGCTATATTAAGTACTGGTGGATCTGTGCTGGCCGTGCACTATGGAACCCACGGTTCGGGACATTGTTGCTGCCCTGGGGTCTCTTCGCCTTGCCTGGATGAGGGAAGGCATGGAGCTCGGACGTAAACTGGATGTCATTCATGCTCTACTGACTACCGTGGACTTTGACGGTCCAGGGGAGAGTGCTGCTACTCATGATCGCCCACTGCCACTGGATGTCCCTGACGAATGCTTACAGATGGCTCAGCGGGAGGCCCTGCTTAGTGTTGAAGACGCGCTAGAGCCGACTGCTTGTGTTTATGAGACTTTGGTGCCCGACACTGGTGAGCAGAAGGACTGTCCTCTTCGTGCTGCTTCTTTGTCCGTTCACTCCACGCTGCTTGTACTGGGCCGTACCTTGGGAGCTGGGCTCGCTTTCTTCCTGCAGCGCCTCTGTGCTTGGAATGGTGGTCTTCTCGGGCCCCGGACTGTGGTGTCTCACAGGACATCGGCTCTGCCTTGTTTGCCTAACTATCCTGACCGTCTGGTGCTGGACTGCGTTGTTGACTACCTGGGGCTGCGCATTGATGGCAGGGTCAAGGTGGGCCAGGGTTGAATTTCATTTCTCTTCCTTGGATTGCCTGTTAGATACCCGGTTTGATGTTGAACTAAGGACGCTTCCCTGGTCTGTGATGTCCGCATTTAGTATTTGGTGCACTATGGGTTTTTTGCGTTTCGAGCCTGAGCTACTTTGTGTAAGGGGGGGGAGGGTGGGCAATTGATCTTTATGATTCCCCCCGTTTTTTTCCCCTTTCATTGGGGCTCTTTGGGGGGATAGGCACGTTCATAGGGGGGGAGGGCCGCAGCCCCTTAGAATGTGCAGGGTGGGGGGTCGGTGAGAAGGGGTTCTTGAGCTTACTTTATCTTTGATCTATGGTCTTATCTTGTTTATGTCTTCTTCCTACATTTCGGGTTCGTTTTGAGGGCGACAGGCACGCTGCTAGGGGGGGATAGGCCGTAGCCTCTGCAGGGGTGCAGGGTGGGGGGTTGGGGGTTGGGGTTCTTGTTTTGTTTTCCTTAGTTACTATGGTCCTTTTCTCTTCCTTTCTCTCTTTTGTGTCTTCTTTCTTTGTCTTTTCTTTCTGGTTTCTTCGGATCGGAGAGCTGGGTTAGTGGGACTCTCTCGCTGTTCTCCGCTTCAGGCGGTCTTGTGGGAAGTACCGGGGTTGCCTATGGTGCCGGGATGGGCGAGGGCTGGTATGTTGCTTGTATAGTATTTTGCCTACCTAATGATTGCTTTTAGACCAATAAAATGACAACGCTCGCTATCCAGTTGCTCTGTTGTATGCCTTGCCCGCTCGGTACCCTTGCTAGACTGTTCGGCTTTTGATCCTTCATATTCTATATATTTTAAAATTAACCTTCATTCATCCTGTCACTCAATAGACGCTCCGGTAATGGTGTAACTTGCGATGCTTGCTGATTAGATCAATGTGCTATTGAGTGGGCGTAAATTTGCTAATGTTTTCTAAGTCATAGCCGAGGCCGGCCAGGTGGTTGTAGGCCCGTAACTGTTTGCTGAAACTGTGAAATAAAGTTTTTCACAAAAAAATGAGGAAAAAAAATGGTTAAAATGGATTAAATCGATTTCGATATATATTTTGGAAATTGGGGCAGGATGTAATATCCTTTTCAGCAGTGCGACTGGGAGTGGAGCATCTTTATGCTCCCCACTGTTCATGTCGTTATATTGACGACATCCTCCTCCTCTGGCATGGCTCCCCCGATGATTTAACACCCTTCGGCCAATTTTTACGTATCAGGCGTAACTGTAAATGGAGAAAAGACTACTTCCGCGAAGCAGACATCTTGATGAACAAACTCGTACATAGAGGATATCCCCGCAGACTGGTCACCAGAGCTAAGAAACGTGCCTGGTATTACCACCGTGAAAATTTACTAACACCTAAAACCAGGAAACCAATGACAAGAATTCCCTTCGTTTCTACCTTTGGACCAGACAGCAACAAAGTAAGTTCCATTATCAAAAAGAACTGGACTGTGTTAAGATCCGAAGAACAATTCCGGGACCCACCTCTTTTCTCATACCAACGAGGCAACAACATTGCGAATCATTTGGTTCATGCCATTACATGGCCAGAAACAACCAAAAACCAAAACAGTATCACATCTGCCTGGGGTTTAGCTCCAATCCGTGGACATTTTAAATGCCAAGGATGTAGTGTATGTGAACTCACCAGCAACACGAAAGAGTTTATATACAACGAGAAAAGACATGAACTCGCATGCCATACCAATTGCAAAACCACCAACGTAATTTATGCTATTCGCTGTCCCTGCGATCTACTCTACATTGGTCAGACCACCCAAATGGTGAAGCAGCGTATCATTCAACATAAGAGCCGAATTAACTGCCAAGTTCTTTCAGCCCTTCTTGTAACACACTTCATTGAAAAAGGCCACTGGGACATTGATATACGGTGGCAGGTAATTGAACATCTCAGACTCCCTACCAGAGGTGGCAACATAAACTTACTCCTAAACCGAGCTGAATGAAAAAGGATCTCACTCGCAGACTCCATAAATAGGGGCCTGAACACTCTTGATGAATGGAGTAGCACGGTTATCACTTGAACCTCCTTGCAGACCTATCAACCTTACTCTGTACCTATTCTTTCCCCACAATGAAACTAACATCCTAACCCATGTGGTCCCAGTCATACCTCTACTGTTCACCCATGCTAGAACTATTGTTAGGGCTCATGCATTCATGCGCCTTGAACGTTTACTGTGTAATTTTATAAACCATGATCCATCAATGATCTTGCTCACAAAATGTATTTTAAATCTTGCGCTTTGGTTAGACCACACACCAATTCCTGTGCATCCCTGTACATTTTTGTTGTGAATTATAACTAGAATGTAACTCGTTTGCGGTTATGAAATGTACAAATTGTTTAATTCATTCGACTACACCACCTTGATCCCTCCCAATACCAATAGGTTCAACCAATGGGCACTGTTCCACCGCTGCTCTCCTCCCCCTCCCGCCCCCACACCCTGTGGCCCCGCCCCCTACCTCAGTTACTTCCTGGTTCCCTCTGACAACAACAGTGAACCCGCTACTGTGCGCGGACCCTCACCGCCTAGGATTCAATCGCCTTCAATGCCAGACTAACCCAGGTAACCTACTAGCGCCCACCCCCGCCCTCCCCCCGATCCACCGCCATTGCGGAAATATCGGACCTCAACTGATCTGCCCGAGAGCACCCGCCTTAACCTATTTCTCCAATCCCCCCTCTAGGCACCCCACCAGCTCGACTAGAGGAGACCTGGACCCCCCGGCAGTGATCTTTAGACTTGCCCCTGAGTACCCGGGCTTACCACTTGTGGATGACTGACCCCTCCGCCCAGATCAACCCAGGTAATCCACCATTGCTCCACCGAGCCACCTCCATTGCGGATATATCGGACTTCGCTTGAACTGCCCGTTAGTATCCGCCTTAACCCGTTTCTTCAAACCACTCTTCTAGGCGCCTAAGCGACAGAACTAGAGGAGACCTGGACCACCCGCCAGTGATCTTTGACTCGCTCCCGAGTACTTGGACCCACCAATCTTGGACGACTGACCTCCATTCTGTCAGCGCTCCTAGTTCTCAGGTTTGCGAACCACCACCCCCCTCTTCCTCCCCTAATTCCCTCCACCCTAGCCCAACCTTCCCTACTCACTCATTAGAGCTGCATGCGACCTACCACCGCCTACACTGCTAGAACCCCCCTTTATTTCTAGTTAAATGTGAAGTGCCCTATCACCCGGCTCACATTCGTGTTCCTTTTTAAGCCACAACCTTGTTTAAGCTACCACCTTTTAAGCTACCACCTCTTCATGCCCGATCTCCTAAAATTAATTATTTTCCCATGCAGCACCCCAATTCAACGCCAACCCTGTCCTGAAGAGGATCCCGAATTATAGAGGATCGAAACGCCGTCGACAACCACAGCGCGATTTCATGGAGCACTATTAATAGGCTCATCACTCTACCAAATTGAACTTGTTTATTTTATATATTCAATGTAAAAGCCTATATTTGATTGTTTTTTACCACTTTGCGCCGACCTCGCTGTCTTTCACCTTCACTTGCGTCGTCACTATCACTTCGTCATCACCTTGTCACCAAGTGCCTTTTTGGGTTGCTCCATGATTGTCTTTCATGTACAGTGCTGCATTTCAACTGTGCTTTTCATGTTCAACATAATTGGTGATTAATAACCTTTTCACAAATGTACTGAGACTCCCTGGTATTCCTTCTCTGTAATACGTACTGTATGCAAAATTTAAATTGTCTTTGACATTGATACCCAGTGGGACACTGTTTTTCCTGTATACCTTACGTACCAGTCCCATTTAGGTCTATGGGTTATACTCCTGTTCTTTATCACTAAGAAAAAAAACATTGCATGCGTTTAAATCAGCCAACTAGTGGCACACTGCTAACACACAGGCTCTTTTAGCAAAATATGATAGAACCCACTGGGATGAAATGGAGGACATTCTACAATACCTCCCAGAAGAACATAAAAAGAGGGGGCAAGACCTAGTGCAAGAAGGAAATTAATATTGAATTCTTCTATTCGATGTGCACTAGATGCTGCTGACACTGCAGCAAGAGGGATTAATACCAGCATTCTCCTCCGTAGGCATGCATGGCTTAGGATCACTGGATTTAAGCTAGAGGTTCAACAATCTATTTTAAATGTCCCTTTTGATAAGGAACACCCGTTTAGACCTCAAGTAGATGTGTTACTTGAGAAAATGAAAAAAAGACCCAGAAATGGCAAAATCTATGGGAGCCTTGCAGTCATCATCCAGCAGGGGCTCCTTTCGTCACTCATTTTATAGCGGAGGATCCAAAATGAATACTTCAGATCCCAATACTTCCTCCTATAAAGCAAACACGCAACCCTCTTCACCCAGGGGTTACTGTAGGGGAGGCTACAGAGGGAACAATTTCAAAGGTTGCGGAAGAGGTACTTCAACCCGCACCTCTCAATCTCCTATTAAGCAGTTACTTGCCTACCATTCCCCCTTCTCATCTTACACCTGTCAGGAGAAGACTACAGTACTTTCTGCCCATTTGGCAAGCAATAACCACAGACAATTGGGTATTGGACATTATCCAACATGGTTATTGCCTAGAACGCCCAACCAACCTCCCCAATATTCTGCCTCGTTATCAGCTGTCATTACAAAACGTACAACTACTCAAACAGGAGGTACAAGCCCTATTAGCAAAAGGAGCTATAGACTCTGTTCCAATACAATATCATGGATTAGGAGTATATTCACTGTATTTCCTGATTCCCAAAAAAGACTGGTCTCTATGACCAATATTCGATCCAAGGCCCCTAAATCTGTACATACTATCAGAGCACTTTACTCTGGTCACCCTCCAACAAGTGCTTCCACTGATACAACAAAGTGACTTCATGTCTACATTAGAAGTAAAGGACGCATACTTACATATTCCCATCCATCCAGCGCATCACAAATACCTCTGGTTTGTGATAGCGGGAAAGCATTACCAATTTAAGCTACTTGTATTCACAAAATGCCTGGTGGTAGTAACAGCTCATCTGAGAAAACAGCAAATCCATGTTTTTCCATACGTAGACGATTAGCTCATCAAAGCCAAAACACAGGGAAAGTGTTTACAACACACTCCATCTATAATAAACCTTCCTCAATTGGTATTCTCAGTCAATGCGCAAAAGTCCCATCTTCAACCCTCACAACTACAACACTCGTATAGCTCTAGCTTCCCCCAATGCAGCCAGACAATCTTACTGCGTTTTCAGTTAAACCCGCACCTACCAGTGAAAATTTTCATATATTTTTTGGGAATGATGGCATCATACATTCACATAGTGCCTCATGCAAGGTTACACGTGCGCCCCCTTCAAGAATGTCTAGCACAACAGTGGAATCAAGCACGGGGTCAATTAACAGATTTAGTGTTGGTAGACAGCCACACTTGTCGCTCTCTGCAGTGGTGGAACACACTAAACCTATCAAAAGGGTGGCCGTTCATCGACCCTATTCCACAAGTCGTACTAACATCAGATGCATCTCACAGGTTGGGGTTGCCCAGCTCCAGCATATGACCATTCAAGGGTTATGGGACACAAACACAAAAGTCTCCACATCAATACCTTGGAACTACTAGCAGTTCAACTAGCACTGAAAACGTTTCAGCCTCACTCAGTAGAGAAAGTTGTCGTAGTCCGGATGGACAATATGACGGCAATGTACTATGTACAAAAACAGGGGGGGGGACACACTCTACAACGGTCACGCCTCTCTCAGACCATTTGGCGTGGGGCAATACATCACAAAACTCATCTTCTGGCAGTACACCTTCAAGGAATAAACCACCACTTAGCCGACCCCCTAAGGAGGATGTGGCAACAAGTACACAAATGGGAAATTCATCCACAAGTTCTCCCATACTTCCACAAATGGGAATTCCCACAAATAGACCTCTTTGCCACAGCACCAAACTCAAAATGCCCAAGCTTCGCCTCCACATTCCCACACCATCATTCCAAAGGCAATACCCTATGGATGAACTGGTCAGGGATATTTGCTTACGCTTTTCCGCTTCTCCCCCTCCTTCAATTTCTGGTTCGGAAACTCAGGCAGACATCACTCACACTGATTCTAGTGGCTCCCACTTGGGCTTGTCAACTGTGGTTTACCACACTACTAGAACGGTCAGTAATTCCACACTCAAAACTGCACCTCACTTCTATCCTTCTCACACAGAACCATGGAGAAATCAGACTTCCAAACACAAGAAGCTCAAAGTAGCAAGCTGGCTCCTGAAGTCATAGAGTTTGGATACCTAAATCTACCACCAGATTGTATGACCATTCTTAAAGAAGCAAGGAAGCCCACCACGTGAGCATGTTATGCATCAAAGTGCATTCTGGCTGTAGGAAGATGGCTCTGTATATACTATACCAAAGTGAGCTATAGTGTGCACAGAGTCCAGTGGAACCCCAAAGGTAGGCAGAGGTAAAGTTAGATAGCACCTTACTTTCTATTTGTGGTAGTGTGGCGAGCAGTAAGGCTTTATCAGAGGACAGTGTTAAGCATTTGTTGTACACACTCAATCAGCAAATAATGTCACACACTCAAAGACTGAACTTCAGACCAATTGTTTTTGTATAAAAATATTCTTTTAGTTATTTTATTTCCTAGAACCAAGCAAGCCTGGCACAGGTAAGTGATACGTACTTTGCAGTAAATATAGAGATTGTAACACAGTTTGTATTGCAATTGTAAATGTACTTTGATGTGATTACAGTAGTGTTACTGATAATGCAATGCTTTTCAGAATACAGTACATACACTTTGAGTAAAATTATAGGTAAGTTACTTTTGAGATTACTTTTCTTACACAGTATAGTATACCTGGATACTACACTGTAAACAGGTAAGTAAAATAGTTTGTTAGTACAATTTTAAAGAATTTCTTAGATTTTCAAACTCAACACTTTTTTTTCCAAGAAAAACATCAATGTTATCCTATGGAAGAAAATAGTGCTATCTGTTTTAGGTAGTGGGAGTTGAGGTTTTGAGTAGACTCAGGGGTTCCCCAGGGTCAGGGATGCACTCTTGTTACACCCTCAGCAGCACTAGGGCGGCCGGGTAAGGAGTGCTGAGGCCCAATGTTATCCAGTGGGCGTTAGGGGGCCACCGGTTGGTGGCTGCTGACGAGCAAGCCACTTGGTTTGTGGGAGCAAAGCTCCTGGACTTTAGCTCAGGGCAAATGGGGAAACAAAGTAGCACCAAAGGTGCACCCTCAGCGGCAGTAGGGCGGCCGGGTGCAGGGTGCTGTTTCGAGTCTGGCATCCTGTTGTTTGCAATGGGGATCCTCCGGTTTGCAAAGGTACTGCAGTCTCTGGGACGAAGGTCTTCTGGGTGCAACCACCACTTGAAGAGGTAAGTTGGGCTGTGTGGGGTTGGTTAGGCTCTGTCGGTTGGGCCACCCAAGGCCGTGGGGCGTCTGGTGCAGGTGTGCCTTTTGGGGTTGGATTTTCTTACCAGCTCCAGGTTGCGGTTGTGGGGACCTTCTGGATTTAGGCTGCAGACATCGACTGGAGGCTTGAGGCAGGTCTGGGGTCGCTGGATCTCGTGTCAGGATCACCCTCCTCGTGGTGTTTGCCAACTCGAGCTGAGGCCGTGGACAGTGGGTGCAGAGTGGTGCCGGTGTTCAAGGGAGACACATTCTAAGTAGTTGAAATCAGGCAGGTCCTCCGGGGTTTTCGTGGTTGCTGGCTGCAGGACACCTTAGGATTTCGCAGGGGCAGGTTCGAGGTCAAAACAGGCCCGTAGGGCTGGGGCCAAGTCAGTGGGTGTCTTCCTCTTGTTAGCTTCAGCACAGCTGTTCGGTCCTTTTTCTTCTTTTCTTGTTGCAGGTTCTTGTCTGAGGAAGCAAGGTTATTGGGTGGCCCAAAATACTAGATTTAGGGGTGTTACAGGTAGGTAAAAGGTTGGTACCATTTGGGTCCCTTACCTGGGGTGGACACCCCCTAATATGCCACCCTCCAGTGGGAGGGGGTCATAAGTCTTTCCCTGGTTGGCTGAGTCCCCCCATCTGCAAGATGGCGGGGACTGAGAGTTGGGTTTCACCTCGCCTCCCCCATCTGATGAATGGAGTTGGCAGAGGTTGGCACACCTCTCTTCCTCACTTGTTTTTCCTGCCAGTTCTCCCACCCAAAGTGGGGACCAGTTGCTGGAAGCCTAGAGAAGCTCTCAAAGGTGGCAAGTCTTTGAAGCTTCCCTTTCGTGGTCCCTGCCCATCCTGGGGGAGGAGGCTTGGCACCTCATCCCAGGATGTGCATTGTTCCAGGCCCCCGAGAGCAGCAGGCTCTCGACCCAGGGGTCCAGAAACACGTCTGTTGGTGGAAGTTAGAAGCAGCCACTCAGACTGGACACTAGTGGTAGGTTAGTTTTCAGGGGACATCTCTAAGATGCCCTCTGTGTGCATTTTTCATTAAATCCCACACTGGCATCAGTGCATGTTGGTGCTGTGGTGTTCGTAATGAAAAGCTCCCTGCCCCATGTACTCCTAATGACTGCACTGCACTTACAATGTCTAAGAATAGACTTGGATACTGTATGTTTATGTTTTTTTTATGTTTGTGCGATTTGTAAAGCGCTCAAATACCCGGGGGTGTCTCGGAGCTGTGGATTGGGCAGTAGACGAACAGAGGGCAGTTAGCATATGAATAACCAGGTTTTTAGTTGTTTTCTAAAAGTAATGAGGGAGGAACTAGTTTTGATGCTGAGGGGGAGAGCATTGTAGGGGTAGGGGTACAGGGCTCATGCACTTGTACCCTCACCACCGGTTTAGTTCACCCAACTAGAGGGGTGACTGATCTATGCCAGGGCAGTGAGTTGTAGGCATGGCACACAGGGATGTGTGCCCAGTCGACTCTTCACTTTGTTCTGCACCAAAACTCGCAGCTCGCAAAGACTGTGTGTGTGTGAAGGTACAGGACCTCTAAGGGTGGCACAATAAGTGCTGCAGCCCTTAGAGTCCTTCTCTAGTCACAGTGCCCAGGGTACCTGTTGTACCATTTTCCAGGGGCTGACCTGTGGCCAGATATGCCAATTGGGTTTTGGCTTCAATGCAGTTTTAGGGAAAGAACATAGGTCCTGGGTACCTAGTTAGCAGGAGCCCAGGGCATCCTCAGTCAAAGCAGATCAGCAATCCAGCTAAAAGTGGAGGCAACC
The DNA here is from genome assembly GCF_964263255.1 of Lissotriton vulgaris. Taxonomy (NCBI): domain Eukaryota; kingdom Metazoa; phylum Chordata; class Amphibia; order Caudata; family Salamandridae; genus Lissotriton; species Lissotriton vulgaris. Next base: position 935,225,506 of record NC_141685.1, read on the forward strand.
ATTCAGAAAGAGGGCACTTTCTCAGACCTGCTCGGCACGAAATACTCTGACAAGCATTCCTGCTCGAGACCGAGTCGACCAAAACCCACTTCTGAGCCGAACCCTTCGGGCTCTAAACATAAAATAGGCTCGGAGATGAAACCTTCAACAATGAAAGCAAGGAAACATTCCTCAGAGCTGAAATCTTCTGCATTGAAAGGACATTCCAACTCAGTACCGAAAGCTTTGGTGCCATAAATTACACAGATGACAGTACCGCAATCAGATCCAAGCATGTTCATTGTACCACCCAAATCGGATCAGAAACAGAAAATCTCTATATTAATCCGGATACTAGACATATTCATGCTAAAACGCCGTACAAACACAAGCTTTCGGATGACGACAGCTCTAAAATTCCATTGAAGAAAAATGTGGGGACGAGTCCTTTCCATACATACCTTCACCACCTCCTCCCTTTCTGACACAATTTGATCCATCACACATTACACCTAGGTAATCTCCTCTACCTCACCCTGATTCAGATGACACTGATGATGAAGACACACAATAGCCAATAGATCCTTGGACGGATTATACCGTGGATCCTCCACAAGATACAGACCCAGATCTTTACCCTGCCTGACCATCTCTACATCTCTACCAGACGATAATACATCATATCAGGAGCTTATTGCCAGAGCGGCACTCTACCAAGGGGTAGAGGTCCATAAAGAGTTCTTAGAGGACGATTTCCTCTTTGAAACTCTCGCAACACATAAATCCAATCAGACACTGCCTATGAACAAAGGTATGTAAAGCCACACAGACGACATCTTTAAAGACCATGTATGTGCTAGGATCCTCATTCCTAGAGTGGATGAAAAATACAAACCTTCCCCGACAGACTATTTGTATTAAGGGTCAGTTGCCACTGGACTCTGGTGGTATCCAATGCTTGAAAGTGAGCTAATTCTCAAACATCTGGGATGCTCCTCCCCCAGATAAGGAGTCCAAACTAATTAACACTTCTGGCAAACGTGTAGCTGCGCAAGCAGCTAATCATTGGCGTATTACTAACACCCAAGGTCTCCTTGCAAGATATGATAGAACTCACTGGGACATAATAGAACAACTTCTACCTTTTCTCCCAGATAAACATAAGGCCAAAGCACAAGACTTCGTTCAGGATGGTAAACTAATTTCAAACACCCCCATTAAATGCGTTCTAGATGCAGACGATATTGCAGCTAGAGGGATAAATACAAGCATCCTATTCAGGAGACATGCCTGGCTATGTGTTTCAGGGTTTAAACCTGAAGTACAGCAATGTATTCTAAACATACCCTTTGACAAAAAAACATATTTTTGGTCTTGAAGTGGATCAAACGCTCGAAAGGAGGAAAAAGATACAGATGTTGCTAAATCCATGGGCGCGCTTCAGTCTCCCTCTAACAGCGGTTCCTTTCGGCGCCCTTTTTACAGGGGAGGGTTCAAATCCACAGGGACAGACCAAAACACTTCCTCTTACAAAAACATTTCTCAATCATCCTTTACAAAAGGTTTTTTCAGAGGAGGCTACAGGGGAAACAGTCCAAGCAACAGAGGTAAAAACACCACACCCCGCAATTCCCCTTCCCCAAATTAGCAGTGACTTCCCCACACTTCCCTCTGACTATTCCATACCGGTCTGAGGAAGACTTCAAAACTTTCTCCCCATTTGGGAATTAATAACAGCCGACAAATTGGTGATTGGAATGATCCAACATGGTTATTGCCTGGAGCTTACCAACAACCCTCCACAAACATTCCACCTCAATATCACAAATTGTCAACAGACCTCCAGCACTTGCTTCAACAAAAAGTGTAATCTCTTACTCAAAGGGGCTACAGAACCAGCCCCACTTCAGCACCAAGGGTCGGGGGTTTATTCCCTTTACTTTCTAATTCCCAAAAAGGACGGCTCATTAAGACCTATTCTAGATTTCAGAGAGTTAAACAAATACATACTGTCAAAGCACTTTCACATGGTGACTCTGCAACAGATACTTCCTCTTTTACAACAAGGTGACTTTGTCTACTTTGGATCTAAAAGACGCCCACTTTCACATTCCAATTCATCCAGCTCATCGCAAATACCTCAAATTTGTGATAGCAGGCAAACATTACAAGTTCAAGGTACTTCCATTTGGAGTCACCACAGCCCGAGTGTCACCAAATGTTTCGCAGCTTATTAAAGTGGGCACTTAACGGAACTGTATACTACACACTCGGGCAACCGTACACTAACCCTGGGTGTAGTTTGCGTAGTAGCGCTACGCGAAGTGCACTACGCAAGCTACGCAAACTGTGTAGTGCACTGTGCAAAATGCTGTTCGCACTGATTGCACAGTGCCGGATGCTTGTCCGCACTGTGCAATCAGTGCAAACCGCATCTTGCACAGTGCAAGTGGTCGTTTTCTGCTGCTCTACTGGATTTCTACTCGAGCGGCAGCTTTCTCAACGCGGACCGGTAGTTTCTCATCGCGAGTATACGCGACCACACGCAATGAGAAACCTGACCTCCCCGTTGAGTATCTCGCCGGGAAGTTCATTTTCCACGCTCGCGATTGGCACCTTGATGTTGCTGATCGCGAACAAGGACAAAGTCTTGCCGGGATTTCATTTTGCTTTGTCGCAGTCGCCAACATGAGTTTAGGACCGCGAGCAAGCAAACAATGACTGCTAGGCTACATGTGTTTGCACTGTGCTACGTGCAATTCACGTAGTGCGAAGTAGCGCAAACTTCGCGAGCGTAGTGTAGTACTTCGCCCAGGGTTACTGTACACCTACTTCCTCAGTTAGGTTTCACAATCAATGCTGTACATAAAACTCTAGTTCAGGCCCTAATCCTCAGCCGCCTAAGCTAATTCAATGCCCTACTGATCTCTGCAAAGGAATCCTCTCTTAGTAAATTGCAAGTAGTTCAAATTACTGCGGCCCGACTGGTGACCAATGTCCCTCCCAGAACCACATCTACACCGCTACTTCAAAAACTTCACTGGCTCCCAGTGAAAAATACAATAAAATTTAAAATCTGCTGCATGTTTTACAAATCCTTAAACAACATGGGATCCAGCTATCTAACTAAAAAGCTGGTCAGATATGTGCCATCCAGAACCCTGCAGTCGAGCCACAAGGACTCCTCCATATCCCGTGCCTCAAACTAGCCCGCATGGGCGGTAAAGCATTCTCCCACCTTGCCTCGCGGTACTGGAAACAACTCCCCCTCCAGTTGCGCCAATGTTCCAACTGCTTGGCCATCAGAAAGCTGCTGAAAACGGCACTGTTCTAAACTATCTCATTGAGTCTCCCACTAGTAGTCACAGTGCGGAGATACTGCGATGGTGGTGATTCGGGCACTATAGAAATCACATAAATAAAAATAAATAAATGCACAAAAATCTCATCTGTGCCCTGCGCAAGTGCAATCATAGCTAGGATCTTCCCTCAAAGCTCTAGCCTCTCCCAGTGTAGCCTGGATTCACAATATTCAGGGCACAATACTACACTTTCACCCCAATCAAATATTACATGCAGAGTTTTTATGCAGCTGGTGGGAATGATGGCATCCTGCATTGCAATTGTACCTCATGCAAGGCTACATATGCATCCTCTGCTGGAATGTCTAGCACGTCAGTGGAATCAGTCACAGGGTCAATTAATCTATCTAGTGTTGGTAGTCTGCTGCACCCATCGCTCTCTGCAGTGGTGGAACCCTCAAACCTTATCAAAAGGGCCGACCTTCTTAGACCTGATTCCACAGACTACTGACAGCAGACTCATCGTTAACCGGTAGGGGTGCTCATCTCCTACATCACACAGTACAAGGGCTGTGGTCAGACAATCACACATCGCCACATCAACTACCTGTGTTTCTAGCACTCAAAACACTGCTGACATGTTGTCTGTGCGGACTAAGACAGTTTTGCGAAGGTGAGTGTGGAAAGCTTTATCTGCAGAAACAGGGAGGGACACACTCCCCAGCTGTCCCGTCTGGCACAAAGCAGTTCGAATTGGGCAATTCATCACAGAATTTATCACCTGGCAGAACACCTCCCAAGAGTGGACATTCAAATTGCCAACCTGCTCAGCAGACACAGACGGCAAGTTCACGAGTGGGAAAAAAATGGGAATTTCCACAAATAGATCTGTTTGCTACAGTCCACAACGCAAAATGCCCTAACTTTGCATCTAGGTCCCCTCGCCATCATTCCAAGGGCAATGCTATATGGATGAATTGGTCAGGAATATTTGCCTACGCTTTTCTGCCTCTCCCACTAATTCCATTACTGGTTCGTAAGCTCAAACAAACATCCCTCACATTGATTTTAGGAGCACCCACATGGGCTTGTCAACCTTGGTACACCACCCAGTTAGAACTGTCGGTGGTGCCACATCAAAAGCTACATCTCACACCCAGTCTCCTCACTCAGAGCCATGGAGAAATAAGACATCCAAATCCCAGGGAACTCAACCTAGCGATTTGGCTCCTGAAGTCATAAATGTGTGTGTTTTGTAAAGCGCACTGTTACCCGGAGGCGTCCTGGCGCTATAGACCGCTGGGGAACCCGTCCTGGCTTTCCCTGTGAGATGTTCCCTCCTGGGTATCTCCAAGGTGAAACCAGCATCCCCGGCGTTTGTGGGGGGCCGTTGTGGAGATGAGGCAAGCTAATGCCCAGAGTCGTCGAGTGTGATCCCTGGTTAGAGTAGGCACCGAGGCGAGAATTATCGAGTCCGCTGACCCTGGTTCACGACCCTGCCGCGTCGGGGATTGAACCCTGATCCCGGGCCGTCCTCTGCTTCCGGGTCTGCCGCCTTTAACCAGTGAGCCACACCACTCCACACTTTACAATTCCTACCAGACTGTATGAATATTCTCAAAGAGGCTAGAAAACCTACTACTAAAGCATGTTATGCAGCAAAATGGAAACAGTTTGTTATCCATTGTAATAAAAACATCAATCTACGTGATGCATCTGTACAAATCATAATTTGTTACCTGTTGCATTTACAGCAATGTAAATTGGCTTACACATTCATCCGTTTACACCTAGCAGCGGTAGCTGCATACTTGCAAAATAATCAACACTTATCTGTGTTCAGAGTACCAGTGATCAAAGCCTTCATGAAAGGATTAAAAAGGGCGGTACCCAGGGTACACGTTGAACTGGAGCAAATCGGAGATGTATGTCCTGAAGGGTCCGATTCCAGCGCTGAGTACAGATTGCCCTCTAAGGGCAGCTGGATCTTCTTTTAAATACTTAGGTATCCATGTTACAAGGGACCCAACAGAGTTTATGAATAAAAATCTGGGACCTCCCATGGCGCGACTTAAACAGGATGTTAAGTTTTGGGCGGGCTGCCTTTAACACTGCTAGGGAGGGCTGCACTGTATAAAATGATGTCCTTGCCCCGATTTCTGTATATACTCGAAAATACTCCGTATCCGGTGGCTCCGAGATTCTTTCAGAAAGTAGCGGCATTGGTATCAACTATTTTGTGGGGGAACCTCCCGGCACGCATTGCGCAAACCAAACTACACAGGGGTTGGTACGATGGCGGAATCGCGTTGCCTAATCTGAAATTGTATTATTGGGCAGCACAACTGAAACCCATAAACCACTGGATACACACTCCGCAAAATGAACCAGCATTTCAAGCAGATAGGGCACAACTAGGCACGAATAGTCTAATGGCTCCGTTATATGACCAGAGCAAAATGCGTAAACTGGTGGGACCCACCAGACTAACCGCGACGCTGTGGCGTACGGCGACAGTGGCATTAGGATGGAAGGGGAGAATAACCAAACTTACACCACTGTGGGACTCTCGAGCCTTGGGTAACATGAGAAACAGCAGAGGCTTCTCACACTGGGATACTATAGGGATATCTACAGTGTGGGATCTCTGGGAAAGGAGAGGAGTGGTGCCTTTTGACAGACAGAGAGCTATATGACCTGGGAGAGAGGGAATTATACAGATACATTCAGATACAACATGCGTTGCTCGCTGCCATACCCCCAGACACTGAGTTGCCGGAATCATCCCCGCTTGAAGACCGCCTTCTCACTGAGTTTATGATTGAGCGTGCGACATCACTTACATACCGTAAACTACTTAACAACTTACCAGACCCAATGACCCTAGTGAAGGAGAAATGGGAGGGTGACACCCATGAGATGGACGAACATGAATGGAATGAGGCGATGGCGTCGCCTAAGGAAGTAGGCATCTCCGCACGATTGAGACTTGTTCAACTGAAAGTTTTACATAGGGTATATTACACTAGAACTATGTTACACCGCATTAACAGAGCACAACACCCTTACTGCCTTCGTGGGTGCGGGGAGGAGGGCACGTTTTTTCACACTATATGGGACTGCCCCCGTATCCAGGAGTTCTGGAGACAAATAATGCGAACAATATCACAGACACTAGAGATTTCACTGCTACCTGAACCACGGAGTTGCCTCTTAAATGTATGGGAAAATACTGATTTGTCCAGACATGGTCAACTCTGGGTCACGGTGGGCTTGTTAGTAGCGAAACGTGATATCGCACAGCGATGGGGAGCGGCAGAAGTGCCAACAAATACACAATGGTGCCTTAACATGGACAGGGTTATGGTGACAGAAAGGGCGGTGTACTCTAACAGAGCCTGTCCGGGGAAATGGAACAAAATCTGGACCAAGTGGAACGTGTACAGAGGGGAGATCTGTGATCCCTTACCGGAAGACGATCAGGACATGTCGGATGAAGAAGGGGAAGAGGTATAACAGACCTCACAGAGTCCAAAGGGAAGGGTGGCCTTGGAACTCAGGATAAACTAAGGTTTTTCAGGATAGTCTCGAAAGTTGGTTAAGAGGGGAAACCAGGGGAGCTACGTCCGAGGGAGCATGACCACTCCCACTGTCAGGTTTTAGCGTGGTATTGGGAGAATCGGATGGAGGTGACACAGGGGAGACACTTCTTTACTCAGTTAATGCGACCGATAACCAGCAATGCATGACCGCAATGTGATTCCTCAAGTTTCTTTTGTTTTGTTGTTGTTATTGCAAAAATAGAAAACCAAGAACCAGCACTTATCGGCAGAATAATGAGTATACAGTACCTTTTACTTAATGCAGTTATAAGGATTGTAAGTAGAACAACACCCGGATTCCAGTTTGATGTTACTGCATGGTGTTTGCAAGATTGTGATGGCGGCCAGCCCTATGGGTTGTATGCCTACAGCTGTGTAAACTTAAAGGTGCAATAAAGGTTTTTGGGGGAAAAAAAAGGGCAGTTACCACCAAGAGTTCCCCCTGCACCAGAGTGAAACCTAAACATAGTCCTTACAAGGCTAATGGGTCCACCTTTTGAACCAATGCATAAATGTCAGTTACAATTCATCTCATGGAAGGTTGCTTTCTTCATAGCAATAACCTCACTAAGGAGAGTTGGTGAACTTCAGGCACTAACTATACAAGAGACTTTCTTTCAACTTCACAAAGATAGGGTGGTTATCCGAACCAATCCTAAATTTCTCCCTAAATTAGTTTCTGCCGTTCATTTCAATCAATCAGTTGTTACCTGTGTTCTTCCTCAACCTAATTCTGTATCAGAACGAGCTCTACACACACTTGATGTTAGACGAGCTATACTATATTATGTAGAAAGAATCAAAGAATTTCGAAAAACAAAGCATCGATTTGTTGCTTTTTCTCCACCACACAAAGGCAATACCATATCTAAGTCTGGTAATGCAAGATGGATTGTAAAATGTATCCAAACATGTTATGCCAAAGCAAAAAGAACTTTGAAAATACCCCCCTAGACAACATTCCACTCACAAAATAGGGGCTACTATGGCCTTCTTCGGGAATTTTCCCCTAGCCAAGATCTGTAAGGCAGCAACATGGTCTACATCGCACACATTCACCAAACACTGTTGTGTAGATGTGTTTGCGAGACAACAAGCTAATGTAGGCCAAGCAGTTCTTGAAGAACAATTTACTTACCTTCGGTAACAATATATCTGTAAGAGACATAGATTAGTTATAGGTTCCTTACCTTAGAATTACCCCCAGGCGTCAGACTGGATCCGGAGAATTTATTTGTCACCAGTACCTCTGCGTGTCGAAGGGTGGCATCGGTTGGCTCCGCTTTGTCATTGGCGTCATGGTTGCGGGTATGACGTTGTGAGAAGTTGGCCTGGTATATGATGTTCACTATTCTAGTGAGCACCTTGCACCAGTACAAACAACCCTTATGGTGATGGTTGGAAAGTCAACCTTATAGACCAGCTATCCTAGTGGTAGCATGGACAAAGCAGTCTTAGGCTAAACTCAAGAGGGCATGTGAAGCCAGCCAAATTAAAGGGCACCACACAGGATATATATAAAATATATGTTATTTATTACTAGACAAACCCTCTGAACTCTTTATGAGTTCAGAGGCACAAGCACAATACAAGATATTCAATTAAAATACAATACGTTGCACAGTAGGGCCCTAGGGGCACGCTAAACCATATACTAAAATAGTGGTATAAGGACCACTACACGGAAAGTGAATAGGCCTAGGGAATCGCTGGGGCTACGCTGAACTACCAAGAGTTAGGAAGCAGGAGACCCACGGGAGGCGTGTGCAGTGTCTAATCACACACGCATGTTACCATAGAGAATGAATGGGAACGTACAAGTTACAAACTAGTTCTTTTAGGGTACTTCTGACTGGACTCGGTGAAAGTTACTTGAAACCTAGACAGTTGGATAGTTGATATCCACAGGAGCACCAAAGTACTCGTGTTACCTCACTCACAGGAAGCGGGTGCATAGGTGTCAAAGTGTGTCGGGTTTCGTCGTCGAATCCTATAGAGCCTGGAAGAAAGATGCTGCAGGCGACCAGGAGAGAAGTGTCCGGATGGATCCAAGGGTGGATCGAAGATGAAGAGGACCTGAAAGCAGAGGGGACAGTGTCTGGGTCACTAGCCAGTGACCAGGAAGGAACCAGGCGTTGTCGCGAAGCAATCAGGTGCGGATGGGAAGCTTGTCTCCTCAGCCACGTGGACCAGGAGGCGTCGACGATGACCAGGAGTCAGGCATAGACTGTCCCACGAAGGCTCTCGCTGTCGGCGGTGTCGGCTTCAGGATTGGAGTCAACAAGCTTTGGCAAAGGCAACCCACGCAGGAAACTAAGTTGGCTTCTTACCCAGACCAGCAAGGTCTGAGGGGCTGCTTCTTTTGAGGGAAGCAAGGGCCAGTCTGGAGCAACCAGACCAGTGGTGTAAATTCAAAGGATCGTTGCCAAGATAGCCACTAGCCAACGGGCAAGTGACCGGGCAGATGCGTCAAGCAGGAAAGTGCAAAAGGGCCCCACGCAGAACTCGTGGAGGGTGCAGGGCTGATCTTTGGTGCAGATGCTGCTCGGGGCTGGGGCTTCTCAATCCACAATGCACAGCTTCGAGGAGGCCTCTGGGGCTGCACAGTTAGCAGGTTGCAGACTTTTCAAGATGGCCGGTCCCCCGTCTCTCGTCGCCTCCACGGGTCTCAGCTTTGCTGAGACTGTGGATCGGGCTGTTGGATGTCTGGAAGTCCGGTTCTTGTCAGGCTCTGTGCTCGGGCTCCGGCGGGAGGGGCGACCAAGCAAGCCGTTGATCGCTGGATGGTGCCTGCTTGTGCAGGGTGGTCACTCCTTGACCACAAGGGAGATTCTTCAGTCGTCTTCTTTCAAGTAGATCGTCGAAGATCCAGAGTTTTGTTTCAGAGTTTCAGTCCGGATTAATCTAAAGTCTTGAGACTCAGCTCCTTCCTATATACCAAATCTAGGGGCTGGATTACCTGCTAGGTCCCTCCTATGGGTGGGACCAGGGAAGGGGGTGGTTACACCCCTTTCCCTTTGTCCAGTTTCACACCAGAGCTGGGGCTGGAGTGCCCCAGCACCAGTTTGAACTGGACTATGCATGGGACACCTTGTGTGCCCCAGGCAGTGTCTCATTTCTTTCAGCCCTCCCTGCCCCAATACACAAAGGCCTGTCTGGGGTGGTGCTAACACCTCCCAAGGCAGGACACCTATTGTCCAAGCCTCCCTCACTGGAAAGACTCCCAGCAACAGGAGGTCAGACTTGTGTCTGTGGCAGCAGCATCCATTTTGTGATGCTGAGGCTCTGGTTAACTTTAACCTGGAATAGTAGGTCCAACATGTCTTCTCCCTCTAGAAGGGTGGAAAGCTACCCCCGTCGCCAGGACTGGCGAGGGGGTAGTATTCCAAATCGTATGACACCTTACTCAACATGTTTTGATAAAGCCAAACCAGAGTTAGCATCTGACCGCGATGTTCATAATGCATTTAAGAGTATATGGTATGGCAATATCCTAGAACAGCTATAAGGACATGGTTCCGAAAGCTGCAGACAGGATCAGCTCATGCTAGAGCACCATCTCACATAAAAGCAAGCACTCTGCCTCCAGGATTGTTAAGGCCTGCCATAGGAGTGACTTATAGGTGTATATGTGTCTAGATATAAGGTTAGATATAGGAATACTATATTCAAAGCAAAGGGTGATTACACCACCTTGCCCCAGCTGAGTGATCAGCCATTTGTGTCAATTTGGGTGGCATAATACATGCTGCAGCCCCTGGTAGGCCTTGGATGCACCTATGCCCTGGGTACCTATAGTACACTGTACAGGGGCTCATAAGGTGACCCAGTATCCAATTGGAGATGTACCTAGGGTACATGGAGTCCATTTTAAAGAGCGAGAAGATAGCCTGGGGCCCTGATTAGCAGGATCCCAGGCCAACTAAGTCGAAAACCAGCTAAACACTAGGCAAAAAATCTGGGGTAACCATAGTCAGGTATCCACCTTCCTACAGACGTCACGGTTAGCTACTTAGGCAGCGGCCTCGCATGCTGACATCCGTTCTTATATCAGACATTCCACTCCAGAAGCGCAGAGCCATGCAAGACACTGACCACTGTTGCACAAAACTAGGGCCCTGAAAGGAAGTCCTTAACCCTAGAATGCAGTTCGCAGAACATGGAGGATGGGTGGGGCGGTAAGGAATCTATTACTAATCTGTCTCTAACAGATATATTGTTACCGAAGATAAGTAACTTGTTCATCTCAAAAAGACAATTAGTTATAGATTCCTTACCTTACAATAGATACCCCAGCAATACCACCCCCGGAGGTGGGTCTGCGAACCAAGTTCACACCAGAAAGTCCTAGAGAACAGAACGGCCTAGTTCATCCGCCCTGGCGTTCCGTGAACCTGCCAGGTGTTGAACCACCAGAGACATGCCCTGATGTCCCAGCCATGTCCAGAGACAGAGAGCCTCTTTACATAGGGTCCATGACTCCACCCCGCCCTGTTTGTTGCAGGACCACATGGCGGTGGTGTTGCCTGTGAACACCTGCACCACTCTTCCCTTGACAAAGGGAAGGAAGGCTTTTAGTGTAAGCTGGATCACCCGGAGCTGCAGAAGGTTGATGTGGAGGCCGGACTCAACCGGAGACCAGAGACCTCTGATCTCTGCTTCTCCCATGTTTGTGCCCACCCCAGAAGTGACGCATCCGTCACTACTGTGTACTCTGGTTGGGGAAGGGAGAGGGATCTGCTGTTGACCCAATCATGGTTCATAAGCCACCACTGTAATTGTCATGCAGTGCCCTCCGAGGTCTGAACGCAATCGGACATATTTCCCTGATCTTGTGCCCACTGGAACTTCAGGTCACACTGCAGAGCCCACATATACCACCTGGCATGATCTACCAGCAGGATGCAGGAGGCCATGAGGCCCAACAGCCTCGGGACATTCTAACCGAAACCCGGGATAGAGGCTGAAAGATTGTAATCATTGCCTGAATATCCCAGACTCGCTGCTCAGGAGGATAAGCCTGGAACTGCGTTGTGTCCAGAACCGCTCCGATGAAAAGGAGTTTCTGAGCGGGAGTCAGGTGTGACTTAGGCACGTTTATAGTGAACTCCAGCAAGTGCATGAGGTCCGCAGTAGTCTGGAGGTGGGAGAAGATTGCCTGAGGCGAGCCCGCCTTTAACAGCCAGTCGTCGTGATATGGGAAGACTGGAACCCCTGATATTCACAGTTGTGCTTCAACCACCGCCATCACCTTCGTGAATACCTATATATGCCCTGGTAAGGCCAAAGGGGAGCACGTTAAACTGAAAGTGCTCGCGGCCTACCATGAACCACAGTTAATGCCGGTGGGCCGGCCGGACGGGGATGTGAAAATAAGCATCCTGCAAGTCCAGCACTACCATCCAGTCTCCAGGATTGAGGGCAGACAAGACGTGAGCTAGTGTCAACATTTTGAACTTCTCCTTCCGGAGGAAGTGGGTGACGTTACTGGGATCCAAGATAGGAAACAGGCCTATGTCCTTCTTGGGCACCAGAAAGTAGTGGAAATAGCAACCACGACCTACTTCTGTGGCAGGAACTCACTCGATTGCTCCCTTGGCCAGGAGAGCCATAACTTCCTGTTGGAGAAGGGCCAGATGATCCTCTGACATACAGTGGTACTGAGGTGGCATGGCTGGGGGGGGGGTAGTCTCCATGGGGAGGCAGTAGCCCCTTCGGACTATCTGCAAAACCCACCTGTCTGACGTGATGATGCGCCAGTGGGGGAGGTGATGGCAAATCCTGACGCCCACTGGCGATTGGTGGCCCTGAAAGGTCAGACTAGGAGGGTTTGGAGGCTGCTGCAGAGGGGCGGTGGTGGACTGGCCCGCTCACTGGCCCCCAGACCGTGGGAACAGCATCCCTGGCCGCGTAGGGCAGGACGGCTTGTGCTGACCTGTGGCTCTGGGCGGGACATGGCGGAGACAACTCTTATCCAGCCTGTGAAAGCAGAGATTAATTGTTTCGGTTGTGAGATATGCCCTATGTATTATGTAGTAGTGAATTAACTGGAATCAGGCATTAAGGGGGACACTAGAATCATATTGCATTCCCCAGATGTGCATGGACAAGCCAGGTCTGTCTCCCAGCGGCTTCAAAGGGAGGTCAAATCCGTAGCAGTCTGCAGGCGGAGCACGCCTGCAAACCACTGAGTAAGATGAGGCCCCTCTCCCTTGACATGTAGGTATTCAAGTGTGCTGTGTGTTTGTGACTCTTATGTAATTTCTCCCAAGTGGCGTTACAATGAGCCAGTCCAAAAGGCATGGCTAATCAAATATTCAGGTGGCATTCCTTCCTCCTCTGTTATGGTGTTGTAGGACCCGAGTATGCCATCCCAATAGCGGTCACCTAATATATAAATGCCTGTTGCATGCCAAGCTGTGAGTTCAGCCGGCAGCATTTTCTTGTTGCCGCTAGGCATACCGAATAATGGGATTGCTGGAGCGTATGATGTAACATGTTTCATGAGGGATAAACCGCGACAAAAGCAGTGGTAGGCCACTTGTAACAGCAAACGGAGAGTCCTGAATGTTTTAGTGCAGGGGTGGAACAGTTAAAGAAGAGTATCTAGTCTATAGGAAGAGCCATGCACTTCCATGTCCGATAGGTGTAACCCCGCCACCCAACGGGCCACCCACTGTATTTGGGATGCTAGATAGTAATGTTCTAGGTTGGGCGCTGCTATTCCTCCCTGAGCTGACTGTAAATACAGCTACACATGTGCCAATCTACAGCGTGATGTTTTCCATATTAGATCACAAAGCATACACGCCGACGACACCCAGCTGATCCTCTCCCTCACCAACGACCCCGCCAGAGCCAGCCTCCAGGAAGGGATAAAAGACGTCGCGGAATGGATGAAGCTCAGCCATCTGAAACTGAACTCAGACAAGACGGAAGTCCTCATCCTGGTACCATCCCCTTCTGCCTGGGACGACTCCTGGTGGCCCCCTGCCCTGGGCACCGCACCGAAGCCAACGGACCATGCATGCAACCTGGGCTTCATCCTGGACTCCTCCCTCACGATGACCAAGCAAGTCAACGCCGTCTCGTCTTCCTGCTTCAACACCCTGCGAATGCTCCGAAAGATCTTCCGGTGGATCCCCACCGAAACCAGGAAGACGGTCACCCAGGCCCTCGTCACCAGCTGTCTGGATTACGGGAACACCCTCTACGCTGGAACCAAAGCCAAACTCCAGAAAAGACTCCAACGCATACAGAACGCCTCGGCAAGATGCCTCCTGGACATCCCCCGTCACAGCCACATCTCCGCCCATCTGAAATACCTGCACTGGCTCCCCGTGAGCAATAGGATCGGGTTCAGACTCCTCACCCACGCACACAAGGCTCTCCACGACATGGGACCCAAATACCTCAACAGCCGCCTCACATTCTACACACCCACCTGCCAGCTCCGATCCGCCAGCCTCGCCCTCGCCCCACGAATTCGCTAAGCCACCGCCGGAGGAAGATCCTTCTCCTACCTGGCGGCAGGGCCGGCCCTAGGCATGTGCAAAGTGTGCACCTGCACAGGGCCGCCAAACCCCAGGGGACGCCACGACGAGGATCAAATCGGAAGGATCAATGATACATCGTGGCACTGGCGGCCCCCTGGCAGGATTTGGCGGCCTCCGGCTCCGACCCCGGCTTCCTGACAACCCATGCAAATGACACAGAAGGGCAAACATCCCTACAAATCCACGTGGAGCCCGATCTGCTGTTATTTCACAAAGTAGAGCGCCCTAGTTTTGTGTAGAAACCTAGCTTCAAACTAATGAATACCGGCGAAACACTGGGCACAATGTGTATCACGTGATATCTTGCCACAGAACATGTATTTCTGCAAAATTAAACATATTATGCGATAATGCTGGGTGGTTTGTGCACAGAAAGATTTGTACTTAGGGGTGTGCCTCGAGGACCAGAGTGACACGAGAAATCAGTTGGTCACAATGTGTTTTAAATTGTGCAAAAAGGCGTTTTTAGCACCAATGTAGCTGAGACATCGTCCTTGAAGCATAGCAAATTACATCACTGCACATGTTGTCTTGTTCGTAAAACACTGCAGATTTCCAATTGCACATGTGCTGGTACCCATGGGTATGAGTTAAAGAAAACGGCAAACGCACATAAATTCCTGTTCATGTCTTTTAGCACTGCCCTAATCCAGTTGGAGGAGCTCACCTTAAACTTCCCTGGTTTCTTTCCGTCTCAGTGCCTGCCTGTCCTGCGCCTACAATGCACTGCTCTACAGGGCCTCGTCCCCTGATGGGACAAGAACCGCACATAGGCATTCCATAGAATACACTTACCTCGTCTCAAGCCTAGAGCCGGTCACAGAAGAAACGGTGAACTGACAGTATTTACTTTGTGCCTACGCTCACATATTCCCTCGGTTATTATCCTATGCTAGTTTATTTATGGAGTTATTTCCACTCATGTCTTAGGTTGTAGTTTAACTTCTATGACATCACTTACGGAATTTCTAGTTCCTGTGTACGGCGCCAAACCTTTTTTAAAATTTTGTTTGATTGATTTTAGTTGCGCTAAACAATGACAAGCCTCTGCACTATGGATTTCAAAAAGCGACGCGTAGCAAACATCCACTAAATGCGTCAATACCACCACATGGTATTTTCGTTCATTGTTTTACTACAAATAAAAAAACAACAACATAAGACCAAGTCTCTTCTAAAGTTACCAATATCTTCATTGTGATGTCTGACCATAAAAAAATTTAAAAGATTACAGTCAACAAGCACTTAACAGTATAGGACAGAAATAAGATGCTTCTAAGCCCACTTTTGTGATAGCATAAGAAAGATGTGACGCTATGTTGGCTATTATTAGGCACATGAGTAAAGTTTTTCGTTAATATCTACAACTTCAAACATCCCCTTTCACATCTTGAAAACTTTCTCATTAAGCATCTACTCTACTCCTTATGAACAAATTTCCTCGCTAGACCCTAGGTTACCCATCCCGTCGGAGAGTGCTAGGGTTAAGGCTAGATTGGGCACACCAGGCATGCACACCAAGGGGCAGATTTTCTTTATCGCAATGCAGCACAGCAACAAAAGTTACTGATCTGCACAAGGGTGAGATTAAAGCAGCACAGAGCCGTATATATTAGATATGGCCTGCTGCTGCTCACTACTCGCTCGTCACATTACTTGGCCTGACCTGCGTCCCCGGGCAGCAGTGGGCGTGGCAAACACAGGGAGGTCAAAATTACTATTCTAACTCCACGTTTTTCATTTGCCTGCATATCCTACAGTCAGTTTTTGCATACATTATTATGTATCATTTTAGGACCCTAGTGTAATTTTCCCGATTAATGCCCTTTGCCCTTATATAGGTATAGATCTCCATATCCTTATATAGGCATAGAAATCATAACCGATGACCGATTATTTCTCTGTGAGGGGTTGTGGGGGTCCGGTGCCCCTGTCATGGCCCTGGCACTGCAGCTGTCTGTGCGCCCAGTCCCTCATGTCGTGTGTCACAATGCCCTCCTCCTCCTAAATTGTATCGTTCTGAGACGAATTCGGAAGGGTAGGAGCAGCCGCAGGTACTGGTCAATCATCTAACGACTTTTCTGGACGTATTATTAAAACACCTTCCTGAGCTCTGCCCCGTCCGGACCCCCTCTTCCGGGGCCCCCACCTACGCTCCCTGCACAGGGCCACCATGAGCTTAGAGCCGGCCCTGCTGGCAGCCAAGACCTGGAACTCCCTTCCCACCCACCTACGGCTGACCCAGGACCATCTCTCCTTCAGGAAACAACTCAAGACCTGGCTGTTCGAGCAGTAGTGACTAACTCCCCCCCCCCCCCCCCTCCCCCCTCCTCCCAGCGCCTTGAAACCTTTACGGGTGAGTAGCGCTCTTTACAAGTTTGTTTGATTGAATGGAGTGAAAAAAGGAGGGTGGTAGGTACAGCGGTAGATTAGTAAAATAATACAAAAACAGCTGAAGTACCACCATTTGGTGACCGCAACCCTCTCCCCTATACTGAAAGAGCTATTGTCTTCCAAAATGTTATTTGTGACGTAAAAGAATTAAGAGCCCTAGTGAGGTTGCCATCTAGTGAGTCTTGGTCGTATGATAAATCCAGATACCCAAGTACCTAAACCTAGTCAAGTAACTGGAGCCTAACAATGAGTGCTGGATCTGGTGTGTGGCGGGCAAAAAGGCACATGCATGATTTCCCCCCAGTTGACACGTAGACCAGACAGGCGTGCAAAAAGTTTAAGGATGCTAGGTATGTCATCCGGGATGGATCTGACAACTTTTATATACACCAATATATCATCCGCATATACCAATTTTTTTATGCCCATAGTTCTGCAAAGGCACATATGACTCGGGCTAAGGGGTCAATGGCCAATGAGAAAAGATGGGCAGTCTTGTCTAGTGCCCCTACACACTTTTATTAGTTTTGAGACCGATTCCAGTCTGAGCCTGTACAGTCTGTCTGTCATATAGAAGCTTAACCAAATGAAGGAAGGGAGGAAAGGTCACTCAATGGAATCAAATGCTTTCTCCAGATCGAGCACTAAGCACCCAGATTGTGGCGAGGGGCGTGGGGGCATATTGCATTATGCGAAAAAGTCAGCGCAGATTGAAAGAGGTGGTGCACGTCGGGACAAACCCATTTTGATTGCTATGTATGAAATAGGGTACCAGTGGGTCCAATATCTCCACTAACACCCCAGCCAAAATCTAATAATCCACATTTAGTAGAGCCAATGGGTGGTAGGACCCCAGTTGGGAAGGGTCTCTGTCGGGCTTCGGTAAAGTTACTAGAGTCGCCTTCCAGAGGGAGTCTGGTAGATGTGAGGAGTGGAATGCCTCTTCATACACACTTTGAAAGATGTGGGGCAAGAAGGTCCACATACACTTTTTCAGATGGGAAGTCGTCTGGGCCTAGCTCCTTCCTAGAAGCAAGGGCGCACATCGCTCCCTGAATCTCATCAGGTGTAATGGGGGTGTCCAAATTTAATTGTTGATATGGGGTCAGCTTAGAAAAAGGAAGACTTTCTAAAAAGGAACATATTTCCGATTCAGACACCTCTAGTGTTGATTGGTACAGCTTTGTGAAATGGTGGACCATCTCCTCATGTATTTCATGTTGTGTAGAATGCATTACGCCTCCAGGAGACATCAGCGCAGTAATAGGTTGTACCGGCCATTCCTGTGGGATCAGCCAGGCAAGAAGGGTTACTGAACGGTCAGTTGTCACGTGTATCTTGTTGAGTGTACTGTATAGTTCAGGCATCGCAGCTATTCAAACAGGGTGGTATCTGTTTTCTTTGCGTCTGCCAGTTCCAAATTACAAGAAGATACGGCGGGAGAGTGTGTCTCAAATTTCAATAGAGTTCGCTCCACCTTCAACAGTTTGTTCTCCACTTGCTTCCGCATACCGCAACCTAGACCCAGGCAACATCCCCTCAGTGTCAACTTTAGTGCAATAACCGTAACAAGAGATTTGCGGTAGGGGAGACCCTCCAGCATGGCAGGCTGCAAACGCCAAGTGGGAACTGGAGAGGATCGTGTGTCGCAAACAACTGTTATTGTAGTGTAGTTCCTATTTTCCCAATAGGCCCTGCGCATTGGAATAACATAAACAGTAGTATCGACGTAGAAGTGTGGATCTTCCAGGCCTCTACTGACTATGCTAAACTTAATTGGGTTTGTTACCAACTAGCACAGAGGTCACTGGAAACTTTCTTCTCTGAATAGGAAGTGATCAGCTTCCCTGGTACAGACAAGAAGGGATTCAGTTTTCCAACAACCGTGCAACATGACAACTTTGCTCCTCTGATAAGAGTCAATCTCTAGAGTCGTGTGAACAATAGACAGTTATTTTACTCAGTCAGTTGTTGTGCAGATTACTTTCACAATATGTAGAGAATAGAGAGACAGGCGTTTTCAATAAAGGGTAACATTTATTGAACAGTCTTCCTTCTCGTACAAGAGAAATGAATTGCCACAATTGCAAGACTTGTTATTATAAAAAGTACGTACAGTAAGATGAGTATTGCGAAATAATACTGTAAAAGCATTGATATGGTTTCTTAGCCATACAATGGTTTAAAATGAATAAAACATATATAAATTAGGCTAAAATACTCAACTGGTGCTTCTAACTACGCCTACCCCAGTGTACCTGACCTAAGCCTAATACTTGGGAGGGGAGTAAGTAAGTAGCTTTAAGTTAAGTTGGTTTTGCCAAGGTTTGCTTCAAGAATTCTCTCTAAGGGTTTAGTCAACACCATACCTCTGGGATAGAATGATGGAGGTCTGGTATCTCCTTCAGGTAACTCGATATCCTAGTCACTCGCAAGAGTGGGCTGGAAACGCCGGAGCTGGATTTCTCTGCAGGAGAAAAGACAGCGTCTCTCTCAGCGCGTCGAGGAGGAGGGGCAGCGTCCGCGGGCAGCTTGCATCTGCTGGGCTCTTGCAGGGGGACGGCTGTTCAGCTCCTAAGTTCACCACACCATCGTTCGCAGCGATTGCAGTAGCGATAGCAGCTATGGTATCATCAGCATAACAGCAGCAACTTCAGCTTCAGCGAAACAGCAGCGTTTGCTTAAGGCAATGTTGGTAATATTTATACCTGAAAGGTGCCTTGTTTGACGTAAGTTTTTGGACATAAGACGTCAATAAAGATGTCACTAGGAAGTGATCGTCTATCAGTGCTCATTAGAGTTCTATTACTAATCAAAACATAGCAAGCGGGGCATTCCCAGGTTGCTGAGTTTTTATCTTGTTGAAGAACTCGGAGTGTTAATCTAGGAATCTTAGATAGTAACTTCTGCTATGTCATTGCGCTAATTAGCTGCAAAGGAAGTGGCAGAGGAAGCGATTCTGAAATGTGGCTCTGTTCGTGTGAGGCCAGAGACGAGTTTCTGAATATTGCATTTGATCGGTTATGCCAATATAGGGAATAAATGGATTTATAGCCGTATAGGGGCATAAGGTCACAGTATCGATTAGGGTCCTAGATTAGAACGCAACACCCACTCCACGAATTCATGTCCATCAAATTACTAAAACTAGAGCAATAAGATGCATGTGTAACATTGCCCACCCCAAAATACATATATGCATTTGAAATAGGCGTATTTGTAATACGTGAAAATATAGGTACTGTACGTTTTTGAAGCATAGACATCATTCAGAATTATAGCATATGAATTCAATGAACGATTTTGCAAAAAGAATTACACATGAAATATCTCTGAATACAGAAAAGAAGGGCGAAATAATTTCATCACATATAAATGCATTGCAGTAAAATGTGCTAGAGGCTGGTGCAAAGTTATTATGTCTCTAGATGTATCTAAAAATAGAAGTAGAAGCTTCTGTTCTCTATGAATAGTTCTACTTTAAGCAAAGAATTTTTTGTGCCAGAAAAAGGTGAATATTAAAAAGTGTTCAATTCAAAAGAATCATTGCTTGAATGGGGAAAATAGAGTTCCAACGCTTTTAGCAGTTTTTGTTGTTCAAAACTGAAGGCCGAATTCAGAGTTCATGGGAACGCTGTGTGTCGGAATGCTTCTCTAAAGTTATTGTTTCTGTTCGGGTGAGAACATCATATCAGACAGGCTCTCAAAGAATTGGTCTACAAAATCAGGTGACAGTTCGACCAAATTCGATAGTGCTGTAACTTGGCAGGTGTGAGAATGATTGCTGTCATCAAAGCCTGGATCAGCAATGTTCACAGAAGGTCGTACCTGGGTGGTGTTGCTTTTGTCACTCGCTCCACTGTTACCACCTAGTCGTAGTACAGGAGTCTCAACGAATGCCGTCATCAGGATTGGTAGCCGCTGGGGACAACACAATGAGTGAGCCGTTATCGGACTGAGCAAAGTATCAATATCCATTGGTACTGTTGATGGAAGTGCAAGACAGGTGTCCAACACGCACTCATCTCCGCATAGCATACATCGTAGTACAGGTAAGATGCAGTTTTGCCATATCGGTCTGAATGAAAGGAACCAGGTCATGTTTATATCTCTCAGCCTGGCCAATCCAAGGACTCTGGTTATTCTGTCCCGGTAACGCACTGCTAGGATTGTTTCTTCCATTCCCATAGGAGTCATGTCTGAGCTGTGGCTTGCCATATCGGAGCAGGAGGGTCAAAAATAAAATCCCTGCTATAAGTCCCAAAAATAGGGGTATGCCGCCAAAGACTGAATGGACAAAATTGGGAACAATTCCCAGAATTGCTTTGAATGGTGTTAGCAGTCCCGTAAAAATCGTCTTAAATATGCCTGGGATGCCTGTGGCACTAGACATGTTAAGGAGTTGGCTCAGCATTTCTACGAAATGCACGGGGCAATTTGTTGATAAAAGTTCATGAACCTCCGTAGCTGTCCTTGCAACTAGGAGATCATACGTCTCTTTTGATGACGTGATGGGCACTGTTGTCTGCAAAAGCACAGACTTCATTTTGCTTAAAGTATCAATTCGTATAGAAGAGAAATGCAGACGAGGCCAGATGGGAGTCTCTATGTCTCCAGGGCCGCTCGGGAACAATGCTTGCATACAGCATTTGACCATGGAAGTTACGCTTACGAGATACGCTTTCCCTGGCAAAAGGCCACAACATCTGTGATCCGTTCTTAGAATGTAACTCCCATTCGCGAGTTGCATAAAGAAAGGCTCTATCTGCGTTGCAGGTGTGACAAGCTGGTGGCATGAAAGGTTGTTAGAATTACCTTCACAGGCTCCGTGTAAATTAATACCCTGGCACAAAAGTATACCGCTTAGTGAACGTTTACAGTTTTCACCACTAAGAAACACATTTTTGTCGCTGTCACTATAGCATGAATGTGTGTATGGTAATTTCCATGCTGACTTAACATATCTTTTACCTAATCGTTCATACTGGCCAGTAGGTATGTATTCAATGCACTTTTTAAATCTGAAAGTTGTTAGCGGAATTGTGATAATCCTGTGTATTATCCATTCAATGACAGGACTTTCTGACATTGTCAATGGCAATCTCTCAAGTTTTTCGATGCTCAGGATTGTATAGTCTGCTCCTTTCTGTGCCAAGCTGATTTGTTTATCAGTAAGGTTAAAAATGGAAAACAATGACGTTGTGTTGATTAAACGCCAAGGCACATAGCCTGAACGAAGATTTTGCAGCGTCCAGCCTAATTGTACAATAGAACGTAATTGCGACTGGCAATGCTGTAACATTAGCAAGTCCCTGTCTATTATATCAAAGGCAGAGGATACAATATTGTCCAATGAATATATTCTGGAGGACAGAGTCATTAACCCATTGTCCACTACAGAGAGTGATTTTTCCAAATTAATACGATCAATTTCTCGTATTTTTCAGCTGTTTCAATTTGTGTGACTTTCCAAGCCTCGTTGTATGCAGCATAGATACTGGTCGCTATGAAACGCTTTTGACGCTGTTTGCGTGGTCCCATAATAAAATCGCGCAAATCAGCACCATCTTTAAGTAAAGACAAGTGTTGCTTAATTTCAGCCAGTGTGGATGATCCTAGACATTCAAGGCAGAGTTTCCCTACACTGTATGTTGTTACTATCCCTGGATGTTGTCTCTGGGAGTATCTAGGGTCTTGTCTGGTCATTTTTAACCCCTGTGTTTTATTCAGGAATCTATCTTGACAGTTGTTTGTGTCAGTAGGCCAGATTAACCACTTTTTCCAATCAGGATGTGTTCTGTTTAAATGTAAAATTTTAGTTACGTCTATCTCAATATCTGTTGTTGTATTATCAGGTATTGGCTTCGGAATAGACGGTTTGTTAAGGTGTTTAATCTTAGCTAGGCCAAGACAGGATGTTTGATGAATTGTGTCATTTAAAAACATCATTTGTTCTGGTATCATGCAGGTTCTGAATAATGCTTCTAGGCCTTGTACCTGCCAATCTTTCGTACCCCAAATGGTTTTTGTTTCAATGTTATTTTTCCAATAATCAAAACCAAATGTCATCATTTTTTCATAAAATGCTTCTGAATATATCAATTTAGTGTTTGTCAGCATTGTTTTCAATCCTGCTTTATCTAACAGTTTGTAATAAAACGTTTCTGCATCACTGGTGTTACACCCTTGAGCAGTACTTGAATTTCTCAAAGAATGTTTTAGAACTGCTTTTAGGTGGTGTAGCACAATGTTCCCATTGATTATACTTACAAACATTTCTAGGCTGTGCAGATTTATGCAAATAATGATCGGCATAATGTGTAAAGCAGAACATCTGTTCATAACTAGACGAACCTTGTAAATAATCATGTTCTGTGAATCTAGCTGACATTACTAAATCAGACATCATGTTATTAATACTGTCAAAGTCCCAATCATCAGAGAATGTACTAGGTTTTACAAAGTCACTTAAGGAAACCTTCAGTTGATGAGGATACTTCAGGATCTCGACCGGACCATAGATCTCATAGTCAGTTTTCTCCCATACTACCCCACCAGGTATTGGAATGGCTGTGACGTTTACTGTTGACAGTTCTCTTTTCTTCACGTGGGATGATCTGTGTGGTTTGAGGACTAAGTTGATGTTCTGACTTGCTGTGTCCATTCAATTGTAATAAACCTTCCTAAAATTAAAACTAAAATTAGGCATAGTAGGAGTATTAATACCCCTGAAATAATCCAATGCTCAATCAATGGTGCATCCAGATATACTTCTTTGATTTGTTGAGCGAGTTCTGTTGATTTTTCTTTAAAAGTCTTTTTTATTTCTGGCATCACTTCGGAGTTGCTTTGATCCTCGGAAAAGTTGTCGAAGTCGATGAAATAACCAGAGGCAGTTCTGTCAATTGTTGGGATTGTTCTTTCAATTTGTCTTTCGGTAGCACTTTCTGATGCCACATTATTGTACACTGGTGTTTCTTGACGAACTGTTTCAATCTGTGTCTCAAGAGGCACGAGTTCCATGGCATTATTGCATAGTCCTTCTCTGTGCACTGCAGGCTGATCGAATGTGATTAGTCTTTCAGTTCGAACCTCTTGGATTGTTGCAAGTTTGGGTATTCTGTTGTTTCTTGGGAGTCCACTGGGCCTACTGTTGATTATAGGCCACATGCTTGTGGTTTTACCAGGTCGATTGATACAACTCTGTTCTCCTTTTTACCAGCAAGGGGCGGTAGTACTACTGATCTTGTTCCGGTGACTGCCAAGACAGGTACTGCTTTTCTGTAAGAAGGCCCAAATTCCTTCTTCACCGCTATTTTTTCTCTGACTAGATCCCCAATCTTTGGAATCCAGACAGGCCTTGCTGGGGCTGTTGCTTGTGGTGCCTCGTCAGTGGTATTTGGCTGTTGCTTTAACTTTATGTTGCTTAAGGATTTTCTTGTTTCATTCAAGTCCTGTAAAACAGCCAAACGATCTTTGATGTCAAAGTCTGTTTTCTTATCTTGTACCACTGATACTTGACTATCTAGGTCCTGAATTCTCATTCTAGTTCCGAACAATAGTTTGTATAGGCTGAAACCTTTTAGAGAATTTCTTGGCAAATTATTAAGACTGATTTGGACACTTATTAAATGTTTGACCCACCCAGCACCCGAACCGAATACCTTCGCTGTTATAGATTGCTTTATGTCCCGTTTTTTTCTTTCTACCACACTGTTCCCTTCGGGGTGGGACGGACAAGAATACCGCAACCCAACTCCCATGCTGGCCATGGCCTCCTTATAAGCTCGAGAGCTAAAAGCAGGACCCTGGTCAGAATGGAACATGGCAATTGGGTATGTGCCGATAAAGACTCGCAGATCTTTTATAACCGTTCTGGCGTCAGCCAAGCGCTGGGGCCACATTTTTTAAGTGTGTTCAGCCTTAACTATTAATAGGACGCAGGATGGGATGTAGACAGCGTTACGCTGTTTCTGATTGGTAGCCGGTAGCATAGTTCACTACTGCGATCCCTGTTGCAGTTTTCACAGTTGTTTGCATATATTTGGTGTTGCACACTCATTCCTGGCCACCAGTATACCGATTCCAATTCTCTCAGAGAGTCCCTGATTGTTTGGTGCCTAGGTCCCAATCCCATGTGTGCGTCTGCTATTAAAAATATTCTCCTGTTCATGTTTGGAATTACCCTATCCCCCACTCCAGGGATTCGAGCAAAAGGAACGGAGTTTGCATCGATTTTTTTATGCATAATTGAGTGGATAGTTCACGGGTAGTTCTGCACAGTCGCCTTTTACGGTCGATTTTACTGCCAGGCCAGCATGGTTTCCCCGTCTATGTATTTTTCTGCACGCTTTTTTGTGGCTACGGAAGTCGGTTTAGTTGCTTCCGCTGTGGCTGTGTTAGCCAATGAATTCCCTACAACATGAACGCCATCACGTTGAAGACTCTATGCGTGTATCACGTGAGTCTTTTGTAGTTCTTTCTATAAAAGAGCTACCTGTTTCCAGAGCAATTTATGCTTTATTGTGGCACCTGTGTCCTCTTTGTAATCGTTTTCAATCCAGCTCTGCAACTTATTATTGTAAGAGTTGACGCAAAAATGAGAATCGCACACGATTAGTGTTGGGAATTCACGTTCTGCATTTTCAAGCGCCATCTTTAAAGATCTGATTTCAGCTCTCTGAGCCGAACAGTTTCTTACTGATTCAGTTTTTGTTATTTTCGGTCTGAATTTACCGCACAGCCAACGACCTTTAACAATCGCACAGGCTGCATCGTAGGATTTGCTCTCTACGTTGAAATGCTGTACAAATCTATCTGTGTAGATTATACAGGCGTACTGTGGGAGAGGCAGAAGTTCGATTGGCAGAGGATATTCTTCTTCATATTCTAAATCATTCAGTTCTTCGAATTGCGGGGCGAAATAGTATTTCACATCTCCTGCTCCTAGAGAATCGACATACTGTATCCATTTCGGATCCAGTGACACTGTAGGCAAGTTTACTGGGCTGAATAGCGCCTCAAAGGCGGATTCCGCTGTGAGGATATTAATCCTTCTACCGTGTGCTAATTCTCGTTCATTTGCTAATGCAATTTCTACTGCTTTCACAGTATTTTCTGTGTGACTGAATGTTTTTTCTGCTTCTGTGTACAAGTGAGATTTAATTGAAATTGGTACCTTTTCTCCCTCATTAGAGGTCAGGTACGTGAATCCGCATCTTCCTGGGATGACTCGGATTACAAGATCGCGTGTGTTGTCACGTGTATCTAATTTTGTTTTTGCTAACATGTCTGTTTGCAGTGATCTCAAAATTTCTGTGTGTTTTTGAGTCCAGGTGATTTGTTTAAAATCAGGTTTAATTAGTTCGTAGAGAGGTTTAACCCTCTCTGCGTAATTTAGAATGTAAGTTCTACCGAAATTCAGAAGGCCTAGAATCTATTGTAAATTCTTCAGCGTTTTTGGAGCTTGGAGTGCAGCGCACTTCTCTAAGAAGTTGTCCGCTAGGCTTTTTCCTTCACTTGATAATTCGTATCCTAAAAATAATACTGTCAGATGGGCAATTCGGGACTTTTTAAAGTTGAATTTGTAACCCTCTGCTGTGAACCCAAGTATAATGGTGTTCACTCTTTTCAAGTGAGTCTCCAAGTCGTCGTCTGTGAGATAGATATCATCTACGTAAGATAATGCCTCATCATCATATATTTGTAGTAACTCTGTTACTCTAGCTGAGAATAGTCCTGGGCTGCTCTTGAACCCCTGTGGGAGCCTACAGAAATTTTTCTGAGACCCCATTACGGAGAAAGCGGTCAAATACCTGCTTTCTGGTGCAATGTTTTGACAAAAGAAACCATTAGATATGTCTAATGTCGTTTTATATTTTTTCCTAACTATGTTATTCATTAGTGCAGCACTATGCGAATTTTGTACTGCAAATGTTTTTCAACATGCATTTAGGTGTCTGTAGTCCAAAACTAGACGATATGAATTGTCTGGTTTGAAGACAGGAAACAAAGGATTGTTCATTTGAGAGGTGCATGTTTCAATCACCCCCTGGTATTCAAGTTGATCTAAAATCTCCCTGACTTGTTTTTTAGCTTCTTGCTTACTGGGATACTGCCTTTGGGCAGTTGGTTCACTTTTTAACTGGATTTTGTGAGGAGGAGATTCCTCATCCCATCCTACATGATTTTTATATAATGCTGGTGCCTGGGCCACTGCCCATTTCCTTGCATAAGTATATTTTTTGTGAATCGGAATGTGATTCGAGAAGGCAGGCATAATCATTTCTTCGCCACGAGGGCACTCCCTGACAAACTCTGGGGGCCAATCTTTTTCAGCTAACAGAATATCATAGCCTTTTGAGAGTTTATCCCAAAATATACCCTTTATTTTCCTAGTCTTATCGCCCTCTATACGCAATGTTATTTCGTATATCTTATGGGGCTCGCTAAGTCTGGTGTCGGCAGTTTCAACCTGAATGTATTAATTCGTGTCCACTGTCTCCAGATGACTCATCAAGATCTTGCGGGCTTTAGTGATTTCTGCTGCACTGTCTAGCATTGTCTGTGCCCACTCCCCGTTTTTCAACTGTGTCCTCCGTATTCTCGGCATGGTTGATTACTCTAATACTGGCTACCTTCTTTTTCGGAAATTGAGATTTTTTACTCTGAGCAGGTTCCTTGTCTTTGGACTTGGTGTGCTCTCCTGGGTCTGACCGTCCTCTTCTTTCCGATTTCCTGCGAAAAAGATTGAGAGGGACGTGTATCAATACTTTGATATCTATCAGGTTTTTTCAAATTATCCCTATTTCTAAGGTTATATCTTTTCTCAGAGGGCTCCCTCTGGGGAGACTGGTGTTCTCGAGTCTGAGTTCTTTCCTTCCATCGAGGAGACCTTCCTCTGGACTGGAAAACTTTTTCCTTGGGAGTGGATTGTTCATTTCCATTCCAGCTCTTTTTAGGAGTGTTTGAATTATTGTTAATAAATAATTTTTCAGGATTTTCGAGCAGTTGGGGCTTAACGGGTTTTCCACCCAACTGTCTCTACCTAGTTCTTCATTGCATTTCTCTATGATTCTGGCAAGCTCAATTGGTTGATCTGTTATATCTGTTTCCTTCAACTTCTGGCGGATCGCCACAGATGCTGCTTCTCCTTTTATGTTGGCTAATAATATAGCCGAGACCTGCTTGAAGTCTTTCAGTAATTTCATACCAAGAGTTAAGGCAGGTTCTGGACCGTATTCATTTTGAATCCGTCTTAGTACATCTGGTATTACCGCCATAGACGGAACACCATGTGTTTTTGTGTAAATGGAAGCAAAGACTGTACCCCAAGTGTCACAGTCCTCCACGTGTGGTGCGATTCCCATAGGAAGGCAGATGGTCAAGATTCTGTGTTTCTCGATAGGGGTGGTATCCGGAAATACTGCCTCTATTTGAGTAATTTTCTGCGCTAACCAGAAGGGAATTTGTTCCCGTTTTACAGGTGTTTTACCAAGACATGATTGTATGTTCTGTGGTGTAATTTTATTAGTGTTCCCCTGATGAGGGGTCAGCTGTGGTACATTAACAGCTGGTTGGACTGTTGCAGTCCGCATTACATATTGGACTAATTGCCTATGTATTTTAATTAATGTTTTTAGCTGTACTAACAGCTCTTCTTTTGACATTTTTTCAATGTCCAGATGTGGTGTGTAGCTGGCTAGAACCGGCCACGTTGCTCCTGGTCTACCTAGTGGACCGAGCCTGGTAATATGATCATTATGTTTTAGGGCGCCTTTAAACCAAAGTAAATGTTCTTGGTATTTTAGTGGGATTTCAGTCTCCTAGAAAGGACCGTACTCTTCCGGTGGATCCTCTACTGTATAGTAGTGGAACTCGTGTTTTGGGGCGTTTGCCGCTGGAAATTTTATCCATGATTAGAATACCTCTGTCTGTCGATATTCGTGTGCCTCTATCACGAAGACGACTGTGCCACCTTGTGTGGTCAATCCATTTTCTATAAGTTTTAACGTTATAGATTTTCTCAAATGTGCCGGGATGATAATTGCACCCCGTTCAGTAGTCCCGTCGGGACCCTGCTGAGTCGCATCTGCTGCGGCATCAGCTCCGTTGTTTAACACTGACATTTTATAAATGCAGGTTTTGCAGAGCAGGTCTCCAAGGAGACAAAGATTAGGTGCACAATATTTTGGAACACTGTATCCTTCAACGTTGAATAAACCAGAGCTTTACATAGGAATC
The DNA here is from genome assembly GCF_964263255.1 of Lissotriton vulgaris. Classification (NCBI taxonomy): domain Eukaryota; kingdom Metazoa; phylum Chordata; class Amphibia; order Caudata; family Salamandridae; genus Lissotriton; species Lissotriton vulgaris. The sequence goes on from NC_141685.1 coordinate 935,254,582, forward strand.
TCTTCCTACTGAGTTCGGGCGGATTTTAACCTTTCACCCACTCCAGACGTCTATTGGAGTATTTACGGGAGAAAGGGGTCTGTGTGAAAAATGCATGACTGAGTTACTCTAACGTCTTGCGTTAGTTTATCGCCTTACCAAACGTTTGGGCGCCATGTAGTGTAGTTCCTATTTTCCCAATAGGCCCTGCGCATTGGAATAACATAAACAGTAGTATCGACGTAGAAGTGCGGATCTTCCAGGCCTCTACTGACTATGCTAAACTTAATAGGGTTTGTTACCAACTAGCTCAGAGGTCACTGGAAACTTTCTTCTCTGAATAGGAAGTGATCAGATTCCCTGGTACAGACAAGAAGGGATTCAGTTTTCCAACAACCGTGCAGCATGACAACTTTGCTCCTCAGATAAGAGTGAATCTCTAGAGTCGTGTGAACAATAGACAGTTATTTTACTCAGTCAGTTGTTGTGCAGATTACTTTCACAATATGTAGAGAATAGAGAGACAGGCGTTTTCAATAAAGGGTAACATTTATTGAACAGTCTTTCTTCTTGTACAAGAGAAATGAATTGCCACAATTGCAAGACTTATTATAAAAAGTACGTACAGTAAGATGAGTATTGCGAAATAATACTGTAAAAGCATTGATATGGTTTCTTAGCCATACAATGGTTTAAAATTAATAAAACATATATACATTCATATATACATTAGGCTAAAATACTCAACTGGTGCTTCTAACTACGCGTACCCCAGTGTACCTGACCTAAGCCTAATACTTGGGAGGGGAGTAAGTAAGTAGGTTTAAGTTAAGTTGGTTTTGCCAAGGTTTGCTTCAAGAATTCTCTCTAAGGGTTTAGTCAACACCATACCTCTGGGATAGAATGATGGAGGTCTGGTATCTCCTTCAGGGAACTCGATATCCCAGTCACTCGCAAGAGTGGGCTGGAAACGCCGAAGCTGGATTTCTCTGCTGGAGAAAAGACAGCGTCTCTCTCAGCGCGTCGAGGAGGAGGAGGGGCAGCGTCCGCGGGCAGCTTGCATCTGCTGGGCTCTTGCAGGGGGACGGCTGTTTAGCTCCTAAGTTCACCACACCATCGTTCGCTCGTTAGCAGCGATAGCAGTAGCGATAGCAGCTATGGTATCATCAGCATAACAGCAGCAACTTCAGCTTCAGCGAAACAGCAGCGTTTGCTTAAGGCAATGTTGGTAATATTTATACCTGAAAGGTGCCTTGTTTGACGTAAGTTTTTGGACATAAGACGTCAATAAAGATGTCACTAGGAAGTGATCGTCTATCAGTGCTCATTAGAGTTCTATTACTAATCAAAACATAGCAAGCGGGGCTTTCCCAGGTTGCTGAGTTTTTATCTTGTTGAAGAACTCGGAGTGTTAATCTAGGAATCTTAGATAGTAACTTCTGCTATGTCATTGCACTAATTAGCTGCAAAGGAAGTGGCAGAGGAAGCGATTCTGAAATGTGGCTCAGTTCGTGTGAGGCCAGAGACGAGTTTCTGAATATTGCATTTGATCGGTTATGCCAATATAGGGAATAAATGGATTTATAGCCGTATAGGGGCATAAGGTCACAGTATCGATCAGGGTCCTAGATTAGAACGCAACATTATGTATTGCAGATTGTGGTCTGAATGGGTGCGGCCAAAGTAATACAAAGTGTGACAGACCATTCTCCACATCGCTGCGCTCGCGCTGCTACTAGCGCGGAGTATTTTTAAAAGCTTCCTGTTTTATATCTGGGTTCGTTTTTGTGTTATATTCACCCCTGCTTTTAGCCTGCTTGTCTGTAGCTAGCGCCCCCTTCTCCCCTCACCTGCATTTAAAAAACGGCATTCTATGCCTGAAAAGCACCACCACTTTGGTGGGTCCGGGTCCTGGGGTCACTTTGGGCGCCATCTTTCTTTGGGATACCTCAGCCAGCGGCGGCCGCCATCTTTGAGCGGACTAGCACGATCAGGGCTGATTGGAGCGCCTACTTAAGGCGGGCCTTAGCGTGGTTCTGGTTAGACCATTCTCCACATCGCTGCGCTCGCGCTGCTACTAGCGCGGAGTATTTTTAAAAGCTTCCTGTTTTATATCTGGGTTCGTTTTTGTGTTATATTCACCCCTGCTTTTAGCCTGCTTGTCTGTAGCTAGCGCCCCCTTCTCCCCTCACCTGCATTTAAAAAACGGCATTCTCTGTCTGAAAAGCACCACCACTTTGGTGGGTCCGGGTCCTGGGGTTACTTTGGGCGCCATCTTTCTTTGGGATACCTCAGCCAGCGGCGGCCGCCATCTTTGAGCGGACTAGCACGATCAGGGCTGATTGGAGCGCCTACTTAAAGTCACTCCCTCACGCGCAGCGTGACGCGCAGGTGGACGCCCTCGCTTAGCCTGACTCGTGCCGGAGTCCTGCCCGTCTGCGCCCGTCAGCGTCCCGGAGGCTACGGGGCGGCGGGGGACTCTGGTCTGGCGATACTCTGGCTGAGATGATTTGCTATTCCTCTGCGCTGCTGCGGGATATGCAGGGTCACTCTAGCTCTTGCCGTTCCGTCTTTCCTGGGCGGTTTAGGGGCAAACGGCGCTGCCCGGGCTGTGGCTGGGCGCCTTCCTGGACTCGTGTCACTGTCCCTCGCCCAGCAACAGCTGGCGTGAAGCATCTATGCCTGCTGCTGAATACGAGGTCGGTAGGATGCCATGCCCTGCATATTTACGATCTTCTGGTCAGGGAAAATCCACTGTGTCTGTTATTGACCGAAACCTGGCTGGGAGAGGCTTCCAATCCGGATGTTTTCTCAGCCATTCCTCCGGCGTACACTATTTTCCGGCAGGATAGAGTGAAGGGGAGAGGTGGGGGAGTGGCGGTAGTGGTGAGAAAGAGCGTTCCCTGCTCTGTGCTTCCCCTGAACTCCATTGGGAGCGCTGAGTCGCTCGCCTTCACGCTCAGGCTATCTCCGAGTCAGGCTCTGAAGGGGTTGTTGGTTTATAGACCACCAGGCCCCGTGGGTACTTTCCTGGAAGATTTGCAGACAGCTGTTTCTGAGCTGGTGCTGACCACACTGCATTGCGTCGTCGCTGGTGACTTCAACTTTCACCTTGATGCGGCGGATGACCCTGACGCGGCCAAACTGTTGGATGTTACATCTCCGCTGGGTCTTATACCGTTCGTCTCAGAGCCAACACACGAGAAGGGGCATACCCTGGATCAGGTGTTTTCGTCTGTCCCACTTACGGAGGTTGACACCCTGCCGGTGCTCTGGACCGATCACAGGTTGATCAGATTTTCGGTGCTGGAGTGCGCGCGGCCCGACAACAGAGCCTCTACCCTATCTAGACCGGCCTCGAGAGCGCTGCACAGAGTAACACCTGATATGCTGGAGCAGGCGCTGCTGGATCGCCCATGCCATCTTTCGGGTGATTTGGAAAGCGACACTGAGGCTCTGCAGCTATGGCTTATAGATAGGCTGGACGACCTTGCCCCTAAGGCAGCTCCTCGGTCCTCGGCGGCACGGCAATCTGCACCGTGGTTTACGGAGGCGCTTCGTGTGGCTCGTAGTCAATGCAAGTTGGCCGAGAGGGCCTGGCGCCGTCTGTACGATGGTGAGGCTAAACTCGCCTATAAGGCGGTGGTGAAGGCCTACCATCGGGACATCCTGGGAGCCAAGAGGGACTATTTGGCTAGGAGGATTGAGGCATCTGCGAACTCCTGTAAGGAGATCTTCACTATCGTGAAGGAGTTCACGACCCCCAGCTCACACCTGCCCCCACCAGCTTCTTCGGATGCGTGGGTGTGTGATCTTGCCGGTTTTTTCACCAATAAGATCAAGGCGATCCAGGCCACCTTTGCGGAGGGACCGGAGGATGGAAGTGGCGTCATCGGGGCAGGTTGCGGACTTCCGCGTACACCTGCGGCGGTATTGTCCGATTTCCCTGCTGTTTCCATCGAGGTGTCCAGGTCGCTGCTGGCCAATCTTAAATCGGGTTCGCCACTTGACCCCTGCCCCGCCAAATTTTTGGCGGGGATGGCAATGGTGGTGAATCCACTGGTCAATCCCATCCTCAATGCCTCCTTGAGGGAGGGGAGGGTCCCCAGCTCTTGGAAAAGAGCGATGGTGATCCCCCTCCTAAAAAAGCCGGGTCTCGACGTCGAGGCGTTGGCCAATTATAGGCCAATCTCGCTTCTTCCGGCTCTAGCGAAGATCACGGAAAAACACGTCCATGGTGTCCTGTCGAGCTTTCTGGAAGCTAACAATCTGCTCCACACATCCCAATCCGGTTTCCGTCCTAATTTTAGTACGGAAACGGCTTTGGTGGAGGTCACCGAGATCATCAGGGAGACCTTGGATGTCGGCGGCAGGGCCATGTTGGTCATGTTAGACCTATCGGCGGCTTTCGACACCGTCCCACACAAGGCGCTTTTACTTAGGCTTTATGACATCGGCCTTAGGGGGACGGTGCTCAGGTGGTTCACATCTTTCCTTGAAGGCCGCCGCCAGACGGTCTGGGTTTCCCAGAGTTCTGCCGAGATGCCGCCATTGGGAGTCGGGGTTCCACAGGGTTCTGTGTTGAGCCCCACGCTGTTTAACATCTTCATGTCCCCTTTGGCGGCCTTGGTGGAGGCATATGGGGCCCAGATCGTCTCCTACGCCGACGATACGCAACTCCTCTTCACCTGCGGGAAAAATCAAGAGTTTGACGGAGAGAGAATTCGGGACTGTCTTGCATTGGTCTTCAACTGGTTCCAGAAGAACAGTTTGAAGGCCAATTCAAGCAAATCTGAGGTTCTATTCTTTGGTTGCGTTGTCGATCCGGAGTGGCAGCAATGGTGGCCGTCCGGCATGAGCCCTCCTGCACAGTCCTCCGTGGTGGCCAAAAATCTGGGTGTCAAGCTTGACAACCAGCTGTCCCTGAGAACACATATTCTTGGTCTGGCTGGCGCTTGTTACGGAATTTTGAAAATGCTCCGTAAATTTCTGCCCCTGCTGTCTGAGGAGCACAGGCGAATTACTGTGCAGGCTCTTGTAGGCTCAAGGTTAGATTATGCCAATGCCCTCTTTATTGGCCTCCCTGACTACCTGGTTCAGCGCCTACAGGTGGTACAGAACTCTGCTGCCCAGGGCATTTTTGGCCTGCGCAGACGAGCCCGAGCCTCCGGCCTGCTACAGGCGTTACACTGGCTGCCCATTCGGAAGCGGATTCAGTTCAAATCCCTTACTCTGATGCACAAAGCCCTGTTTGGATCAGGGGCTGGATATCTGCGGTGGAGACTGGCTTTCTATCGACCAGCCCGCTCTTTGCGTTCGGAATCCCTCTATAAAGCGGTGGTCCCGCGGGTGAGGAAGGCTCGCGTGGGTGGGCGTTCTTTCAGCTGCAGAGCTCCCCAGCTGTGGAATTCGCTTCCCCTTTCGCTTCGTAGCACTGTTAACTTGCTCCAGTTCAGGAAGAGCCTGAAGACCTGGCTTTTTAATCTCTAGTCTGTTTTTACTGGTTACTGTTTTTGCTGTTTTCTTTTCTGTTTCTTTCTCATTTCCGCTGTGTTGTTATTTTTACTTGAGTTGCAGGTGGAAAGCGCCGGAACACTACTTTGGAGTAGCCGTGCGCTATATAAAAGTCACATAACATAACATAACATAACAGGGTAGTAAATTGGGCGTGTATAGAATCATATCTAAATGGACATGTAATGCATGTGGAGAAGAGTAAAAAGAATACACTTGTTTCATGGGATTGCGATGTCTCCATATGTCCACCAATCCCCACAGCTGTGTCCAATCCCCCAGTATCAAGGCGTTAGTAGAGACCGCCGTGTATCGCAGTGGGGGAAGGAGCGGTCTAAGTCCATGTCCAGGACACTATTAAAGTCTCCGCCTATCAACCACGGTGGGTCGCACCACTTAGAGAGTATCTGTGATAATGACCTCCAGAGGGAGCCCTGCTCAACATTGGCATACATGTTACTCAGCAGGAGGTGACTACCATCAAGTCGTCCTCTGAGGAAGATGTACCTGCCCTTGGTATCCGGCGCCACCTCTTCTATCAAGAAAGGAGTGCTCGGTCGAATCCAAATGAACACTACACAGGCATATAAGGAAACATTTGTGGTAAATACTTGCCCCCTCCATATACGTTTTAGCTTAGATGCTTCTAAATGTGTTAGGTGCGATTCTTACAGTAAGGTGATTTGACCATTATGTCTTTTGAGATATGAGTATATTGTATATTGGTGGGAGGGGGTACGCTGGTCTCGAACTTTCCAGGTGATAATACATTGAGTTGTCATTTTATGCCTGTGGGGTAGTGTATGAAGCACCAAAGACTAAAAGCATACATGTGACTGTCGGAAGGCGAAGATGAAAGTTCGCAGTGAACACACACAGCAGAAACTAAACAACCTAATATTAAAATTTAACGCTAACATGGCGATTTAGCAATACCAAAGAGCGGTCCTTATAGAAAAAAGGGCTGCCCAAACTAAGACTCAAACTTTGTCAAACACGATGGACCCCCAGGATATGTCGGTAGGAGGGCATGTAACCACATAGAGCACTCAAAGGTAACATCCCCCAACATTGGTGAGTAAATGAGAAGCCCCAGGAGACATTTCAGATGGATCAAGAGACCAGCTCCCCACAGTCCCCTTTGCTCGGGGGCAGTGAAGCCACACAACCACTCCCCCAAGAGCCAGCCCAATCTAGACATAAAAGCAGTATTCCAATTCCAGGGTGCATGCAGATAGTAAATCATGAGTGTAGCAGAGTGCAGATAATAGTTGAAGACCAGTTACATGTCAGATTATATCCTCTGACATCTGTGGTGTAATGGCTGGCAAAATTATCCAGTTAGTGTCTGATGGGCAAGCTACTAAAGATTCCTTGTCTCCAGACTATTGAGCAGATGCTGCGTCTTTCTCGGAGCCATTAATGAGATTAGATATCCGTTCCATTTCCCAGACTGCCTGCTGCAGCTCCCTGAGGATTTGCTCCAAGTTTGGAACTGCAATCAGTTTAGGTGAACATCTTTTTTTGCTTGCCACCGGCGTGATCCCCACATTACTCCGCTCTCCTCCCCTGCCACTCGGTCAAGAACCTAAGAATTGACCGGAGGCCTCTAGCCAATCCCAGGTATCTTGCGGCATGTCGAAGAACCTTGCTTTGCTGCTAACCACCATATGCATTCTCGCAGGGAAGAGCAACAAGTATTGGATATCCAGCTGTCAGAGTTGCTGCTTTACTGCTATAAAGGAGCTGCATTGCTGTTGTACCCCTAGGGTATAATCTGGGAAAAACATTGCATGAGCAGTGGGCAGTCTGACTCTTGTAGATTCTGTGCTTCACATAGTATAGAGTCTCTGTCACAGAAGTGAAGGATCTTGAAAATGAATGGTAGGGGCTTGAGCCTGGTGCGGGTCTCCTTGAGGGAATGTGATAGTGAAGTATGATGACTGGGATGATGCCGGTAGGAGATCGCTGAACCACGGCTCGGTAAATACCACTGCATCCTGGCCCTCCGCCCCTTCTGGAAGTCCAATTAGGCAAAGGATGTTGCACCTTGAGTGCCCCTCTGCATCCTCCACTCTGTTCTCCAGGTGATGAATTCTGGCTTCAGTCTCACAACTGTTTTTCCACCAAACTCAGTGGCAGGCTGTACCACTGATAGTTTGCTCTATGGCTGCTACTTGGTCAGACAGCTTCCTGTGGTCAGTTTGAAGCAGCGTGATATCCGGTACCACACTGTCAATTTTAGACTCCAATGAAACACGAGAGTGTTCAATAGTATCCAGCACGGCGTCAAATTTGTCTCCAGGAGTGGGATGCTGATTTTGGGAATCCAGTTCTGGTTCCACTATTGAAGAAGAGAGTGAGGAAGTTCTAGAGTTAATGCCACAGGTGCGACCCATTCTTATGTCACCCATGAGGCACTAGCCTCCGTGGACTTGTACACTTTTTTTTCATACTGACAGCATGGACAATGGAGCTTCCATTCGACTGGATAAGAACAAACTTTTGCTACGCACCAGATTTTTGTGCTTCAGTACAGTTCATAATGCTGTGTGCTAATGCAGGTGTCAATGATGCAATGAATTGATGTACTCAGGGTGACATTATATAAGAAAGTGGCTCTATATATACTGGACTAAAGTAAGGTACAGTGTGTATAGAGTCCACCAACCCCAGAGGTATAACAGAGGTTAAAGTCAGGGCTGACCTTACTCTCAAAAGTGGTAGCTTGGTCGAGCAGTAAGGGAGTACCAGAGGACAGTGTAAAGCATTTGTTGTACACAGTCAACAAAAGGTTTCACACACTCAACGACTGAACTCCAGGCCAATTGTTTTTATATCAAAAGATATAGTTGTTTTATTTTTAGAACCAACAGGCATAAAAAAATATACTTTTCTCAGCGAGGAGTGATCTCAGGTTATTACTTTGCAGAAAGGCAATGACTGTAAACACAATAGGTACATGGGTTGCAATAGGCATTGAGCGTGATGGGTTTTTCTACACAATTACAGTTGATTACTTTGTAGATTACTTTTGTAAGTCCAAGACTGGATCATAGATTCAGTCCTGGAGTCTAAGCTGGAAACAGTTTAGTAAAAAAGTTTTGGTTATTGCAATGATTTTTAAAAGGAATAAAAAGGTATTTTGAAAGTTCACACTTAGAAACTTTTCAGTGAAAATCTGGCAATGTTATCCAATGGGAGAAAAATCAGGTTACGGGTAAAGTATTGTATTGTAATTGCATTTATATAGCGCTTACTACCCCTGACGAGGCGTCGAAGCGCTTTTTCGGCGAGTAGCACGCTACTCCGGGACCCATAGAGGATTAGTGTTGAATTAGTATAGTGAAACATGCAAGTACATTTTAAGTGGTGGATAGGTTAGTCAGTTATTTGGAATTGGAATGATAGTAGAATGATAGCGCTTGTTACCCCTGATGGGGTGTTGAAGCACGCTATTCAGAAGGCCCATAAAGGATTAGTGGTGAATTAATATGGTGAAATATGAAAGTATTTCAGTGGTGGATATTAGTCAGTTATTTGGAGTGAGAAGGATAGCGGAGAGATAAAAGGGGAAGAAAGGTTTGCATTCATATAGCACTTGTTACCTCTGATGGATGTTGAAGCGCTTTTCTGGCGAGTTGCACGCCACTCCGGAACCCATAAAGGATTAGTGTTGAAAATTAGTATAGTAAAATATGAAGTAATTTTAGTAGTGGATATTTTATTCAGTTATTTGGGTAAAAAAGGGTAGGTGGCGGGATAGTGAAGGGAAAGAGGTTTGTATTTATATTGCACTTGCTACCCCATATGGGGTTTTTTTGAAGCGCATGTAGCACGCTACTCTGGAACCCATCAGGATTAGTGTTGAATTAGTATGGTGAAACATGAAAGTAATTTTAGTGGTGGATATGTTAGTCAATTATTTGGATTGAGAATGGTTGGGGAGGGGTTGAAAAGAGGGGAGAGTTTAGAAAGGTTTGTTTTAGGGGGATTGTTATAGTAAAAGAGGTGTCAGATGATGCAAGGAGGGGTAGAGTAGGAAAGTCTAGAAAGGGTTATCTTGGGGATCATAGTAGTGGTATGGGGTTTGGGATAGATGAGAGAGTGGATGTAGAGAATATATTGAAAGATATATAGGATGAGAGATAGGGTAGTGCATGGGAAAGAGTAGTAGAAAGAAGTTTGAGATGAGTCAGAAGGTTGGGCTAGAAGATATATGGAGCAAAGTATAGGTTGAGAAATAGGGAAGTGCATTGGAAATGCCAAATTAGAAGTAAGTGATAAATATATAGATCCATAAGTACATTGAAAGTATGTAGATGAATAAAGGAGGTATGTATATTGGGCAGCATTTCTGGCCCTGGTCAGTCTCGAACAGGCAACTGCCCTAGGCCTCTCCGCCCTTGGCTGGGACGCCCTAACCCTGGCCTTTTATCGCCCTAGTAATCAGGTGACTCCTTCAGCCAATGTGAATTCTAGCCCTACACTATCCAATCACAACACTAGCCCTAAAACTCTAGAACCAATAGGAGACCAATCTTAGCCCTAGTCCATGCACCCATGGTTAAAAAAACCCTGATCTCTGCGACCAATAGAGGCCCTAGCCCTACCAGTAGTCCCAACCCAAGTCTAAGAAACCAATGGCACATGCAGCCCTAGTCCCTACTTGCAATAGAAAGTCTAACCCTACTCTTAGTCCCACAAGTAGTCCAGTATCAAATCCAGAAGCCCTAGCCCCACCCTAGTCCCAGCAACCATTAACGCAGGTAACCCTAGTCCCTACTTCCAATAGAAATCCTAGCCCTAGCCCCAACCCTCCATCGATTAAACCTCAGACCCAGAAACCAATCAGAACACTCAAATACCCAACCAATGAGGACACTAACCCTAATCCAATAGAATCATCAGGTACAACCACCAATCAGTGTATACATGTACCAACCACTACCACACCATATAAGGTCCCAGAGACCTCAGACAAAGTTTGCTGGCCAGAGAATTGGAAACTGCTTCTCCTGTTCAGAATCTCCTAGGAGACAGACAAGCTCAATCCACACTTTGGACTTCTGCAGGTAAAGGCCTCACTAACTTGAAATCTAACAATACTGTTTGAATACAACTTTACTCCTGGCCAAAAAACGAAGTGCACAGTCCCTAGTAAACACAGTTTAAACAGCTCAGAGAAGCACCTTCTGATGAAGAATATCCCTGCTGCTGGGGGGGAGGGGCTGGGCTGGTTTCAGTGGCTTGTGAACACAAAATGGTGGCTGGGGGTGCACTGTTTTAACATACAGGTCTTAGCACAGAGCAAAGAAGAAATTTGGAGGGAAAACTGTATAGTCACCATGAATGAGAGGGAAAAACTACAGAGTTTGGACTGCAAATCCCGCAATTCAACACGTTAAATGGAAGCAATCATGGGCAGGAAAAACCACAAGTTTAAAACACAAAACAGGTGATAAAATATGCTATCACAGGCAGGTTAAAACTACAATTTTAAACTGTAACAACCACAGGCAAACACAGTAATTACAGAAAGGGAAAATCATTTTTTTTTAAACTTTTGTTTTAGGGAAGAGACAGCACTAGTCTGCCTCCTTACCACTTCCTGGACTCTGCTCACTGCAATCTGGGGCACAGGTAGGCTCAGACTCCTCCTTTATGTTTCCCTCTCCTGGTTATCAGCCGGTTTGCAGTGATTAAACCTAGGTCACAGAATCTAAAGCTTACTTTGTTGGCTTTCGTACGCTTGTATAACCCCAGGATGCAAACCTCCCATGTGTGTGGCACTTAGGTGCTGGTGAGAGTTGCCGTTATTGTGCGCCAATAGTAGTGAAGTAGGACCACAGCATGTGTAGTAGGTCAGCGTCTAATAGATGGCATCTTGGGCAAGCAGTGGTGATGTTAAAATATTTATTAATCTTGTCTGATGAGAGATACGCCCTGTGTATTATATACGTTTGTATGAGTTTGAAACGTGAGTTGCGCGGTATGCGTGTGGCACTGGCCAGGACAAGTTCCCAGTCTTTATCTGTCCAGGGCTGACCTCTGTCTTCAGCCCATCACGCCCGGAGTCTCTGTGGTGGTTTTATCACGTGTGTAAGTCGGGCCTGCACTAGCCAGTGAATCACATGCGTTGCAACTGATGTATTTGTGGCTCAATTGTCAAATCTCCCCATTTCAGTGTCAATGTCCGTATGATGGCTGCGTGTGGGAGGAACTGACCCACCGCAGGCCAATATCCGCTGTCAAGGTTGCAAAGGGGAACAAGGTACCATTCGCGTATAGATCTTCTAGTGTCTCCACTCCTGCCTCAGTCCAAGGCGTCAGCGCTACGTCCGCTACAAAGTCTCTGCCTCAGGGCTACCGACCAGTGATAGTATTGGGGCATAGGGAATAGTGTCTTTTGTAAGTTGTAGGCTCCTTCGGTAGCATCTGTGGGCCAACTCAATATGTAACTGTGTCGGGCGGGGAGATTTCGCCAGTGGGTGGAATAAAATATAGATCTGTGTCAATGAACATGACTCAGTGGCGGTATCTGCCAGGTTCTTGCCGCTTAGCCACTTTGCAACCCACTGCAACTGCGCAGCTAAGTAATACGATTCTAGATGAGGAACTGCCAAGCCCCTGCACTCCGGTGCTGCATACAGTTTCTGCAGCACTATTCTGGGCCGTCCTGTATTCCATATTAGACCTCTGATTAACCCCTCCAGCTCCCTAAACAGCCGCACCGGGACATACACCGGCAGATTTGCAAAATAATACAATAGCCTGGGTAGCACTATCTTTTTAGTCAGGGTGATGCGACTCATCACATTGAGTGGCAGAATCTTCCAAAATTGTATCTGCGTCCGTATGGAGGAGATGGCGCGCACCAGCTAGGCCTCCAGTATGTCCGCAGCGGACCTGTAGATGTGTGTGCCCAGATATCTAAACATTGTTGGGTACCAGGCAAGCGCCGTGCTGTTGATTGTTATATCAGTTGCGTCCACATTCTCACTAAAAGAATAAGCACCCGACTTGGCCCAATTTAGCTTAAGGCCTGAGACTTCCACAAACCTACGTAATATGTTCGATATAGCTGGCGGTATATCATGTAAGTCTCTCATGTACAACAACAGGTCATCAGCATATAGGGACACCATGCGGAGACCATCTTCCAGGGGTATACCCCAGTCTGCTCCATTTTCTCGCAGTAGAGCAGCCAGAGGTTTCATGTCAAGGGAGAAAGCAGCACATAGCTACACCTTACACATGGGGTAGTAGAAAAAGGGAATATGAGCAATAGGTTTGCGTGCTTCATATACAAATGACTGACCAGTCTGAATTAGTCCAATAGTCACACTAGTGGGGATTTTGGAAAGAGCTAGATTTTCATTATTGTTCTGATTTCTACATTGCTTGTGTTGATCCTTATTTCACTGTTGGGAGTGGATTTCACAGCTCAGATGCCTGTACAGAGAAAGAGTTCACACAATACATTTTAGCGATGCTCTTCTCGATCTTAGACTTCTTTTCTGACTGTACTGTCTGAGTTTAGATTGTAATAATAATGGTCCTGTGGAAAACCCAGTGTGCAATTTAAAGGACTTTCTAGGAGAGTCCTCTTACAATGGGTAACCAGTGTAGAGCTTAACTGCACCATTCTGGATTTGATGTAGTTTGACCAATGAATTCCTAGAGACTACAATGTTGAATACATTGGCATAATCAAGGCATGACAACATTAGGTCTTCCAATGCCTACATTCTCTGAGAAAGCTAAAAAGGGAAAACATGCTGTACTGTTCTTATCATGTATACTAGGTCTCTAATTACTATGTTGACTTGGACTTTAAAGTGACAGGTTGGAATCTATTATCATGCAGAGGTTTTTCACCTCAGTCGATCTGGTTGGCTGTCTTACCTTGAGAAGCAAGGTGACTACTAGGTTATACTTTTGCCATGATCAACAGGTATTTCAGTTTCGGTAAAGTTAATATTAAGGTGTTTCCTTAGAATACACTGCTAGGAGGCATTTTCTGCAAAGTCTGAAAAGCTTAAAGTCCTATGGTGTTTGGTGCAGAAAAAAAAGTTACTTATCTTTGGTAATGATCTTTTTGGTGGATGCTCTATCTAACTGCAGATTATTCACCTAATAATTATCCCCGGGTGCAAGACTGGATCTGGAAATTTTTCCATAGCTCCTTAGGGACCAGTAGGGGGTACAATCTTCATCTCGGCACCGGAAACAATGCTGTGGCGATGTCACTAGAGCCACATAGCTCCACCATGGCGCACTGATGTCAGTCGGTTCACCATCTGTTTTTCTTTGCCCTTGGAGGCAAAGACAAGGAAATAACATCAATTGTGGTAGGGTAGAGCATTTGGAACATTATTAAAGAGGCCTATGACCATCCTCCAGAAAGGGGAGCCGGTGATGTTGGTACGGAATCTGCAGGAAGGTCAGAGTATCCGCAAGAAAGATTTTTACCAAAGTTAAGTAACTTTTTCACCTGCTGGATACTTCTGCCTACAGATTCCTCACCTGTTGAATAGATTCCAAAGCAGTATCCTCCTCAGATGGTTGTCTTGAAGGATCCTCAAACAAGGAAATCATGGAGTTCTGAGCATGCTAAAAGGTCACATCTTCTCTCCTTTCAATCCAGGCAGTAATGTTTGGTGAAGGTGTGAGGGGAAGCCCATGTCGCCGCCCTACAAAAGTAAACCACAGGGGCAAACCTGGCCAATGCGGAGGTTGAACACTTCGTCCTGGTGCAATGTGCCTAAACTCTGTCTGGTGGTTCCTTCTTTGCAATGGCTTATCACATTTTGATGCACAGAATTCTCCATCCAGATTAAGAATTCTGGACTCCTTGGCCTTTCCTACTACTCTTGTACTCTACAAAGCATAGACCCGGTTGTCAAACCTGATCTGTTTAGTGTGGCTAATGAAATAGTTGATATCTCTTTTAGGGTTCATTTGGGGTAGTCTCTCTTCCTACTTGGTGAGGTGGAGGGTAAAAGGAGTGAAGGGTAATTGTCTACCCCAAATGTTGAGGAGTCACCATCTTGGGAAGGAAAGCTACTTTAGATCTAAATACCTTTTGTATGCAAAGACGCATGTGTACAGTGAGCAGTTCCTCAGTGTCTGCAACTCACTGACATGCCCCGCTATTGTGATGGCAACAAGAAAAATAATTTTGCACTTCAACAAATGCAGCTATAAACTGTCAAGGGGCTCAAATGGAGTACCCATCAAAAAGGTCAAAATAAAGTTAAGATCCACTGGGGAGAGACTAAAGGAGTGGGTGTAAACATGTTTGTCAGGTCCTTCAAAAACATCATCACTACTGATAATCTAGAAAGGAACGGATTATCTGGAAGGCAGAGAAAAGTCAACAATGCTGTGACATACCTTTGATGGTGCCCACCGCACAACTGTGCTGGGCCATTTGTTTTAGCACTCAAGGAATCCACCCTGTGCTCCGTACACCAAAGGACAAATCTATTCCACATTTCAGAACAGAATGTTTTTGTCAACCTGGCACCTCCAAGGGTAGTTGAAAGTAGGCCAGGTGCCCCCTCTCAATCTCCATGCATGAAGGTGAAGGCTATGGAGGCAGAGGTGCAGAACTTGCTCTTCCAACTGGGAAAGGAGGTGCGCCTTTGGAGGAAGAGAGAGCAGAGGACACATGAAACTGCAAAGGTCTGTGTACCACATCCTCTACAGCAAGTCTGGGGTGATGAAAATGACTTAAGTCCTGCCCTGACACATCTTACTCCGAGCCTGTGGAATCAAGGGTATGGAAAGAAATGTGCTAAGTTCCACCTCAATCAAAAGGCACCTCCAAAAGCTCCCGGCTGCAGAAACTGGAGTTAACAGAACTTCTACATAGACTCAGGTGTCCCCCAGGGTCAGGTAGGTACAGTTGGTTCACCCTCGGCAGCCGGGTGCACAGGTAGTTAGGCCCAATGTTAACCAATGAGGGGCAGGGGGCCTTCGGTTGGTGGCTGCTGGCTAGCAGGCCATTTGGCTGTGGGAGCTGGGCTCCTGGTCACTGCTCAGGGCAAATGGGGAAGTAGGATAGGACAAAGGTTGCACTGCCAGAGACCCTCGGGCGGCTGGGTGCAGGGTGCTTTTGAGCTGTTGGGCGCTCAATGTTATTCAATGGGAAAGGTAAAAAGGGAACAGAGGCTGCAGACTCGGGGACGGTGATTCTTCAGGTGCGACCACCACTTCAAGAAGTAAGTTGGGATCCTGGAGAAGAGGTAGGTACCCCAAAGAAAGGCACAGGGAGCCGTAGGGCGCCGGGTGCAGGGGTGTCTTTGGGTGTCGGGAAATCTTACCCTCAGCTGGTTGCTGTTGGAGGGGTCCCTGGTTCTGAGGCTGCAGGCGTTGTCTGGTTCATTGGAGGGTCTTTGGGCATTGGACTTTGGGTCCCAGTCGCAGGGGGGACGTTCTTCGTGGTCTTGGATCCCTCGGGCACGGGCCGGGCTCGGCGAGTGCAAAGTGGGTAGGTCTTGAGCTTCCTGGCTGGCACTAGGGGGGTTGGTTGTTGAAGAAGAGCTTCTGCTTATGGGAGTCCCAAGAGGGTCAAGGCAGGCAGATCCTCCGGGGGTCCCAAGGTTGCTGTCTGCAGGAGTCACCAGGATTAAGCAGGAGCAGGTTCCAGGATCGACAGGCCAGTAGGGCTGGGGCCAAGTCAGTTGGTGTCATCCTGTTGTGAGCAGCTGCACAGTGGGTCTTCTTCTTCTTGATCTTCTTTCTTCTTTTTCTTATCGGGATCTGAGGAAGGAAGGTTCAGGGTGCCCCTAAATACTAAGTTTAAGGGCGTTACAGGTCGGGCAAGGGCAGGGACCAATAGGTCCCTGTCCTGTGGTGGGTACACCCCCTAGCCCGCTCCTCTCCTGTGGGAGGGGGGCAGGAGCCTAGCTGTGATTGGGCAAGGCTCCCCATCTTCAAGATGGCCGGAGCCCTCCAGAGGGACTAGGCAGGGATGCGCCCTCTCCCCATTGTTATTCGCGCTCACCCTGGAACCTTTGGCCCATTGGATCATAACGGATAACTCTATCCATGGGCTCCAGTGGAATGACGCCACAATTGACAAGATCTCCTTATATGCGGACGACATTCTTGTCTATATCTCTTCCCCCAAATCCTCTATCAATAGTCTCCTACATGTCATCACCAACTTCGGCAAGTACTTGGGCTTTTCCATCAATTGGTCCAAGTCAGTGATATACGGACTACATGGCCCACCCCCTCCTCTTCCAAGGGGTTACTCAATTGACGGGGCCCAGGATGGATTCAAGTACCTCGGTATTTTCGTTACCCCAGACCCCAAGGTCTTCTATGACCGTAACTTAAAGGGCCCGCTACTACGGCTCCATAATGACGTATCACATTGGAGATCGCTGCCTCTGTCTCTCCCAGGTAGGGTGGCCCTCTTTAAAATGCTTGCACTCCCACGCTTGTTATACGCCTTACAAAATTGCCCATTTCCTATTTCCGACTCTTATTTTACTGCATTAGAGGGAGACCTCCGCCTTCTCCTGTGGGACGGCGGCTCCCCCCACATCGCTCTTCTCGCGCTTACGCAGGGGTGATACGATGGTGGTATCGCCTTGCCAAATATTAGACTCTACTATTGGGCGTCTCAATTGACAGCCACCAACTCTTGGCTATATGGTCTACCAACGAACCCTGCTTTCCATCTTGAACGATACCAGACGGGCCGTGAGGGCTACCTTGGTGCCTTATATGGTAAACCTTCCTGCACTCGATACATAGGCCCGATGTCACACACGCTGGCAATCTGGCACCGAGCAAATAGACGTCTTGGTTGATCTGACGCTCTCTCGCTGGCCACTCCGCTCTGGGCCTCACATACACTGGGCTCCCTCTGTCACTACCAGGGCTTTGATAAGTGGGACACGATCAGCATTTCCACCCTGGGTGACATGATTCATAAGGGAAAACTGCTGACTTTCGTAGAGCTCCAGAAGAAATATGACCTAGCCCACTCTGAGGCCTTCCGCTACACCTCCAAATCAAGCATGCCATACTCACTAATGTCCCTGATCTCTCTTCCCTTCCACAATCCTCACCTCTTGAAGATAGATTATTATCAGAACCCCTTCAGGCCAAGGCGATCTCCTGCACTTACCGCAAACTATGCAACAACATGCCTAACACCTTCCAAATTCTAAGAGGCAAATGGCAGGGCGACATCGGGGCCATGGAGGACGCTGAATGGCAGGCGGCACTGATGTCCCCGCGCGAATCGGCTATCAATCACAGATTCAGGCTCATACAATTGAAGATATTGCATAGAACATATATGTCCGCTCCCCTCTTAGCCAAACTTGGTAGGCGCACAAATGATCTTTGTCTTCGTAATTGTGGGCTTGTTGGTACGTTCTATCATATTATCTGGGACTGCCCAGTGATCCAGGACCTTTGGAAGCGAGCGGCCCGTAAGATGTCTGATGCCCTAGGGAAACATATCTCTCTGTCTCCAAAAGGCGGACTCCTTAATGTATGGGACTCCACGGATCTCACTACACTGGAACAGCAATTGGCGGCTCTGGGCTTCCTTTTATTGAAACGTGAAATAGCAATACAATGGGGCTCGCCAAACAAACCACTCCTGATCAGATGGGTCGCTGCAATGGATACATGTATATTGTCTGAAAAAACTGTATATAAGATCAGGGGGTGTCCTAAAATTTGGGATAAGAAATGGGGGCACTGGAATGTCTTTAGAGGTGAACTTTGCAGTTCCCCTACAACTGATATGGCGATGGTCAGGACTGGTCCTCCACGAACTCGCTCTTGTAATGCACCGCTGTAATACATGCTCTTTATGTCGAATTTTGTACTTAATGATTGTCAACTGATCACTTACTCTGCTTTGTTTAATAAAAAAAAAAAAAAAAGATGTCCGGAGCCCGGGGTCGTGCTTCACCTCGCCTCTCCCACCTGAGGGGTGGGGTTGGCACAGGCTGGCACCACCCCCCTTGCTGACGTAGGGTTTCCCGCCAGTCTTCCTGCCAGAGTGGGGGTTAGAACTGGTGGGGGCCAGTTGCTGAGTACAGCAAGTGGCCTGGAGAAGCTCACAAAGGTGGCATGCCTTTGAAGCTTCCCACTGCCCAGTCTGGGGGAGGAAACCGAGCACCTCGCCCAGGATGTGCATTGTTGCAGGCCCAGGAGAGCGGGGGCTCTCCACCCAGGGGCCCAGCAACATGTTGGCTATGTGGCAGCCTGGGCAGCCTTTCAGTCCAGACGTGGATTGTGGATTGTAGGTTAGGTTTCAGGGGCATCTCTAAGATGCCCTCTGGGGTGCATTTTACAATAAATCCCACACTGGCATCAGTGCGGGTTTTATGTGCTGAGAAGTTTGATACCAAACTTGTCAGTCTTCAGTGTAGCCATTATGGTGCTGTGAAGTTCGTAATGCCGACCTCCCAGCACCATATACTCTTAATGGCATCACTGCACTTACAGTGCCCAGGAATGGCCTGGGGTACTGTAGGGGCACAGGGTTCATGCACCTGTGCCCACACCACTGGCACCCAGCTAGAGGGGTGACTGATTTATGCCAGGGCAGTGGGTTTGTGGGCATCAGCAGTTCAGAAAAAAAGTGGGGGCATACCAATGAAAGAAAGATGGCACTTTCTCACACAGTACTATTGTATGCGAGTGCAGTGCTGTGAAGGCAGTCTTATACAGCGGTGTCCAGCACCATACCAAGCAGTGGGGGAGCAAAGTCACGTAATGTGCATTGAGGGGGAATATTTGCCATGTGATAGATGCCATGGGAAAACAAGTGTTTATCCACTTAGGAAGATCGCTCCAATGTCTACTCACCCGGAGGGGGCCCAGTATAAGAGCGAAATCTAGGCCCCCACCAGCCGGATCGTTCCAAGGGGATCCCACAAGAAGCTGCAAGTGCCACAACACCTACTTACAGGGCCTTAGTACTGTGATCTGCAGCTCCACTGATTGGGCAGCCTGTGATGAGAAGTGCACCAGGTGTGGCAGCAGAGCCTCCTCAATCCCCGGCTGCACGTTCTGTAGTTCCATAGCCATCAGGGAAGAGGGGCTGCCCTCTAGACCGAGACCCACCTCAAGGCTCGTCCAGGCTGCAGTTGTGGGCTCCAGTATCGCCCTGTAGCCGCTCTGCTTCCAACCAGTGAAAGGCTGCTGCATTTCTGGCCCCAGCCCCCACTGTCCCAAAAATTGACAAGCATGTTGTCTTTGGTCGAGGCCAGAGAGCCCCCGCTAATCCCGGCTGAGGTGTGCAGCGTGTGGAGCAAGCAGGAGAGGAGACGGCGTCCAGCCCCAGGTTGTTGCACTCCTCAATAGGACCCCAACCGCAGCCCTCTCCTACTCAGCCCAGCTTCTGCAGCTTCAAGGGCCACTTGGCCGTATCTCACAGTCAGGGCTCGGACAGTCCCACAGTAGCTACGGCCTCCACCCCTAATCTCACCGCTGCATCCCCCAGCATCAGCGCAGACCGCAGCTCGCTATCACTCCCTCCCACTCGCAGTTTCCCACCGTGCCTCACCTCCAGCCATAGGCAGGCAGCTGATACCAATGGCTATCTGAGCACAGTAGCTTGGTTCTCTTCACAGTAGTAGTCCAGGGGTTGAGGTTGGAAGACGTTGTACTGTGCTCATCTAGATGGTGCTCCTTAGCTCAGTATTTGATCAGCTAATGAGGATGAGTTGCGGATAGGTGTTAGAACGCTTCCACCATCTTGCCCCTGCAGGCCACGCCCCATGGACATCTCTCTACTGATACCTATTCACACTCCATTCTCACCTTCCTGCTGGAAAATAATCCTACAGTGGAGTCTATGCCCAAGCGCATTATCACCAAGAGAAGGAGTCACTTTGCCTTGGAACTCGAAATACTTTTTTTAAGACAAACAACTTGCACACATTTGGACCCAACACTAGATGGCAGGAGTATGAAGAGCATGTGATTCTACAGCACTACATGCCAAGAACAGATGCTTACAGGGTAAGTAGCGTAATCCTTTCAATCGTTGCCATAATGGTTTGAGAGTTCTGAAGAAGTTAAGAACCTCTATATGATTCTGCGACTCCTATTTTGCACTGTGGTCGAGAATCATTATTGCCTTCTTGTCTTAAAAATATCGACTGCTTGTGAACCGGCATGAGGAATTCTTGAACTTTAAGTTGTATTGTATTGTAATTGCATTTATATAGTGCTTACTACCCCTGACGAGGCGTCGAAGCTCTTTTTCGGCGATTGGCACGCTACTCCGGGACCCATAGAGAATTAGTGTTGAATTATATAGTGAAACATGCAAGTACATTTTTTACTGGTGGCTAGGTTAGTCAGTTTTTTGGTTTTGGAATGATAGCAGAAGGATAGAGGAGGACAAAGGTTTGTATGTATTTATCGCTTGTTGACGCACGCTATTCAGGAAGCCTATAAAGGATTAGTGGTGAATTAATATGGTGAACTATGAGGTCATTTCAGTGGTGGATATTAGTCTGTTACTTGGAGTGAGAAGGATAGCGGAGGGATAAAAGGGGAAGAAAGATTTGCATTCATATAGCACTTGTTACCCCTGATGGGTTTTGAAGCGCTTTTCTGGCGAGTAGCACGCCACTCCGGAACCCATAAAGGATTAGTGTTGAAAATTAGTATAATGAAAAAGGATGGGAAATGGGGTTTACAGCACAATTGCACCTATCCTCTATAATGCCCTGTTTGTTGTGTGGTGACACGGATCGGAGATTCCTTTCCCTAGATCTCCTAAGACAAGAAACTTGTTCTAGCAAACAATTTTTTATCAATTGATCCAGCACACACGTCAGTATTTTAGGGCCATATGTATGAAGCGTTTTTCTTGTCGCAAACGCTGCGAATCGGAAATTTGCAGCGTTTGCGACAAGAAAAACGTGAAATGCGATGTATGAAATTATCGCATCGCAAATGTTAAGGAATCGCTAATGTTGCGATTCCTTAACATTGCACAAGCATTTAGGAAATCGCAAAATGCGATTTCCTAAATGATATGTATGAAATATTTAAAAATTGCGATTTTGGAATAAGATGTCGCAAATTACCACCAACTTGTAGTTGGTGGTAAATTGCGAATTCTTTTAAAAAAGCATTTTTTTTAAAAACAAAAGGTGCCATGTGACGCTCATACATGCCCTTTGGGCATGTATGTGCGCCATATGCGCACACATGTCATTTTCAGGGGTGCAGCACGGTGTTCTTGAGACACCCCTGCACCCTGGAAAATTCGCAAAATTTGCGATTAGCAAATTGCTAATCGCAATTTTGCCTTTCATTTCTATGGGCCAAGAGGCCCTTAGAAATGAATGGGATGTATTCCTTATTTGCGAATTCGCAACTTGCGAATTCGCAAATAAGGAAATATTGGAAATCGCTAAAAAATAGCGATTATTTACATACATACCGTTTTGCGATTTCCAAATAGCGATTCCTTAAAATTCGCTATTTGGAATTCGCAAAACGATAGTATGATACATATGGCCCTTAGAGATTTGTTACACAAATAATCATTCAACACAAGTCAAAAAATATTAAATGAGTTGGGTAGCAGAGTCTTCAGATGTTTTTTTGAAGTTTTAATCTTTATTCATTTCTTCAATCCAGTGTCCAACGCGTTTCGTCCTCCACGGACTTCTTCAGGGCTACAAACAATATATATACACATATACACACAATTAAAATATATACAAGGAATGTAATACAAAACATTAATTTTTCACATCTCAATTACTAACAACACGTTAAAAGGAACCACAACCTCAATCTTGTGGCGGTTTGTAAAAAATATTTTGTGCCAAACCCTGTTGAGTTCCAATTACTTAAATATCATCTATTTACACAATGTTAACACCTATTTACAAATTTACCAAAAAGCACATATTAGAAACACATTATTATACATTAAACTCTGCTACTTGCTTAATTACATAACCTAAATAATCTGGGAGGTGGTGGGCCTATCAACCTCATAATTCTAGGAACTGTGGGTGGGTAGATATCATGTAGGATACATGCTGGACGGTTGGAAACACTAGGGGTGTACCCGGGTTGAATCGAGAATCTATATGGGGACGGTTTAACAGTGTAAAAACTATAGTGTTGGCTTACCAATTGGAGTGAGCTCTTCTTAATTTTGGTCAAGTAACTGTAATTCCATCCAGAGGAGACTCCAGTTTAAAATCAGATTTATTCTAAAATAAGGGATTTGAAGCCATATTAATATTTCACATATTATGTGACTATTGATTTCACGAGTATTACCTCAGATTTGAATGCCTACCGTTTATTATGTGAAGAGACATTCCAATTTCATTAGGTTTTGTACAGTATGGGTCAGATAGCCCAATAGCAAGAATCTGAAAAGACGAAAAAAAGAAATGCTAAGATCCTTTGTCTATAGCTATAGCTGCATTAAATAAAATGCCTAGGCTATCTTGTGGCATAAAAATCATACTTGCCAACGTTTTGCTTGGCATCTAAACATATCTTTATTGACAAAGAGAGAACCCCATGTCCTGATCCTACATTATTTCAAAATGTATTAACATTCTAGTCAGTATATGTAAAAGGCTCAATACCCAGCGTCTAATGGTTGATTTTATTAATGCCACCCATGATATATCTTAGAGGAACTAAATCTATCTCCCATTTTTTACCACTCCCATGTTTTGGGAGAATTCTGTATTCCAGGAAAGCTACTCGTCAAATCAAAATGTGGGGAACAAGAGCCGCCATGTTGTAACATCGCATCCCACATCAGTATATCAGCTAAAGCCCCTGAAGAGCGTGCTGTTAAGGCTCCAATATTTTTATAAAAACAGCAATGTTTGGTGACAATAATCCCAATGTTATCTCGAAAATAACCACAGTGGGACATCATTCCGATTTTGGAGAGAGCTGTACTGACGGCTTTTAACTTACTTGTGAATATAGATCAGGCCGGCTCCATTGCGTGGCGTCTTCTCGTGTGATGTCTAAATCACAGAGAAAATTGCGTCTTTATATAGTGATTAAAATTGGTAAATTACTAGCACCTGAAGCTTATTTGGGCTGTAGGGGTAGGAGAGCGGGTCAGTCAAGTTTAGACGAGCGCCATCTTAGGCGTCCCGATTATATCAATAAAAAACTAATCGTTTTACATAGAGTCGAGCTGAGTACGAATTAAAGTGGTAATATAACACTAAAAAATCGTCTCATAAATTACAGTATCGCTCGACCACATTTACCATGGAAGTTTTGAAAAAATGGGAAGAAAAACTTTTGTCGTGTCTATTCTCAAGGGTCATCATACTATGGGTAATATGATCATTTTTTTAAACATACCGGATTTTCTTGACAGATGTATACCTTTATTTGATATAAACACGGCAGCTCGTATTTGAGCGCCATGATGGTTTGGGATTGAGTTTAGATAAAAAACATAGTTTACAGGCGCCATCTTTTAAGGTCTTGACGGCACTCCCGTATGTTGATGCCGTCAGCCCAATTTCTTGGAGCTCAACTTTGGGCGCCATCTCGTGATGTGTAATCCCTCGGGTTTACACAAGAGATGGGAAGTAAACCGGGCGCCATCTTTTAATGTATATTGCTCGCGGTTATTGGTGCTATCAGCCCAATTTCTTAAGCTTGACATTGGCGCCATCTCATAATGTATACACATTAGAGTTAACAAGTGAGATGAAATGCCATATTAGCGGATATGTTTGTATTTGAATTTAAATTTGAATTTAAAAACATTTGTATAGCGCACTTCTACCACGCGGTTTCTTGGCGCTTTTGGATTTGCGAGGAGACAGCAGGAGCGGAGGGAGTCTAGACATTGTAGGCACGGAAGAAGAGCAGAGTTTTAAGGCCTTTACGGAACTCGATGTAAGAGGATGTCATACGGAGTTCCGTCGGAAGGGAGTTCCAGAACGCAGGAGCGAGAACTGCAAATTTTGTTCCACCCGCCTTTTTCTTTCTGAAACGGGGGGTAATTAGCAGGGCCTGATAGGTGGATCGAAGCGCTCTACCCGGCGTGTAGGGCTTGATGGCGGAGCAAATGAACTCCGGAGCGGTGCCCATTTTGGCCTGAAAGGTGGTACAGCCCAGCTTGAACAAGGCTCGCTCTTTCACCGGCAGCCAGTGTCGAGCCTGCAGTAAGGGAGTGGCTCGGTGGAATTTGGGCAGGCCGTGAATCAGGCGGGCGGCCTGGTTCTGCACGAGCTGCAGACGGTGAATGGCGTAGGCTGGGGCGCCATTGTAAATGATGTTCCCATAGTCAAGGGGCGAGAGCACCATAGCCATCACTATGATCTTGAGGGCAGGTAGAGAGAAAAAGCGAGAGATCTTCCTGATGGTTCTAAGGGGAAAAAAGCAGGAGGAAACAACCGAATTGACCTCTGAGTGAACGGAGAGTGAAGAGTTAAGGAAAATACCAAGGGTTTTGACCTTGGGTACATGGAGCGGGGGGACAACAAGTGAAAGGGGCCAGTGGGAAGGGGACCAGGGACTGCAACCACCTCCGGTCAAGACTAACTCCGTCTTGTCTGGGTTGAGTTTGAGGTGGTTGCAGTTCATCCAATCCTGGATGAACAACATGACGGATTGGACATTCAGGGAAGATGAGGAAGAGTGGGAAAGGTTAAAGATTAGCTGGAGGTCATCGGCGTAATTGAACACCGTGACCTCAAGCTGCTGTAACATAAAAATAAGAGCGTAGATGTATAAATTAAACAGAAGAGGGGAAAGTGAGGAACCTTGGGGGACTCCACATACAGGTAGATTCAAATAAGGGCGCCATAGTACAATATACTGCAATCATCATGTCATATATTAATTGAAGCATTTTCAAGTCCCATATAATAAGTGTACGGCAACTCATACTTAAGGGGAAAATTAATAAAGGAAAGAAAGTATTTAAGAATAAGTATTATACAAATCAAAAAAATGTAAAAGAAAGTGCAAGTTGCAAATTATTTGTAATAGAGGGTGATTCAAATGCCAAGATAATACTAATATTGGAATTTAAAAAATTCTTTTCGAATTTGAACTTCTATTTTGTAGACAATCATTACTCAGGAAGGTTGTTGTTGGAAAACAACCGTGATGCAGAAAAGAGAAAAGTGTCTAATAGGGACATTTACTGAGAAGAGATTAAAAATATCCTGAATTAAAGGAAATGATGCATTTCTGTATTTGTATTGAGGCCCTGGCTAGTTGTCCTCAGTCTACAAATCCAGCCTGCCTCGGCTTTCCTTAGGAGCAATTCCCTGTTTCCACCTCTTTTTGGGGCCTGCACATGTTCTATAACATGGAACCAGATATTTCTTTCATTAGGGTGGTTTTCTTGTATATGTGTCGCTACAGGGTATTTGGCATCAATATTGCGTATTGCCCTAATATGTTCTTGAACTCTTGTTTTAAGGCATCTGATACTGCTGCCTATGTAGATTTTATTACATGCACATCCCAGAGCATACACCGTATGGGTGGTATTGCAATTAGAGAAAGACCCGATTTCATATTCTTTTTTAGTGTTATATTGAAATTTCAACTTTTTATTCAAACCGAATTGACAAACGGTACAGTTCCTGCAGACATAGAAACCTGCTGGTTCGTTGTTAACCAAGCAGCATTGCTTACAGTCTTTTCCACTGTTACATAACTAGGGCATAGCATCTTTTTTAAATTTTCTCCTCTTTTGTATACCACTCTGGGTGTAGATGATACTGTACCAGGTGGCATGTTACCAGATGCAATTAGGTGGCAATTTTTTCGTTGAATGTTATAAACATGGTTACTATATAGATTGAATTTAGTTATGAACAAAACTTCATCATTTCCTTTCTCTCTTTTAGCTTTCTTCGCACTACCCTTCAAAGTGGTGCTAAGATTTACAGTTTTGATTCTTGACTCAGCTTTATTCAAACAGTCTTCATTATATCCTCTCTCTTTAAAAGCATTTTTCATTAACCTGACGTTTTTTTGGAAATTGTTCTCCTGACTACAGTTACGGCGGGCTCTAGTCATCTCACCAAAGGGTATAGCATTTATAGTTCCCTTAGGATGTGCGCTATCAGCATGTAGAATGCTGTTACATGCTGTCGGTTTGCTAAAGATGTTGCTTTCGATTTTATTCCCATAGACATATAACTTTAAATCCAAGAAGTCAATAGATTCCCTGGAGTAATTCATGGTCAGTTTTACATTGAACCGATTATCACTAAGATAATTAAAATATGCCCTTAATTCAGCTATTTCACCATTCCACAGCATCAGAATGTCATCGATATATCTTCCATAGAAGATGATGTTATCATTCCATGGTTTCGACCCGATCCCCCAGGCATACTCCGTCTCATACAGGCCCATGAAAAGGCCTGCATAGGACGGAGCAAACCTGGATCCCATCGCCGTACCCTGTTTCTGCAGGAACCACTCTCCATTATGGAGAAATGCATTCATTTCAAGAATCATGTGTGTCATTTCTAACAGCATCAGAGTATGTTCCAGATTTGTCGCACTGCGTTTGTACAAAAAGTGTCTCACAGCCTCTATACCACAATCACTTTTAATGCATGTGTATAGACTCTCTACGTCTAAAGTGACGAAGAGAAGATCTTGGCTGTCCCAGGTAAAGTCCTCTAGTTTGCTTAAGACATCCCCACTGTCCTTGAGATAGGACGGCAAGTTTTTGACAAAAGGTTGGAGGTATCCGTCCACGAACTCTGAGAGTCGTTCTGTGGGTCCACCATTCCCAGATATTATTGGTCTCCCTGGTGGAAACCCACCTCCCCCCTTGTGGATCTTGGGTAGAATATATAGGCACGGAAAGCGAGAATCATGGGCTTGCAGATATTTGTATTCTGTATCCGAAAGTAGGCAGGATTCATGCCAGTCTTTTAAGGCAGCATTGATGTTTTGTTCAATTTTTTTGATTGGATTGTCATTTAATTTAATATAACAGTCTTTTTGTCTTAATTGCCTGTCTATTTCCTTAAGATAATCAGTTCTATTCATGATGACAAAGTTTTCTCCTTTGTCTGCTTCCCGTATAGTTATTGTGGGATCATCTCGCAACCCAGTCAATATCTCTCTCTCTTTTTTAGTTACATTATTATCATGTTTGCAGTGTGAATGAAACATATGCTTATCCTCTAGTTTGTGAATTTCTTGAGTTACCCTATCATGAAACTCATCAATGAAGGTGTCCTGTGGTCTTAGTGGTAGGAACTTAGACTGTACCCTTAGGCCACTATCGAGAGAGACATCCTCAACTATTTCTAGGGATTTAGCAGTTTCAGTAATGTCTACATTCTCGTCTTCCTCATCCAGAGTAGAGATTAGATGGGTGACATTTAGATCGGCAATTGACATTTCGGTAATACATGGATTAGATGGAAAATTCTGCACACTTTTCTGATGTTCAAAGTATTTCTTTAATCTTAGTTTTCTTGTAAACTTGAATAAATCAACATGTAAATCAACAAAATTACAAGTGTTGGACACACAAAAATTCAAGCCCTTCAGTAACAACGTTTCCTTATTCACAGTCAATATTCTGTCAGATAGATTAACAATACTTAATGCTTTCTGTGCTACATTTGGCTCTACATCATCAGTTATTTCTTCATGTTTGTCCTGCTCTGCTGCCTGGTTTGAACGCCTTGCTTTATGTTTCTTCCCTCCCCTTCTGATTCTGAATTTTGGCTTTTCTTTTTGTTGCCAAGTCTGTATCTTTGGACTTCCCTTAAAAAATGAGAGGAAGCAGAGGAGGTGGGCGCTGTTTGTTTACTTGTGCCCTCCCCAGGATCACTATCAACTGAGGAAAGGGACGTGCTGCTTGAGGAAAAACTCATCGTCTTGGCATGAGAGTTATCATTCTGATTGGTCTTAGGGGTTATGTCATCATATTTTTTTGAAAAGGTAAAGATTCTGCCATTAGCATAATCCTTTTCATCCCTCTGTATCTTTTTCATTTTCTTTTCCTTTAGATAAATTTGATAGGCAGCCAGTTCTGTCTTTAGAATCTCATAATTTTTTGTTGTGGCATCTTTTAAATTCATATCTGAGATTTCCTTTTCTAGTTTAGATATTTCTTCTTTTATTTTACTGACCTTTCTTTCCGCATTAACAATCAGTATTCTCATCATGCGATAGGAGGCGTCATAAAGTCCTTCCTTCCAATCATCTAGCAGGTCCTGTTCTAAATCTTCATAATTAGGGAAGATCAAGATGCGTAAGCCACGTGGCACCTTTTTGTTCTCTATGTATTTTCGCAGGGTCGCATCATCCCACCATTTGGCGAGTTCCTGCTTTTTTAGTTTCTCTAATCTGTAAAATTTTTCTTTTAGGCCCTCATTTTTAGAAGTTACTTTATTGGTGACATTAGTGTTGGGTTCTTTAGATTTAAATAGATCCCTCAACATTTCCTCTCTCTTATAGTCAAAATCCATTTTTGTCAAATATGAGTAATATGGCGGATAGTGCTAATCAAACCCAAATTAGACAAATGAAAAAGGATGGGAAATGGGGTTTACAGCACAATTGCACCTATCCTGTATAATGCCCTGTTTGTTGTGTGGCGACACGGATCGGAGATTCCTTTCCCTAGATCTCCTAAAACAAGAAACTTGTTCTAGCAAACAATTTTTTAGCAATTGATCCAGCACACACGTCAGTATTTTAGAGATTTGTTACACAAATAATCATTCAACACAAGTCAAAAAATATTAAATGAGTTGGGTAGCAGAGTCTTCAGATGTTTTTTTGAAGTTTTAATCTTTATTCATTTCTTCAATCCAGTAGCCAACGCGTTTCGTCCTCCACGGACTTCTTCAGGGCTACAAACAATATATATACACATATACACACAATTAAAATATATACACGGAATGTAATACAAAACATTAATTTTTCACATCTCAATTACAACACGTTAAAAGGAACCACAACCTCAATATTGTGGCGGTTTGTAAAAAATATGTTGTGCCAAACCCTGTTGAGTTCCAATTACTTAAATATCATCTATTTACACAATGTTAACACCTATTTACAAATTTACCAAAAGCACATATTGGAAACACATTATTATACATTAAACTCTGCTACTTGCTTAATTACATAACCTAAATAATCTGGGAGGTGGTGGGCCTATCAACCTCATAATTCTAGGAACTGTGGGTGGGTAGATATCATGTATGATACATGCTGGACGGTTGGAAACACTAGGGGTGTACCCGGGTTGAATCAAGAATCTATATGGGGACGGTTTAACAGTGTAAAACCTATAGAGTTGGCTTACCAATTGGAGTGAGCTCTTCTTAATTTTGGTCAAGTAACTGTAATTCCATCCAGAGGAGACTCCAGTTTAAAATCAGATTTATTCTAAAATAAGGGATTTGAAGCCATATTAATATTTCACATATTATGTGACTATTGATTTCACGAGTATTACCTCAGATTTGAATGCCTACCGTTTATTATGTGAAGAGACATTCCAATTTCATTAGGTTTTGTACAGTATGGGTCAGATAGCCCAATAGCAAGAATCTGAAAAGACGAAAAAAGAAATGCTAAGAGCCTTTGTCTATAGCTATAGCTGCATTAAATAAAATGCCTAGGCTATCTTGTGGCATAAAAATCATACTTGCCAACGTTTTGCTTGGCATCTAAACATATCTTTATTGACAAAGAGAGAACCCCATGTCCTGATCCTACATTATTTCAAAATGTATTAACATTCTAGTCAGTATATGTAAAAGGCTCAATACCCAGCGTCTAATGGTTGATTTTATTAATGACACCCATGATATATCTTAGAGGAACTAAATCTATCTCCCATTTTTTACCACTCCCATGTTTTGGGAGAATTCTGTATTCCAGGAAAGCTACTCGTCAAATCAAAATGTGGGTAACAAGAGCCGCCATGTTGTAACATCGCATCCCACATCAGTATATCAGCTAAAGCCCCTGAAGAGCGTGCTGTTAAGGCTCCAATATTTTTATAAAAACAGCAAAGTTTGGTGACAATAATCCCAATGTTATCTCGAAAATAACCACAGTGGGACATCATTCCGATTTTGGAGAGAGCTGTACTGACGGCTTTTAACTTACTTGTGAATATAGATCAGGCCGGCTCCATCGCGTGCCGTCTTCTCGTGTGATGTCTAAATCACAGAGAAAATTGCGTCTTTATATAGTGATTAAAATTGGTAAATTACTAGCACCTGAAGCTTATTTGGGCTGTAGGGGTAGGAGAGCGCGTCAGTCAAGTTTAGACAAGCGCCATCTTAGGCGTCCCGATTATATCAATAAAAAACTAATCGTTTTACATAGTCGAGCTGAGTACGAATTAAAGTGGTAATATAACACTAAAAAATCGTCTCATAAATTACAGTATCGCTCGACCACATTTACCATGGAAGTTTTGAAAAAATGGGAGAAAAACTTTTGTCGTGTCTATTCTCATAGGTCATCATACTATGGGTAATATGATCATTTTTTTAAACATACCGGATTTTCTTGACAGATGTATACCTTTATTTGATATAAACACGGCAGCTCGTATATGAGCGCCATGATGGTTTGGGATCGAGTTTAGATAAAAAACATGGTTTACAGGCGCCATCTTTTAAGGTCTTGACGGCACTCGCGTTTGTTGATGCCGTCAGCCCAATTTCTTGGAGCTCAACTTTGGGCGCCATCTCGTGATGTGTAATCCCTCGGGTTTACACAAGAGATGGGAAGTAAACCGGGCGCCATCTTTTAATGTATATTGCTCGCGGTTATTGGTGATATCAGCCCAATTTCTTAAGATTGACATTGGCGCCATCTCATAATGTATACACATTAGAGTTAACAAGTGAGATGAAATAACATATTAGCGGATATGTTTGTGGGTAGATTCTAATAAGGGCGCCATAGTACAATGTACTGCAATCATCATGTCATATATTAATTGAAGCATTTTCAAGTCCTATATAATAAGTGTACGGTAACTCATACTTAAGGGGAAAATTAATAAAGGAAAGAAAGTATTTAAGAATAATACTAATATTGGAATTTAAAAAATTATTTTCGAATTTGAACTTCTATTTTGTAGACAATCATTACTCAGGAAGGTTGTTGTTGGAATTACAACTGTGATGCAGAAAAGAGAAAAGTGTCTAATAGGGACATTTACTGAGAAGAGATTAGAAATATCCTGAATTAAAGGAAATGATGCATTTCTGTATTTGTATTGAGGCCCTGGCTAGTTGTCCTCAGTCTACAAATCCAGCCTGCCTCGGCTTTCCTTAGGAGCAATTCCCTGTTTCCACCTCTTTTTGGGGCCTGCACATGTTCTATAACATGGAACCAGATATTTCTTTCATTAGGGTGGTTTTCTTGTATATGTGTCGCTACAGGGTATTTGGCATCAATATTGCGTATTGCCCTAATATGTTCTTGAACTCTTGTTTTAAGGCATCTGATACTGCTGCCTATGTAGATTTTATTACATGCACATCCCAGAGCATACACCATATGGGTGGTATTGCAATTAGAGAAAGACCTGATTTCATATTCTTTTTTAGTGTTCTATTGAAATTTCAACTTTTTATTCAAACCGAATTGACAAACGGTACAGCTCCCGCAGACATAGAAACCTGCTGGTTTCGTTGTTAACCAAGCGGCATTGCTTACAGTCTTTTCCACCGTTACATAACTAGGGCATAGCATCTTTTTTAAATTTTCTCCTCTTTTGTATACCACTCTGGGTTTAGATGATACTGTACCAGGTGGCATGTTAACAGATGCAATTAGGTGCCAATTTTTTCGTAGAATGTTATAAACATGGTTACTATATAGATCGAATTTAGTTATGAACAAAACTTCATCATTTCCTTTCTCTCTTTTAGCTTTCTTCGCACTACCCTTCAAAGTGGTGCTACGATTTACAGTTTTGATTCTTGACTCAGCTTTATTCAAACAGTCTTCATTATATCCTCTCTCTTTAAAAGCATTTTCATTAACCTGACGTGTTTTTGGAAATTGTTCTCCTGACTACAGTTACGGCGGGCTCTAGTCATCTCACCAAAGGGTATAGCATTTATAGTTCCCTTAGGATGTGCGCTATCTGCATGTAGAATGCTGTTACATGCTGTCGGCTTGCTAAAGATATCGCTTTCGATTTTATTCCCATTGACATATAACTTTAAATCCAAGAAGTCAATAGATTCCCTGGAGTAATTCATGGTCAGTTTTACATTGAATCGATTATCATTAAGATAATTAAAATATGCCCTTAATTCAGCTATTTCACCATTCCACAGCATCAGAATGTCATCGATGTATCTTCCATAGAAGATGATGTTATCATTCCATGGTTTCGACCCGATCCCCCAGGCATGCTCCGTCTCATACAGGCCCATGAAAAGGCCTGCATAGGACGGAGCAAACCTGGATCCCATGGCCGTACCCTGTTTCTGCAGGAACCACTCTCCATTATGGAGAAATGCGTTCATTTCAAGAATCATGCGTGTCATTTCTAACAGCATCAGAGTATGTTCCAGATTTGTCGCACTGCGTTTGTACAAAAAGTGTCTCACAGCCTCTATACCACAATCACTTTTAATGCATGTGTGTAGACTCTCTACGTCTAAAGTGACGAAGAGAAGATCTTGGCTGTCCCAGGTAAAGTCCTCTAGTTTGCTTAAGACAGAATACTGACTGTGAATGAGGAAACGTTGTTACTGAAGGGCTTGAATTTTTGTGTGTCCAACACGTGTAATTTTGTTGATTTACATGTTGATTTATTCAAGTTTACAAGAAAACTAAGATTAAAGAAATACTTTGAGCATCAGAAAAGTGTGCAGAATGTTCCATCTAATCCATATATTACTGAAATGTCAATTGCCGATCTAAATGTCACCCATCTAATCTCTACTTTGGATGAGGAAGACGAGTATGTAGACATTACTGAAACTGCTAAATCCCTAGTAATAGTTGAGGATGTCTCTCTCGATAGTGGCCTAAGGGTACAGTCTAAGTTGCTACCACTAAGACCACAGGACACCTTCATTGATGAGTTTCATGATAGGGTAACTCAAGAAATTCACAAACTAGAGGATAAGCATATGTTTCATTCACACTGCAAACATGATAATAATGTAACTAAAAAAGAGAGAGAGATATTGACTGGGTTGCGAGATGATCCCACAATAACTATACGGAAAGCAGACAAAGGAGGAAACATTGTCATCATGAATAGAACTGATTATCTTAAGGAAATAGACAGGCAATTAAGACAAACAGACTGTTATATTAAATTAAATGACAATCCAATCAAAAAAATTGAACAAAACATCAATGCTGCCTTAAAAGACTGGCATGAATCCTGCCTACTTTCGGATACAGAATACAAATATCTGCAAGCCCATGATTCTCGCTTTCCGTGCCTATATATTCTACCCAAGATCCACAAGGGGGGAGGTGGGTTTCCACCAGGGAGACCAATAATATCTGGGAATGGTGGACCCACAGAATGACTCTCAGAGTTCGTGGACGGATACCTCCAACCTTTTGTCAAAAACTTGCCGTCCTATCTCAAGGACAGTGGGGATGTCTTAAGCAAACTAGAGGACTTTACCTGGGACAGCCAAGATCTTCTCTTCGTCACTTTAGACGTAGAGAGTCTATACACATGCATTAAAAGTGATTGTGGTATAGAGGCTGTGAGACACTTTTTGTACAAACGCAGTGCGACAAATCTGGAACATACTCTGATGCTGTTAGAAATGACACACATGATTCTTGAAATGAATGCATTTCTCCATAATGGAGAGTGGTTCCTGCAGAAACAGGGTACGGCGATGGGATCCAGGTTTGCTCCGTCCTATGCAGGCCTTTTCATGGGCCTGTATGAGACGGAGTATGCCTGGGGGATCGGGTCGAAACCATGGAATGATAACATCATCTTCTATGGAAGATACATCGATGACATTCTGATGCTGTGGAATGGTGAAATAGCTGAATTAAGGGCATATTTTAATTATCTTAATGATAATCGGTTCAATGTAAAACTGACCATGAATTACTCCAGGGAATCTATTGACTTCTTGGATTTAAAGTTATATGTCAATGGGAATAAAATTGAAAGCGACATCTTTAGCAAACCAACAGCATGCAACAGCATTCTGCATGCTGATAGCGCACATCCTAAGGGAACTATAAATGCTATACCCTTTGGTGAGATGACTAGAGCCCGCCGTAACTGTAGTCAGGAGAACAATTTCCAAAAACACGTCAGGTTAATGAAAAATGCTTTTAAAAAGAGAGGATATAATGAAGACTGTTTGAATAAAGCTGAGTCAAGAATCAAAACTGTAAATCGTAGCATCACTTTGAAGGGTAGTGCGAAGAAAGTTAAAAGAGAGAAAGGAAATGATGAAGTTTTGTTCATAACTAAATTCGATCTATATAGTAACCATGTTTATAACATTCTACGAAAAAATCGGCACCTAATTGCATCTGGTAACATGCCACCTGGTACAGTATCATCTAAACCCTGAGTGGTATACAAAAGAGGAGAAAATTAAAAAAAGATGCTATGCCCTAGTTATGTATCGGTGGAAAAGACTGTAAGCAATGCCGCTTGGTTAACAACGAAACCAGCAGGTTTCTATGTCTGCAGGAACTGTGCCGTTTGTCAATTCGGTTTGAATAAAAAGTTGAAATTTCAATATAACACTAAAAAAGAATATGAAATCAGGTCTTTCTCTAATTGCAAAACCACCCATACGGTGTATGCTCTGGGATGTGCATGTAATAAAATCTACATAGGCAGCAGTATCAGATGCCTTAAAACAAGAGTTCAAGAACATATTAGGGCAATACGCAATATTGATGCCAAATACCCTGTAGCGACACATATACAAGAAAACCACCCTAATGAAAGAAATATCTGGTTCCATGTTATAGAACATGTGCAGGCCCCAAAAAGAGGTGGAAACAGGGAATTGCTCCTAAGGAAAGCCGAGGCAGGCTGGATTTGTAGACTGAGGACAACTAGCCAGGGCCTCGATACAAATACAGAAATGCATCATTTCCTTTAATTCAGGATATTTCTAATCTCTTCTCAGTAAATGTCCCTATTAGACACTTTTCTCTTTTCTGCATCACGGTTGTAATTCCAACAACAACCTTCCTGAGTAATGATTGTCTACAAAATAGAAGTTCAAATTCGAAAAGAATTTTTTAAATTCCAATATTAGTATTATCTTGGCATTTGAATCACCCTCTATTACAAATAATTTGCAACTTGCACTTTCTTTTACATTTTTTTGATTTGTATAATAATTATTCTTAAATACTTTCTTTCCTTTATTAATTTTCCCCTTAAGTATGAGTTACCGTACACTTATTATATGGGACTTGAAAATGCTTCAATTAATATATGACATGATGATTGCAGTACATTGTACTATGGCGCCCTTATTAGAATCTACCCACAAACATATCCGCTAATATGGCATTTCATCTCACTTGTTAACTCTAATGTGTATACATTATGAGATGGCGCCAATGTCAAGCTTAAGAAATTGGGCTGATAGCACCAATAACCGCGAGCAATATACATTAAAAGATGGCGCCCGGTTTACTCCCCATCTCTTGTGTAAGTAAACCCGAGGGATTACACATCACGAGATGGCGCCCAAAGTTGAGCTCCAAGAAATTGGGCTGACGGCATCAACAAACGCGAGTGCCGTCAAGACCTTAAAAGATGGCGCCTGTAAACCATGTTTTTTTATCTAAACTCGATCCCAAACCATCATGGCGCTCAAATACGAGCTGCCGTGTTTATATCAAATAAAGGTATACATCTGTCAAGAAAATCCGGTATGTTTAAAAAAATGATCATATTACCCATAGTATGATGACCTATGAGAATAGACACGACAAAAGTTTTCCCTCCATTTTTTCAAAACTTCCATGGTAAATGTGGTCGAGCGATACTGTAATTTATGAGATGATTTTTTAGTGTTATATTACCACTTTAATTCGTACTCAGCTCGACTCTATGTAAAACGATTCGTTTTTTATTGATATAATCGGGACGCCTAAGATGGCGCTCGTCTAAACTTGACTGACGCGCTCTCCTACCCCTACAGCCCAAATAAGCTTCAGGTGCTAGTAATTTACCAATTTTAATCACTATATAAAGACGCAATTTTCTCTGTGATTTAGACATCACACGAGAAGACGCCACGCGATTGAGCCGGCCTGATCTATATTCACAAGTAAGTTAAAAGCCGTCAGTACAGCTCTCTCCAAAATCGGAATGATGTCCCAATGTGGTTATTTTCAAGATAACATTGGGATTATTGTCACCAAACTTTGCTGTTTTTATAAAAATATTGGAGCCTTAACAGCACGCTCTTCAGGGGCTTTAGCTGATATACTGATGTGGGATGCGATGTTACAACATGGCGGCTCTTGTTCCCCACATTTTGATTTGAAGAGTAGCTTTCCTGGAATACAGAATTCTCCCAAAACATGGGAGTGGTAAAAAATGGGAGATAGATTTAGTTCCTCTAAGATATATCATGGGTGTCATTAATAAAATCAACCATTAGACGCTGGGTATTGAGCCTTTTACATATACTGACTAGAATGGTAATACATTTTGAAATAATGTAGGATCAGGACATGGGGTTCTCTCTTTGTCAATAAAGATATCTTTAGATGCCAAGCAAAACGTTGGCAAGTATGATTTTTATGCCACAAGATAGCCTAAGCATTTTATTTAATGCAGCTATAGCTATAGACAAAGGATCTTAGCATTTCTTTTTTTCGTCTTTTCAGATTCTTGCTATTGGGCTATCTGACCCACACTGTACAAAACCTAATGAAATTGGAATGTCTCTTCACATAATAAACGGTAGGCATTCAAATCTGAGGTAATACTCGTGAAATCAATAGTCACATAATATGTGAAATATTAATATGGCTTCAAATCCCTTATTTTAGAATAAATCTGATTTTAAACTGGAGTCTCTTCTGGATGGAATTACAGTTACTTGACCAAAATTAAGAAGAGCTCACTCCAATTGGTAAGCCAACTCTGTAGGTTTTACACTGTTAAACCGTCCCCATATAGATTCTTGATTCAACCCGGGTACACCCCTAGTGTTTTCAACCGTCCAGCATGTATCATACATGCTATCTACCCACCCACAGTTCCTAGAATTATGAGGTTGATAGGCCCACCACCTCCCAGAATATTTAGGTTATGTAATTAAGCAAGTAGCAGAGTTTAATGTATAATAATGTGTTTCTAATATGTGCTTTTGGTAAATTTGTAATAGGTGTTAACATTGTGTAAATAGATGATATTTAAGTAATTGGAACTCAACAGGGTTTGGCACAAAATATTTTTTACAAACCGCCATAAGATTGAGGTTGTGGTTCCTTTTAACGTGTTGTTAGTAATTGAGATGTGAAAAATATATGTTTTGTATTACATTCCTTGTATATATTTTAATTGTGTGTATATGTGTATAGATATTGTTTGTAGCCCTGAAGAAGTCCGTGGAGGACGAAACGCGTTGACTACTGGATTGAAGAAATGAATAAAGATTAAAACTTCAAAAAAACATCTGAAGACTCTGCTACCCAACTCATTTAATATTTTTTGACTTGTTTTGAATGATTATTTGTGTAACAAATCTCTAAAATACTGACGTGTGTGCTGGATCAATTGCTAAAAAATTGAAAATTAGTATAGTATAAATATGAAGTAATTTGAGTAGTAGATATGTTATTCAGTTATTTGAGCAGTATATTAGTATAGTTGAATATGGAATTTGAGAAGTGAGCATGTTAGTCTGTTCATTTTGATTGAAAAGGATAGTGGAGGGATAAAAGAGTGAAGGTTTTTTTTGTTTTTTTTAGGTCTTAGCAGTAGGAAGAGGCTTTTGGATGAGTAAAAAGGAGTTTTGGAGGGGAGGAGTCAGAGGGGAGAGTTTAGAAAGGTTTGTTTTAGGGGATCGGTGTAGTAAAAAGAGGTGTCAGATGATGCAAGGAGGGCTAGAGCAGGAGAGAGTCTAGATAGGGTTATTTTGGCGATCATAGTAGTGGTATGGGGTTTGGGATGAATGAGAGAGTGGATGTAGAGGATATATTGATAAATGTATAGGATGAGAGATAGGGTAATTCATTGGAAGGTGTAGTAGAAAGAAGTTTGAGATGAGTCAGAAGGTTGGGCTAGAAGATATATTGATCGTAGTATAGGCTGAGAAATAGGCTAGTGCATTGGAAATGCTAAATTAGAAGAAAGTGATAAATATATAGATCCATAAGTACATTGAAAGTATATAGATACATAAAAGAAGTAAGTATATTTAGATTAAAGATATTGATAGAGGCACAGGATGAGAAATAGGGTAGTGCATTGGATATGCTTTTTCAGGAGAAAAGTAACAGGCACACAGATCCAAGTACATGGCAGGTACATAGATGCACAATGGAAGTATGTACATGTAGACCAAAGATGATTTTTATGTATTGATTAATAATATTATTATTATTTATTATTTTTTCTTTTCTCTTAACATCATAATTTTTTTTAAATGTTTTATAAAGTAATACAAAAAGATAGGTACATATCTATAGTGAAAACAAATACTTATATACAGAGGGATATGCTGTAAATTACTGTTCCCGTATGGTGCTTACGTGGGGAAGAGCCAAATCTTGAGTAGTTTTCTGAAGATAAGGTGGTTGTCGGTGGATCTTATGTTGGGGGGTAAAGAGTTCCATAGTTTGGCTGCTTGAACAGAGAAGGATGTGCCACCATGTTTTTTTCTTGTATGGTGGGATTTTGAGGCGAGATGCTCCTTTAGAGCTGAGGTTCCTTTGTTGAATGTGTTTGGTGATTTTATTCCTGATGAAGAGTGGTCCTATTCCATGTATTGCTTTGTGGGTAATACAAAGCAGCTTGAACGTGGATCTTCTGGCAACCGGTAACCAATGCAGGGCTTTCAAGGCAGGGGAGATGTGGGCTCGTGGTTTGATATGCAAGAGTAGTCTGGCAGCCGTGTTCTGAATCCGTTGTAGTCTTTTCATGATTATTAAAGGTGATCCGTGGTAGAGGCTATTGGTGTAATCGAGTTTGGATGAGAGATGGTACCTTGGACCTTGTGTGGAAATCCCAAATGAGGGAAAATTCGTCTCAGCGTTTTTATAGTAGCAAAGCTTGATCTTGCTAGTTTATCCCCTTGGGCATTCATTGACAGCTTGGAGTCCATGGTCATTCCGAGGTTTCTTACTTCCTTCGATACTTTAGGCAGTGATCCCAGTTCATCAGGCCATGCGGCAAGCGGGTTGTCATTTTTCCAATCACCACACATGAGTATTTCAGTTTTTGAAGCATTCAATTTGAGATGGCTCAAAGTCATCCACGGCTCTGAGACAGCTGAAAATTGGTGATTTTCCAATGTCTTTGGGGCATTCTAGTTGAAGGAGTATTTGCGTGTCATCTGCATAGTTGTAGCACGTGAGGTGAAATTTATTGATCAGTACTGGTAAAGACTTCATGTAGATGTTGAAAAGCATGGGCGAGATGATAGAACCTTGAGAGACCCCTGCTTTTGTGGAGTACGGTTTGGATGAGAAAAGTGGGGTATGAATGACATTAGTTCTGTTTCGAAGGTAGGACGCGGTCCAGTCTAGAGCAGTTCCCTCTATGGCGGCCTCATAAAGTCTTTGTTTCAGAGTGTCGTGGTGAACCGTGTCAAAGGCAGCTGAGTGGTCCAAGAGGAGTAGCGCAGCAACCCCCTTGCGGTCAACTGTATTCTTTAGGTCATCCCAGATGGCAAGGAGGGCAGATTCAGTGCCTCTTCCCGGATAGAATCCTGTTTGGAAATCTGAAAGTATGTCATTCACTTCAATGAATTGTGACATCTGGTCGAACACTGCTCTTTCTATCAGTTTGCTCAGGAAAGGTCCATTTGTAATGGGTCTGTAGTTGTCAGGGTTCAGCTGGTCCAAGTTTGTTTCCTTCAGTAAAGGGCGTATGTATGACTTTTTGAGTTCTTCTGGAAATATTCCAGTAGTTAAGGAATCGTTGATGATTCTTCTTACTGGAATGGCAGCAGAGGTTGTTAAAAGAATTGTCTTGAAAGTTTGTGGCGGACAGGGGTCAGAAGAAAGTTGTGTTTTTTTATGTTATTATTTCTGTAAGGTGGGGTCTAGGGCGTTCTGGTGTAAAGCGGAGTATCATTTTCTGCTGTAAGGTAAAGCAAACATTCATCCTTTACTATAAATGTCAGCTGCAATGTTTGGAAGCCCCTCACCACTCCATTATCCAGTCTGCATCAAATTTGCGTATATAGACACATTTTATCAGAGAAAGTTTTTAGTCAGGACCTTTTGTTCTATCTCATCAAGATGTCTTTTTGATAAGTTGTATATTGGAATTAGTTGTCGTTGCTCCATGGTTAATCTTCAAAAGTTCATAGACTGGCTGACCTCATGACATCAAATTCACATTTCAGTGGCACAATGAGTCCATAATCTTTTCAGACCTGATTATCAAACATGAAGGAGGAAAAATCTAGACTGCTCTTCACACGAAAGAGACTATAAAAGTCACCATCAATGAGACTTAAAAGACAATTTGCCATTTAGTCAATTTCTACGTACCCGTAGGAATTCTACAACAAGCATTTATAATGCAATAGGTCTCACATGGACGCGAGTTTGAGCTATTGGAATTGCAAATAACAATGCCTTTTATTTTTGTTTTCTTTTTAAAAACCTAAATAAAAGGCATTGTATCTGACAATGCCAATAGCTTAAACTCGCGTAACTGCGGGACCTATTGCATTGCAAATGCTTCTGTGTCTCTTCATGCCAATGTTGGTGTTTGTACGTATGGCTGCATGCGTCTATGCCTGGAGAGGATATTTGTTCTGTGCTGTTTGCGTGTCTGTGTGTTCCTCAGTATGTTTGTGTCTTTGTGCGGCTTTGTGTTTCAGTGACTGCGTCTGTCTAAAGGTGGCCGTGCTTCTATATGCGTTTTGCGTACTTTTTTGTGGTGGTGTATGTGTTCCGTTTCCGCACCTGTGTTTGTCTGTGTGTTAGACAGTGTTCGGTTCCATGGGAAGGCACCACTTTATTTATTGTATTGCGATCAGCGCCTTTTACCGTTTGTGCTCAGGTCGGTTGTGTTTTCTGTTGACACATAAAATGTTCTCCTGGCGCCCAGCGCGGCCTCCTTTCAGGGTGCATTGACGGCGGCCTGGTGAATTATTGCAGTCCACCTCCCCCCGGCTCAGCCACGGACAGGAAAGCTGAACCCACCGCCTCATTGCCGATCTAACCATCGGCAGTCAGGGCCCGCGAGCTTCAGCTGGGGGACTCCTGCCTGCAGCTTTAGCGTCCCTATCTACGCAAGGAAGCACCCACCAAGCGAGGAATGAAACCTTGCTATTATATTGTGAAGTTTGCATCCTCAGTCTTGGTGCCGGTGTGTAGTGAGCCTGGGGAGGTAAGGGCAGGGGCACGCACAGGTGCCCCAGAACAGCTTCTATCAGCCCCAAATCGGGGAGGAAATCACCCCGAAGCGGCAAGGCGTTAAAGGGTTATGGAGCTTGGCTTATCCTTCAGGAGCAAGACTTTGTCGGTGAATCCTTGAGACCCTCAGAACACGC
Organism: Lissotriton vulgaris; assembly: GCF_964263255.1. Lineage (NCBI taxonomy): Eukaryota > Metazoa > Chordata > Amphibia > Caudata > Salamandridae > Lissotriton > Lissotriton vulgaris. The sequence goes on from NC_141685.1 coordinate 935,296,797, forward strand.
TGCCTTCTCTGAGTTATCCCCCCCCCCCCATCCAAACCCCAGCCATATACTCCGATACACAGGGCAGGCTCTGAAGTATTAGTCCCTGCTGTCAAGTGTGACATGCAGAAGCCAGCCAAGCACTCCCCGTTCTCCCCCCCCTCCACCCCCACCTCCACTACCACCACTGCCACAACAGAGTCCTATCGGACACACATTTGCATTTATCAAAGCAGACTGGTTGTTGGTCCCTGGGTTGTGAAGTAGGTACGTGGTCAAACGCGCTAATAGCCCGGGGCGTGCCATAGTCACCTCAGGGCCACATGAACCCCCGCCCCACAATGCCCAAACCCACAAATAACACAAAGACACAAGTGTTAGGTTTGGGAAAAAATTGCTGCAGGTTTATTACATACAACATATGTAATGACGGTGGGTTAACTTACGGGCGATCCTAGGGCAGGCCGCATTCTCGCCACCTGCCCGCCTGTTGAGCCAAACAACACAGTGGCGAACCACCCAACTGTTGCATAATTACCATAATCATTCTGACACGCCCATTGCCGGGCGTGACTTGGCAAACCCCCGGTTGCACAGGCCCACAACCGCCCGAAGGACTACTGGGGCGCCGACACAAATTCCTGCACCTCCCATGAGGTTACAGGTTAGGCTCTGAGGTTATGCTCTGGCACCCCTATGTGCCCGCTGACGTCCAGCGTTTGCACCTCTCTTCTTCCGGATCGCCCAGTAACTCCGCCACAGCCCGTGCGGTGGTTCCCGCTGCCGCACGGGCCCCCCCACCACTGCTACTGCTCTTTACCTGCAACCTTCACCTAGAATTGCTTCCTTCAGATAGAGGAGGAACAGGACAACGCCCATAGGCATGGGATGACACCATCTGCCACCATTAACCCAGACCTACAAAATTAGCTCGGCCGAGCTCCTCGTCAGTCCCGGGGACCAGACCAAACGCCAGGTGCGGGGACCCTATCCACCTCGAAGAGACCATAGCTCCTGACATGAACCTTACATGCCTGAAGGAAAGAAAGGCCCCTCTGCCACTAATCTGCAGGTCCCCCCGGGTCCTTTCACCAAATCAGTGAAACCAAAGGGAGAGGAGGGGCCCCTACTACTGAATGCCCTTTGTATCCTAAATTAGGCTGTCCAGCACATGCCGCTGGAACACCCACCTACCCCTCACACTAAGCGTCAAAGAACTACACCAAGGTGAAGTCACAGCTACTGCTGCAACCCGTCAACTGCACAATCCTCAAGAAAGTGTGCTTACATGACACTTGAGATGCTAACCTCAAAAGAGGCCCTCCCCCTTTCCCTGAGGCAAGAACACAACTACCTCAGGTTTAGGAAACGCCTTAAAACTCTACTGTTCCCCTGAGTTCACCTCCTGACCCTTCCTTCCCTCAGATCCGTAGTCTCCTCCAGCGCCGGGATGCCCCAGGGTAGCTGTGCGCTTAAGAAAACATAAAATCAAATCAAATCAATCAATTAGAGGGATCAATACATAGACTATATAACTTGGGCGAGTCCCATCTCATGCTAAATACAGAGTATACAGGAAACAGCAGGCATCAGCTGCCCACTTGGGTTTTAGTCCGGAAGCAGCTTAGGCCATGCTACCATTAAGTTAGCTAGTCTGTAAGTCGACGTACGATCAACTCCAAGGGACAGCTGAGACTGAAACCAAGAGCCCCTTGAGTTCCTGACCTGCATAGAGCCACGCCTGTAGAAACCAACGCAACTCTGACACCAATCAGCATAACCACCCGGGTACAATCCCTCTACAGCAGTAGTGCAGACTATCCCTGGCTAGAGACAATGGGTGAGGAGGAGGGCCCCCCCTGCTGCTATCCCTCCCAAATCATACAAGCGCAGTTCACAAAATTCACTAGTAACTGCTAAGTATACGCTTGTGCAACTTAACCCAAAAGGATACAAACGTCTACTGCAGGGCGCAAATTCATATATTGGTATTAAACTTGTGACGTGGACTTACATGTGAAATGCAGAAATGCCAGGTGACAGCCGGAATCACATGCCCCCTAGTTTAGCCTGTAGGCTGCAAGTCTCTGCTACCATGGGGATAGCTTGTCTTTAGGTTGACTTACGACCCCCCCTAAGGGATATGAAAACTGAACTGGGGGGGGGACCAAGGTAGGCGACATCAAACATCAGGCCAGTTTCTCACTTTGGGAGGGGCCTAAATACTCAAAGGAGCCCAACGTGCCAAACGACTACCCCAAAAGAGAAACAAGCAAGAGGGGGTAAGATACCAGATAGATTGTTCTATAGAAGTCATCCAGGGGGGCCCACCTCTTAGGGATTATTGGCAGTCCAGACTCAGGCTGTGGTTGCCACAGTTGCTCTACTCATACCTGAAATGGGCGCACACTGCAGGCTGCAGACCGCGGGTGGGCTGCCCACGGATACCCGAGCCTTGGATGAACAGACGGACAATAGCACCATAATGGAAGGGGTAAAATGACTATTGACATGTGACCTTCCCTACTCATAGGTAGATTAACCCAGTATCGGTCCCAGGGGTGTACAGGTTGTACAGGTACAGGGCTAGCTATACCTCTTGGTTGAGGCCCCAGGAGATGACATGCGCCAGGGGAAATTCCCATGGTTTAGGGCTGGGCCTAGAACCTGCTAATAATCCCGTTATTGGCACATCCTCGACTGTCACCATGTAGCCAAACCTTGCCATGACAGTCAGATAAAACCCCAGAAGTGAGGGCCCTACCCACTAGAACGTCACAGGAGAAAGTACAGCGGCAAAACTGTAATGTGTATGATAAGGTGCCAGCACAAATTTATACCCAGCCAGTAAAGGTCCACCTGACGCGGATCGGAGCTTCCCCCCTAGCACACAAGACGTGTGAATCTATGCAGTGCCTATCCAACCCTGTTCGAACAGACCAAAACGTCAAATACACGCCAAGTGACTAAGAAATAGCACCTTTGCACACTGATTCCTCACTGTAGAGATTTACATACCTACTGTTCTGCCCGTCACAACACTATCTTGTTTGAGATAACGATAAATGGAGTCCTGAAAACGCTCCCAATGGCCAATCCCCCCCCACATCTAAGTATGCGTTCCTGAGATGGGACAAGGCCCAAAGTGCCGCACACAACCAAGGTCGAGTCTGATGGCAGTGACTAAAACAGGTCGACCACCACGTTCACAAATAAGAGGGGCAGGTGGAAACTGAAATACATGTTCTAAGAGTAAGTCAGGAAGACTGCTGCATTGTTATTTCACTTCCGAATTAACCTGCCCATGCTATTGTCTGAAAGGAGCCTCTTACTGTAGGATATTACATTCCCCTGGCTCAGGAGGTCCTCCCAGGGAGTACAGATGGAATGAAAGTCTGCCCCCACAATCTGTTAAGCAGCATGTTACCTTCTCTCTGAGCTAGGGCCACTACTGAGACCGCGCACTTCATTCTCAAAACACCCCACTACCTGCACATAGTATACTCTTGCAGCGTGCATACCAGACCCTTTCCTCCTGAAAGGGCCCAAAACTCACTCCTGATGTATGCTCAGGGAAATGGGTCCAGATATAGCTCGACACAGCGGCCCAATCTGGTGGATTTTAGAATAGTGGGTACAGGGTATCCGAATACTCAAGTGACTGTACAGGACGCACAGTTTGGCAGTGCCTACCCCCACCTGTGGAGCAAAGTGCCCCGATGCCCTACACATGTATGAGAGGAACCATCAAACAAATACATACCTTTGAGAGAAGGGCTATGGAAAGGAGGGGGGCACTGCACTGTTGGTTTATGATAGTGGGGGGAGCAACGCGGAGCCCCCACCTGGCCGTCCAGTTCTTTCTGCACAAAACAGTCAACTTAAATTAGAGACACCAGCAACTTCTTGACAAGATGCACAAATTTGAATGAAAGGATGGGAACCATTCAATGTCTCTGGACTTAGTGTCACTTTATACCAGAATAAAACACTGGGATGATAAGGGCACTAGAGTATTTTCTTAGCAAAGGCAAACAGAGGCTTTTCCACATTGCCGCAGCAGGGAAACCTTCCCTAACACAAATAATAGGACAGGCGATAGTCGCAGAAAGCATTTCGAAATCAGGAGGTTCTACTTATACCAAGGGGGGGGGATAGAGTCCAAGAATGATGGGCATAAGGTCTGAATAAGCGACGCTGGATGAGGAGAGAAAGTGGTTGGGTAAACTAAAATATCTTCAGAGCTGGTAAATACGGATCCACCAAGGGAACACTTGTTCAAATATTGTGGCTTACCCAATTTCCTTATGGTTGGAGTGTTACAATATTCAGGGTACCGGATAGGACATGGACACATAAAGTAATAGATTATTAGAACTAGAAGCAGGGAATCGAAGAAAGGATCACAGTCTATAATGAACCACTCGCACCCCCCATCGCAGACAGAGAAATTGTTCAGCTAAACTCCTGATGACGCCGACAGAATATCCAATATTTACCTTGGATAATATGATCGTGGGCATGTCATTTGTCACCATAAGAGCCTCACATTGCAGTGTAATGATTGGACAACTTACAACAAGATACCAGTGGGACAGGATGTTGCACATTTAACGTCGAATTCACACTGAGCCGTGCTCCCAAAGGAGAGCAAATTAGGGTACAGGAGACAATGAAATGGAAAATTCATAAAGGCACATCCCACAAAATGAACAATAACTGGTGACGTTATAAGGCTTGTGCCCTCGCACCTGTTCCTGGAGACTTGAAAGGAAGGCACAACCGTTGTGAGGTGAGACTATGAAGAAGTACAGGTATTACGGATTAGCACAGTCAATGCTGACCCTCCCGAAAAACCAGTAATGCTCTGTTATCCCACATGCAAAGTCGTATTGTGCCTTTCTTAATGAATAGCTTGTCATTTTCATAACACAGGTACATGGGACAATAATCGGAAATTATTTCAGCAAACCAGTATTACCTACCAACGTATAATGTTGTGGAAAATTGTATTAGGAAAGCATACGTAGGCAACTGTAACTTGGTGCATTAGTCCCTCATCTGCAATATAATAACCCTAATGCTTACCCCCAGTAGATGAGATGTCGCGAGAATGATTGCTCTGCTACAGTTATGACTGCTGCTGCTAAGGGCAAGACCTGATGAAACCCAAGTAAGAGAGCTTAAGGAAAGGGGCTCAGGGTGTGTAGTATTGTGTTACAGATTACCCTGCTAGTGTAACTAGTGTCCCAACGGCATATGGCGCATAAGCAAGATGCAGGACATGAGCTGAAACACCTACCTCCGTGGAGCCCTTGCAAGTGCATTGTGGCCCCCTGGAAATCGGTACTAAACCTGCACCCATGCTCTACCTCCTGCACCGTGTCGATTGCGACCACACGATTTCAGGTTGCTCTCGATACCTGCACAGTTGTCACTATTACCTCACGTAGTGTAACGTATGCCACGGTAACATGCCCACTAAATCTTCTCCTCAGGTATCGTTACTGCTAATGTGACGCTCCGACCCCGCGGGTAAGTCTGCTTTACATAAGACGTAATGTTAAAGTGACCAGAACATACTAATTTATTCCCCCGCATGGCTGCGCCCCCTCTGAAGGAAGAGGGGGAGACAGTGGGGGGGGACCCCAGACCCGAAACCACTACCCAGACGGGCCCTCCCCACCGGGTGGAAGCGAGCGTGGCCACTGAAGGTGTGACCGCACTGCCGAACGCAAACTCCAACGCTGGCCCGGCGCTGAACGCACATATATAAGCGCCCAGGGTCTCTTCAATGCGCCATGGGGGGTGATGCGAAGCCTCCAACCCGCCTCCCGGAAAGGAGACTATGGCTGTCGCATAGAAAGCAGGGGGTGGTGAAAGATGATAGACTTTGTTCGCGTAATCGAAGAGTTGACGCCACCACCCCCGACACACACCAGCAGGAACGTTGTAGCACCGCGCACCGCAGAAAACGCGAGGGCGGCCCAGGCACGAGTGCGCCGGCCAATAGGCAGATTTTCTCTACTGTGTTCCATTACACCACCAAAAGGTGCAAAAGCCAAGCATCCCGCAAGGCCCAACCTGGAAACTCATCTCATAGGACAATGACGTCAAATGTGCCAATGGCTACTACTCCTAAATCATAGCAGAAACAAAACGCGGGAAATCCACTGCGCAATTAGTTTCTTCCAAACATAAACTGGCTCTGAGAATATGTGGTCAATGGTATTCCGCCCGATAAGCAATTAAATAAGAGTTCTATGTGATGTATAGAAAGGTGTGTAAGGTCGCAAACCAGAACCATGCAAGGGGACAGAATTACTTAACACAACGTTACATTGGCGGCGTAGTACCGTGATGCCCTAAACATACAGGTGGTCCCGACGTAACCTGACCCGCCTTCTGGCTTACGGTGGGGGGGGGGGGAAGGGAAGGGAGGGGGTAGACCCTGTACCTAGCTCCCAAGACCGGAAGTGAGCGATAAAGCCAAGCCAGATCGCTGCCCCCATGCGCCATTGCCCACGTGCACTGCCAATGTTGGGAAAATGGCTTACGGGGACACCACCGCACCAAATGATACAGTTTGCCTGCCCACCCCGGGCACTAGCCCAGTTGCCCCCATTACCGCTAAACATCTCTGACCTCGGCTGGGGGACGGTGGGGGGGCCGCCCACGCCCCAAGGGCATCGCAAAACAGCCTCAGTGCCAAGCTTTTTGGTGGCGGACTGGGCGACAGACAGCCTTCGAACTAAACACGACTGAGGCTCATATGTCTATATACTTTGTACACCAACACCTATGCAACAGAATGTACGAGCAAGGACTGAGAATAATCAGCTCGCGGATGGTCCGAGGACCTCAGGAGTAACGAAAGCGAAAGAGAGAGCGATCTAGGAAACTGGCATCTGTGCGCTTGGCAAGTCATGAAAGCACGGCAGCCGCCCCCGATATAAACCAAGTCTAATAAACGTGCGCAATGCTACGAGGTTACATTTTCCTAATTAATCGTAACCAAGCTAGGCAATAATCCGACCAGCAGAGGGACGTACCACTGGGGGGCTTAGCATCAGGGCACTATGCAAGTTAAAGAAGCACGGCCGCCACCCACCGATTGAGCAACAAAGAAATAATAACAAAAGTGCTGAAATGTTACCCGGGTTACATTTACGACAATCAATATAACAGAGATAGGTAAATGCGGCCGGCTGAGGAAACGTACATCACATTAAGCCTGTCTAAGCATTCCCAATTGATAAAGGATTATGCCAGCTCCGCTTACCATTATCTTTCCCTGCTCGCTGAGCGCCGCCTATGCTTGTGGTGACCTGAACCACAGAAATTATACCTTGCTTACCCAGCGAGACCGTGACTAGTTCATGGATTTCTGTCCTACAAGCCCGGAACAATACGTGCTCACGTGTCCCTAATTACTGGACAACCGGGAATCGAACCTCGAACCACATGCTTCCTACTCTAAAACTCTGCCAACGTAGCTACATGAGCTTCGGTGCACGGCCTGCTAACCGCTGGCTCAAGACGCCTTCAAGACCACTGCGGGAGAGTAGCCGGCAGATCCGATCAACCGACGGACACCCAAAGTGGCCATCTACAACTAAATGGCCTCCGCCCGCCCTGCCAAGTGGCAATCTTAACTAACGATCTCCGCCTGCCCGGCCACGTTGCACACTACCGCGGCCCTGGAGCAGGCCGCACCACCCCCCGCCCCTGTAACGTAGTGCCACTAAAACCAACTCGGGATTCTCGTCGGTGGCCATCTCAACCCCCCCCCGTGGTATCCACCACAGGGCCCCGATTGACCTGGAACAATACCTGCAACAGGGCGGGGGGGGGAGGCAGGAGAGGGGCACACGTACCTGTCGGGTGAAGATACACCACGTCGACCCGCAATGAACGCACAGCAGCACAGCGGGGGCAGAGGGGGCAGAGGGCGGACGGCGCAGCCCGCAAACTGAGGCCGAACACAGGACCGGGACGAGCGATCTAAAAGAGTGTCCCAACATAGTATCGCGACGTCCGGAGCGGCAAAGAGGCCTCCCCGAAGGGGCAGAGGTCAGAAGTACGCCAGAAGGCTCCTCCCAGCCGCCCCGGACGTGCATCACATACCAGCCTCCACCAACCAGGGGAGACTGCCCCGGGTGAGGAAACTGCTGAGTCATACAGGGGCGGGACAGCCCTCCGTGACTAGGGGCCCGCCCTCCTTATGGCCACTGCGTGGCCTCGGGCAGGCGCAGAGGTGGAGCAAAGCTCCATAAACCCCAAGCAGAGTGAGGAAAATTCCTTGTAATCTAAAGTTTTGTTTGGAAAAATAAATGTAATTGGAGTGCAGCAGATCCCTTGTATCCCAAGGGCCTCGGCATCACTGCATCCGCTGCACTAATTGGAGCTGCACTTCTTACCTGCGGTTCTGTATACCCCAGGGCCCGTTGCTGACATACAGCGATGGCCTATGGCTCTCTGCCCTGCTACCTGCGCCATGTGACCTGCTGTCCACCTTGTACGCCCTTTTGCGGATTACACGGGTATATGGTCCCTAATCCACTTCCATGAGCCCTATCCCAGATTACAGCAAGGAAATTATCACTTCTGCCCTCCAGCGGCCGCCATTCAGGATTACAAGAGCTGTACACTCAAAACTTCGCTCCGTGGGCCACTATACCGTCTACAGCGCGGATGTGCATCCTGTTCTCGACACAGAGTCCCAGTCCAAGATTACAGCGCATCCGTGTGCCCTGCTCCCAACACAGAGTCCCAATCCATAATTACAGCAAGGATGTGTGCCCTGCCCCCAACAGAGAGTCTCAGTCCATAATTACATCACGTATATGCGCCGTGCTCCCAACACAGTGTTCTCATCCATAATTACAGCGCGGATGTGTGCCCTGCTGCCCACACAGAGTCCCTCTTCATAATTACAGCACAGATGTGTGCCCATTTCTCTCATCCAATGCTATCCGGGATTACAGGCAAACCATGGCCCGCTCCGAGTCCCTAAACCGGATTACAGCGGGGACATGTGAACTGATCACTTTACTGGAGCCCCCTCCCCGGGTCCTCGTCCTGGAATACAGGGAGGATAGGTGTTATGCTCCAAAGCCCGAATTCCGTATTACACCTGGGCCATGTTCACTGTTTGCTTCATCGAACCCCCACAAGAGATAGTCACATCAGGGCCACAAGAACCCCCCGCCCCACAATGCCCAAACCCGCAAATAACACACAGACACAAGTGTTAAGTTTGGGGAAATTTGCTGCAGGTTTATTACATACAACACATGTAATGATGGTGGGTTAACTTACGGGCGATCCTAGGGCAGGCCGCATTCTCGCCACCTGCCCGCCTGTTGAGCCAATCAGCACAGTGGCGAACCACCCAACTGCTGTACAATTATCATATTTATACTACACACGCCCTTTGCGGGGCGTGACTTGGCAAACCCCCGGTTGCACAGGCCCACAACTGCCCGAAGGACTACTGGGGCGCCGACACTAGTTCCTGCACCTCCCATGAGGTTACAGGTTAGGCTCTGGCACCCCTATGTGCCAGCTGAAGTACAGTGTTTGCACCTCTCTTCTTCCGGATCGCCCAGTAACTCCGCCACAGCCCGTGTGGTGGTACCCGCTGCCGCACGGGCCCCCCACCACTGCTACTCTTCTTTACCTGCAACCTTTGCTCAGAAGTGCAAAAAAATGAATGCCATCTGCCTATAATAAACCCTGACCTCGTCCTGCATCATTTCATGTTTGATGAAACCCAGGCCCCTACGTTGGGAGAATCTATCAAGGCACTGTAGATTCTCTATCAGGACCTCAAAATTGCCTCACTATACTAGCGCCCCAGCAAATCATCCCTGGTTCGTGAGGACATACTACCAGGTAAACGACAAAGTGAAGCGGAGGGGCACCTACTGCTGAAGGCACTTTGAAACAAACCAAAGGCGTTCCAGCACATGCCCTGAAACTCCACCTCACCCTTCCAACAAAGCGTCAGCGGGCTACACCACACTAAGTTACAAGTACTACTGTAACACTGATCTCCACATAAAGAGTGCCTATGTGACGCTTGTGCTGCTATCTCAAGAGCACCGGGGCATAGGAGGGATCAATACATAATAAACTATATAACTTGGACAATGTCCTGACATAGGCAAAACAGTATTGAAAAGGTATTAACACCTGCCCACTATAGATTTAGTCTTGAAGCAGCATAGGCCACGCTACCTCAAGATAGATAGACTGTGTGGTTGACTTACGACCACCTCAAAGGGGATAGCTAGGACTGGAACCAAGAGCCCCTTTCGATCCCGGCCTGCAACATGACAAGCCCGCTGAAGTGTAGACTACCCCAGGTTCATGAGGACATACCCGTGGAGACAGAAGAGGAGAAGAGGAGGCCTCCCCTTCTGATATCGCTACTTAATCTAAACCATAGGACCAGCGCATGCCACTGGGACCCACTACACGGCTTCACACAAGCATTAGCAAACTACACCCCGTGGTGTACAACCTTTGCCGAAACTTGATACTCACAATGCAGCTGTGAACTGTGCTTTGAGTGTGCATGTGCGACTATACACAAGCAAAGTACAGGGGATCTTTCCGTGCTCAATGCTTAATTTAGTATACTTGTGTGGTGGATTTACCTTTGATATACAGGATTGCAAAGGTAAGCAGCTGGAATCACATGTCCCCTAGTATAGCCTGGAGGCAGCATAGACCATGCTACCTAAGCAAAGCTTGTCTATAGGTCGACTTACTCACAATACAGCTGTGAACTGTGCTTTGAGTGTGCGTGTGCAACTATACACGAGCAAAGTACAGGGGCTATTTCAGATTTAGCATAACTTGTGTGGTGGATTTACATATGATATACCGATTGCCAAGGAAAGCAGCTGGAATCACCTGCCCCTAGTATAGCTTGGAGGCAGCATAGACCAAGCTACCTAACAAAAGCTTGTCTATAGGTCGGCTTCGACCCTCGTCCAAAGGCATTTAAAAGCTGAACCAAGGTGCTCCCAAATCGGAGGTACCAACCTGAGGCCAACTACTCATCTTGGAAGGGGCAACAGGAAACCAAAGCTAACTAGGTGCATGCAAAAGGCTGTTCCCACGCAAGTCAGGGGCGCCCAACCACACTAACCGAGAAAGAGAAGCCGTGTGTCCAATACATGATAGGAGCCCCTCGTGCAAAGCCACCCCCCAAAAAAGCGAAGACGCTAAAACAAAAGGGGGGGGGGGGGTAGGATACCAGATAGAACAATCAGAGTAATCTGAGTTTACATAAGTTATCAAATCACTTCTTGAGCAATTCCATATTGAGAGTCTTTTAGGGGGCCACACATGCAGTAATCATTGGCAATCCAGGCGCAGGCTGTGGTTGCCATGCTCCACTAGTGCTTGAAACAGAGAAACACTGCAGGCTGTAGACTCTACATACTACTGAGAAGCAGCATGTGCTCCAGAACTGATGGCACAGCAGATGGGCTGCCTTCCTAATTCCAAAGCCTTGGATAACAGACAGCAGTATATGGAAGAGCGAATGGACTATTGCCCCGAGACCTTCTCTTTTCATAAATTAAGTAAACAGTGCAGGACCCAGGATTGTTCGTATAAAGACTGACTATACCTCTTGGTTAAGGCCCCCGGAGATTGATATGCGCAAGGGGGGGTATGATCCTATCAGCTTAGGGCTAGACCTAGAAATTGCTAAATATCCAAATGTTGGCATATCCTAGACGGACTTCCATACCGTCATACCTTGTCATGACAGTATGGAAAGATAGTGGCCAAAGTGGGGGGGGGGCTACCAATTTAGCGCCACAGGAGAAGGCCCAGCGGCCAATCTGCTATACATAAGATTTTCAGCTGGCAAATATAAGTTTCCACACAGCCATTAAAGAATGCACTAATGGCGCCAGCATCAATCGGACATGCCGGAGGGCAACATGCCAAACACCTGGTGGCACGCGGACCATGAAGCCAAGCAGCGAGATTTCGCATAAGTCATAATCCGAAAACAACTTCTCACCAAGCACGCCACCCGACGCCACAACTGGACCCAAAGATTCCAGAATACCAACTACCGAAGGAAAGGCACCACAAAAACAGGCTTCTCACAGTGCGCACCACCCCGACGCCAAAGCAGGACACCCTTGCTACTCAGAACTGCCCGTTACCAAGGAGGGGCACCCAGGGCAGACGCTATGCCTGATGTGTGGGGCACCAACTGAGAATGGTGGACACTATACCTGATGTGGGGGGTGGCACCAATGCTGCGAATGGGGGGTAAAGGATTCTCACTACCGGGGCGATACTGTAACAGTGACTGAAAACCACATAGCGACGCGCTGCAACTGCTTGCGCTGCTAACCTGTGGGAGGCTGGCGCAACACACGGTCCATGATGTCCATGACCTGAGTGAAGACCCAAGATACCATGGCTAAAAATACCCCTTGACCCATGCAAGTGCAGACAAAAGGAGCTACCGTACCACACAAACGCAGTCGACAAACAAAGCACCTCACACCTGCCCCTCCAGATAAGGAAGATACCCAACCTGACATGCACTCATAGGTAGCGGAAGGAGTATAAAAACACGCACCTACTAGACCTCGACAAAATACCAGTTAGCGGCTAGCACCTACTGCGGCGTAAACTGACCGCCCCGCGAAAGACAGCAGCTTTAAGATCCGAAAACATGCATAAGAAAACGCTGGTTGCAACACGAAACAACCGAATACCCACTTGGCTATCTAGGGTTGTTAGAGTTACCGTTTGCGCCACTCAATACCCGTGGTAGTGAGCTCAGCCCCCGCTGGCCCGTGTGTCTATTCCAAGCAAGCTCATTGGGTATGAGAAAAAAAACTTGCTCGAGCATCTACTTCAAAATACAGTTATTCTCACGCTCAGCCACTGCTGCTCAACTAGTCTCCAAAAGACCAACTAGACAACAGTTAGGGGTAAACCCATGCGTGGCCATCTAAAACCCATCATAGTTAAGACACCCTATGCCTACAACCATCTTTTGAATCCTCCTGACATGAAATTCCAGTCAGAGACCGGTGTAGAAGCATGACATACTGTGACCCACCGTATGAGTAATTGGCCTAGCCCCCAATGGGCTAATAGGGCAGGAGACAAGTGCCTGGGTCTGTGACATATTACAGCAAAAAACTAGAGTGATTACTAGCCCTGCTTATGAAAGCCTAAACAGTAGCGCGACCGCCAGACATCTCAACGTGTGTGCCGACATAGGGATCGAATCAAAGGATCCGAACTGGTAAGGAATGACTAGAGTTGTTGGAAAACCGATATCCAGGCAATGAAGTATCATGCCCGCGATTAAAGTATATAAATGCAGGGTAACAACATCCCAGCCCTCTCCAGTCCAGCAAACACCACAACGTAAGTATCACCCATGAACCGCCACACGCGGTGTTCATAGAGTGGCACTTACCGTGGCTCTACACACAATGTATTACACCCACACTCCGAAACATCCTGCCCTTATACACCACGTGCAAGTCTACAAAAGTAAGGTATGATCGGCGGCCAACCTAGGGTTTGAGCGGGGGAAGCCGTGGAGAGAAGAGCACTTTGTAGGAGAGATGGCTTAAAGGGCAGTCCTAAATGATTAACTCTCACGACCAGGAGTCTGGTCGTACACATTCTAACAAAAGACTGAGTGTGGACTAAAGATCACAACAATACTCACCGACAGCCACAACCAAAGGCCGACCAGAGGCTAACCAAGGCGTCCAATGGCGTATACCAGCACGTATTAATCTGGGCAAAGAGTGTTTCATCAACTTGGGAAAACAACGTGAATAGGATTTATTTCCCTTGGGAGTGAGCCAGAGACCCTGGTCTAGGAGGGGTGGGGCGCATTGTGGTGCCTAAAGGGAAACATGATGTGTAAGCCACGGGTCCTATAAGGGCGGACTACGCAATCTAATCATGTGTACACTAGAGCAGCTGGGATATGAGAGCGATAGGAAAGTTCCTAAAGAAAAAAAGTCAACTCGAGATGGTGAGGTATTCAGCATAGGGCACGTCTAGAACTAGTTTTCCTAATATAGAACTGAGTCAGGGCAGGGGAAGGGGACAACAGGGCGGGCGCTGGTGGTGCCCGGTGCCACAATCATTTTTGGCGCCACCCCAATTATATCCTCCACGTCACCACCCTCCAACATTGCCCCTCATCTCTTCAAGACCCGTCTCTCACATGCATTTCATTTGTTTTATAGCCCTACTCATACCAGTGTAGGGAGTCAGAGCACTTACCATCACACACACACATTATACAGAGACAATGAATCATACATGTTCAAATCAGTCTATAGAAAATGTTAAATAAGACAAACAGGATAACAAGGTGTGGGAATGAAATACATCCATACCAGTAGACAGTATATTTTAAGAGTGTTTGGTATGGAAAAGCACAAACTCTGGATTCAAAACATACGACAGTGGTTGGAATTGGCATTACTAATAAGAGTGCATTTCTATCTAACCCTTTTTAGGAACATTAGGATAATGAAAGACTGGGGGAAAACATAATGCTCCAATCCTATAACTTGCAGTTTGCAGGCAACTCTTTGATGACAGTTAATAGCTCACTGTACTACCTTAGGATTGTAACCTATAAACTGAAGTAACAAAAGTATCTGTGACAAAAGCTGAAACCCACTGAGCTATCCATAATCCAAATAGCAAGGTGAGAAAATATTTTCCGGTTTTAAATGGCACGGGCGAGACACGGCTTAGGCAACGCGGCGCAATACCTAGCTCCAGTTTGTATTACATGACACATACATTTTGGTACGGGAAAGAAATGCATAGCTCATAATCGCAGGATGTTCGGTGACATCGCGGAGGCTCAAACCCGGGTCCCCAACGTCCCCTCGCGGGCACAGGGTAGAAGCATCCCCGAGTTGTGTCAGACCCGGACCGCGACCCCCCCACCCCGCAAAGTTCTATACTGTAGCTCCTGCAGACTGGCTACCGACCAGGCCAGAGCTGGCGAATCAGACACCATGCTGCAGAAGGACATTTTTTCCATCCATGAAATTAACATTCCGGCCTTAAAGCAGCGCCACAAGCACAAGGTTATTACAAAATAAATGTGCAACATGCTGAGCATATGCTAAAGTGGTTTCATGAAACGTGTCAACAGATCCCACATAATATGCGGCAGGCAACATCTCACATGTAGAAAATACTGTATGGCCCAGCCTCAGCCAGCCTACCCATCGTCAGAGAATGTGAACACAGAAGAGTCCTTCCGTACACTAAAGTACCCATGATATGCAAAGAATCTATTGTGTAAAATTCAAAAGCACAAAGCAGGCTAAAAATGACTCGCTGTGGACTAACGGGCTGAAGTGTACACACAGTCACTCACTGACGCACCCGGAGATTACTGCCTAAACATATAGAAACCTGGGTATTTTGACAAGGCCGACGAAAATCGTGTGGGCATACACATACAAGAGGAGCCAGCTATTGCACCATCCTCGGAATGCTTACCGCGGCAGATTGCAACATGTAGAGGAAGAGTGCAAGCCTTAAGAAAATTAGATAATTGGGAAGTATACACATTGTAAAACAGTAGGCAGAGTGCTGACCAACGCGGAAATATGTAAATTATGCATATGAACACGTAGACAACACCTAGCGATATGGGCAAGGCGCAACGTATACACCTCGGGGCCCCGAAAGAAACAGGGGCCAAGTTGTGCCCGGGCCAAGCGACTACCCGGTGGGACACCACGAGACCTCCAAACCTACTGCATCAGCCCCACTAGATGCGCCACCCCCTGCCTCCGATCAGTAAACCCCTGATTGGGCTGGAACAGTTATGAAAAGAACTATAGACTGCGGGGATAAGGAATACCGTCGCTTGCGCACAGGGGAGCAAAACGCCCCGAAGTGGTCAAGCTCTGGAAGGGGAGCCGCAATGTCCAGGCAAATTTGGGCCACAGCACCACATCGAATAGAAGTGAAGAATTTTTTCAAGTGGCCCGAGCGTGAATCGAACCCGCGACATTGACGGGGATCGAACCTGCAACTCCAAGCAACTGCGCTAACTCGGCAGCACAATGATGGTTGGCCGACAGGCCCGCTTGGAGGAGCCTACCTCACAAGCCCCTTTCTGACAGATCCTTACGGATCGCATCTTGACCACGATATGACCATGCTCCCCACGAGGGTAAGTGCAACATGCACGCGGCCCCATCACTACAACAGACCTGTTCAACCCAGGGCCTCCATGGTCATAATGCGCTTTTTAGCTCAAAGGCATTAGAGCGTATAACATAAGCGCCTAGGAACTTAGCACTCACACGCACAAACACATCTTAGCTCCGAGAGGCCTGGGGACGGGCGCCATGATTCATGGCCAGGTCAGGAAGACGCTTATGAACACAGCCTGGCAGTAAGGTCCTGCCCGGCGAACAAAATATCATAACCAAAACAATCGCACTTGAAGCCTTGTTACGCGGCAAGGATGCGCCTGTTCAACCCCGGGCCTCCAAAGACATAATGCGATTTTTAGCTCAGATGCATTAGCGCGTTTACATAAGCGCCTAGAAACATAGCTCTCACACGCTCAACCACAATTAGCTCCGAGAGGCCTGGGGACGGGCGCCATGATACATGGCCAGATCAAGAGGACGCTTACGAACACAGCCTGGCAGTGAGATCCTGCCCGGCGAACAAATCATCAAACCAAACAATCGCACTCGAAGCCTGGTTTACGCGGCAAGGATGCACCAGAAGGATCTAACTCTGTGAGCCTCAAACATAACCATCTCTTTACCATGCCACGGAAGGGAAAGGCACAATGAGTCTTTGTCCTACATCAGCAGCACTACCCCAATAGTCTGCACGCACGTCCGTGAATAAGCAAGCAAGCACCTCGGGACAACGGAAAGGGACAGACGAGACGGAAGGGGTCACCCGCCCGAGCCTGCACAAGTGGCCCCACATGCCCCCCCAACAAAGGAACCTGCCCACCAACGCTTCTCCGTATGAACGCGACCCCCGAATCACCTCACTCACCGCTGGAGAAGCAAACCATGGGCATCAGAAAACCCCTCATCGCGACGCAAGACCGGACCTCTGGGTGGCGACCAGAGGTGAGGAAAAGAGTGTCCCGAAGTAACTGCACGACGACGTCCGGAGCGGCAAAGAGGCCTCGCTACTGGAGCGAGGGAGTAAAGTACCCCTGGAGGCTCCTCCCAGCCGCCCCGGATGTGCGTCATAGACACCCCTACATCCTACCGGGGGAAGCCTGCCCTATGAGGAGTGGCTGCCCTGCTCTCTAACCCGTTTCCCTGCATTACATGTGTTCACTGTTCCCCGCTTCGGAGCCCCTGTTCTGAATCGCGTGCAGCGTCCTTGAAGGGGGGGTGAGTCGGTGACCAGCAGATGATCTGGCTGGAAGTGACATGTAATCTCTCAGGCTCCACTGCAGACCGGGCGAGCCGGCCCCTCCGTGGTGACAGCTCAGTGGATCTTCTCCTGGGATCTGAGAAGTGCTGTGGTGTAATCATTCATGGGGCGGGGTCCGCCGCTGGGATTTAATGTCTTTTTCTTATCACAGATACACCCCCGCCCCCTTTCCTCCACCTCACTGCATGCTTGCTAGAGCAAAGTTTGGGATTTGCATACATTGAAAAAACAGCAGCCGGAGCTTTTAACAGGCTGCCAGCAGATTTGTGGCAGATTAAAAGACATTTAAAGAGCAGAAAGTGAATTCTGGCTTCTCAAATGCAATTTACAAAGGACGTTTATAATATTGTCAATGGATATTAGGAGGTGAAGTTGACAGCTCTTAAGACCTAATGGCGCGCTGTATTCTCTTGGCGCTCTGCGCCAGTGGCCGGGTGGAGCCTCGCTGGGGAATATTCCAAAATAAAGCTTTGTGGGTGGTGGAGGGTGGGACGAGAGATGAGAGGATGGGCGGAGGAGCTGTTAGGGAGGAGGGTGCAGCGAGCAGAGGAAAAAAAAAAAGCACTCACCAGGCAGCCGCTGTTTATTTTTGCATCACGCTTTCACTTTAAAGTGAAAGTGAGATGCAAAAATAAACATGCAGTGCTATGTCTCCTTTTTTGTCTGGCCCATCCGGACTGGATCGCACGGCTTGTTTGCATAACATGCCTCCTTGCATTAAGAAACTGCTTCACGACAGCGTAAAGCAGGCTATCCAGTCCGGATGAGCCTGACGAAAAAGCAAAAAGGAGGCACCCCAGAAAGCTTATTTCCAATGGCAGGCCACCGTTCACTTTAAACGGTGAATCAAGCCAATGGAAATTAGGGGCAGGGCTTCAAGCCCTTCTCTCAAAGTCCTCCTTGACAATAAATCTTGACGAGCGACTGTGCATGTGCGCAGCAACGCTAGGCGAGACCTAAAAAAGAAAGACTACTTTGAAAATGCTAAGATACTAATTGATAAGCTGAAAGACCAACAATATCCCCAAAGACTATTAAGACAGGCAATGAAAAGAGCCTGGCACACACCGAGGGTGTCACTATTGGAATCACAGAACAACCAACAGACCGCTTGTGTGTGTTACCACTTTCAACACTGTAATCTCAGAAGTCAAAAACATAATTGGCAAACACTGGCGTAAGTCTCTTTTTTTATCCACTGAGAGACATGCCCTTAAGAGAAATAAGAACTTGAGAGACAAACTTGTCCACTTCAATACGGAGATTAAAGACCGCAGGGAAACTTGAGGACAGCTTGAGGTTCCGTGACGATTTGAACCCGTGTTTTCAATATTGTCGACAATACATAATATTGGTATCAGCGAACCGCAAATGATCCATTTAGCATATCCTGGTGTTTTCGCTACGCTACGAGCAAGAGTACTCCTGTTACAAATACAT
This sequence comes from Lissotriton vulgaris, assembly GCF_964263255.1. Taxonomy (NCBI): domain Eukaryota; kingdom Metazoa; phylum Chordata; class Amphibia; order Caudata; family Salamandridae; genus Lissotriton; species Lissotriton vulgaris. Next base: position 935,315,691 of record NC_141685.1, read on the forward strand.
TTCCGATCTACCCATGGCATCCATCTTAGATCATGGCAGCCATTTTGTGTTTCTTGCCCTCACATACGCAATAACCTTTGATTACTTCATTTCGATTAAGGACACGTAGCCTTAGCCGGCGATTCACCTTTCTAGTGACACGTGCACCTTGGAACAGAACACGCTATAGCTGCATGACTCGACAAAGACTGCCTCCTCTGCCCGAGGCCAGTCCTGCTATACTGGTTCTTGTGGTCGTTGGCCTGATCATGATTAGGCGGCCGAAGCCGGTAGCCTTGCCCATTTACAACCCACAAACATCCCTTATCCTGCTTTTCTATCTTCTGCACCTGGCTCTGCTCCTTTCCTTCTGGGCCTTTATTAGGGGGAGGTAACGAAATTTACAATGAGGCGGTCCGGGTCTTGAATGAAAAGTTGACATGAGATTATGATGGAAAAGTGGGAACCCCTCGTTCGTAATGTTTTGACATCAGATATTGTCGACGATTCCTGTGCAACGCCAAATATTTATTGTTTAGGATACAAAGGTTTGGGAATGTACTAACATGTGAAGAATTTGCCTGAAGCCCAATTTTTAGTATATAAGGAGCAACCCTCTTTGTACAAATCGAACAGGCTCCTAGAATCTGCCCGTGTGTAGTTTCTGTGACTTCTGTGTCCCTGCAGTAATAAACCTTTGGTCTTTGACGCCACCATCGAGAAGCCCGTGTTTCTGTTTATTTGTGCACCAAGACAGGTGGAACTCCGGGGTCTTCGGGTGTTGTTCCCTGACACCTCTGGACTGAACCAAAAAGTCCAGAACTCCAATTGGCGCCCAACGTAGGGCGACGTCATTCGGTACCGGTCCAAAAGCCTGAAGAGTTCGAGAAGCTTCGTGTGAAGATTCCAGAGGGAGGCGCCCCACTTCATCGATCCGGGCATATCGCAAAAGTGGCCCGACGTTCTCTTCCACGAGGGTTCCCGTTCAGGACGGCTGCAGTGGTCCGTTGCCTTGACCGTCGCCCTGTCTTGGACCCGAGGTGCAGTCCTTAGTACGGCGAAACGTGACGGGTTTCTCCTTGGTGACGTCTTCAGTGCCTCAGTTAAGTATTTAGTGGTTGCTAGCTGGTTACTTCGTGAGGGTTGTTAAAATCCTTTTTGGTTCTTGGTTTGGTTTGGTTTCGTAAGATTATCACTGGTTGTTCTGGTTACGATAATCTATTTGGTTTAGTTTGGGTATCGAAACATTTGTTCGCTTTTGGTAGGCCTAAGTTCTTGGTTCGAGTGCACATCCCTGTTTGTGTTGTTTGTTCTGTGTTCCGGATTACAAAATGGTAAGTCGGAGAAATTGTATGTTGTCGTGTTTTGGTTGCAACAGTGATTCACGATTGGAGGACTCATGTCTGGTTCCTCCGATTGGGACTCCTCTATATGATCTTTACTGTAAGCATGGTGTGGGTCCTATATCGTATAATGAGGTATGGGTCCGATACACTGAAAAGGACGGTGTCCTTAGTTGGCCACTACATGGTAGTTTTGAACCCGAAATCCTTGACAATTTAGAAGTGAAATTGTTTAAGAAGAAAGCCCGGCCGGCAATGTTTGATTCTTTCCGTTACTGGCGAAAAGAATCTAAACGGAGAGAAATTAAAAGGTTGAAAAAAGAACAGAAAGAGCAAGAGTTAACTTTAGAACAGGCGGCTAAGCAGCTGCAAGATAACGAGTCTGAGAAAGCAATGGAGATAGCTACTAGAGAGCGTAGCTTAGCGATAGATAAGTGCTATCCAGCCTTACCATCGAGTACGACTAAGATAGTAGAGGACCCCGAAAACGATCCTCTGTTGTCTTATTTGTTACGGTCACCACCACCGTATGCACAGGGTACTACGGCTCCACCTGTACCAAATGTTCAATTGCCGGTTGCTGGACAACCTGGTATTCCTGCTCCTGCCCCTCAGAATCAAGCTCCTGTACCTCCTGTGGTTAATGTAAATGTTCCTACGGCACCTCCTCTTCCTGGGTTGCCGACTTCTCTACCTATACCTGTATCGCTTACACCTACTGTTTCACAAGCTATCTTACTCGATACTCCTACTGTCCCGCTATCTGTTCCAACTGCTACTGTGTTCTCTGCATCTGCCAGTATGTTGACTCCGCTTTCTGTTCGTCGAAGAATCACTGATTCTGTCTCTAACATTCTGTCTCCTTTCTATAAATCTTTGATTAAGACTCCTACTTCTGACTCTGTACAAAGACGTAGTCAGCTCCCAAGTACTGAGGAACGTGGAATATTAGATTCCACGGCTCTCAGATGGATTTCGAAAAGTAGGAGATATAGTACGAGAGATGTACTAGATACATTCATGCAGTGGAATGAACCAACGCAACGATATGTCTTTGACGAGATGTGCTCTGTTTTACGTGAGGAGTTAGAAGAAGATGACTCTGAATTGAATTTAGAAGACTTAATTAAGGTTCAGAAAGAGTTTGCTGCAGGAATGATAGTAGGTCAAAATATAAAAGAAGCGATGGAACTGATTTTAAGTTATAGGAATGATCCATCACTTCGTTCACCGAGAGACTTAGAGAAAAGTAGTACGAAGCTGAATCGCCAGTATCCAATGAGGGAGGTTCCTCCAATTTGGCGTGAAGCTGTGCAAGCTGATGTAAACCTTGGTATTGCAGCCGCTCCGGCCCAATTCCAAAGAGTGTGGATACACATTCCGTGGAAGCGAGCCGAAGTGTTAGCAGTGAAACAGGCCTTGCCAGACCCGCGTAAGAATCCTGCTGGGTACTATAAGGAATTAGCACAAACAGTTGAGGCCTGTGTTATGAATCTGGCGGACATTGACATGTTATTTGGGAATGTAGTTCCGCAACCAATTTGGGCTAAAATTCGTAAAGAGAATCATCCCGTTGCTCTAGGTGGTGATTGGGCAGCTATCATTGCAGCGGATGGTCAGCATATAGGTGGTTCCAAACCCGAACCTCTAATTGCTAATCTTCCAGGTAGGATAATCGACTTAATGAAGACTCTGATGCCAGCATTGCGTGTTAATTGGGACAAGTTGTCCGCATGCAGGCAAAAGAAAGACGAAAGTGTCTCCGACTTTTTCACGAGGTTCGAAGAGACTTTTGTAGATCACAGTGGTCAGGATATGAGCACAGAAGGAGGACAGAGATTGTTTGTCGATAAATTCGTACACAATTTGCTACCTGAGCTATGCAATAAATTAAAAGATTCCGAAAGTGCGTGGGCTGTCTCTACAACTGCGCAAATACTTGCAACTGCACAGTATTATGAAAACAGGGATAAAGAAGAGAAAGAGAAATCAGATAAGAAAACGAAAGACTTAAAGACTAAAGTTCTTTTGCAACAGGCATATCCGCCTCGCATGAATCAGACTAATACGCAGCAAGGATCGTATCAAAGGACAGATTATGGTTCTCAGAGACCACAATATCAGTGGAATCAGTGTGCCTATTGTAAGAAAGAGGGTCATTATAAAAATGAGTGTCCAGTCTTAGCGCAAAATAACGCAGCCGCAGCTCAGAGAGGTCGTGGTGGTTTTGTGCAGAATTCTAGAGGTCGAGGACGAGGTGCTATGCCTCCACAGACAAATGATCGCCCTTCCAATCACTTTTATCAACGAAATGGACAGTCTGCCCAACAAAATAGATCTCAACAGTATCATGTTGAAGACTATTGTGAAAATGATGAGGGATTTCAACAAAGTGAGTACTAGGACAGCCATGGACAGAGAGAGGGAGTAGTATCAGTTCCAGTGGATCAGAGTGGGCCTTATGTCGCTGTAGCAACATCAGGTGTAGTCGAACCGTTTCTGTTGGATACTGGTGCCGCAAAAAGTTCTATCATTCATGCGAAACTCCCTGGCGCACCTTTGTCCGGCTTAACAAATGTTTCTGTAGGTTTTTCAGGCGCCCTGTTTACAACCCTGTATCTGGTCCTTTGTCTATTTCTGTTGGACCATGTCAATTAAAAGCACCCCTGATTTTGACGACAGGTTGTAATGAAAATCTGCTTGGTTTAGACTTGTTAAAACGCCTATATGCGACATTGTACTGTTCTCCGGAAGGAGTACAGCTTACGTTGGGTAAAAGAATCACCTCTCCGATGTACTTGTCAATGGATGCACTCCCGCCGGAGCTGCGTTCACTCCCTGATACTCTTTGGGCGACTGGTCCTAATGATGTAGGCCTTTTAGAAATACCACCATATGTAGTCACTTTGAAAGCAAATGTAAAATTTCCACGAATTCCTCAATACAAGATCTCTACTGAAGGTGAACGTGCACTTTTACTGATTGTGCAAGATTTGATTAAGAAAGGTGTGGTTGAAGAAACTAGAGGAAATGTCTGTAACAGTCCTGTATTACCGATTTTGAAACGAACTGATCCTACAAAGCCTCCAGTATATAGGTTTGTTATCGATCTCAGGGAGGTTAATAAGATTGTGGTTCCGCAGTTTCCTGTGGTTCCAGACATTACTGCCTTGTTAACATTGATTCCTGCAACAGCTACATGGTTTTCAGTCATCGACTTGAAAAATGCCTTTTTCAGCATTCCAATAGCCGAGGAAAGCAGAGATATTTTCGGCTTCTGTCTAGGAGGTCGAAGCTTCAGATTTAAACGCGCTCCACAAGGCTATTGTGAGAGCCCACCCATTTACAGTCAGGCATTAAAAAGTCAGTTAGATTCCTTTGTACTTCCTCCAGGTTCTGCTCTAGTACAGTATGTAGATGACCTTCTAGTGGCTGCCGATGACAAGGAAACTTGCAAAGCAGCTACAACTTCGTTATTGCATCATTTGTCTAATTTGAATCACAAGGTGTCACCTTCGAAAATGCAATATTGCTGCCAAGAAGTGACCTACCTAGGTCATCTCTTGTCAAAGGAGGGAAGGAAGTTGACCCCAGAGAGAATAAAAGCAATTACGCAGATGAGTGTTCCTCGCACACAGAGAGAAGTACGTGCCTTTCTAGGTATTACCTCTTACTGTAGGCAGTGGATCCCAAATTTTTCTCTTTTAGCAAAACCGTTGGTAGCTTTGACTGGGAAAAATGTTCCGAGTCCAGTGCCATGGTCTGCTGAATGTCAGGAGAGTTTTTCTGAATTACGAAATGCACTTTGTTCAGCTCCTGTATTGGGTACACCCGATTACAGCAAGCCATTCACGCTCTATGTTCACGAAAGAGAAGGTTGCGCGTTGAGTGTTCTGACACAGAAATTTGGTGATAAACAACGCCCTTGTGCGTACTTTTCATCAACATTAGATCCGGTAGCTAGAGCGTTACCTAGTTGTTTGAGAGCTACAGCGGCAGCTGCGGCTTCCATTCGACAATCTGCTGGTTTGGTGATGAATAACATGCTAGTGGTCATGGTTCCTCATGCTGTGGATACACTCATGAACAGAACCAAGACACAACACCTTACCAGTGCGAGATTATCTGGCTACGAGCTGACATTGCTAGCGAGTCATATTCAGATCAAAAGATGCAATGTATTGAATCCAGCAACACTGTTGCCGGCTAATCAAGAGTCAAGTGATTCCGAACCCCATGATTGTTGTTTCAGAACCGAGGAGGAGACAAAAGGACGAATTGATTTAAAAGACATCCCATTGTCAGATCCAGATGGCACGTTGTATGTTGATGGGTCATGTTTTAAATTGGAGAATGGTGATGTGACTGCTGCTTATGCAGTAACGACTTTGAGTACGATTGTGGAGACTGCAAGAGTGAGTCAGAATTCTGCCCAAGCTGCAGAGTTAATCGCCCTAACAAGAGCGTGTGTTTTAGCTAAGGGAAAGAGAGTGAATGTGTTCACAGATAGTCAGTACGCGTTTGGCGTGGCCCATAGTTTTGGCCGTTTGTGGAAAGAAAGAGGTTTCATTACGTCCCATGGGACTAAGATTCAACATGGTCAGTTTGTTAACGACTTGTTGGAATCTCTAACCTTGCCGACTGAAGTTGCGATTGTGAAATGCAGTGCGCATAAAGCAATCACAGATGATGTTGGTCGTGGGAATGCTTTTGCTGATGAGACTGCTAAACAGACAGCTAGAAATATGATGAGTAGAATGTATGTTGCAACGTCTGCAAGATGGATTTCCGAGTCTGGAATGTGTGAGGATACAGTGGAAAGTGTGAAAGAGATTCAGAAAGAGGCAACTGAGGAGGAAAAACGTGCATGGAAAGAAAGTACGGGCAAGTTGGATTTGAGTGGGTGTTGGATTGACTTGTCGGAACAACAGCGTTGGATGTTGCCTGATGCGTATGTGCTTGCAGTGGTGACAATGGCACATGGAGTAGCGCACATAAGTTCTAAAGGAATCTGTAAAATGTTGGCCCCAGTCTGGAAGAATGATGGGATTAGTAAATGTGCAGAGAGAGTGGTGAAAAATTGTATGGTATGCCTGATGCATAATCCTGGCAAGGGAACTCCTACTCCTGCTGGTCACTTCGCTCCACCCTCTTGCCCCTTTGAAGTAATTCAGTTAGACTTCATTCACATGGATCGGTGCAATAACTTAAAATACGTCCTGGTGGTAGTTTGTGCTTTCTCCAGATGGATCGAAGCATATCCACTAAAGGACAATACTGCCCTATCAACTGCCAAAATTCTTCTCAAAGAATATTTCCCTAGATATGGAATGCCACGGATTGTATGGTCAGATAACGGAAGTGAGTTTATAGGGAAAGTTATGCAGAGTGTGTGTGCCGGTTTAGGTATTAAACAAAAATTTCACAGTGCAAACCATCCCCAGTCTGCTGGTTTAGTTGAGGGTTACAATGGCACCCTCAAACTAAAACTTGCTAAAATACAGGCATCCACGGGTTTATCCTGGCCAGATGCACTACCCTTGGCTTTGTTATCCACGAGAGCGACTGCGCATTCTAGAGTAGGGCTTAGTCCATACAAAATTGTCTTTGGCCGTTCTGCTAATATTTGGGGAGTGCCAAGGCCAAAGGAATTTTGTTCTCTGGAATATCCAATGTTGATTGATTACCTTTACGACTTGACTGCTAAATTGAGTCTTATTCACCAACAGGTTTTCGATGCATTGCCAAAGCCTCCGGAGAGTCCAGGTCATCAGCTGAAACCAGGTGACCACGTTGTGGTACGAAACTTTACGAGGACGAAGAACCTTCAGCCCAGATTTGTTGGCCCCTTCCAGGTGTTATTGGCGACGAGAACTGCTGTTCGTGTGGCTGGTCGCAAGCATTGGATACATGCAACACATGTCAAACGTGTGCCCCTGCCACTTCCTTACGACAACTGGGTGAAGAAGGGAATTGGTGCCTCTGAATTCGAGCAAACACCCAAGTTTATCCCTTTCAGCGATGCCGACTTGATAACTGACACTTCGAACTCTGACTCTCCTCCTGAAACTACTCCTTTGACTCCTGAACACTTGCCCTCTGCATCAGAAGAAACTTTGCCATCTGCGAACTTGAACATTGCAAACTCTACTGACAACACACTGTTTCCTGATCAAACGGTTCCTGCAAAACTAAGATACAACTTACGATCTCGTAATATGGACAAATAAAGCAGGAAACTGCCTATTGTGATATTTGAAATTTTGAACTTTTGCCTTCAGCCAGGAAGTTTGCTATTGTTTTATTGTTTTTAAAAATTGCCTTGCCGTCTGGGTAGCCGTAGGGTCGTGGCTGTGTGCCTAGTTGAATCTGCGGGGGTCAGACACAAGGTCGATCTTTCTGTTGGTTTTGGGAACTCCCAGGGCTGATAGAGGCATTTTCATCTACGTACACATCATCAGTGGTCGCGAGCGGATTGTAGAAGATGGAGCTTCCTGCGCTGCAACGAGAAAATGTGATTTATGTTCGCAGAAACAGACTTTACAGAATCCTTCATAGTAAATGTTTTCTGATGCAATGTGCTATTACATTTTTAATTGTTTTAATAACGTTGGTGGGTGGAATCGTTTTTGGTATAAATTTAATATTTGTGCCAGTAACTACAGTACCTCCCCTTGATCCTGCTACTTCTACTGTTTCTTCTATGCATTCTTTTCACTCGTTTCCTGAACATGAGCAAGCTCGACGCTCAGAATTTATCAATAACACTTTTGTACAGCTCTTGCACCAACACCAACTGGTAGTTAACACTACAGACTGCTGGGTGTGTGGCTTGATACCTCACACTATGGATAAAGGCATTCCCTATCTGGTTTTGCCTTTTAGCTATAATGGATCATTTCAGGCCTTTCAAACCATCTTTGCTTATGCCCTTGAAACCTATCCTCCGCGTCCACCACGTTCCACTAAATATAACTCTGCCAACAAAGCTTTAGTCCAGGGAATTATTGACATGATCAAGGACGTCAATAATACTCCATCTTACCCTAGAGACGAATTGCGAGTATATTTGAGTTGGAATTCTTCAGAGTATCGCCTTAGTTTGGGAGAAAGCAAGCGTAAAAGCTCCACTCCAATCTGGGTCGTACCTCACCGAGGTCAGGTCTGTTTGCAAGGAAATGGGAGAAATCCGAGAGCTCAGCTAGGGAGGAGTGAGTGCGTAGAGACTTACGTGTTTCCGTCTAACTCTTCCCCTGCTTTTCTTACTGCTAGGGGTACCTACTTCATCTGTCAAGACAGAGCATATACATGGTTGCCTGCTGACTTTGCGGGGTCATGCTATATTGCTCGATTGTTGCCTCCAACTTACACTGCTTCATCTGACTACCACAAGACCAGAGTAGCAAGAGGTGTTTTCAGCAAGGAAGACACCGCTGGTCAGGAAGCTGGAGACTTCTTCAAAGGTTTCCTTCCGTTCTGGGGGCCTATGGCCAATAGTAGAAACATACGTCAGCTAACACGGGTAGTTGAATCTACTATTACCGAAACTGCTGGTGCCCTTAGCAATTTGACAGCTGAGCTTCAGGCGGATAGACTCATGACGTTGCAGAACCGTATGGTTCTGGATGTAATACTTGCAGATCGAGGTGGGGTATGCAGAATGATCCAATCGAGCTGCTGTGTCTTTATTCCCAATAATGCTCCAACAGTCTATGAGGCCATCTCTAAACTACACAAGATTTCCGACTCTATACACGTAGACAAGGGAAACTGGTCCTTCATGGAGTGGTTTTGGACTCTGATATCAGCGTGGGAAGGGAAGGTTCTGATGGTCATTGGTGTCATCTTAGTATTCCTGTTCTCGTGTTGCCTGATTATCCAGTGTGGTCCTGCTCTGTGTAGTCTTTGTGCTGCAACCTGTTTTAGAAAACCACCTGCGTTTGGAGAAAAGGCGCGAGAAAGGATGATGATACAACAACATGTCACTGACCTAATGAGCATAGAATTAGACTCTGACATAGACTGAGAAATTGCCTATGTAAGGGCAAAAGGAGGAGCTGAGGTTCCGTGACGATTTGAACCCGTGTTTTCAATATTGTCGGAAATACATAATATTGGTATCAGCGAACCGCAAATGATCCATTTAGCATATCCTGGTGTTTTCGCTACGCTACGAGCAAGAGTACTCCTGTTACAAATACATTTCCGATCTACCCATGGCATCCATCTTAGATCATGGCAGCCATTTTGTGTTTCTTGCCCTCACATACGCAATAACCTTTGATTACTTCATTTCGATTAAGGACACGTAGCCTTAGCCGGCGATTCACCTTTCTAGTGACACGTGCACCTTGGAACAGAACACGCTATAGCTGCATGACTCGACAAAGACTGCCTCCTCTGCCCGAGGCCAGTCCTGCTATACTGGTTCTTGTGGTCATTGGCCTGATCATGATTAGGCGGCCGAAGCCGGTAGCCTTGCCCATTTACAACCCACAAACATCCCTTATCCTGCTTTTCTATCTTCTGCACCTGGCTCTGCTCCTTTCCTTCTGGGCCTTTATTAGGGGGAGGTAACGAAATTTACAATGAGGCGGTCCGGGTCTTGAATGAAAAGTTGACATGAGATTATGATGGAAAAGTGGGAACCCCTCGTTCGTAATGTTTTGACATCAGATATTGTCGACGATTCCTGTGCAACGCCAAATATTTATTGTTTAGGATACAAAGGTTTGGGAATGTACTAACATGTGAAGAATTTGCCTGAAGCCCAATTTTTAGTATATAAGGAGCAACCCTCTTTGTACAAATCGAACAGGCTCCTAGAATCTGCCCGTGTGTAGTTTCTGTGACTTCTGTGTCCCTGCAGTAATAAACCTTTGGTCTTTGACGCCACCATCGAGAAGCCCGTGTTTCTGTTTATTTGTGCACCAAGACAGGTGGAACTCCGGGGTCTTCGGGTGTTGTTCCCTGACACCTCTGGACGGAACCAAAAAGTCCAGAACTCCAAGCTTTGGGACTACCACCAATACTGGGCCACCATAAGTGTGAAACATGCATTGACAATTGAAGAGACCATGTTTGTATATAATAACACTTCTATTCAACACAATGAATTTATAAATGATGAATCGAAAAAAGTAATTTATGGTCTATTATGTCAATGTTGCAAGGCATATGTGGGCAAACCTAACTAAGAAGTTAGGCACAGTATCAGCCAACATAAATTACACATGCATTGCCGGACCTTTGTCGGCACCCCTTGTACAACACTTTTTGGAGAACAACCATGCAACATCTTATTTGAAATGGACTGTACTGCGACAAGTCCACCCTAAATATGGGGAATCCTGCTTGAAAAGGCAAGAGGCACTTCTAGTTATGAAATTACTTACAGCAGAAACAGGCCTAAATGAACTGTCAGATATATAAAAAAATGTTTTAATACATTGTACGTTGACTTTCTACATATAATAGTCCCCGCATTATGAGTGATATATAAAAAAGTAAATCGTATGATTCAACACTGCACTTTTTATAGATTTTGTGTGTAAGATATATTTGGTGTGTAAGATATATTTGGTTTACATACAAAAACCATCTTTGTATGCAAGGTATATACTGAAAAAAATTGCCAAGAAATTGGGACTCCATTTCCCATCTACCCCCTCTCCCGAGAAACTGAAAGTGCTATACCGGAAGAGTTCTCTTTTTTTTTTTTAATATCTTTATTGCGTTTTTAAACTTTTTTTTCCCAGAGTCATCGTGAATTATAGGCGTACATACGTTAAGGGACATTTCAATGCACATTACATATTAAAGATTTGCAGTGTTATCACTTATACAATTCTTATTGAATCTGATGTTCGTTCTACATATCAGGAGAAACTATTATGTATAATGTCCACTGTACTCTATGTCGCATATTGATGTCCGAATTGCATCTCCGTATCTTTCAGCTGCTCATGATGTGTATTTCGCCAGCTGTGGTATGTGTTTTAATGCTTGTGCCCTGTAAGAGGAACTTGTGGAAGTCTACATCTGGATATGCCATTGGGTCCAAAGGAGAATGCAAAACAAGATATAATTTCTTCATCACTCAAACTAACTAAAATTGCCATCAACAACTCACCACATCTGGGTCAATGTAATTTTTTCATACGTGTCAGTCCCAGTGTCTCCTTGGTAGGGTTACTATCTCACACATACCACAGGGGACTCATCTTGACAGATAGTGTGATGTCTCTCCTGGCGTCCCTCATTTTGTAGGTGCAGATTATGCTCTAGTATAAACCTAAACCTGATCTTGTGGTATGATATACCTGTACATTTGTGTTTTCGCCTCTCGTATCATTTTCTTGTGAAGGAGTGTCATTGTCTTCCCTGTTCTCATGTGTGAATTCTGGGAGTATGGTGTCCTAGTATTGCGCTATTGGGTATTTGCGTAGCCCAGCTATTTACTCTCTATGTAGTGATGTGTTTGTGCTTGTGTCCACACTGAAAGTGACTTTTTCCAACTGGCCATTATCAAAAATGGGGTGTCCCAGTATCTGGTCAAGGACCTGGGTTCTATATGGTATCAAAAACAATGGTCCAAGACTAACGATTATATAAGAACCAAATCTACGCTTGCAATCAATTATTCTTATTTTCGTTGAAAACCTCTAAACAGTAGGTTCATATCGCATGAATCAATGTACTTATTTTCTAAGTATATGCAACAACTGACCTGAAAAAAGAGAGTTTTTTCAGAGATGGGGTTTATTAAATCACTCCATCTTATTGAATCAATTACATCAATTGCGTTGCTTGTACTTTTCAATTTATAACAGTTATCGGTACAAAAAGAGCATAGTGTGTCCAGGAATGTGCAAAAGGGGTTCTTACGTGATAAGAAGAGGTGACGTGAAGGCATCAAGGTGATATAGAGAAAAATATTTACAATTGATTTTTGAAAAACTGGTCATGCACTCCCAGTTCTAAGGGCACCTGGCCACAGAGCTTTGTAATATCAATTCAACATCATTGATTTACAGCAGAAATAAATTCTTAATTCAAAAATGGAATTAAAAATTGGGAAATGGTATATACAAGGAGTGGTCCGGGCGCAAGGTGAAATGTGCGTCGACGTTTCAACCCTGTTGGGCTCAAGGGTGATTGGAGACCTCGGCCTGCGGGTCTTCTTTGGGACGAAAGGTGGGGTTGCCTGAGTACCGAAAATGTGGCTGGGTCACATATCCGATCGTCTTCATAAGGGCCAAAGGGGTCACTGGGGTGTGGTGGCAGTACAGATGGTTACTGGAAGGCTTGCGGCTTCGAGGTCAGACAAAATACCTTGAGGAGCACGATAGGAAAATCGTAAACCGGTGCAAACACATTGAAAGACACCGCGTTTGAGGCTTTACATCGTTTTTTTTAAAAAGCAGGAGTTTGGGAAATCGAGAAATCCCCATAACGACCCCAAGAGAAAAATAAGTGACACAACTCAATTCACCAAGATGCAGTTGCATAGGTTATACATTGATTGTGGAGAAAATCATAGACATTGTCCTGAAGAAGGAGGCCATAAACATTCAAGGCTTCCGAAATGCGTCAACGCATTTACGAAGGGTTAAATTCGGAGTTGTCAACAAACAATTTGGGTATAAGGTAGGAAAATCCTTCCCAGTGTTGTCAAACAGAGGATCCGAATTAACAAGACTAAGACAAATACTACTGTCTTTTCCCAATTTTTTCTCCATTTCCACATTGGGTGGTTTTATTGTATATTGTGTGAATTTTTAACTATAACTGTATATGGATTCATATGTTTTTTATTGAAATAAAATGTATATTTTTACATAGATATTGTTTTTCTTTGGTAAGTGTTCCCCGAGCAACATGTGGATACTTGAGTGAGTGATGCAGACTGAGTGAGATAAGTCTTTGAATTCTTTTGAATCTTAGATAACTTGATCCCCCATTGGGGAAAAACTTTGCTTTACTTGACCATATATTCGGAGACAACAAGGTGCTTTCTGTGGCAGCTGTGCCTGCAGGGAAACAGTTCCTTTCGCTTCTCTTCCATGTTTTTCGAGTGGGTGGGATATTACGTAGGCCAAGCGAAGGGGGTAGTTTTAATAAGATATGTGTGTTATCAGCGTTATCAGCCTCAGATCTTTGTTGGTTGTTAACTTTCAAGACCTCTCATATTATTTTGCGGATTATTGTAGCGCAGTAAAGGCTCCGACGAGAGTCAAGGCGCTGCGTGAAGAGACACACAGAGGTAAACGTGTAGCCAGACCGTGTCATATCTATACAGCTTTTTTTGCTTCTTTTGTATCCTATGAACCGTTAACAACAAAAAGGGAAATACTCCCGAAACAATCCGGATTAAAGGGTTCCTGTTCACCAAAGCGTGCGAAGTGTCCCTCAAACTTTGCACAAGGAGCTACTGATTAAAAGTGCTGCTCCCTGAAGCTGTGCGAACGCCAACTACAGGCCTTACTAACCTGGAAGGAGCTCGAAGCTGAGTATTCAAGAAGTGTCATTCCTCTGGCACGAGACGCTTCTCGTGTACCCCAAAACCCTGGTACTGCCCCTGCAAATCCGGGACGCGTGGTCAAACCTGCCAAAACGCACAGAAAGAAAACAAACATTGGCGTAGCCAACAGGTCTCGCCTTTGGGAACTTATAGTGTTAAGCCTCGCAATAGTTGATGTTGTTGCACCAAGGAAATTGTGCTGCATAACTAAATACTTATAAGGTCCCAAAAGCGAGACCTATTGGCTATGCCAGTGCTTGTTGTCATATTGCTACTGGACTCTAAATCCCAGAGTGCAACATGGTGTTGCTCAAAGACCTGCAGATGTTCAAACACACATATCAAAAACATACAAATTCTTGTTTATTCAAAATGTAATGTTAACTCACCCATCCTGCAGGGCGCAATTTCCCCCTCACTATTCCTTTGTTATTTATGTTATGTTGAGCCTGCTGAATGAGGAATAACCAAGGGCACCGGATTCTCTCAGTTCAACTGGCACACGTAATTCCCTATGACGTGCAGACTATCGCCCCCTTCATCACCTGTGACAGGTGGTAAATGGCAGCGGCTGGTGGTGCAGGGCTGGTGGGTGGGAGTGCAGAGGGCGTCAGTGAGCGCTGGCGGGGGAAACACGCATGTGCTGAAGGTTAGGCGCACCTTTTTAGAAGATTTAAAGTGGCTTTTAGTGGGATGAAAAAACTGGGGGTCTCCCAAAGGGACGCGGCTTAAAACATTTATGCTAAAACAAAGATCTGTGATCAGCATATGGTATGTTGATGCTTCAGTCATCGCCTCCAGATGTATAATACAAGTCACATTACAGCTACAACAAGCCGGGCCTCTTGGCTGTGTCAAAGGGTGTTAGCTCCTGCAGCTGCATAAGATACATATACTACATGCATACAACTAGGGCTCCGTTATCTGTAATATTGCAAATGCTTTAGTTCTTGCCCCAGAGGTTGTGGCATAATGACTACAGCTACTAACTTCGGAGCTGAGGAAGCAGGTTCGGATCCACAGCGTCGGCTCAACATCTGATCCTGGGGCTTATGTACAAGCCCCTTGTGATACCACCACATCACTTGCCGCCGTGTTCAAAGTGACGCACCAGCGGCGCAAGGGGCTTGTACATATGCCCCCCTGTGCTTCTGGAAAAACCACTTCATTGCCAATTGAACCAACAAACAAATGTTGGTGCTGGTTTCAAGCACTTCAATATAGAAGCGCAAAGGGATGAAGGTTTCAGCAAAAGACAATGAACTGCGGAGCCTGTCTCGGAGCCTGCGCTCACCGGCAGGACCCGGCCCACTTTAAGCCCTGGATTTAGAGAGATTATTTTACCGCGGATGCCAGAAGCCAATACGTATCCCGTTCTTCAATGTATATATGTACATACACTTTAGGGGACAAGACTGGGTGCAGTCAGTGTGTATCGAAAGAATCGATCTTTGGAGTGCACTGACTATTCATACCTGGCAGTGTTCTTCTAAATGAGGGAGAAGGTTTAGTACCCTGTGCCCCCCCAGAAAGGGGTGTGAAAAGCCTCGGATTTTCCCAAGTTGGCCGAGGGAGGGTGGCCTCCGCCTGCACTTCGCTTCAGCCGATGCTTTCGAAGGAGGCCCCTTGAATGAACTGTAAGAGACCGTGGCAATGACAAGTCCCCATTCTTGCACCCAGAGCAGCTCTCGGTAATAGGCGATCCCACGGCAGGCCTGGCCGGAAAGAGAAGCCGCCCCGCCGCAGGTGTGTGAGGGCTCTACAGGCCTATAAAGATCCGACCCGAGCCCAGATCAGATCAGATGCCTGCGGATTGTGGCCAGAGACCAGCGTGCTCCTGCCTCCTGCCTCCTGCCTCCTGCCCTGCCTGCCTCCCTGCCCTGCTTGCTGCCTCCTGCCTGCCTGCTGCTGGTGCCCCTCAGCCTCCCCACCCACCGCTGACCCCGGGCGCCAGATGTCTGGAGTCACGCCCGCCACGCCTGCCGACCCCCGGGCCGTGCGCCTCTTCCTCCGGAACACCTTGGAGGAGGCCTGCATGCAGGTGCTGCGCCGCCTGCGGGAGGACGTGGTCTTCTGCCCGGTTGGCGAGGAGACCCTGCAGCGGCGCGGCGCTGAACTCCTGGATGCCGTCCAACGCCTGCCCGCCCCCCGCCAGCCCCTGGTCGTGGCCCTGCTGCTGCTCCAGGTCTGCAGCTGCAGCCTGCTGCCCCCCATTGTGCTGCAGGCCCTGGCGCGCCGCCTGCTGGAGAGGCTGGACCTGCAGCATTTCCAGCTGGTGCTGGGGCACCTCCAGCAGGCCATGCTGTGGGAGCAGCGGCTGGAGGCCTTGCTGGCCACCCGGGGCAGGCTCAGCTACGCCCTCCACCAGGAGCTGGCGGCCCTGCTGGAGGTGCACTGCTACCTGCACCTCCGGCTGCGCTACCAGGTCAGGTCGACCACAGCCGCCGCCACCACAACCTCCGCGTAACAACACCAGTCGCAGAGAGTCGACCTGACCTTCGCCGAGAGCACCAGCAGCATGGGGCCTAGATCAACATCCGCCGCAACCCACGGGACATGCTGGCCCTGCAGTCCGGGCAGGCTCTGCTGCGTGACATTCTGGCAGGCGAGGGGGCCAGAGCGCCCGGAGGCACCATCACCGGGCCGCGGGGACACACCTGCCAGATGGTGGTTTTCCATAGCTCCGGGGAGCTGGGCGAGGGTCGGACGACCACCGGGAGGCCATCCTGGCGGAGCTGGCAAACTACAGTGCCTGGGAGCAGGCAGACAATTTGTATGAGGCAGTCTGGGGGCTGCGCCCCCGCAGGTGGGGGCCTCCATCTTGCCTGTCTGGCCAGGCATGCAGGAATCCGCAGGATCCTCCCGTGCGGAGAAATAAATAGCTTTAATGAGCCGTCTTTATTCATTCTTATGTAGCGCCGCCCGCCGAGGGCTGCAGCTTTACAGCCAAGAGCCCTTTTTAAACGTGTGGAGAGAGGCCTTGTCCTCGCATGGATGGATGGCAGGGAGGGTGGATGGATGGATGGATGGATGGACGGATGTCTGGGGGGGGCCTTCACAGCTGCCAAGGTTTCAGATTCACATCTGACGTGTGGTGCCATTTTGCTGTTTCCACTAGTAGCCTCTCTAACCTATAAGCATTGTGTGGGTTTGATTTTGTTTTGAAGTTGTGTGTATAGTGTGTTGCGCTTCTTCTCTTCTGCCTATCGCAAACGGGGCCATTACCTCTTGTTCATGAGGCAGCCTGCTGTTTGCTGCCCTAGAAGTGTGCAATAAGGAAACCTATTATACTTCTCATCAAAGTTATATGTCTTACTATGGGACATAGGACGAAGTAATGCGCGCCCCCGCCACAGCAATGCAGAGAGATTGTTTTACATTCAGAGCACCACTTCCCACTTATTAGGTCTCGCCTAAGCGATCCCGTTAGGGATGCTGGCGAGATTATAGTAAGGCTTTCAAAAGTGTACCCAAACTGCGGATCTGGTACAGTGCATGTGAGCAGGGCGCGTGCATATCGCACACCATTTAGGAGCCTGTGCGCCTCGGCATCAGACTTCAAAGGAATCCGCTCCCCGCCCCCGCATCAGATTTCAAAGGAATGCGCTCCCCCGCCACAGCAATGCCGAGAGCTTGTTTTACATTCAGAGCAGCACTTCCCACTTAGTGTGGCTCCTAATTCCCACCACCGCAGGGCTTAAATGTAATAGAGCCCTTCACTCGTGGCACACACTTCATGAAGCCAATATTCTTTTAATTTATGCACAAGATTCGCAACTTGTTATTTTAATTTCTTTAAACATTTAGGTAAGCTCAACACAACGTCCTTTTCATGGCTGTCGCACTTCCGGCACACGCTTTATGGCCCCCACACTTTCCCTGCTCTTTTGCCCCCTGCTCACTGCTGCTTACCTCAAGGTCTCCACAATCTTCACCCAGACTCTGGAAAGCCCGGGTGGTGCACAAGGATTCTGTCCGCACAGGCCGTTTTCTATAGTTGGAAATTTAGAGTCTCTCACTATTGCCTACATTAATCTTTCTCCGACTTGGCTCCTTACAGGAATGTAAATTCAAAAGATCATTCAAACATGGTTGTCTCTCGCTCCTCTCTGTAGTACATCTTCTCAAATGTCTAACAGTATGTTTACTTTTAGCGAAGTCCTTGCAAGGGCGCTTTTTTGAACAATGGGCATGCTCACTTTTTTTTGCCCTAGAAAAGATCATACAACACTCAATGCCATCGCTAGACCATTCTGTACGAAGCTCTACGGCTGGAGCACAGTGAATTCACAAGTCCTAGACACCTAAAGACCAAAACAACCCCCCCACACACACACACACAACCCCGCCCAAACACACACAACCCCGCCCAAACACACACAACCCCCCCCCACACACACAACACCCCCCCACACACACAACCCCCCCACACACAACCCCCCCACATAACCCCCCCCCACATACACAACCCCCCCCACACACACAACCCCCCCCCCCCACACACAACCCCCACACACACACACAACCCCCCCCACACACACACACCCCCCCCACAACCTCCCACACACAAAACCCCCCCACAAGCACACACAACCATATGTCTGTCGCCCTTACTATCTGTCTGTCGCCCTTACTATCTGTCTGTCGCCCTCAGTCTGTCTGTCGCCCTCAGTCTGTCTGTCTCCTTCAGTCTGTCTGTCGCCCTCACTCTGTCTGTCTGTCTCCTTCAGTCTGTCTGTCGCCCTCACTCTGTCTGCCAGCTTTATTACAAATGTCTCAAAAAGATGTTAATATTTCACTTCTGTTCTTGGATTTTCGTCACAATAAAATACGCTGAACATAATCTTCACAAAAGTTATTTACATAAGTTTAAGCTATTGCCATTATAAATTACAATAACTTTTATTTAAGTAGTAATTATTAAAAAAAATAAAAGCCATTGTTATTTGTAATAGCAATACATCTAATTCCTGTAAATACAACACATATTGCAATACAAATGCTATAGGTGTCACATTTGCGAAAGTTATAACTATTGGCATTGTAAATGACAAAGCTATTAATTTCGCTATTTTCAAAACCAACACATAAATAAAAAACGTGTCATTTACAAGACCAATAGCTCAAGCTTTCCTAATGCGAGACCTATTGCATTGCAAATGCTTGTTAGGTCGAGCCTGGGCAGCGCATGCACTGCTCTGCGAGGCATGCTGTATTGAGGTAGGGACTTGAAGTTCTGCCCACTTTCCACCTACATTTTTAATTGGCTTGTGCCATTGTCCACTGTAAACTGTGGCTGTTCATTGGTCAAAAAAATGTAGTAGCCCCTCCTTAGTACCACTGTGTCTCATTTAGTAATCTCCTTTGGCGACACTCCATGTTACATGTGTTGTTGTCCAGTAGGCTTTAATTACAGCAGCCAAGCACTATTTTCTCATAGCTTTGTTTTGCCTGCTATTGCAGGCAGGACACACTCTCTTCTAAGGCTTTTATAGCACACATTTGAAATGCAGTAGGTCTCGTATTTGCAAGAGTTTAAGATATTGGCATTGTAAAAGACAAAACCTTTTATTTATCTGTTTTAAAAACAACACATAAATAAAAGTTGTCATTTACAGAGCCAATAGCTCCAACTCTCATAAATGCGAGACTGATTGCATTGCAATTGCTTGTTCCTTTTTGCATCCAGACTGAATAAGTGGTTTAGTGCCCTGAGGATGACGTCGCAAAAAGTTGTTAACACCCCAACAGCTAATGAGGTCGAAACGCGTTGGCTTTTTGGTTGGGAAGAAGGAGACCCTTCTCTTCAGAATATTTAACCATTTACGGCAATGAAAGTTTTGAAACTTATTAAACAAAAAAGTGATGAGGACAAATTTATGGATGAGAAGGAAGCCTAAAAATAAGCCTTACATCCCAAATGTGCATAGGTGGACTACATTGAATGTCGAGAGGATTTTCAAATTTTATGTGACTCTATGATGTTAAGTCACTCTGGATCAACAAATGAACTTTTTCTTTAAATGTTTGATTTATATGTAATGTGTCCAGTTAGTATTTTTTCTATGTTTTTTTGTTGTGTATTGGAATTAGGAGTAGTCAAAAATTGTACAGCTAAATATATTAACAAAGTTCATGAAAAACATGACAAGATTATTTTTTAACACACTTGATTAATGTGCATGTGATGTTTGTTAAAATCGTTACACATTTATGGCCATATGGGGTTCCATACAGATAGTGCATTAGTAATACCAGGGACACAGAGAAACATAGGCTGCTAAGGAGGATTAAGTGGAACACAGATAACTCATTGAAATTAGAGTGATGACAATAGAAAAGATACATGGGCTGAAATAAGAAATCCCATTCCGTTGCTACAAAACTGGGGAATCTGGATAGCAGACCTGAGCAAAGCCCTTTTAAAAGGGGCTCAGATGCCATCATATATATAGAGGAAATAGAAAGGCAGCAGCAAGTTAAGAGACAGCAAACGCATAAAGGATATCACACAAATCCTAAGGCGGGCAAAAAGAGTACACCAAAAGACATGTACACAAGTCACTGAGACAGCATATAAGCAGCCAACTGAGAGCACAAACCTCTTACCTGGAATTTAAAACAAAGACACATAGCAGACGAATTGGTCAAGATACATGAGCTGTGCAAAACAATAAACAGAAGCAATTCTGGGATAATATAGCCAATGTAGATAATGAAAAGATAGACCGACAGAATGCAGTAACAGCGGAAGCATGGCAAGAACATGTAGCAAACATATATACAACTGATCCAAGGGCATTGCTACAAGGGGCCAGGGAGACCCCGCAGGCTGAGAGCGCTCTGGTAAGCAAAGGGCTCCCAAAGCCAGAAGATATGAGGGTACAAGAGCAGCACGCTGTGGAAAAGATCTTTAAAAAGGATAAGAAAAGATGGGGCACCAGGACCCAGCGGCCTCCCAGGTTGCATGTTCAAGGAAGGCCTTTATATGGAATGTAGGACAAAGGCAGATGTACCGGACTCATGCAACCGATATAAAAGAAAGGTGACAGAACGGGTCCTAAAAATGATATGCTTGTTAGATATAGAAGGAAAAGGATACGCCAGTTCTCTTTTAAATGAGCTAAAGGATTAGATCACGGTAAATGACACCTTACTGTTCTACCAAACAGAGTTTCGAAAGGGTGGTTCAATGATTGACAACATAGTAGCACAATCATCCCTAGCTCAACAGGCGAACACCAATAACGACTTGCCACTGTTCGCCTGCTTTGTGTACTATTCAGCTGCGTTTGATGGGGTCTGCAGAAGCTGTGGAAACAACCTAAAGAACTGGAATACCCCAGATAACCTCCTAAAGGCTGTCATCTCACTATATAGCAACACCTGGGTGAGGATAAAACGTCTTAGCCCGTTGCTTTTCAACCTTTATTCAGCAGATCTAGGCAAGGCTCTGCAAGGAGCAGCACTAGTTACCCCAAAAATAGGGGACATCAGATTGCACCTTCTCCAGTACGCAGACGACCTGGTAGTTTTTGACTGTACCAGAGTAGGTCTGCAAAGAAGTATGGATGCCTTGAACCGATATAACGAGGCCAACAAGTTAGTAGCCAACGCAAGCAAGACCAAAGTGGTGGTATTTTGACAACACCCAAGAAAAAAACGGTGTTCAGATAGAGGGTGGGAAATCAGACAATACAAACAGCATGAACCTCTAACTACCTAGGGGCATGGCTATGCGACACAGGGAAAGCAAATAAACATCTAGCTAAGATGAAACCCAAAACACAAGTGATCAGATACACACTATGTAAATTACAGCAAGAATTGTGTAGCCCCCACAATCTTACTAATCAGGAGAGCAATCAAATCAAAGTTGCTACTAGTAGCAGAATATGCCCAGCAAGCTTTCCCACGGCAGATGGAACTCTACCTGGAAAATGCACAGTGCCAGTGCCACAAACGTGTCCTTAAGCTTCCAAATGACACTAGCTATCACTTGACCAGGCTGGAGTTCTGACTAGTGTAACAAAAATATGAATGCATGAGTACCCTTTAGAAATACTATTCCCAGACACTTAAGGTGCATACAGGTTCTCTAAAAGAAATGCCCAAAGATACTTTTGAAGGAGGACCAAACCATCATCCACATGCAACTGGTAGTGTCCAAACTGAACTTAGCAATAGTCAATTGGTCGCTGGAAGAAGTGAGTTTCCTGGCAACAACAAAAAGCTCAAAATAAACAAGTATTTCTGCTCTCGAGGGCTGAAGACATAGCCAGACAGAATGAAAAGGGAAACTTACCAGGCCTGACTTCCTTTTATGAAACAAACATCGAGCAGCCATTTCTGAAGAGTGCACTGGGCAAGAAATGGTTTTAAGACTTTCAATGGATCAGGATAGCACCACTTCCATTTAAGAATGGAAATGCTTGCAACAGGTAACCACAGGTAACTAAATATAGGCTGTGCAAATATAGAGCAGAGACCCTGTTACACCTTGTATGTTGCTGCCCTGCTTTATTACAACGCCGGACACTTTTAAAGCCAATATTTCTAAGATATGAGATTAGTACCTGCGTAGTGACACTCTCTTGGCTTTTTACTTGCACAGTATCCATGGACTTGGGCACAATTGTAAAGTATATCAAATTGGTCAGATATTAATTAAATAAGACAATGGGCCCTGAAAAGTGCCTGGATCCAATAGGGAAGTGAATCCCTATTGGATCATATATTCTTTACATTTTTTTTAATTACACATACCACCCCACAGCCCTAGAAACACTAAACTCAGGGCCCAGTGGTGTCTCAGATGTTCTTAACTTTGCACGGCCTGAGCCAAATTTTGAACAGAGCAATAAGTCAGCTCGCACAATATGTAAGACTACACTCATTTTAACATGTCTGAGTGATATCTCTCGATGTAGTAAGTGCTATTATTTTAATGGGCCTTGATTTAACACAGTGAGAATGAGCTGGAAGAGGCCTGATTCTCAATGAAGCAGCCATATTAGTTAGATGACGCCCAGGATTACAACATCCATTATCTTTCAGATGAAAACTTAAAAGAAAATGGCTATAGTTGCCTTTGTGGGAAATACTTCACACTAGGAGGACCGTCCTTCATATGATACAAGATCATCTTTTCCACACCTATTAATCCAAGTTCCAAGGAATTTCGGATGATGGACATGTTCACCCAAGGATTCTTCCCTCTCACACTTCTTTTCCACTACCTCTTCATAATAAGCCCAGTGCAACAACACTGGCTACACCTGAGATTATCTTGTTATAGGGCACAACGCTTAGTAGTGTGATGGGTGAAGAAGTGTGAGAGACAGGCAGTTTATGGTTGTCTGCTTTGAGCAGCTCTTTGTGTCTCTTTTTGTTATGTCTTATGTTTATAGTCCACTTAGCTGGTTAATGTACTAGGTTGTCAATTCTGAGATATTTTATGTAAAGTTTGTTGTCCTGAGTAGTCATGGGCTAAAGAGAGGAGTGAATGAGATATCTGCTGGGACGAACTTTGGTAATCTTTTCATTTTATTCTGTGCCTGTTTAGTTGGTGATGGGTATTTTATTGTTGTGAACTGTTATAGTACTAGGTGGTGCATATGACCCTAGGCAGTTTTGTCTTAAGTGAGTGTGTCAAGCAGTAAAAGGGAATTCTAAAGCAACCTGTATTTACTACAATTGACTGTCTGACTGCTAAGTGTTATGATATTAGTTTTAGTGTGGGTCGTATAGTGACTTGTAGTTGCATCATATAGCACTTACTACCACTGGTGAAGCATTGTAGTGCTTTTACGTTAGGAAGCACACTGCATCTGAAAGAGACAGTTATAGATTCCTTACCTTAGAATTACCCCCAGGCGCCAGACTGGTTCCGGAGAAATCTTCATAGCAGTACCCCTGCGCGTCGCTAGGAGGCATCGGTCAACTCCACGTTCGTCGTTGGCGTTGTGATAGTCAGGATGACGTTGCAGTATCTACTTAGACGTTGCCCTCGCACGCTGATGTCAGTTCTTTCTTTTTCCGCACCAGCCAGCGCAGATCCGGAGAGAGCGGTACCTCTACTCACTTTTTAACTACTATTTTTCAACTAATGTTAACTTCTTTTTAAGTCGTTTCAACTCCTGGTGCACGTAGGGATGTCCTGTCCTCTAATCGGCTTCAAGGCTTGCGACTCCTGTGGCAAATTGATGTCAGTTACTGACCCGCACCTCGTGCTCCGACTTCCGGGCCATGAACCCAAAGTCTTTGCGGGAGCGGTCCCGAAAGCTTCTCGAGGCACGGCAGTCCGCTCCACGCCACTCGAGGCCTGCTCAAGAGGGAGGTCGCGGGACTGGTCGTGGAGCCATCACCACCACTCCTCCTTGAAGTCTTCATCTCCGGGTAAGTCGAAGCACAAAAAGAAGGCGAAGAAGCAGCAACGCTCTTCGAGTTCTCCCTGTTTGTTGGCCGATGCGAAGCGTGATGCGGATGGTAGTAGTCCGGCTAGACCTGCAGAGCCTGTTGGGTCGACTCCGAGCCTCCCTCCCTTTGCAGGAGCCAGAGTGACCCCTGCCAACATCGTAGTTTTTACCAAGCCCTTCACTCGATCTTTCGGCAACCCAACTCCGCTGGCCTGCCTTTGGGCCCCGAGGACTCGGCTGGGGGCTCTAGGCCTTCGATGCACCAGTCGATCTTACAACACCTCCTCTGAGTCGGATCCACTGATGACACCTCCGCCCCTTCCAACGCCGGTTGTGTCCCCAGCCGGTGTCAACCCCAGCCTCCATCCTTAGCTGGACACGGAGCCGGACCGACGCCGGATCTGGCGCCGAGTGGTACCTTTGTTGGCAGTGTTCTACACTGGTGTTCCTTATCGCCCTGAGTGGTAACCAGAAGAAGAAGACGAGGGCTGGGAGGGTTCTGGTGACCCTTTAGCTGACCAGCTGATTGAACCAGACTGGAGAGAGGAGTTGGGTTATGCTAGTGGTCTGGTTACTTCTCCAGACCCTGGTATGCTTTCTCCTCCTACTGTGGCTATAGAGGAGGGAGCCTCATACGCAGTGGTGTTGCGTAGGGTGGCTGAGGCCTTGAACCTCGAGCTTCCTACGATGGCTGTCAGGACTAACCTCCTGACCAAGGTGCTTCAACCGGCTGAAGCCTCTGCAGAGCTCCTCCTGCAGTCTAATGAAGCCCTTACTGACATCCTTCTGGGCACATGGTCCAAGCCCAGCACAGGAGCTCCTGTAGATAGGATGATTGCTTGACGCCACCCTGGGCGACCCACCTTTTCTCTCCCAACACCCTACCCCTGAGAGCTTCATGGTCCAAGCCTCTACTTCTAAGGGCACATTTCCTACTGCTCTCCCAGATAGGGATTCCAAAAAGCTGGACCATCTTGGGAAGAAGATGTTGTATTCTCTTTCAGCTTGGGACTGCGGTCGGTGAATACTGCATGTCTTTTGGGCTGTTATTCCCACTATGTGTGGGATGCCGTTGAAAACAGGGCTGCCAGAGTCCCCGGAGGAGGGCCGTGCCACTCTTTTCCACGCAGTCGCTGAGGAAAGAGATGCAGCGAAGTTCGCCCTCTGATGTAGGCTGGACATCGCCGACTCGCTGGGCAGAACAATTTCAACGTCGTTAGCCCTACGGAGTTATTCCTGGCTGCGATCCACTGACTTCTCGGGTGATGTCCAATCGACTCTTTTGGACATGCCTTTTGATGGCCGTCGCTTGTTTGGCGACAAAGCGGACAACGTGCTTTAAGGATTCTAGGGCTACAGCCAAATCCTTGGGCCTCGTTACCACCTCTCACCCAGAGCATTCTGCTTTTTGCCCCTTTCGTGGGTATGGAAGGGGTGCCCCACCACATTCCACCCAGAGCCACAAGCCTGCGCAAACTGTTAAGCCCCAACGCAGCCGAGGACATGGGACCCAGCGTTGTGGGTCAGGGGGCCAGCGGGCGGGCCAGTCCACCAGCACCCCCTCTGCAGCAGCTTCTAAACCCTCTTAGTCTGTCCTTTCAGGGCCACCAGTTGCCAGTGGATTGCAGGATCTGCCATCACCTCCCCCACTAGCACACCATCACATCGTACAGGTGGGTTTTGCATATACTCAGAAGGGGCTACACCCTCCCTTTCTAGACTACCCTTCCACCCATGCCACCACCAACACTCCATTGAATGTCGGAGGATCACTTGGCCCTTCTCCATCAGGAAGTTACGGCCCTCTTGGCCAAGGGAGCTATCGAGCAAGTTCCTGTCCCAGAAGTGGGCCGTGGCTGCTATTCCCCCTACTTTAGGTGCCCAGGAAGGACAAAGGCCTGCGTCCTATCTTGCATCTCAGGAACGTCAACCACTTCCTCCGTAAGGAGAAGTTCAAAATGTTGACATTAGCTCAGGTCTTGTCTGCCCTTGACCCTGGAGACTGGAAGATAGCGTTGGACTTGCAGGACGCCTAGTTCCACATCCCCGTCCTGCCAACTCACACAAAGGCGTTACCTACAGTTCACGGTAGGCCACAAGCACTTTCAGTTTACTGTGCTCCTCTGTGGCCTTGCCAGCGCCCCTCCGGTGTTCATGAAAGTGATGGTGGTGGTCACAGCTCATCTGCGCAGATCAGGGGTTCCAGTCTTCCCCTATCTCGATGACTGGCTTTTGAAGGCAGGGTTGCTCCAGGCTGTCACCGCCCACCTCCAGACTACGGCGGACCTCCTGCATTCGCTGGGGTTCACAGTCAAAGTGCCGATATCGCACCTGAACCCTTCTCAGAAGCTCCTTTTCGTCAAAGCGATTCTGGACACAGCGCAGTTTCGGGCCTATCCTCCCGAGCAGCAAGTCTGGGATATTTGGGCTATTATACCGATGTTTCAGCATCTATCCTGGGTTTCGGTCAGAATGACCCTGAGACTGCTGGGCCTCAAGGCCTCCTGCATCCTGCTAGTGGATTTTGCCAGGTGGTCCATGCGGGCTCTGCAGTTCGACCTGAAGTACCTGAAACAATCTAAGAGTGTCCTTATAGCATATATCTAGTGGACAATTGTTATAGTCCAGAAGAATATATGCGTCCACAATTGGACTTATGAACACACCTAACTTTTAGGTTTATCTAATAACCACAAAGACCATAGAACCTACTCGTATAAATGGAGCAAAACACTTAGGTACATAAATCAATAGTCTTGGTAATATATCCACACAATTAAACAGAACACGAACTGTGCCACAAGTTACTAACTTGACAAGATTATAGTTAAAACATACACATGTTTATTCTGCATAGTATAATTATATGTATACATAAAAACATTTACATATACCAATAAAAAATCAGTACATCATAAAATTCATGAGAAATTTTCTTTAAAAAAAAGTTTACACATCAATGTTTTAAAATTGTTCAAGAGAACAAATGTCGACGTAGCGTTTCCGTGTTGGTAATAGGCACCTTCTTCAGGACTGTTTCCCTACAAAGAGATACATAATTACCATACAGAAAACATAACAATTCAAAATTTTACACAGTAAACCAAACTTAAAAATGTTCTGTCAGACTAGTGGTCCATTATTCCATTTTGTAAAAATACTTTCTTTATGAAGGGAACAATAAACCAGTATTACATTACACATTTCACATATCTGAGAAACTGAAATATCTATCATTCCTATTAGTTCATGTTATGGTTGTTTGTTGTTATCAAATGTATCAAGTTCTCAGTGAGTCCTACTTTCTATACCTTACAGAGACAAAGTAACAAAAGGTTGCTATGTCTCTTACCTTAAATAAAAATACTCTGGAATTACTCAGAGTCAACTTGCAAAGTCGCGTCCTCATATGGCGTTGCGACACTGCTCAAGTACTCGTACCAATACTTCTACATAGTACTATTCATACAGTTTCTAAACAGATAAACGCAGGTATTAATGCTACTGATTGGCATTTATCTGAATTCACAAAGGCTCTAGTAAAGATGACAAAAATACCTGTTCAAATTTTCAAAGAAGTCCACCCTGCCTGGTGCTTCCCACCAATGTAGGAACACACTTGACCCATGATCAAACTTCATTGATTGCAATCTCCCTTGGGTGGATCTTTTTGTTTACTAATAATTGTAAGGGTAGGCTGTATCCACCCCAGGTGTTCGTGTAGAACACAGACTCTCCACTCCCTCCTTTGTTTTCTTCTTTATCAAAGCGAGTACCCTTCCTCTGTGTCACCAGACACTCAAATCACTATAGATCTGCTCCATCAACTAGGGTTTAGCATCAATGTACAAAAATTCCATCTGCAACCTTTACAAGTTCAACCATTTCTGAGGGCTCTTCTCAAAACCCAAGTAGATTACCCTATACCAATGCAGCAAGGATTAAACATTTTCAGACACTTCTACCTCAATTTCAAATCAGTCAACAACTAACAGAACAGTTCTGCGTCTGCTGGATATAATGGGCTTGTGCATCGCCATAGATTTACATACATGAGTACACATGCTTCCATTGCAGGAATGTCTAGCACACCAGTGTTCTTAGTCAAAGGGTCAGTTAGTAGATCTAGTGATGATAGACACTCATCGCTCTCTGAAGTGATGGAGCACACAAAACCTGTTAAAAAGGAAGCTGTTCCTCGACCCTGTTCCCCAGCTCGTTCTGCCAGCGGACACATCGCTCACAGGATGGGATGCTCACCTACTGGAACTCACAGCTCAGGGTCTCTGGGCCACCAAACACCAGGGTCTCCACACCAACTACCTTGAGCTTCAACCTGTTCACCTAGCATTGAAAGCACTCCTACCTCACCTGATAAGCAAGGCTGTTTTAGTCCGGACAGACAATATAAACCATATGACCATTCAAGGGTTATGGGACAGAAACACAAAAGTCTCCACATCAATACCTTGGAACTACTAGCAGTTCAACTAGCACTGAAAACGTTCCAGCCTCACTTAGTAGAGAAAGTTGTCGTAGTCTGGATGGACAATATGACAGCAATGTACTATGTACAAAAAGGGGGGGGGGGACACACTCTACAACGGTCACGCCTCTCTCAGACCATTTGGCGTGGGGCAATACATCACAAAACTCATCTTCTGGCAGTACACCTTCAAGGAATAAACCACCACTTAGCCGACCTCCTCAGAAGGATGTGGCAACAAGTACACAAATGGGAAATTCATCCCCAAGTTCTCCCATACTTCCACAAATGGGAATTCCCACAAATAGACCTCTTTGCCACAGCACCAGACTCAAAATGCCCAAACTTCGCCTCCACATTCCCACACCATCATGCCAAAGGCAATACCCTATGGATGAACTGGTCAGGGATATTTGCTTACGCTTTTCCGCTTCTCCCCCTCCTTCAATTTCCGGTTCGGAAACTCAGGCAGACATCACTCACACTGATTCTAGTGGCTCCCACTTGGGCTTGTCAACTGTGGTTTACCACACTACTAGAACGGTCAGTAGTTCCACACTCAAAACTGCACCTCACTTCTATCCTTCTCACACAGAACCATGGAGAAATCAGACTTCCAAACACAAGAAGCTCAAAGTAGCAATCTGGCCTCTGAAGTCATTGAGTTTGGATACCTAAATCTACCACCAGATTGTATGACCATTCTTAAAGAAGCAAGGAAGCCCACCACTTGAGCATGTTATGCAGCAAAGTGCCTTCCGGCTGTAGGAAGATGGCTCTGTATATACTATACCAAAGTGAGCTATACTGTGCACAGAGTCCAGTGGAACCCCAAAGGTAGGCAGAGGTGAAGTTAGATAGCATATTACTCTCTATTTGTGGTAGGGTGGTCGAGCAGTAAGGCTTTATCAGAGGACATTTGTTGTACACACTCAATCAGCAAATAATGTCACACACTCAAAGACTCAACTTCAGACCAATTGTTTTTGTATGAAAATATTCTTTTAGTTATTTTATTTCCTAGAACCAAGCAAGCCAGGCACAGGTAAGTGATACATACTTTGCAGTAAATATACAGATTGTAACACAGTTTGGATTGCAATTGTAAATGTACTTTGATTTGATTACAGTACTGTTACTGATAATGCAATGCTTTTCAGAATACAGTACATACACTTTGAGTAAAATTACAGGTAAGTTACTTTTGAGATTACTTTTCTTACACAGTGTAGTGTACCTGGATACTACACTGGGACATTTCCTGTAAACGGGTAAGTAAAATAGTTCGTTAGTACAATTTTAAAGAATTTCTTAGATTTTCAAACTCAACACTTTTTTTCCAAGAAAAACAGTCAATGTTATCCTATGGAAGAAAATAGTGTTATCTGTTTTAGGTAGTGGGAGTTGAGGTTCTGGGGTAGACTCAGGGGTCCCCCAGGGTCAGGGATGCACTCTCGTTACACCCTCAGCAGCACTAGGGCGGCCGGGTAAGGAGTGCTGAGGCCCAATGTTAGCCATTGGACGTTAGGGGGCCACCGGTTGGTGGCTGCTGACGAGCAAGTCACTTGGTTTGTGGGAGCAAAGCTCCTGGACTTTAGCTCAGGGCAAATGGGGAAACAAAGTAGCACCAAAGGTGCACCCTCAGCGGCAGTAGGGCGGCCGGGTGCAGGGTGCTGTTTCGAGTCTGGCATCCTGTTTGCAATGGGGATCCTCCGGTTTGCAAAGGTACTGCAGTCTCTGGGACGAAGGTCTTCTGGGTGCAACCACCACTTGAAAAGGTAAGTTGGGCTGTGTGGGGTTGGTTAGGCTCCGTCGGTTGGGCCACCCAAGGCCGTGGGGCGTCTGGTGCAGGTGTGCCTTTTGGGGTTGGATTTTCTTACCAGCTCCAGGTTGCGGTTGTGGGGACCTTCTGGATTTAGGCTGCAGACATCGACTGGAGGCTTGAGGCAGGTCTGGGGTCACTGGATCTCGTGTCAGGATCACCCTCCTCGTGGTGTTTGCCAACTCGAGCTGAGGCCGTGGACAGTGGGTGCAGAGTGGTGCCAGTGTTCAAGGGAGACACATTCTAAGTAGTTGAAATCAGGCAGGTCCTCCGGGGTTTTCGTGGTTGCTGGCTGCAGGACACCTTAGGATTTCGCAGGGGCAGGTTCGAGGTCAAAACAGGCCCGTAGGGCTGGGGCCAAGTCAGTGGGTGTCTTCCTCTTGTTAGCTTCAGCACAGCTGTTCGGTCATTTTTCTTCTTTTCTTGTTGCAGGTTCTTGTCTGAGGAAGCAAGGTTATTGGGTGGCCCAAAATACTAGATGTTGGGGTGTTACAGGTAGGTAAAAGGTTGGTACCATTTGGGTCCCTTACCTGGGGTGGACACCCCCTAATATGCCACCCACCAGTGGGAGGGGGTCATAAGTCTTTCCCTGGTTGGCTGAGTCCCCCCATCTGCAAGATGGCGGGGACTGAGAGTTGGGTTTCACCTCGCCTCCCCCATCTGATGAATGGAGTTGGCAGAGGTTGGCACACCTCTCTTCCTCACTTGTTTTTCCTGCCAGTTCTCCCGCCCAAAGTGGGGACCAGTTGCTGGAAGCCTAGAGAAGCTCTCAAAGGTGGCAAGTCTTTGAAGCTTCCCTTTCGTGGTCCCTGCCCATCCTGGGGGAGGAGGCTTGGCACCTCATCCCAGGATGTGCATTGTTCCAGGCCCCCGAGAGCAGCAGGCTCTCGACCCAGGGGTCCAGAAACACGTCTGTTGGTGGAAGTTAGAAGCAGCCACTCAGACTGGACACTAGTGGTAGGTTAGTTTTCAGGGGACATCTCTAAGATGCCCTCTGTGTGCATTTTTCATTAAATCCCACACTGGCATCAGTGCATGTTGGTGCTGTGGTGTTCGTAATGAAAAGCTCCCTGCCCCATGTACTCCTAATGACTGCACTGCACTTACAATGTCTAAGAATAGACTTGGATACTGTATGTTTATGTTTTTTTTATGTTTGTGCGATTTATAAAGCGCTCAAATACCCGGGGGTGTCTCGGAGCTGTGGATTGGGCAGTAGACGAACAGAGGGCAGTTAGCATATGAATAACCAGGTTTTTAGTTGTTTTCTAAAAGTAATGAGGGAGGAACTAGTTTTGATGCTGAGGGGGAGAGCATTGTAGGGGTAGGGGTACAGGGCTCATGCACTTGTACCCTCACCACCGGTTTAGTTCACCCAACTAGAGGGGTGACTGATCTATGCCAGGGCAGTGAGTTGTAGGCATGGCACACAGGGATGTGTGCCCAGTCGACTCTTCACTTTGTTCTGCACCAAAACTCGCAGCTCGCAAAGACTGTGTGTGTGTGAAGGTACAGGACCTCTAAGGGTGGCACAATAAGTGCTGCAGCCCTTAGAGTCCTTCTCTGGTCACAGTGCCCAGGGTACCTGTTGTACCATTTACCAGGGGCTGACCTGTGGCCAGATATGCCAATTGGGTTTTGGCTTCAATGCAGTTTTAGGGAAAGAACATAGGTCCTGGGTACCTAGTTAGCAGGAGCCCAGGGCATCCTCAGTCAAAGCACATCAGCAATCCAGCTAAAAGTGGAGGCAACCATTCAGAAAGAGGGCACTTTCTCAGACCTGCTCGGCACGAAATACTCTGACAAGCATTCCTGCTCGAGACCGAGTCGGCCAATACCCACTTCTGAGCCGAACCCTTCGGGCTCTAAACATAAAATAGGCTCGGAGATGAAACCTTCAACAATGAAACCAAGGAAACATTCCTCAGAGCTGAAATCTTCTGCATTGAAAGGACATTCCAACTCAGTACCGAAAGCTTTGGTGCCATAAATTACACAGATGACAGTACCGCAATCAGATCCAAGCATGTTCATTGTACCACCCAAATCGGATCAGAAACAGAAAATCTCTATATTAATCCGGATACTGGACATATTCATGCTAAAACGCCGTACAAACACAAGCTTTCGGATGACGACAGCTCTAAAATTCCATTGAAGAAGAAAAATGTGGGGACGAGTCCTTTCCATACATACCTTCACCACCTCCTCCCTTTCTGACACAATTTGATCCATCACACATTACACCTAGGTAATCTCCTCTACCTCACCCTGATTCAGATGACACTGATGATGAAGACACACAATAGCCAATAGATCCTTGGACGGATTATACCGTGGATCCTCCACAAGATACAGACCCAGATCTTTACCCTGCCTGACCATCTCTACATCTCTACCAGACGATAATACATCATATCAGGAGCTTATTGCCAGAGCGGCACTCTACCAAGGGGTAGAGGTCCATAAAGAGTTCTTAGAGGACGATTTCCTCTTTGAAACTCTCGCAACACATAAATCCAATCAGACACTGCCTATGAACAAAGGTATGTTAAGCCACACAGACGACATCTTTAAAGACCATGTATGTGCTAGGATCCTCATTCCTAGAGTGGATGAAAAATACAAACCTTCCCCGACAGACTATTTGTATTAAGGGTCAGTTGCCACTGGACTCTGGTGGTATCCAATGCTTGAAAGTGAGCTAATTCTCAAACATCTGGGATGCTCCTCCCCCAGATAAGGAGTCCAAACTAATTAACACTTCTGGCAAACGTGTAGCTGCGCAAGCAGCTAATCATTGGCGTATTACTAACACCCAAGGTCTCCTTGCAAGATATGATAGAACTCACTGGGACATAATAGAACAACTTCTACCTTTTCTCCCAGATAAACATAAGGCCAAAGCACAAGACTTCGTTCAGGATGGTAAACTAATTTCAAACACCCCCATTAAATGCGTTCTAGATGCGGACGATATTGCAGCTAGAGGGATAAATACAAGCATCCTATTCAGGAGACATGCCTGGCTATGTGTTTCAGGGTTTAAACCTGAAGTACAGCAATGTATTCTAAACATACCCTTTGACAAAAAAACATATTTTTGGTCTTGAAGTGGATCAAACGCTCGAAAGGAGGAAAAAGATACAGATGTTGCTAAATCCATGGGCGCGCTTCAGTCTCCCTCTAACAGCGGTTCCTTTCGGCGCCCTTTTTACAGGGGAGGGTTCAAATCCACAGGGACAGACCAAAACACTTCCTCTTACAAAAACATTTCTCAATCATCCTTTACAAAAGGTTTTTTCAGAGGAGGCTACAGGGGAAACAGTCCAAGCAACAGGGGTAAAAACACCACACCCCGCAATTCCCCTTCCCCAAATTAGCAGTGACTTCCCCACACTTCCCTCTGACTATTCCATACCGGTCTGAGGAAGACTTCAAAACTTTCTCCCCATTTGGGAATTAATAACAGCCGACAAATTGGTGATTGGAATGATCCAACATGGTTATTGCCTGGAGCTTACCAACAACCCTCCACAAACATTCCACCTCAATATCACAAATTGTCAACAGACCTCCAGCACTTGCTTCAACAAAAAGTGTAATCTCTTACTCAAAGGGCTACAGAACCAGTCCCACTTCAGCACCAAGGGTCGGGGGTTTATTCCCTTTACTTTCTAATTCCCAAAAAGGACGGCTCATTAAGACCTATTCTAGATTTCAGAGAGTTAAACAAATACATACTGTCAAAGCACTTTCACATGGTGACTCTGCAACAGATACTTCCTCTTTTACAACAAGGTGACTTTGTCTACTTTGGATCTAAAAGACGCCCACTTTCACATTCCAATTCATCCAGCTCATCGCAAATACCTCAAATTTGTGATAGCAGGCAAACATTACAAGTTCAAGGTACTTCCATTTGGAGTCACCACAGCCCGAGTGTCACCAAATGTTTCGCAGCTTATTAAAGTGGGCACTTACCGGAACTGTATACTACACACTCGGGCAACCGTACACTAACCCTGGGTGTAGTTTGCGTAGTAGCGCTACGCGAAGTGCACTACGCAAGCTACGCAAACTGTGTAGTGCACTGTGCAAAATGCTGTTCGCACTGATTGCACAGTGCCGGATGCTTGTCCGCACTGTGCAATCAGTGCAAACCGCATCTTGCACAGTGCAAGTGGTCGTTTTCTGCTGCTCTACTGGATTTCTACTCGAGCGGCAGCTTTCTCAACGCGGACCGGTAGTTTCTCATCGCGAGTATACGCGACCACACGCAATGAGAAACCTGACCTCCCCGTTGAGTATCTCGCCGGGAAGTTCATTTTCCACGCTCGCGATTGGCACCTTGATGTTGCTGATCGCGAACAAGGACAAAGTCTTGCCGGGATTTCATTTTGCTTTGTCGCAGTCGCCAACATGAGTTTAGGACCGCGAGCAAGCAAACAATGACTGCTAGGCTACATGTGTTTGCACTGTGCTACGTGCAATTCACGTAGTGCGAAGTAGCGCAAACTTCGCAAACTACGCGACCGTAGTGTAGTACTTCGCCCAGGGTTACTGTACACCTACTTCCTCAGTTAGGTTTCACAATCAATGCTGTACATAAAACTCTAGTTCAGGCCCTAATCATCAGCCGCCTAAGCTAATTCAATGCCCTACTGATCTCTGCAAAGGAATCCTCTCTTAGTAAATTGCAAGTAGTTCAAATTACTGCGGCCCGACTGGTGACCAATGTCCCTCCCAGAACCACATCTACACCGCTACTTCAAAAACTTCACTGGCTCCCAGTGAAAAATACAATAAAATTTAAAATCTGCTGCATGTTTTACAAATCCTTAAACAACATGGGATCCAGCTATCTAACTAAAAAGCTGGTCAGATATGTGCCATCCAGAACCCTGCAGTCGAGCCACAAGGACTCCTCCATATCCCGTGCCTCAAACTAGCCCGCATGGGCGGTAAAGCATTCTCCCACCTTGCCTCGCGGTACTGGAAACAACTCCCCCTCCAGTTGCGCCAATGTTCCAACTGCTTGGCCATCAGAAAGCTGCTGAAAACGGCACTGTTCTAAACTATCTCATTGAGTCTCCCACTAGTAGTCACAGTGCGGAGATACTGCGATGGTGGTGATTCGGGCACTATAGAAATCACATAAATAAAAATAAATAAATGCACAAAAATCTCATCTGTGCCCTGCGCAAGTGCAATCATAGCTAGGATCTTCCCTCAAAGCTCTAGCCTCTCCCAGTGTAGCCTGGATTCACAATATTCAGGGCACAATACTACACTTTCACCCCAATCAAATATTACATGCAGAGTTTTTATGCAGCTGGTGGGAATGATGGCATCCTGCATTGCAATTGTACCTCATGCAAGGCTACATATGCATCCTCTGCTGGAATGTCTAGCACGTCAGTGGAATCAGTCACAGGGTCAATTAATCTATCTAGTGTTGGTAGTCTGCTGCACCCATCGCTCTCTGCAGTGGTGGAACCCTCAAACCTTATCAAAAGGGCCGACCTTCTTAGACCTGATTCCACAGACTACTGACAGCAGACTCATTGTTAACCGGTAGGGGTGCTCATCTCCTACATCACACAGTACAAGGGCTGTGGTCAGACAATCACACATCGCCACATCAACTACCTGTGTTTCTAGCACTCAAAACACTGCTGACATGTTGTCTGTGCGGACTAAGACAGTTTTGCGAAGGTGAGTGTGGAAAGCTTTATCTGCAGAAACAGGGAGGGACACACTCCCCAGCTGTCCCGTCTGGCACAAAACAGTTCGAATTGGGCAATTCATCACAGAATTTATCACCTGGCAGAACACCTCCCAAGAGTGGACATTCAAATTGCCAACCTGCTCAGCAGACACAGACGGCAAGTTCACGAGTGGGAACTCCATCCCCAAGTTCTTCTCCCTTACTTTCAAAAATGGGAATTTCCACAAATAGATCTGTTTGCTACAGTCCACAACGCAAAATGCCCTAACTTTGCATCTAGGTCCCCTCGCCATCTTTCCAAGGGCAATGCTATATGGATGAATTGGTCAGGAATATTTGCCTACGCTTTTCTGCCTCTCCCACTAATTCCATTACTGGTTCGTAAGCTCAAACAAACATCCCTCACATTGATTTTAGGAGCACCCACATGGGCTTGTCAACCTTGGTACACCACCCAGTTAGAACTGTCAGTGGTGCCACATCAAAAGCTATATCTCACACCCAGAGCCATGGAGAAATAAGACATCCAAATCCCAGGGAACTCAACCTAGCGATTTGGCTCCTGAAGTCATAAATGTGTGTGTTTTGTAAATGTGTGTGTTTTGTAAAGCACACTGTTACCCGGAGGCGTCCTGGCGCTATAGACCGCTGGGGAACCCGTCCTGGCTTTCCCTGTGAGATGTTCCCTCCTGGGTATCTCCAAGGTGAAACCAGCATCCCCGGCGTTTGTGGGGGGCCGTTGTGGAGATGAGGCAAGCTAATGCCCAGAGTTGTCGAGTGTGATCCCTGGTTAGAGTAGGCACCGAGGCGAGAATTATCGAGTCCGCTGACCCTGGTTCACGACCCTGCCGCGTCTGGGATTGAACCCTGATCCCGGGCCGTCCTCTGCTTCCGGGTCTGCCGCCTCTAACCAGTGAGCCACACCACTCCACACTTTACAATTCCTACCAGACTGTATGAATATTCTCAAAGAGGCTAGAAAACCTACTACTAAAGCATGTTATGCAGCAAAATGGAAACAGTTTGTTATCCATTGTAATAAAAACATCAATCTACGTGATGCATCTGTACAAAACATAATTTGTTACCTGTTGCATTTACAGCAATGTAAATTGGCTTACACATTCATCCGTTTACACCTAGCAGCGGTAGCTGCATACTTGCAAAATAATCAACACTTATCTGTGTTCAGAGTACCAGTGATCAAAGCCTTCATGAAAGGATTAAAAAGGGCGGTACCCAGGGTACACGTTGAACTGGAGCAAATCGGAGATGTATGTCCTGAAGGGTCCGATTCCAGCGCTGAGTACAGATTGCCCTCTAAGGGCAGCTGGATCTTCTTTTAAATACTTAGGTATCCATGTTACAAGGGACCCAACAGAGTTTATGAATAAAAATCTGGGACCTCCCATGGCGCGACTTAAACAGGATGTTAAGTTTTGGGCGGGCTGCCTTTAACACTGCTAGGGAGGGCTGCACTGTATAAAATGATGTCCTTGCCCCGATTTCTGTATATACTCGAAAATACTCCGTATCTGGTGGCTCCGAGATTCTTTCAGAAAGTAGCGGCATTGGTATCAACTATTTTGTGGGGGAACCTCCCGGCACGCATTGCGCAAACCAAACTACACAGGGGTTGGTACGATGGCGGAATCGCGTTGCCTAATCTGAAATTGTATTATTGGGCGGCACAACTGAAACCCATAAACCACTGGATACACACTCCGCAAAATGAACCAGCATTTCAAGCAGATAGGGCACAACTAGGCATGAATAGTCTAATGGCTCCGTTATATGACCAGAGCAAAATGCGTAAACTGGTGGGACCCACCAGACTAACCGCGACGCTGTGGCGTACGGCGACAGTGGCATTAGGATGGAAGGGGAGAATAACCAAACTTACACCACTGTGGGACTCTCGAGCCTTGGGTAACATGAGAAACAGCAGAGGCTTCTCACACTGGGATACTATAGGGATATCTACAGTGTGGGATCTCTGGGAAAGGAGAGGAGTGGTGCCTTTTGACAGACAGAGAGCTATATGACCTGGGAGAGAGGGAATTATACAGATACATTCAGATACAACATGCGTTGCTCGCTGCCATACCCCCAGACACTGAGTTGCCGGAATCATCCCCGCTTGAAGGCCGCCTTCTCACTGAGTTTATGATTGAGCGTGCGACATCACTTACATACCGTAAACTACTTAACAACTTACCAGACCCAATGACCCTAGTGAAGGAGAAATGGGAGGGTGACACCCATGAGATGGACGAACATGAATGGAATGAGGCGATGGCGTCGCCTAAGGAAGTAGGCATCTCCGCACGATTGAGACTTGTTCAACTGAAAGTTTTACATAGGGTATATTACACTAGAACTATGTTACACCGCATTAACAGAGCACAGCACCCTTACTGCCTTCGTGGGTGCGGGGAGGAGGGCACGTTTTTTCACACTATATTGGACTGCCCCCGTATCCAGGAGTTCTGGAGACAAATAATGCGAACAATATCACAGACACTAGAGATTTCACTGCTACCTGAACCACGGAGTTGCCTCTTAAATGTATGGGAAAATACTGATTTGTCCAGACATGGTCAACTCTGGGTCACGGTGGGCTTGTTAGTAGCGAAACGTGATATCGCACAGCGATGGGGAGCGGCAGAAGTGCCAACAAATACACAATGGTGCCTTAACATGGACAGGGTTATGGTGACAGAAAGGGCGGTGTACTCTAACAGAGCCTGTCCGGGGAAATGGAACAAAATCTGGACCAAGTGGAACGTGTACAGAGGGGAGATCTGTGATCCCTTACCGGAAGACGATCAGGACATGTCGGATGAAGAAGGGGAAGAGGTATAACAGACCTCAGAGAGTCCAAAGGGAAGGGTGGCCTTGGAACTCAGGATAAACTAAGGTTTTTCAGGATAGTCTCGAAAGTTGGATAAGAGGGGAAACCAGGGGAGCTACGTCCGAGGGAGCATGACCACTCCCACTGTCAGGTTTTAGCGTGGTATTGGGAGAATCGGATGGAGGTGACACAGGGGAGACACTTCTTTACTCAGTTAATGCGACCGATAACCAGCAATGCATGACCGCAATGTGATTCCTCAAGTTTCTTTTGTTTTGTTGTTGTTATTGGAAAAATAGAAAACCAAGAACCAGCACTTATCGGCAGAATAATGAGTATACAGTACCTTTTACTTAATGCAGTTATAAGGATTGTAAGTAGAACAACACCCGGATTCCAGTTTGATGTTACTGCATGGTGTTTGCAAGATTGTGATGGCGGCCAGCCCTATGGGTTGTAGGCCTACAGCTGTGTAAACTTAAAGGTGCAATAAAGGTTTTTGGGGGAAAAAAAGGGCAGTACCACCAAGAGTTCCCCCTGCACCAGAGTGAAACCTAAACATAGTCCTTACAAGGCTAATGGGTCCACCTTTTGAACCAATGCATAAATGTCAGTTACAATTCATCTCATGGAAGGTTGCTTTCTTCATAGCAATAACCTCACTAAGGAGAGTTGGTGAACTTCAGGCACTAACTATACAAGAGACTTTCTTTCAACTTCACAAAGATAGGGTGGTTATCCGAACCAATCCTAAATTTCTCCCTGAATTAGTTTCTGCCGTTCATTTCAATCAATCAGTTGTTACCTGTGTTCTTCCTCAACCTAATTCTGTATCAGAACGAGCTCTACACACACTTGATGTTAGACGAGCTATACTATATTATGTAGAAAGAATCAAAGAATTTCGAAAAACAAAGCAACGATTTGTTGCTTTTTCTCCACCAC
This sequence comes from Lissotriton vulgaris, assembly GCF_964263255.1. NCBI lineage: Eukaryota > Metazoa > Chordata > Amphibia > Caudata > Salamandridae > Lissotriton > Lissotriton vulgaris. The sequence goes on from NC_141685.1 coordinate 935,355,792, forward strand.
ACAAAGGCAATACCATATCTAAGTCTGGTAATGCAAGATGGATTGTAAAATGTATCCAAACATGTTATGCCAAAGCAAAAAGAACTTTGAAAATACCCCCCTAGACTACATTCCACTCACAAAATAGGGGCTACTATGGCCTTCTTCGGGAATTTTCCCCTAGCCAATATCTGTAAGGCAGCAACATGGTCTACATCGCACACATTCACCAAACACTGTTGTGTAGATGTGTTTGCGAGACAACAAGCTAATGTAGGCCAAGCAGTTCTTGAAGAACAATTTACTTACCTTCGGTAACAATATATCTGTAAGAGACATAGATTAGTTATAGGTTCCTTACCTTAGAATTACCCCCAGGCATCAGACTGGATCCGGAGAATTTTTTTGTCATCAGTACCTCTGCGTGTCGAAGGGTGGCATCGGTTGGCTCCGCTTTGTCATTGGCGTCATGGTTGCGGGTATGACGTTGTGCCTGGTATATGATGTTCACTATTCTAGTGAGCACCTTGCACCAGTACAAACAACCCTTATGGTGATGGTTGGAAAGTCAACCTTATAGACCAGCTATCCTAGTGGTAGCATGGACAAAGCAGTCTTAGGCTAAACTCAAGAGGGCATGTGAAGCCAGCCAAATGGAAGGACACCACACAGGATATATATAAAATATATGTTATTTATTACTAGACAAACCCTCTGAACTCTTTATGAGTTCAGAGGCACAAGCACAATACAAGATATTCAATTAAAATACAATACGTTGCACAGTAGGGCCCTAGGGGCACGCTAAACCATATACTAAAATAGTGGTATAAGGACCACTACACGGAAAGTGAATAGGCCTAGGGAATCGCTGGGGCTACGCTGAACTACCAAGAGTTAGGAAGCAGGAGACCCACGGGAGGCGTGTGCAGTGTCTAATCACACACGCATGTTACCATAGAGAATGAATGGGAACGTACAAGTTACAAACTAGTTCTTTTAGGGTACTTCTGACTGGACTCGGTGAAAGTTACTTGAAACCTAGACAGTTGGATAGTTGATATCCACAGGAGCACCAAAGTACTCGTGTTACCTCACTCACAGGAAGCGGGTGCACAGGTGTCAAAGTGTGTCGGGTTTCGTCGTCGAATCCTATAGAGCCTGGAAGAAAGATGCTGCAGGCGACCAGGAGAGAAGTGTCCGGATGGATCCAAGGGTGGATCGAAGATGAAGAGGACCTGAAAGCAGAGGGGACAGTGTCTGGGTCACTAGCCAGTGACCAGGAAGGAACCAGGCGTTGTCGCGAAGCAATCAGGTGCGGATGGGAAGCTTGTCTCCTCAGCCACGTGGACCAGGAGGCGTCGACGATGACCAGGAGTCAGGCATAGACTGTCCCACGAAGGCTCTCGCTGTCGGCGGTGTCGGCTTCAGGATTGGAGTCAACAAGCTTTGGCAAAGGCAACCCACGCAGGAAACTAAGTTGGCTTCTTACCCAGACCAGCAAGGTCTGAGGGGCTGCTTCTTTTGAGGGAAGCAAGGGCCAGTCTGGAGCAACCAGACCAGTGGTGTAAATTCAAAGTATCGTTGCCAAGATAGCCACTAGCCAACGGGCAAGTGACCGGGCAGATGCGTCAAGCAGGAAAGTGCAAAAGGGCCCCACGCAGAACTCGTGGAGGGTGCAGGGCTGATCTTTGGTGCAGATGCTGCTCGGGGCTGGGGCTTCTCAATCCCCAATGCACAGCTTCGAGGAGGCCTCTGGGGCTGCACAGTTAGCAGGTCGCAGACTTTTCAAGATGGCCGGTCCCCCGTCTCTCGTCGCCTCCACGGGTCTCAGCTTTGCTGAGACTGTGGATCGGGCTGTTGGATGTCTGGAAGTCCGGTTCTTGTCAGGCTCTGTGCTCGGGCTCCGGCGGGAGGGGCGACCAAGCAAGCCGTTGATCGCTGGATGGTGCCTGCTTGTGCAGGGTGGTCACTCCTTGACCACAAGGGAGATTCTTCAGTCATCTTCTTTCAAGTAGATCGTCGAAGATCCAGAGCATTGTTTCAGAGTTTCAGTCCGGATTAATCTAAAGTCTTGAGACTCAGCTCCTTCCTATATACCAAATCTAGGGGCTGGATTACCTGCTAGGTCCCTCCTATGGGTGGGACCAGGGAAGGGGGTGGTTACACCCCTTTCCTTTTGTCCAGTTTCACACCAGAGCTGGGGCTGGAGTGCCCCAGCACCAGTTTGAACTGGACTATGCATGGGACACCTTGTGTGCCCCAGGCAGTGTCTCATTTCTTTCAGCCCTCCCTGCCCCAATACACAAAGGCCTGTCTGGGGTGGTGCTAACACCTCCCAAGGCAGGACACCTATTGTCCAAGCCTCCCTCGCTGGAAAGACTCCCAGCAACAGGAGGTCAGACTTGTGTCTGTGGCAGCAGCATCCATTTTGTGATGCTGAGGCTCTGGTTAACTTTAACCTGGAATAGTAGGTCCAACATGTCTTCTCCCTCTAGAAGGGTGGAAAGCTACCCCCGTCACCAGGACTGGCGAGGGGGTAGTATTCCAAATCGTATGACACCTTACTCGACATGTTTTGATAAAGCCAAACCAGAGTTAGCATCTGACCGCGATGTTCATAATGCACTTAAGAGTATATGGTATGGCAATATCCTAGAACAGCTATAAGGACATGGTTCCGAAAGCTGCAGACAGGATCAGCTCATGCTAGAGCACCATCTCACATAAAAGCAAGCACTCTGCCTCCAGGATTGTTAAGGCCTGCCATAGGAGTGACTTATAGGTGTATATGTGTCTAGATATAAGGTTAGATATAGGAATACTATATTCAAAGCAAAGGGTGATTACACCACCTTGCCCCAGCTGAGTGATCAGCCATTTGTGTCAATTTGGGTGGCATAATACATGCTGCAGCCCCTGGTAGGCCTTGGATGCACCTATGCCCTGGGTACCTATAGTACACTGTACAGGGGCTCATAAGGTGACCCAGTATCCAATTGGAGATGTACCTAGGGTACATGGAGTCCATTTTAAAGAGCGAGAAGATAGCCTGGGGCCCTGATTAGCAGGATCCCAGGCCAACTAAGTCGAAAACCAGCTAAACACTAGGCAAAAAATCTGGGGTAACCATAGTCAGGTATCCACCTTCCTACAGACGTCACGGTTAGCTACTTAGGCAGCGGCCTCGCATGCTGACATCCGTTCTTATATCAGACATTCCACTCCAGAAGCGCAGAGCCATGCAAGACACTGACCACTGTTGCACAAAACTAGGGCCCTGAAAGGAAGTCCTTAACCCTAGAATGCAGTTCGCAGAACATGGAGGATGGGTGGGGCGGTAAGGAATCTATAACTAATCTGTCTCTTACAGATATATTGTTACCGAAGATAAGTAACTTGTTCATCTCAAAAAGACAATTAGTTATAGATTCCTTACCTTACAATAGATACCCCAGCAATACCACCCCCGGAGGTGGGTCTGCGAACCAAGTTCACACCAGAAAGTCCTAGAGAACAGAACGGCCTAGTTCATCCGCCCTGGCGTTCCGTGAACCTGCCAGGTGTTGAACCACCAGAGACATGCCCTGATGTCCCAGCCATGTCCAGAGACAGAGAGCCTCTTGACATAGGGTCCACGACTCCACCCCGCCCTGTTTGTTGCAGGACCACATGGCGGTGGTGTTGCCTGTGAACACCTGCACCACTCTTCCCTTGACAAAGGGAAGGAAGGCTTTTAGTGTAAGCTGGATCACCCGGAGCTGCAGAAGGTTGATGTGGAGGCCGGACTCAACCGGAGACCAGAGACCTCTGATCTCTGCTTCTCCCATGTTTGTGCCCACCCCAGAAGTGACGCATCCGTCACTACTGTGTACTCTGGTTGGGGAAGGGAGAGGGATCTGCTGTTGACCCAATCATGGTTCATAAGCCACCACTGTAATTGTCATGCAGTGCCCTCCGAGGTCTGAACGCAATCGGACATATTTCCCTGATCTTGTGCCCACTGGAACTTCAGGTCACACTGCAGAGCCCACATATGCCACCTGGCATGATCTACCAGCAGGATGCAGGAGGCCATGAGGCCCAACAGCCTCGGGACATTCTAACCGAAACCCGGGATAGAGGCTGAAAGATTGTAATCATTGCCTGAATATCCCAGACTCGCTGCTCAGGAGGATAAGCCCGGAACTGCGTTGTGTCCAGAACCGCTCCGATGAAAAGGAGTTTCTGAGCGGGAGTCAGGTGTGACTTAGGCACGTTTATAGTGAACTCCAGCAAGTGCATGAGGTCCGCAGTAGTCTGGAGGTGGGAGAAGATTGCCTGAGGCGAGCCCGCCTTTAACAGCCAGTCGTCGTGATATGGGAAGACTGGAACCCCTGATATTCACAGTTGTGCTTCAACCACCGCCATCACCTTCGTGAATACCTATATATGCCCTGGTAAGGCCAAAGGGGAGCACGTTAAACTGAAAGTGCTTGCGGCCTACCATGAACCACAGTTAATGCCGGTGGGCCGGCCGGACGGGGATGTGAAAATAAGCATCCTGCAAGTCCAGCACTACCATCCAGTCTCCATGGTTGAGGGCAGACAAGACGTGAGCTAGTGTCAACATTTTGAACTTCTCCTTCCGGAGGAAGTGGGTGACGTTACTGGGATCCAAGATAGGACACAGGCCTTTGTCCTTCTTGGGCACCAGAAAGTAGTGGAAATAGCAACCACGACCTACTTCTGTGGCAGGAACTCACTCGATTGCTCCCTTGGCCAGGAGAGCCATAACTTCCTGTTGGAGAAGGGCCAGATGATCCTCTGACATACAGTGGTACTGAGGTGGCATGGCTGGGGGGGGTAGTCTCCAAGGGGAGGCAGTAGCCCCTTCGGACTATCTGCAAAACCCACCTGTCTGACGTGATGATGCGCCAGTGGGGGAGGTGATGGCAAATCCTGACGCCCACTGGCGATTGGTGGCCCTGAAAGGTCAGACTAGGAGGGTTTGGAGGCTGCTGCAGAGGGGCGGTGGTGGACTGGCCCGCTCACTGGCCCCCAGACCGTGGGAACAGCATCCCTGGCCGCGTAGGGCAGGACGGCTTGTGCTGACCTGTGGCTCTGGGCGGGACATGGCGGAGACAACTCTTATCCAGCCTGTGAAAGCAGAGATTAATTGTTTCTGTTGTGAGATATGCCCTATGTATTATGTAGTAGTGAATTAACTGGAATCAGGCATTAAGGGGGACACTAGAATCATATTGCATTCCCCAGATGTGCATGGACAAGCCAGGTCTGTCTCCCAGCGGCTTCAAAGGGAGGTCAAATCCGTAGCAGTCTGCAGGCGGAGCACGCCTGCAAACCACTGAGTAAGATGAGGCCCCTCTCCCTTGACATGTAGGTATTCAAGTGTGCTGTGTGTTTGTGACTCTTATGTAATTTCTCCCCAGTGGCGTTACAATGAGCCAGTCCAAAAGGCATGGCTAATCAAATATTCAGGTGGCATTCCTTCCTCCTCTGTTATGGTGTTGTAGGACCCGAGTATGCCATCCCAATAGCGGTCACCTAATATATAAATGCCTGTTGCATGCCAAGCTGTGAGTTCAGCCGGCAGCATTTTCTTGTTGCCTCTAGGCATACCCAATAATGGGATTGCTGGAGCGTATGATGTAACATGTTTCATGAGGGATAAACAGCGACAAAAGCAGTGGTAGGCCACTTGTAACAGCAAACGGAGAGTCCTGAATGTTTTAGTGCAGGGGTGGAACAGTTAAAGAAGAGTATCTAGTCTATAGGAAGAGCCATGCACTTCCATGTCCGATAGGTGTAACCCCGCCACCCAACGGGCCACCCACTGTATTTGGGATGCTAGATAGTAATGTTCTAGGTTGGGCGCCGCTATTCCTCCCTGAGCTGTCTGTAAATACAGCTACACATGTGCCAATCTACAGCGTGATGTTTTCCATATTAGATCACAAAGCATACACGCCGACGACACCCAGCTGATCCTCTCCCTCACCAACGACCCCGCCACCGCCAGAGCCAGCCTCCAGGAAGGGATAAAAGACGTCGCGGAATGGATGAAGCTCAGCCATCTGAAACTGAACTCAGACAAGACGGAAGTCCTCATCCTGGTACCATCCCCTTCTGCCTGGGACGACTCCTGGTGGCCCCCTGCCCTGGGCACCGCACCGAAGCCAACGGACCATGCATGCAACCTGGGCTTCATCCTGGACTCCTCCCTCACGATGACCAAGCAAGTCAACGCCGTCTCGTCTTCCTGCTTCAACACCCTGCGAATGCTCCGAAAGATCTTCCGGTGGATCCCCACCGAAACCAGGAAGACGGTCACCCAGGCCCTCGTCACCAGCTGTCTGGATTACGGGAACACCCTCTACGCTGGAACCAAAGCCAAACTCCAGAAAAGACTCCAACGCATACAGAACGCCTCGGCAAGACGCCTCCTGGACATCCCCCGTCACAGCCACATCTCCGCCCATCTGAAATACCTGCACTGGCTCCCCGTGAGCAATAGGATCGGGTTCAGACTCCTCACCCACGCACACAAGGCTCTCCACGACATGGGACCCAAATACCTCAACAGCCGCCTCACATTCTACACACCCACCTGCCAGCTCCGATCCGCCAGCCTCGCCCTCGCCCCACGAATTCGCTAAGCCACCGCCGGAGGAAGATCCTTCTCCTACCTGGCGGCAGGGCCGGCCCTAGGCATGTGCAAGTGTGCACCTGCACAGGGCCGCCAAACCCCAGGGGACGCCACGACGAGGATCAAATCGGAAGGATCAATGATACATCGTGGCACTGGCGGCCCCCTGGCAGGATTTGGCAGCCTCCGGCTCCGACACCGGCTTCCTGACAACCCATGCAAATGACACAGAAGGGCAAACATCCCTACAATTCCACGTGGAGCCTGATCTGCTGTTATTTCACAAAGTAGAGCGCCCTAGTTTTGTGTAGAAACCTAGCTTCAAACTAATGAATACCGGCGAAACACTGGGCACAATGTGTATCACGTGATATCTTGCCACAGAACATGTATTTCTGCAAAATTAAACATATTATGCGATAATGCTGGGTGGTTTGTGCACAGAAAGATTTGTACTTAGGGGTGTGCCTCGAGGACCAGAGTGACACGAGAAATCAGTTGGTCACAATGTGTTTTAAATTGTGCAAAAAGGCGTTTTTAGCACCAATGTAGCTGAGACATCGTCCTTGAAGCATAGCAAATTACATCACTGCACATGTTGTCTTGTTCGTAAAACACTGCAGATTTCCAATTGCACATGTGCTGGTACCCATGGGTATGAGTTAAAGAAAACGGCAAACGCACATAAATTCCTGTTCATGTCTTTTAGCACTGCCCTAATCCAGTTTGGAGGAGCTCACCTTAAACTTCCCTGGTTTCTTTCTGTCTCAGTGCCTGCCTGTCCTGCGCCTACAATGCACTGCTCTACAGGGCCTCGTCCCCTGATGGGACAAGAACCGCACATAGGCATTCCATAGAATACACTTACCTCGTCTCATGCCTAGAGCCGGTCACAGAAGAAACGGTTAACTGACAGTATTTACTTTGTGCCTACGCTCACATATTCCCTCGGTTATTATCCTATGCTAGTTTATTTATGGAGTTATTTCCACTCATGTCTTAGGTGTAGTTTAACTTCTATGACATCACTTACGGAATTTCTAGTTCCTGTGTACGGCGCCAAGCCTTTTTTTAAATTTTGTTTGATTGATTTTAGTTGCGCTAAACAATGACAAGCCTCTGCACTATGGATTTCAAAAAGCGACGCGTAGCAAACATCCACTAAATGCGTCAATACCACCACATGGTATTTTCGTTCATTGTTTTACCACAAATAAAAAAACAACAACATAAGACCAAGTCTCTTCTAAAGTTACCAATATCTTCATTGTGATGTCTGACCATAAAAAAATTTAAAAGATTACAGTCAACAAGCACTTAACAGTATAGGACAGAAATAAGATGCTTCTAAGCCCACTTTTGTGATAGCATAAGAAAGATGTGACGCTATGTTGGCTATTATTAGGCACATGAGTAAAGTTTTTTGTTAATATCTACAACTTCAAACATCCCCTTTCACATCTTGAAAACTTTCTCATTAAGCATCTACTCTACTCCTTATGAACAAATTTCCTCGCTAGACCCTAGGTTACCCATCCCGTCGGAGAGTGCTAGGGTTAAGGCTAGATTGGGCACGCCAGGCATGCACACCAAGGGGCAGATTTTCTTTATCGCAATGCAGCACAGCAACAAAAGTTACTGATCTGCACAAGGGTGAGATTAAAGCAGCACAGAGCCGTATATATTAGATATGGCCTGCTGCTGCTCACTACTCGCTCGTCACATTACTTGTCCTGACCTGCGTCCCCAGGGCAGCAGTGGGCGTGGCAAACACAGGGAGGTCAAAATTACTATTCTAACTCCACGTTTTTCATTTGCCTGCATATCCTACAGTCAGTTTTTGCATACATTGTTATGTATCATTTTAGGACCCTAGTGTAATTTTCCCGATTAATGTCCTTTGCCCTTATATAGGTATAGATCTCCATATCCTTATATAGGCATAGAAATCATAACCGATGACCGATTATTTCTCTGTGAGGGGTTGTGGGGGTCCGGTGCCCCTGTCATGGCCCTGGCACTGCAGCTGTCTGTGCGCCCAGTCCCTCATGTCGTGTGTCACAATGCCCTCCTCCTCCTAAATTGTATCGTTCTGAGACGAATTCGGAAGGGTAGGAGCAGCCGCAGGTACTGGTCAATCATCTAACGACTTTTCTGGACGTATTATTAAAACACCTTCCTGAGCTCTGCCCCGTCCGGACCCCCTCTTCCGGGGCCCCCACCTACGCTCCCTGCACCGGGCCACCATGAGCTTAGAGCCGGCCCTGCTGGCGGCCAAGACCTGGAACTCCCTTCCCACCCACCTACGGCTGACCCAGGACCATCTCTCCTTCAGGAAACAACTCAAGACCTGGCTGTTCGAGCAGTAGTGACTAACTCCCCCCCTCTCCCCCCTCCTCCCAGCGCCTTGAAACCTTTACGGGTGAGTAGCGCTCTTTACAAGTTTGTTTGATTGAATGGAGTGAAAAAAGGAGGGTGGTAGGTACAGCGGTAGATTAGTAAAATAATACAAAAACAGCTGAAGTACCACCATTTGGTGACCGCAACCCTCTCCCCTATACTGAAAGAGCTATTGTCTTCCAAAATGTTATTTGTGACGTAAAAGAATTAAGAGCCCTAGTGAGGTTGCCATCTAGTGAGTCTTGGTCGTATGATAAATCCAGATACCCAAGTGCCTAAACCTAGTCAAGTAACTGGAGCCTAACAATGAGTGCTGGATCTGGTGTGTGGCGGGCAAAAAGGCACATGCATGATTTCCCCCCAGTTGACACGTAGACCAGACAGGCGTGCAAAAAGTTTAAGGATGCTAGGTATGTCATCCGGGATGGATCTGACAACTTTGATATACACCAATATATCATCCGCATATACCAATTTTTTTATGCCCATAGTTCTGCAAAGGCACATATGACTCGGGCTAAGGGGTCAATGGCCAATGAGAAAAGAAGGGCAGTCTTGTCTAGTGCCCCTACACACTTTTATTAGTTTTGAGACCGATTCCAGTCTGAGCCTGTACAGTCGGTCTGTCATATAGAAGCTTAACCAAATGAAGGAAGGGAGGAAAGGTCACTCAATGGAATCAAACGCTTTCTCCAGATCGAGCACTAAGCACCCAGATTGTGGCGAGGGGCGGGGGGGCATATTGCATTATGCGAAAAAGTCAGCGCAGATTGAAAGAGGTGGTGCACGTCGGGACAAACCCATTTTGATTGCTATGTATGAAATAGGGTACCAGTGGGTCCAATATCTCCACTAACACCCCAGCCAAAATCTAATAATCCACATTTAGTAGTGCCAATGGGTGGTAGGACCCCAGTTGGGAAGGGTCTCTGTCGGGCTTCGGTAAAGTTACTAGAGTGGCCTTCCAGAGGGAGTCTGGTAGATGTGAGGAGTGGAATGCCTCTTCATACACACTTTGAAAGATGTGGGGCAAGAAGGTCCACATACACTTTTTCAGATGGGAAGTCGTCTGGGCCTAGCTCCTTCCTAGAAGCAAGGGCGCACATCGCTCCCTGAATCTCAGCAGGTGTAATGGGGGTGTCCAAATTTAATTGTTGATATGGGGTCAGCTTAGAAAAAGGAAGACTTTCTAAAAAGGAACATATTTCCGATTCAGACACCTCTAGTGTTGATTGGTACAGCTTTGTGAAATGGTGGACCATCTCCTCATGTATTTCATGTTGTGTAGAATGCATTACGCCTCCAGGAGACATCAGCGCAGTAATAGGTTGTACCGGCCATTCCTGTGGGATCAGCCAGGCAAGAAGGGTTACTGAACGGTCAGTTGTCACGTGTATCTGGTTGAGTGTACTGTATAGTTCAGGCATCGCAGCTATTCAAACAGGGTGGTATCTGTTTTCTTTGCGTCTGCCAGTTCCAAATTACAAGAAGATACGGCGGGAGAGTGTGTCTCAAATTTCAATAGAGTTCGCTCCACCTTCAACAGTTTGTTCTCCACTTGCTTCCGCATACCGCAACCTAGACCCAGGCAACATCCCCTCAGTGTCAACTTTAGTGCAATAACCGTAACAAGAGATTCGCGGTAGGGGAGACCCTCCAGCATGGCAGGCTGCAAACGCCAAGTGGGAACTGGAGAGGATCGTGTGTCGCAAACAACTGTTATTGTAGTGTAGTTCCTATTTTCCCAATAGGCCCTGCGCATTGGAATAACATAAACAGTAGTATCGACGTAGAAGTGCGGATCTTCCAGGCCTCTACTGACTATGCTAAACTTAATTGGGTTTGTTACCAACTAGCTCAGAGGTCACTGGAAACTTTCTTCTCTGAATAGGAAGTGATCAGCTTCCCTGGTACAGACAAGAAGGGATTCAGTTTTCCAACAACCGTGCAACATGACAACTTTGCTCCTCAGATAAGAGTCAATCTCTAGAGTCGTGTGAACAATAGACAGTTATTTTACTCAGTCAGTTGTTGTGCAGATTACTTTCACAATATGTAGAGAATAGAGAGACAGGCGTTTTCAATAAAGGGTAACATTTATTGAACAGTCTTTCTTCTCGTACAAGAGAAATGAATTGCCACAATTGCAAGACTTGTTATTATAAAAAGTACGTACAGTAAGATGAGTATTGCGAAATAATACTGTAAAAGCATTGATATGGTTTCTTAGCCATACAATGGTTTAAAATGAATAAAACATATATAAATTAGGCTAAAATACTCAACTGGTGCTTCTAACTACGCCTACCCCAGTGTACCTGACCTAAGCCTAATACTTGGGAGGGGAGTAAGTAAGTAGCTTTAAGTTAAGTTGGTTTTGCCAAGGTTTGCTTCAAGAATTCTCTCTAAGGGTTTAGTCAACACCATACCTCTGGGATAGAATGATGGAGGTCTGGTATCTCCTTCAGGTAACTCGATATCCTAGTCACTCGCAAGAGTGGGCTGGAAACGCCGGAGCTGGATTTCTCTGCAGGAGAAAAGACAGCGTCTCTCTCAGCGCGTCGAGGAGGAGGAGGGGCAGCGTCCGCGGGCAGCTTGCATCTGCTGGGCTCTTGCAGGGGGACGGCTGTTCAGCTCCTAAGTTCACCACACCATCGTTCGCTCGTTAGCAGCGATTGCAGTAGCGATAGCAGCTATGGTATCATCAGCATAACAGCAGCAACTTCAGCTTCAGCGAAACAGCAGCGTTTGCTTAAGGCAATGTTGGTAATATTTATACCTGAAAGGTGCCTTGTTTGACGTACGTTTTTGGACATAAGACGTCAATAAAGATGTCACTAGGAAGTGATCGTCTATCAGTGCTCATTAGAGTTCTATTACTAATCAAAACATAGCAAGCGGGGCTTTCCCAGGTTGTTGAGTTTTTATCTTGTTGAAGAACTCGGAGTGTTAATCTAGGAATCTTAGATAGTAACTTCTGCTATGTCATTGCGCTAATTAGCTGCAAAGGAAGTGGCAGAGGAAGCGATTCTGAAATGTGGCTCTGTTCGTGTGAGGCCAGAGACGAGTTTCTGAATATTGCATTTGATCGGTTATGCCAATATAGGGAATAAATGGATTTATAGCCGTATAGGGGCATAAGGTCACAGTATCGATCAGGGTCCTAGATTAGAACGCAACACCCACTCCACGAATTCATGTCCATCAAATTACTAAAACTAGAGCAATAAGATGCATGTGTAACATTGCCCACCCCAAAATACATATATGCATTTGAAATAGGCGTATTTGTAATACGTGAAAATATAGGTACTGTACGTTTTTGAAGCATAGAAATCATTCAGAATTATAGCATATGAATTCAATGAACGATTTTGCAAAAAGAATTACACATGAAATATCTCTGAATACAGAAAAGAAGGGCGAAATAATTTCATCACATATAAATGCATTGCAGTAAAATGTGCTAGAGGCTGGTGCAAAGTTATTATGTCTCTAGATGTATCTAAAAATAGAAGTAGAAGCTTCTGTTCTCTATGAATAGTTCTACTTTAAGCAAAGAATTTTTCGTGCCAAGAAAAGGTGAATATTAAAAAGTGTTCAATTCAAAAGAATCATTGCTTGAACGGGGAAAATAGAGTTCCAACGCTTTTAGCAGTTTTTGTTGTTCAAAACTGAAGGCCGAATTCAGAGTTCATGGGAACGCTGTGTGTCGGAATGCTTCTCTAAAGTTATTGTTTCTGTTCGGGTGAGAACATCATATCAGACAGGCTCTCAAAGAATTGGTCTACAAAATCAGGTGACAGTTCGACCAAATTCGATAGTGCTGTAACTTGGCAGGTGTGAGAATGATTGCTGTCATCAAAGGCTGGATCAGCAATGTTCACAGAAGGTCGTACCTGGGTGATGTTGCTTTTGTCACTCGCTCCACTGTTACCACCTAGTCGTAGTACAGGACTCTCAACGAATGCCGTCATCAGGATTGGTAGCCGCTGGGGACAACACAATGAGTGAGCCGTTATCGGACTGAGCAAAGTATCAATATCCATTGGTACTGTTGATGGAAGTGCAAGACAGGTGTCCAACACGCACTCATCTCCGCATAGCATACATCGTAGTACAGGTAAGATGCAGTTTTGCCATATCGGTCTGAATGAAAGGAACCAGGTCATGTTTATATCTCTCAGCCTGGCCAATCCAAGGACTCTGGTTATTCTGTCCCGGTAACGCACTGCTAGGATTGTTTCTTCCATTCCCATAGGAGTCATGTCTGAGCTGTGGCTTGCCATATCGGAGCAGGAGGGTCAAAAATAAAATCCCTGCTATAAGTCCCAAAAATAGGGGTATGCCGCCAAAGACTGAATGGACAAAATTGGGAACAATTCCCAGAATTGCTTTGAATGGTGTTAGCAGTCCCGTAAAAATCGTCTTAAATATGCCTGGGATGCCTGTGGCACTAGACATGTTAAGGAGTTGGCTCAGCATTTCTACGAAATGCACGGGGCAATTTGTTGATAAAAGTTCATGAACCTCCGTAGCTGTCCTTGCAACTAGGAGATCATACGTCTCTTTTGATGACGTGATGGGCACTGTTGTCTGCAAAAGCACAGACTTCATTTTGCTTAAAGTATCAATTCGTATAGAAGAGAAATGCAGACGAGGCCAGATGGGAGTATCTATGTCTCCAGGGCCGCTCGGGAACAATGCTTGCATACAGCATTTGACCATGGAAGTTACGCTTACGAGATACGCTTTCCCTGGCAAAAGGCCACAACATCTGTGATCCGTTCTTAGAATGTAACTCCCATTCGCGAGTTGCATAAAGAAAGGCTCTATCTGCGTTGCAGGTGTGACAAGCTGGTGGCATGAAAGGTTGTTAGAATTACCTTCACAGGCTCCGTGTAAATTAATACCCTGGCACAAAAGTATACCGCTTAGTGAACGTTTACAGTTTTCACCACTAAGAAATACATTTTTGTCGCTGTCACTATAGCATGAATGTGTGTATGGTAATTTCCATGCTGACTTAACATATCTTTTACCTAATCGTTCATACTGGCCAGTAGGTATGTATTCAATGCACTTTTTAAATCTGAAAGTTGTTAGCGGAATTGTGATAATCCTGTGTATTATCCATTCAATGACAGGACTTTCTGACATTGTCAATGGCAATCTCTCAAGTTTTTCGATGCTCAGGATTGTATAGTCTGCTCCTTTCTGTGCCAAGCTGATTTGTTTATCAGTAAGGTTAAAAATGGAAAACAATGACGTTGTGTTGATTAAACGCCAAGGCACATAGCCTGAACGAAGATTTTGCAGCGTCCAGCCTAATTGTACAATAGAACGTAATTGCGACTGGCAATGCTGTAACATTAGCAAGTCCCTGTCTATTATATCAAAGGCAGAGGATACAATATTGTCCAACGAATATATTCTGGAGGACAGAGTCATTAACCCATTGTCCACTACAGAAAGTGATTTTTCCAAATTAATACGATCAATTTCTCGTATTTTTCAGCTGTTTCAATTTGTGTGACTTTCCAAGCCTCGTTGTATGCAGCATAGATACTGGTCGCTATGAAACGCTTTTGACGCTGTTTGCGTGGTCCCATAATAAAATCGCGCAAATCAGCACCATCTTTAAGTAAAGACAAGTGTTGCTTAATTTCAGCCAGTGTGGATTATCCTAGACATTCAAGGCAGAGTTTCCCTACACTGTATGTTGTTACTATCCCTGGATGTTGTCTCTGGGAGTATCTAGGGTCTTGTCTGGTCATTTTTAACCCCTGTGTTTTATTCAGGAATCTATCTTGACAGTTGTTTGTGTCAGTAGGCCAGATTAACCACTTTTTCCAATCAGGATGTGTTCTGTTTAAATGTAAAATTTTAGTTACGTCTATCTCAATATCTGTTGTTGTATTATCAGGTATTGGCTTCGGAATAGACGGTTTGTTAAGGTGTTTAATCTTAGCTAGGCCAAGACAGGATGTTTGATGAATTGTGTCATTCAAAAACATCATTTGTTCTGGTATCATGCAGGTTCTGAATAATGCTTCTAGGCCTTGTACCTGCCAATCTTTCGTACCCCAAATGGCTTTTGTTTCAATGTTATTTTTCCAATAATCAAAACCAAATGTCATCATTTTTTCATAAAATGCTTCTGAATATATCAATTTAGTGTTTGTCAGCATTGTTTTCAATCCTGCTTTATCTAACAGTTTGTAATAAAACGTTTCTGCATCACTGGTGTTAAACCCTTGAGCAGTACTTGAATTTCTCAAAGAATGTTTTAGAACTGCTTTTAGGTGGTGTAGCACAATGTTCCCATTGATTATACTTACAAACATTTCTAGGCTGTGCAGATTTATGCAAATAATGATCGGCATAATGTGTAAAGCAGAACATCTGTTCATAACTAGACGAACCTTGTAAATAATCATGTTCTGTGAATCTAGCTGACATTACTAAATCAGACATCATGTTATTAATACTGTCAAAGTCCCAATCATCAGAGAATGTACTAGGTTTTACAAAGTCACTTAAGGAAACCTTCAGTTGATGAGGATACTTCAGGATCTCGACCGGACCATAGATCTCATAGTCAGTTTTCTCCCATACTACCCCACCAGGTATTGGAATGGCTGTGACGTTTACTGTTGACAGTTCTCTTTTCTTCACGTGGGATGATCTGTGTGGTTTGAGGACTAAGTTGATGTTCTGACTTGCTGTGTCCATTCAATTGTAATAAACCTTCCTAAAATTAAAACTAAAATTAGGCATAGTAGGAGTATTAATACCCCTGAAATAATCCAATGCTTAATCAATGGTGCATCCAGATATACTTCTTTGATTTGTTGAGTGAGTTCTGTTGATTTTTCTTTAAAAGTCTTTTTTATTTCTGGCATCACTTCGGAGTTGCTTTGATCCTCGGAAAAGTTGTCGAAGTCGATGAAATAACCAGAGGCAGTTCTGTCAATTGTTGGGATTGTTCTTTCAATTTGTCTTTCGGTAGCACTTTCTGATGCCACATTATTGTACACTGGTGTTTCTTGACGAACTGTTTCAATCTGTGTCTCAAGAGGCACGAGTTCCATGGCATTATTGCATAGTCCTTCTCTGTGCACTGCAGGCTGATCGAATGTGATTAGTCTTTCAGTTTGAACCTCTTGGATTGTTGCAAGTTTGGGTATTCTGTTGTTTCTTGGGAGTCCACTGGGCCTACTGTTGATTATAGGCCACATGCTTGTGGTTTTACCAGGTCGATTGATACAACTCTGTTCTCCTTTTTACCAGCAAGGGGCGGTAGTACTACTGATCTTGTTCCGGTGACTGCCAAGACAGGTACTGCTTTTCTGTAAGAAGGCCCAAATTCCTTCTTCACCGCTATTTTTTCTCTGACTAGATCCCCAATCTTTGGAATCCAGACAGGCCTTGCTGGGGCTGTTGCTTGTGGTGCCTCGTCAGTGGTATTTGGCTGTTGCTTTAACTTTATGTTGCTTAAGGATTTTCTTGTTTCATTCAAGTCCTGTAAAACAGCCAAACGATCTTTGATGTCAAAGTCTGTTTTCTTATCTTGTACCACTGATACTTGACTATCTAGGTCCTGAATTCTCATTCTAGTTCCGAACAATAGTTTGTATAGGCTGAAACCTTTTAGAGAATTTCTTGGCAAATTATTAAGACTGATTTGGACACTTATTAAATGTTTGACCCACCCAGCACCCGAACCGAATACCTTCGCTGTTATAGATTGCTTTATGTCCCGGTTTTTTCTTTCTACCACACTGTTCCCTTCGGGGTGTGACGGACAAGAATACCGCAACCCAACTCCCATGCTGGCCATGGCCTCCTTATAAGCTCGAGAGCTAAAAGCAGGACCCTGGTCAGAATGGAACATGGCAATTGGGTATGTGCCGATAAAGACTCGCAGATCTTTTATAACCGTTCTGGCGTCAGCCAAGCGCTGGGGCCACATTTTTTAAGTGTGTTCAGCCTTAACTATTAATAGGACGCAGGATGGGATGTAGACAGCGTTACGCTGTTTCTGATTAGTAGCCGGTAGCATAGTTCACTACTGCGATCCCTGTTGCAGTTTTCACAGTTGTTTGCATATATTTGGTGTTGCACACTCATTCCTGGCCACCAGTATACCGATTCCAATTCTCTCAGAGAGTCCCTGATTGTTTGGTGCCTAGGTCCCAATCCCATGTGTGCGTCTGCTATTAAAAATATTCTCCTGTTCATGTTTGGAATTACCCTATCCCCCACTCCAGGGATTCGAGCAAAAGGAACGGAGTTTGCATCGATTTTTTATGCATAATTGAGTGGATAGTTCACGGGTAGTTCTGCACAGTCGCCTTTTACGGTCGATTTTACTGCCAGGCCAGCATGGTTTCCCCGTCTATGTATTTTTCTGCACGCTTTTTTGTGGCTACGGAAGTCGGTTTAGTTGCTTCCGCTGTGGCTGTGTTAGCCAATGAATTGCCTGCAACATGAACGCCATCACGTTGAAGACTCTGTGCGTGTATCACGTGAGTCTTTTGTAGTTCTTTCTATAAAAGAGCTACCTGTTTCCAGAGCAATTTATGCTTTATTGTGGCACCTGTGTCATCTTTGTAATCGTTTTCAATCCAGCTCTGCAACTTATTATTGTAAGAGTTGACGCAAAAATGAGAATCGCACACGATTAGTGTTGGGAATTCACGTTCTGCATTTTCAAGCGCCATCTTTAAAGATCTGATTTCAGCTCTCTGAGCCGAACAGTTTCTTACTGATTCAGTTTTTGTTATTTTCGGTCTGAATTTACCGCACAGCCAACGACCTTTAACAATCGCACAGGCTGCATCGTAGGATTTGCTCTCTACGTTGAAATGCTGTACAAATCTATCTGTGTAGATTATACAGGCGTACTGTGGGAGAGGCAGAAGTTCGATTGGCAGAGGATATTCTTCTTCATATTCTAAATCATTCAGTTCTTCGAATTGCGGGGCGAAATAGTATTTCACATCTTCTGCTCCTAGAGAATCTACATACTGTATCCATTTCGGATCCAGTGACACTGTAGGCAGGTTTACTGGGCTGAATAGCGCCTCAAAGGCGGATTCCGCTGTGAGGATATTAATCCTTCTACCATGTGCTAATTCTCGTTCATTTGCTAATGCAATTTCTACTGCTTTCACAGTATTTTCTGTGTGACTGAATGTTTTTTCTGCTTCTGTGTACAAGTGAGATTTAATTGAAATTGGTACCTTTTCTCCCTCATTAGAGGTCAGGTACGTGAATCCGCATCTTCCTGGGATGACTCGGATTACAAGATCGCGTGTGTTGTCACGTGTATCTAATTTTGTTTTTGCTAACATGTCTGTTTGCAGTGATCTCAAAATTTCTGTGTGTTTTTGAGTCCAGGTGATTTGTTTAAAATCAGGTTTAATTAGTTCGTAGAGAGGTTTAACCCTCTCTGCGTAATTTAGAATGTAAGTTCTACCGAAATTCAGAAAGCCTAGAATCTTTTGTAAATTCTTCAGCGTTTTTGGAGCTTGGAGTGCAGCGCACTTCTCTAAGAAGTTGTCCGCTAGGCTTTTTCCTTCACTTGATAATTCGTATCCTAAAAATAATACTGTCAGATGGGCAATTCGGGACTTTTTAAAGTTGAATTTGTAACCCTCTGCTGTGAACCCACGTATAATGGTGTTCACTCTTTTCAAGTGAGTCTCCAAGTCGTCGTCTGTGAGATAGATATCATCTACGTAAGATAATGCCTCATCATCATATATTTGTAGTAACTCTGTTACTCTAGCTGAGAATAGTCCTGGGCTGCTCTTGAACCCCTGTGGGAGCCTACAGAAATTTTTCTGAGACCCCATTACGGAGAAAGCGGTCAAATACCTGCTTTCTGGTGCAATGTTTTGACAAAAGAAACCATTAGATATGTCTAATGTCGTTTTATATTTTTTCCTAACTATGTTATTCATTAGTGCAGCACTCTGCGAATTTTGTACTGCAAATGTTTTTCAACATGCATTAAGGTGTCTGTAGTCCAAAACTAGACGATATGAATTGTCTGGTTTGAAGACAGGAAACAAAGGATTGTTCATTTGAGAGGTGCATGTTTCAATCACCCCCTGGTATTCAAGTTGATCTAAAATCTCCCTGACTTGTTTTTTAGCTTCTTGCTTAATGGGATACTGCCTTTGGGCAGTTGGTTCACTTTTTAACTGGATTTTGTGAGGAGGAGATTCCTCATCCCATCCTACATGATTTTTATATAATGCTGGTGCCTGGGCCACTGCCCATTTCCTTGCATAAGTATATTTTTTGTGAATCGGAATGTGATTCGAGAAGGCAGGCATAATCATTTCTTCGCCACGAGGGCACTCCCTGACAAACTCTGGGGGCCAATCTTTTTCAGCTAACAGAATATCATAGCCTTTTGAGAGTTTATCCCAAAATATACCCTTTATTTTCCTAGTCTTATCGCCCTCTATACGCAATGTTATTTCGTATATCTTATGGGGCTCGCTAAGTCTGGTGTCGGCAGTTTCAACCTGAATGTATTCATTCGTGTCCACTGTCTCCAGATGACTCATCAAGATCTTGCGGGCTTTAGTGATTTCTGCTGCACTGTCTAGCATTGTCTGTGCCCACTCCCCGTTTTTCAACTGTGTCCTCAGTATTCTCGGCATGGTTGATTACTCTAATACTGGCTACCTTCTTTTTCGGAAATTGAGATTTTTTACTCTGAGCAGGTTCCTTGTCTTTGGACTTGGTGTGCTCTCCTGGGTCTGACCGTCCTCTTCTTTCCGATTTCCTGCGAAAAAGATCGAGAGGGACGTGTATCAATACTTTGATATCTATCAGGTTTTTTCAAATTATCCCTATTTCTAAGGTTATATCTTTTCTCAGAGGGCTCCCTCTGGGGAGACTGGTGTTCTCGAGTCTGAGTTCTTTCCTTCCATCGAGGAGACCTTCCTCTGGACTGGAAAACTTTTTCCTTGGGAGTGGATTGTTCATTTCCATTCCAGCTCTTTTTAGGAGTGTTTGAATTATTTTTAATAAATAATTTTTCAGGATTTTCGAGCAGTTGGGGCTTAACGGGTTTTCCACCCAACTGTCTCTACCTAGTTCTTCATTGCATTTCTCTATGATTCTGGCAAGCTCAATTGGTTGATCTGTTATATCTGTTTCCTTCAACTTCTGGCGGATCGCCACAGATGCTGCTTCTCCTTTTATGTTGGCTAATAATATAGCCGAGACCTGCTTGAAGTCTTTCAGTAATTTCATACCAAGAGTTAAGGCAGGTTCTGGACCGTATTCATTTTGAATCCGTCTTAGTACATCTGGTATTACCGCCATAGACGGAACACCATGTGTTTTTGTGTAAATGGAAGCAAAGACTGTACCCCAAGTGTCACAGTCCTCCACGTGTGGTGCGATTCCCATAGGAAGGCAGATGGTCAAGATTCTGTGTTTCTCGATAGGGGTGGTATCCGGAAATACTGCCTCTATTTGAGTAATTTTCTGCGCTAACCAGAAGGGAATTTGTTCCCGTTTTACAGGTGTTTTACCAAGACATGATTGTATGTTCTGTGGTGTAATTTTATTAGTGTTCCCCTGATGAGGGGTCAGCTGTGGTACATTAACAGCTGGTTGGACTGTTGCAGTCCGCATTACATATTGGACTAATTGCCTATGTATTTTAATTAATGTTTTTAGCTGTACTAACAGCTCTTCTTTTGACATTTTTTCAATGTCCAGATGTGGTGTGTAGCTGGCTAGAACCGGCCACGTTGCTCCTGGTCTACCTAGTGGACCGAGCCTGGTAATATGATCATTATGTTTTAGGGCGCCTTTAAACCAAAGTAAATGTTCTTGGTATTTTAGTGGGATTTCAGTCTCCTAGAAAGGACCGTACTCTTCCGGTGGATCCTCTACTGTATAGTAGTGGAACTCGTGTTTTGGGGCGTTTGCCGCTGGAAATTTTATCCATGATTAGAATACCTCTGTCTGTCGATATTCGTGTGCCTCTATCACGAAGACGACTGTGCCACCTTGTGTGGTCAATCCATTTTCTATAAGTTTTAACGTTATAGATTTTCTCAAATGTGCCGGGATGATAATTGCACCCCGTTCAGTAGTCCCGTCGGGACCCTGCTGAGTCGCATCTGCTGCGGCATCAGCTCCGTTGTTTAACACTGACATTTTATAAATGCAGGTTTTGCAGAGCAGGTCTCCAAGGAGACAAAGATTAGGTGCACAATATTTTGGAACACTGTATCCTTCAACGTTGAATAAACCAGAGCTTTACATAGGAATCTCTTCCTACTGAGTTCGGGCGGATTTTAACCTTTCACCCACTCCAGACGTCTATTGGAGTATTTACGGGAGAAAGGGGTCTGTGTGAAAAATGCATGACTGAGTTACTCTAACGTCTTGCGTTAGTTTATCGCCTTACCAAACGTTTGGGCGCCATGTAGTGTAGTTCCTATTTTCCCAATAGGCCCTGCGCATTGGAATAACATAAACAGTAGTATCGACGTAGAAGTGCGGATCTTCCAGGCCTCTACTGACTATGCTAAACTTAATTGGGTTTGTTACCAACTAGCTCAGAGGTCACTGGAAACGTTCTTCTCTGAATAGGAAGTGATCAGATTCCCTGGTACAGACAAGAAGGGATTCAGTTTTCCAACAACCGTGCAGCATGACAACTTTGCTCCTCAGATAAGAGTGAATCTCTAGAGTCGTGTGAACAATAGACAGTTATTTTACTCAGTCAGTTGTTGTGCAGATTACTTTCACAATATGTAGAGAATAGAGAGACAGGCGTTTTCAATAAAGGGTAACATTTATTGAACAGTCTTTCTTCTTGTACAAGAGAAATGAATTGCCACAATTGCAAGACTTGTTATTATAAAAAGTACGTACAGTAAGATGAGTATTGCGAAATAATACTGTAAAAGCATTGATATGGTTTCTTAGCCATACAATGGTTTAAAATTAATAAAACATATATACATTCATATATACATTAGGCTAAAATACTCAACTGGTGCTTCTAACTACGCCTACCCCAGTGTACCTGACCTAAGCCTAATACTTGGGAGGGGAGTAAGTAAGTAGCTTTAAGTTAAGTTGGTTTTGCCAAGGTTTGCTTCAAGAATTCTCTCTAAGGGTTTAGTCAACACCATACCTCTGGGATAGAATGATGGAGGTCTGGTATCTCCTTAAGGGAACTCGATATCCCAGTCACTCGCAAGAGTGGGCTGGAAACGCCGGAGCTGGATTTCTCTGCTGGAGAAAAGACAGCGTCTCTCTCAGCGCGTCGAGGAGGAGGAGGGGCAGCGTCCGCGGGCAGCTTGCATCTGCTGGGCTCTTGCAGGGGGACGGCTGTTTAGCTCCTAAGTTCACCACACCATCGTTCGCTCGTTAGCAGCGATAGCAGTAGCGATAGCAGCTATGGTATCATCAGCATAACAGCAGCAACTTCCGCTTCAGCGAAACAGCAGCGTTTGCTTAAGGCAATGTTGGTAATATTTATACCTGAAAGGTGCCTTGTTTGACGTAAGTTTTTGGACATAAGACGTCAATAAAGATGTCACTAGGAAGTGATCGTCTATCAGTGCTCATTAGAGTTCTATTACTAATCAAAACATAGCAAGCGGGGCTTTCCCAGGTTGCTGAGTTTTTATCTTGTTGAAGAACTCGGAGTGTTAATCTAGGAATCTTAGATAGTAACTTCTGCTATGTCATTGCACTAATTAGCTGCAAAGGAAGTGGCAGAGGAAGCGATTCTGAAATGTGGCTCAGTTCGTGTGAGGCCAGAGACGAGTTTCTGAATATTGCATTTGATCGGTTATGCCAATATAGGGAATAAATGGATTTATAGCCGTATAGGGGCATAAGGTCACAGTATCGATCAGGGTCCTAGATTAGAACGCAACATTATGTATTGCAGATTGTGGTCTGAATGGGTGCGGCCAAAGTAATACAAAGTGTGACAGACCATTCTCCACATCGCTGCGCTCGCGCTGCTACTAGCGCGGAGTATTTTTAAAAGCTTCCTGTTTTATATCTGGGTTCGTTTTTGTGTTATATTCACCCCTGCTTTTAGCCTGCTTGTCTGTAGCTAGCGCCCCCTTCTCCCCTCACCTGCATTTAAAAAACGGCATTCTCTGCCTGAAAAGCACCACCACTTTGGTGGGTCCGGGTCCTGGGGTCACTTTGGGCGCCATCTTTCTTTGGGATACCTCAGCCAGCGGCGGCCGCCATCTTTGAGCGGACTAGCACGATCAGGGCTGATTGGAGCGCCTACTTAAGGCGGGCCTTAGCGTGGTGCTGGTTAGACCATTCTCCACATCGCTGCGTTCGCGCTGCTACTAGCGCGGAGTATTTTTAAAAGCTTCCTGTTTTATATCTGGGTTCGTTTTTGTGTTATATTCACCCCTGCTTTTAGCCTGCTTGTCTGTAGCTAGCGCCCCCTTCTCCCCTCACCTGCATTTAAAAAACGGCATTCTCTGCCTGAAAAGCACCACCACTTTGGTGGGTCCGGGTCCTGGGGTCACTTTGGGCGCCATCTTTCTTTGGGATACCTCAGCCAGCGGCGGCCGCCATCTTTGAGCGGACTAGCACGATCAGGGCTGATTGGAGCGCCTACTTAAAGTCACTCCCTCACGCGCAGCGTGACGCGCAGGTGGACGCCCTCGCTTAGCCTGAGTCGTGCCGGAGTCCTGCCCGTCTGCGCCCGTCAGCGTCCCGGAGGCTACGGGGCGGCGGGGGACTCTGGTCCGGCGATACTCTGGCTGAGATGATTTGCTATTCCTCTGCGCTGCTGCGGGATATGCAGGGTCACTCTAGCTCTTGCCGTTCCGTCTTTCCTGGGCGGTTTAGGGGCAAACGGCGCTGCCTGGGCTGTGGCTGGGCGCCTTCCTGGACTCGTGTCACTGTCCCTCGCCCAGCAACAGCTGGCGTGAAGCATCTATGCCTGCTGCTGAATACGAGGTCGGTAGGATGCCATGCCCTGCATATTTACGATCTTCTGGTCAGGGAAAATCCACTGTGTCTGTTATTGACCGAAACCTGGCTGGGAGAGGCTTCCAATCCGGATGTTTTCTCAGCCATTCCTCCGGCGTACACTATTTTCTGGCAGGATAGAGTGAAGGGGAGAGGTGGGGGAGTGGCAGTAGTGGTGAGAAAGAGCGTTCCCTGCTCTGTGCTTCCCCTGAACTCCATTGGGAGCGCTGAGTCGCTCGCCTTCACGCTCAGGCTATCTCCGAGTCAGGCTCTGAAGGGGTTGTTGGTTGATAGACCACCAGGCCCCGTGGGTACTTTCCTGGAAGATTTGCAGACAGCTGTTTCTGAGCTGGTGCTGACCACACTGCATTGCGTCGTCGCTGGTGACTTCAACTTTCACCTTGATGCGGCGGATGACCCTGACGCGGCCAAACTGTTGGATGTTACATCTCCGCTGGGTCTTATACCGTTCGTCTCAGGGCCAACACACGAGAAGGGGCATACCCTGGATCAGGTGTTTTCGTCTGTCCCACTTACGGAGGTTGACACCCTGCCGGTGCTCTGGACCGATCACAGGTTGATCAGATTTTCGGTGCTGGAGTGCGCGCGGCCCGACAACAGAGCCTCTACCCTATCTAGACCGGCCTCGAGAGCGCTGCACAGAGTAACACCTGATATGCTGGAGCAGGCGCTGCTGGATCACCCATGCCATCTTTCGGGTGATTTGGAAAGCGACACTGAGGCTCTGCAGCTATGGCTTATAGATAGGCTGGACGACCTTGCCCCTAAGGCAGCTCCTCGGTCCTCGGCGGCACGGCAATCTGCACCGTGGTTTACGGAGGCGCTTCGTGTGGCTCGTAGTCAATGCAAGTTGGCCGAGAGGGCCTGGCGCCGTCTGTACGATGGTGAGGCTAAACTCGCCTATAAGGCGGTGGTGAAGGCCTACCATCGGGACATCCTGGGAGCCAAGAGGGACTATTTGGCTAGGAGGATTGAGGCATCTGCGAACTCCTGTAAGGAGATCTTCACTATCGTGAAGGAGTTCACGACCCCCAGCTCACACCTGCCCCCACCAGCTTCTTCGGATGCGTGGGCGTGTGATCTTGCCGGTTTTTTCACCAATAAGATCAAGGCGATCCAGGCCACCTTTGCGGAGGGACCGGAGGATGGAAGTGGCGTCATCGGGGCAGGTTGCGGACTTCCGCGTACACCTGCGGCGGTATTGTCCGATTTCCCTGCTGTTTCCATCGAGGTGTCCAGGTCGCTGCTGGCCAATCTTAAATCGGGTTCGCCACTTGACCCCTGCCCCGCCAAATTTTTGGCGGGGATGGCAATGGTGGTGAATCCACTGGTCAATCCCATCCTCAATGCCTCCTTGAGGGAGGGGAGGGTCCCCAGCTCTTGGAAAAGAGCGATGGTGATCCCCCTCCTAAAAAATCCGGGTCTCGACGTCGAGGCGTTGGCCAATTATAGGCCAATCTCGCTTCTTCCGGCTCTAGCGAAGATCACGGAAAAACACGTCCATGGTGTCCTGTCGAGCTTTCTGGAAGCTAACAATCTGCTCCACACATCCCAATCCGGTTTCCGTCCTAATTTTAGCACGGAAACGGCTTTGGTGGAGGTCACCGAGATCATCAGGGAGGCCTTGGATGTCGGCGGCAGGGCCATGTTGGTCATGTTAGACCTATCGGCGGCTTTCGACACCGTCCCCCACAAGGCGCTTTTACTTAGGCTTTATGACATCGGCCTTAGGGGGACGGTGCTCAGGTGGTTCACATCTTTCCTTGAAGGCCGCCGCCAGACGGTCTGGGTTTCCCAGAGTTCTGCCGAGATGCCGCCATTGGGAGTCGGGGTTCCACAGGGTTCTGTGTTGAGCCCCACACTGTTTAACATCTTCATGTCCCCTTTGGCGGCCTTGGTGGAGGCATATGGGGCCCAGATCGTCTCCTACGCCGACGATACGCAACTCCTCTTCACCTGCGGGAAAAATCAAGAGTTTGACGGAGAGAGAATTCGGGACTGTCTTGCATTGGTCTTCAACTGGTTCCAGAAGAACAGTTTGAAGGCCAATTCAAGCAAATCTGAGGTTCTATTCTTTGGTTGCGTTGTCGATCCGGAGTGGCAGCAATGGTGGCCGTCCGGCATGAGCCCTCCTGCACAGTCCTCCGTGGTGGCCAAAAATCTGGGTGTCAAGCTTGACAACCAGCTGTCCCTGAGAACACATATTCTTGGTCTGGCTGGCGCTTGTTACGGAATTTTGAAAATGCTCCGTAAATTTCTGCCCCTGCTGTCTGAGGAGCACAGGCGAATTACTGTGCAGGCTCTTGTAGGCTCAAGGTTAGATTATGCCAATGCCCTCTTTATTGGCCTCCCTGACTACCTGGTTCAGCGCCTACAGGTGGTACAGAACTCTGCTGCCCAGGGCATTTTTGGCCTGCGCAGACGAGCCCGAGCCTCCGGCCTGCTACAGGCGTTACACTGGCTGCCCATTCGGAAGCGGATTCAGTTCAAATCCCTTACTCTGATGCACAAAGCCCTGTTTGGATCAGGGGCTGGATATCTGCGGTGGAGACTGGCTTTCTATCGACCAGCCCGCTCTTTGCGTTCGGAATCCCTCTATAAAGCGGTGGTCCCGCGGGTGAGTAAGGGTCGCGTTAGTGGGCGTTCTTTCAGCTGCAGAGCTCCCCAGCTGTGGAATTCGCTTTCGCTTCGTAGCACTGTTAACTTGCTCCAGTTCAGGAAGAGCCTGAAGACCTGGCTTTTTAATCTCTAGTCTGTTTTTACTGGTTACTGTTTTTGCTGTTTTCTTTTCTGTTTCTTTCTCATTTCCGCTGTGTTGTGTTATTTTTACTTGAGTTGCAGGTGGAAAGCGCCGGGACACTCCTTTGGAGTAGCCGTGCGCTATATAAAAGTCACATAACATAACATAACATAACAGGGTAGTAAATTGGGCGTGTATAGAATCATATCTAAATGGACATGTAATGCATGTGGAGAAGAGTAAAAAGAATACACTTGTTTCATGGGATTGCGATGTCTCCATATGTCCACCAATCCCCACAGCTGTGTCCAATCCCCCAGTATCAAGGCGTTAGTAGAGACCGCCGTGTATCGCAGTGGGGGAAGGAGCGGTCTAAGTCCATGTCCAGGACACTATTAAAGTCTCCGCCTATCAACCACGGTGGGTCGCACCACTTAGAGAGTATCTGTGATAATGACCTCCAGAGGGAGCCCTGCTCAACATTGGCATACATGTTACTCAGCAGGAGGTGACTACCATCAAGTCGTCCTCTGAGGAAGATGTACCTGCCCTTGGTATCCGGCACCACCTCTTCTATCAAGAAAGGAGTGCTCGGTCGAATCCAAATGAACACTACACAGGCATATAAGGAAACATTTGTGGTAAATACTTGCCCCCTCCATATACGTTTTAGCTTAGATGCTTCTAAATGTGTTAGGTGCGATTCTTACAGTAAGGTGATTTGAGCATTATGTCTTTTGAGATATGAGTATATTGTATATTGGTGGGAGGGGGTACGCTGGTCTCGAACTTTCCAGGTGATAATACATTGAGTTGTCATTTTATGCCTGTGGGGTAGTGTATGAAGCACCAAAGACTAAAAGCATACATGTGACTGTCGGAAGGCGAAGATGAAAGTTCGCAGTGAACACACACAGCAGAAACTAAACAACCTAATATTAAAATTTAACGCTAACATGGCGATTTAGCAATACCAAAGAGCGGTCCTTATAGAAAAAAAAGGGCTGCCCAAACTAAGACTCAAACTTTGTCAAACACGATGGACCCCCAGGATATGTCGGTAGGAGGGCATGTAACCACATAGAGCACTCAAAGGTAACATCCCCCAACATTGGTGAGTAAATGAGAAGCCCCAGGAGACATTTCAGATGGATCAAGAGACCAGCTCCCCACAGTCCCCTTTGCTCGGGGGCAGTGAAGCCACACAACCACTCCCCCAAGAGCCAGCCCAATCTAGACATAAAAGCAGTATTCCAATTCCAGGGTGCATGCAGATAGTAAATCATGAGTGTAGCAGAGTGCAGATAATAGTTGAAGACCAGTTACATGTCAGATTATATCCTCTGACATCTGTGGTGTAATGGCTGGCAAAATTATCCAGTTAGTGTCTGATGGGCAAGCTACTAAAGATTCCTTGTCTCCAGACTATTGAGCAGATGCTGCGTCTTTCTCGGAGCCATTAATGAGATTAGATATCCGTTCCATTTCCCAGACTGCCTGCTGCAGCTCCCTGAGGATTTGCTCCAAGTTTGGAACTGCAATCAGTTTAGGTGAACATCTTTTTTTGCTTGCCACCGGCGTGATCCCCACATTACTCCGCTCTCCTCCCCTGCCACTCGGTCAAGAACCTAAGAATTGACCGGAGGCCTCTAGCCAATCCCAGGTATCTTGCGGCATGTCGAAGAACCTTGCTTTGCTGCTAACCACCATATGCATTCTCGCAGGGAAGAGCAACAAGTATTGGATATCCAGCTGTCAGAGTTGCTGCTTTACTGCTATAAAGGAGCTGCGTTGCTGTTGTACCCCTAGGGTATAATCTGGGAAAAACATTGCATGAGCAGTGGGCAGTCTGACTCTTGTAGATTCTGTGTTTCACATAGTATAGAGTCTCTGTCACAGAAGTGAAGGATCTTGAAAATGAATGGTAGGGGCTTGAGCCTGGTGCGGGTCTCCTTGAGGGAATGTGATAGTGAAGTATGATGACTGGGATGATGCCGGTAGGAGATCGCTGAACCACGGCTCGGTAAATACCACTGCATCCTGGCCCTCCGCCTTTTCTGGAAGTCCAATTAGGCAAAGGATGTTGCACCTTGAGTGCCCCTCTGCATCCTCCACTCTGTTCTCCAGGTGATGAATTCTGGCTTCAGTCTCACAACTGTTTTTCCACCAAACTCAGTGGCAGGCTGTACCACTGATAGTTTGCTCTATGGCTGCTACTTGGTCAGACAGCTTCCTGTGGTCAGTTTGAAGCAGCGTGATATCCGGTACCACACTGTCAATTTTAGACTCCAATGAAACACGAGAGTGTTCAATAGTATCCAGCACGGCGTCAAATTTGTCTCCAGGAGTGGGATGCTGATTTTGGGAATCCAGTTCTGGTTCCACTATTGAAGAAGAGAGTGAGGAAGTTCTAGAGTTAATGCCACAGGTGCGACCCATTCTTATGTCACCCATGAGGCACTAGCCTCCGTGGACTTGTACACTTTTTTTTCATGCTGACAGCATGGACAATGGAGCTTCCATTCGACTGGATAAGAACAAACTTTTGCTACGCACCAGATTTTTGTGCTTCAGTACAGTTCATAATGCTGTGTGCTAATGCAGGTGTCAATGATGCAATGAATTGATGTACTCAGGGTGACATTATATGAGAAAGTGGCTCTATATATACTGGACTAGAGTAAGGTACAGTGTGTATAGAGTCCACCAACCCCAGAGGTATAACAGAGGTTAAAGTCAGGGCTGACCTTACTCTCAAAAGTGGTAGCTTGGTCGAGCAGTAAGGGAGTACCAGAGGACAGTGTAAAGCATTTGTTGTACACAGTCAACAAAAGGTTTCACACACTCAACGACTGAACTCCAGGCCAATTGTTTTTATATCAAAAGATATAGTTGTTTTATTTTTAGAACCAACAGGCATAAAAAAATATACTTTTCTCAGCGAGGAGTGATCTCAGGTTATTACTTTGCAGAAAGGCAATGACTGTAAACACAATAGGTACATGGGTTGCAATAGGCAACACAATTCTAAACACAATTTGGCATTGAGCGCGATGGGTTTTTCTACACAATTACAGTTGATTACTTTGTAGATTACTTTTGTAAGTCCAAGACTGGATCATAGATTCAGTCCTGGAGTCTAAGCTGGAAACAGTTTAGTAAAAAAGTTTTGGTTATTGCAATGATTTTTAAAAGGAATAAAAAGGTATTTTGAAAGTTCACACTTAGAAACTTTTCAGTGAAAATCTGGCAATGTTATCCAATGGGAGAAAAATCAGGTTACGGGTAAAGTATTGTATTGTAATTGCATTTATATAGCGCTTACTACCCCTGACGAGGCGTCGAAGCGCTTTTTCGGCGAGTAGCACGCTACTCCGGGACCCATAGAGGATTAGTGTTGAATTAGTATAGTGAAACATGCAAGTACATTTTAAGTGGTGGATAGGTTAGTCAGTTATTTGGAATTGGAATGATAGTAGAATGATAGCGCTTGTTACCCCTGATGGGGTGTTGAAGCACGCTATTCAGAAGGCCCATAAAGGATTAGTGGTGAATTAATATGGTGAAATATGAAAGTATTTCAGTGGTGGATATTAGTCAGGTATTTGGAGTGAGAAGGATAGCGGAGAGATAAAAGGGGAAGAAAGGTTTGCATTCATATAGCACTTGTTACCTCTGATGGATGTTGAAGCGCTTTTCTGGCGAGTTGCACGCCACTCCGGAACCCATAAAGGATTAGTGTTGAAAATTAGTATAGTAAAATATGAAGTAATTTTAGTAGTGGATATTTTATTCAGTTATTTGGGTAAAAAAGGGTAGGTGGCGGGATAGTGAAGGGAAAGAGGTTTGTATTTATATAGCGCTTGCTACCCCTGATGGGGTTTTTTTGAAGCGCATGTAGCACGCTACTCTGGAACCCATCAGGATTAGTGTTGAATTAGTATGGTGAAACATGAAAGTAATTTTAGTGGTGGATATGTTAGTCAATTATTTGGATTGAGAAGGGTTGGGGAGGGGTTGAAAAGAGGGGAGAGTTTAGAAAGGTTTGTTTTAGGGGGATCGTTATAGTAAAAGAGGTGTCAGATGATACAAGGAGGTGTAGAGTAGGAGAGTCTAGAAAGGGTTATCTTGGGGATCATCGTGTGGTATGGGGTTTGGGATAGATGAGAGAGTGGATGTAGAGAATATATTGAAAGATATATAGGGTGAGAGATAGGGTAGTGCATGGGAAAGAGTAGTAGAAAGAAGTTTGAGATGAGTCAGAAGGTTGGGCTAGGAGATATATGGAGCAAAGTATAGGTTGAGAAATAGGGAAGTGCATTGGAAATGCTAAATTAGAAGTAAGTGATAAATATATAGATCCATAAGTACATTGAAAGTATGTAGATGAATAAAGGAGGTATGTATATTGGGCAGCATTTCTGGCCCTGGTCAGTCTCGAACAGGCAACTGCCCTAGGCCTCTCCGCCCTTGGCTGGGACGCCCTAACCCTGGCCTTTTAACGCCCTAGTAATCAGGTGACTCCTTCAGCCAATGTGAATCCTAGCCCTACACTATCCAATCACAACACTAGCCCTAAAACTCTAGAACCAATAGGAGACCAATCTTAGCCCTAGTCCATGCACCCAATCGGTTAAAAACCCTGATCTCTGCGACCAATAGAGGCCCTAGCCCTACCAGTAGTCCCAACCCAAGTCTAAGAAACCAATGGCACATGCAGCCCTAGTCCCTACTTGCAATAGAAAGTCTAACCCTACTCTTATTCCCACAAGTAGTCCAGTATCAAATCCAGAAGCCCTAGCCCCACCCTAGTCCCAACAACCAATAACGCAGGTAACCCTAGTCCCTACTTCCAATAGAAATCCTAGCCCTAGCCCTAGTCCCAACCCTCCATCGATTAAACCTCAGACCCAGAAACCAATCAGAACACTCAAATACCCAACCAATGAGGACACTAACCCTAATCCAATAGAAACATCAGGTACAACCACCAATCAGTGTATACATGTACCAACCACTACCACACCATATAAGGTCCCAGAGACCTCAGACAAAGTTTGCTGGCCAGAGAATTGGAAACTGCTTCTCCTGTTCAGAATCTCCTAGGAGACAGACAAGCTCAATCCACACTTTGGACTTCTGCAGGTAAAGGCCTCACTAACTTGAAATCTAACAATACTGTTTGAATACAACTTTACTCCTGGCCAAAAAACGAAGTGCACAGTCCCTAGTAAACACAGTTTAAACAGCTCAGAGAAGCACCCTCTGATGAAGAATATCCCTGCTGCTGGGGGGGAGGGGCTGGTTTGAGTGGCTTGTGAACACAAAATGGTGGCTGGGGGTGCACTGTTTTAACATACAGGTCTTAGCACAGAGCAAAGAAGAAATTTGGAGGGAAAACTGAATAGTCACCAGGAATGAGATGGAAAAACTACAGAGTTCGGACTGCAAATCCCACAATTCAACACGTTAAATGGAAGCAATCATGGGCAGGAAAAACCACAAGTTTAAAACACAAAACAGGTGATAAAATATGCAATCACAGGCAGGTTAAAACTACAATTTTAAACTGTAACACCACAGGCAAACACAGTAATCATAGAAAGGGAAAATCATTTTTTTTTAAACTTTTGTTTTAGGGAAGAGACAGCACTAGTCTGCCTCCTTACCACTTCCTGGACTCTGCTCACTGCAATCTGGGGCACAGGTAGGCTCAGACTCCTCCTTTATGTTTCCCTCTCCTGGTTATCAGCTGGTTTGCAGTGATTAAACCTAGGTCACAGAATCTAAAGCTTACTTTGTTGGCTTTCGTACGCTTGTATAACCCCAGGATGCAAACCTCCCATGTGTGTGGCACTTAGGTGCTGGTGAGAGTTGCCGTTATTGTGCGCCAATAGTAGTGAAGTAGGACCACAGCATGTGTAGTAGGTCAGCGTCTAATAGATGACATCTTGGGCAAGCAGTGGTGATGTTAAAATATTTATTAATCTTGTCTGATGAGAGATACGCCCTGTGTATTATATACGTTTGTATGAGTTTGAAATGTGAGTTGCGCGGTATGCGTGTGGCACTGGCCAGGACAATTTCCCAGTCTTTATCTGTCCAGGGCTGACCTCTGTCTTCAGCCCATCGCGCCCGGAGTCTCTGTGGTGGTTTTATCACGTGTGTAAGTCGGGCCTGCACTAGCCAGTGAATCACATGCGTTGCAACTGATGTATTTGTGGCTCAATTGTCAAATCTCCCCATTTCAGTGTCAGTGTCCGTATGATGGCTGCGTGTGGGAGGAACTGACCCACCGCAGGCCAATATCCGCTGTCAAGGTTGCAAAGGGGAACAAGGTACCATTCGCGTATAGATCTTCTAGTGTCTCCACTCCTGCCTCAGTCCAAGGCGTCAGCGCTACGTCCGCTACAAAGTCTCTGCCTCAGGGCTACCGACCAGTGATAGTATTGGGGCATAGGGAATAGTGTCTTTTGTAAGTTGTAGGCTCCTTCAGTAGCATCTGTGGGCCAACTCAATATGTAACTGTGTCGGGCGGGGAGATTTCGCCAGTGGGTGGAATAAAATATAGATCCGTGTCAATGAACATGACTCAGTGGCGGTATCTGCCAGGTTCTTGCCGCTTAGCCACTTTGCAACCCACTGCAACTGCGCAGCTAAGTAATACGATTCTAGATGAGGAACTGCCAAGCCCCTGCACTCCGGTGCTGCATACAGTTTCTGCAGCACTATTCTGGGCCATCCTGTATTCCATATTAGACCTCTGATTAACCCCTCCAGCTCCCTAAACAGCCGACCCGGACATACACCGGCAGATTTGCAAAATAATACAATAGCCTGGGTAGCACTATCTTTTTAGTCAGGGTGATGCGACTCATCACATTGAGTGGCAGAATCTTCCAAAATTGTATCTGCGCCCGTATGGAGGAGATGGCGCGCACCAGGTAGGCCTCCAGTATGTCCGCAGCGGACCTGTAGATGTATGTGCCCAGATATCTAAACATTGTTGGGTACCAGGCAAGCGCCGTGCTGTTGATTGTTATATCAGTTGCGTCCACATTCTCACTAAAAGAATAAGCACCCGACTTGGCCCAATTTGGCTTAAGGCCTGAGACTTCCACAAACCTACGTAATATGTTAGATATAGCTGGCGGTATATCATGTAAGTCTCTCATGTACAACAACAGGTCATCAGCATATAGGGACACCGTGCGGAGACCATCTTCCAGGGGTATACCCCAGTCTGCTCCATTTCCTCGCAGTAGAGCAGCCAGAGGTTTCATGTCAAGGGAGAAAGCAGCACATAGCTACACCTTACACATGGGGTAGTAGAGAAAGGGAATATGAGCAATAGGTTTGCGTGCTTCATATACAAATTACAGACCAGTCTGAATTAGTCCAATAGTCACACTAGTGGGGATTTTGGAAAGAGCTAGATTTTCATTATTGTTCTGATTTCTACATTGCTCGTGTTGCTCCTTATTTCACTGTTGGGAGTGGATTTCACAGCTCAGATGCCTGTACAGCGAAAGAGTTCACACAATACATTTTAGCGATGCTCTTCTCGATCTTAGACTTCTTTTCTGACTATACTGTCTGAGTTTAGATTGTAATAATAATGGTCCTGTGGAAAACCCAGTGTGCAATTAAAGGACTTTCAAGGAGAGTCCTCTTGCAACGGGTAACCAGTGTAGAGCTTGACTGCACCATTCTGGATTTGATGTAGTTTGACCAATGATTTCCTAGAGACTTCAATGTTGAATACATTGGCATAATCAAGGCATGACAACATTAGGTCTTCCAATGCCTACATTCTCCGAGAAAGCTAAAAAGGGAAAACATGCTGTAATGTTCTTATCATGTATACTAGGTCTCTAATTACTATGTTGACTTGGACTTTAAAGTGACAGGTTGGAATCTATTATCATGCAGAGGTTTTTCACCTCAGTCGATCTGGTTGGCTGTCTTACGTTGAGAAGCAAGGTGACTACTAGGTTATACTTTTGCCATGATCAACAGGTATTTCAGTTTCGATAAAGTTAATATTAAGGTGTTTCCTTATAATACACTGCTAGGAGGCATTTTCTGCAGAGTCTGAAAAGCTTAAAGTCCTATAGTGTTTGGTGCACAAAAAAAAGTTACTTACCTTTGGTAATGATCTTTTTGGTAGATGCTCTATCTAACTGCAGATTATTCACCTAATAATTATCCCCAAGTGCAAGACTGGATCTGGAAATTTTTCCATAGCTCCTTAGGGACCAGTAGGGGGTACAATCTTCATCTCGGCACCGGAAACAATGCTGTGGCGATGTCACTAGAGCCACATAGCTCCACCGTGGCGCACTGATGTCAGTCGGTTCACCATCTGTTTTTCTTTGCCCTTGGAGGCAAAGACAAGGAAATAACATCAATGGTGGTAGGGTAGAGCATTTGGAACATTATTAAAGAGGCCTATGACCATCCTCCAGAATGGGGAGCCGGTGATGTTGGTACGGAATCTGCTGGAAGATCAGAGTATCCGCAAGAAAGATTTTTACCAAAGTTAAGTAACTTTTTCTCCTGCTGGATACTTCTGCCTACAGATTCCTCACCTGTTGAATAGATTCCAAAGCAGTATCATCCTCAGATGGTTGCCTTGAAGGATCCTCAAACAAGGAAATCATGGAGTTCTGAGCATGCTAAAAGGTCACATCTTCTCTCCTTTCAATCCAGGCAGTAATGTTTGGTGAAGGTGTGAGGGGAAGCCTATGTCGCCGCCCTACAAAAGTAAACCATGGGGACAAACCTGGCCAATGCGGAGGTTGAACACTTCGTCCTGGTGCAATGTGCCTAAACTCTGTCTGGTGGTTCCTTCTTTGCAATGGCTTATCACATTTTGATGCACAGAATTCTCCATCCAGATTAAGAATTCTGGACTCCTTGGCCTTTCCTACTACTCTTGTACTCTACAAAGCATAGAGCTGGTTGTCACACCTGATCTGTTTAGTGTGGCTAATGAAATAGTTGATATCTCTTTTAGGGTTCAGTTGGGGTAGTCTCTCTTCCTACCTGGTGAGGTGGAGGGTAAAAGGAGTGAAGGGTAATTGTCTACCCCAAATGTTGAGGAGTCACCATCTTGGGAAGAAAAGCTACTTTACATCTAAAGACCTTTTGTATGCAAAGACGCATGTGTACAGTGAGCAGTTCCTCAGTGTCTGTAACTCACTGACACGCCTCGCTATTGTGATGGCAACAAGAAAAATAATTTTGCACTTCAACAAATGCAGCTGAAAACTGTAAAGGGGCTCAAATGGAGCACCCATCAAAAAGGTCAAAATAAAGTTAAGATCCACTGGGGAGAGACTAAAGGAGTGGGTGTAAACATGTTTGTCAGGCCCTTCAAATACATCATCACTACTGATAATCTAGAAAGGAACGGATTATCTGGAAGGCAGAGAAAAGTCAACAATGCTGTGACATACCTTTGATGGTGCCCACCGCACAACTGTGCTGGGCCATTTTTTTTAGCACTCAAGGAATCCACCCTGTGATCCGTACACCAAAGGACAAATCTATTCCACATTTCAGAACAGAATGTTTTTGTCAACCTGGCACCTCCAAGGGCAGTTGAAAGTAGGCCAGGTGCCCCCTCTCAATCTTCATGCATGAAGGTGAAGGCTATGGAAGCAGAGGTGCAGAACTTGCTCTTCCAACTGGGAAAGGAGGTGCACCTTTGGAGGAAGATGGAGTAGAGGAAACATGAAACTGCAAAGGTCTGTGTACCACATCCTCTACAGCAAGTCTGGGGTGGTGAAAATGACTTAAGTCCTGCCCTGACACATCTTACTTCGAACCTGTGGAATCAAGGGTATGGAAAGAAATGTGCTAAGTTCCACCTCAATCAAAAGGCACCTCCCAAAGCTCCCGGCTGCAGATTCTGGAGTTAACAGAACTTCTGCATAGACTCAGGTTTCCCCTAGGGTCATGTAGGTACAGTTGGTTCACCCTCAGCAGCACAGGGGCAGCCGGGTGCACAGGTAGTTAGGCCCAATGTTAACCAATGAGGGGCAGGGGGCCTTCGGTTGGTGGCTGCTGGCTAGCAGGCCATTTGGCTGTGGGAGCTGGGCTCCTGGTCACTGCTCAAGGCAAATGGGGAAGTAGGATAGGACAAAGGTTGCACTGCCAGAGACCCTCGGGCGGCTGGGTGCAGGGTGCTTTTGAGCTGTTGGGCGCTCAATGTTATTCAATGGGAAAGGTAAAAAGGGAACAAAGGCTGCAGACTCGGGGACGGTGATTCTTCAGGTGCGACCACCACTTCAAGAGGTAAGTTGGGATCCTGGAGAAGAGGTAGGTACCCCAAAGAAAGGCACAGGGAGCCGTAGGGCGCCGGGTGCAGGGGTGTCTTTGGGTGTCGGGAAATCTTACCCTCAGCTGGTCGCTGTTGGAGGGGTCCCTGGTGCTGAGGCTGCAGGCGTTGTCTGGTTCATCGGAGGGTCTTTGGGCACTGGACTTCGGGTCCCAGTCGCTGGGGGGACGTTCTTCGTGGTCTTGGATCCCTCGGTCAAGGGCCGGGCTCGGCGAGTGCAAAGTGGGTAGGTCTTGAGCTTCCTGGCTGGCACTAGGGGGGTGGTTGTTGAAGCAGAGCCTCTGCTTATGGGAGTCCCAGTCTTTAAGAGGGTCAAGGCAGGCAGATACTCTGGGGGTCCCAAGGTTGCTGTCTGCAGAAGTCACCAGGATTAAGCAGGATCAGGTTCCAGGATCGACAGGCCGGTAGGGCTGGGGCCAAGTCAGTTGGTGTCATCCTGTTGTGAGCAGCTGCACAGTGGGTCTTCTTCTTGATCTTCTTTCTTCTTTTTCTTATCAGGATCTGAGGAATGAAGGTTCAGGGTGCCCCTAAATACTAAGTTTAAGGGCGTTACAGGTCGGCCAAGGGCAGGGACCAATAGGTCCCTGTCCTGGGGTGGGTACACCCCCTAGCCCGCTCCTCTCCTGTGGGAGGGGGGCAGGAGCCTAGCTGTGATTGGGCA
This sequence comes from Lissotriton vulgaris, assembly GCF_964263255.1. Classification (NCBI taxonomy): domain Eukaryota; kingdom Metazoa; phylum Chordata; class Amphibia; order Caudata; family Salamandridae; genus Lissotriton; species Lissotriton vulgaris. The sequence continues at coordinate 935,393,593 of NC_141685.1, forward strand.
AGTCTCCCCATCTTCAAGATGGCCGGAGCCCGGGGTCGTGCTTCACCTTGCCTCTCCCACCTGAGGGGTGGGGTTGGCACAGGCTGGCACCACCCCCCTTGCTGACGTAGGGTGTCCAGCCAGTCTTCCCGCCAGAGTGGGGGGTTAGAACTGGTGGGGGCCAGTTGCGGAGTACAGCAAGTGGCCTGGAGAAGCTCACAAAGGTGGCATGCCTTTGAAGCTTCCCCCTGCCCAGTCTGGGGGAGGAAACCGAGCACCTCGCCCAGGATGTGCATTGTTGCAGGCCCAGGAGAGCGGGGGCTCTCCACCCAGGGGCCCAGCAACATGTTGGCTATGTGGCAGCCTGGTCAGCCTTTCAGTCAAGACGTGGAATGTAGGTTAGGTTTCAGGGGCATCTCTAAGATGCCCTCTGGGGTGTATTTTACAATAAATCCCTCACTGGCATCTGTGCGGGTTTAATGTACTGAGAAGTTTGATACCAACTTGTCAGTCTTCAATGTAGCCATTATGGTGCTGTGAAGTTCGTAATGACGACCTCCCAGCACCATATACTCTTAATGGCATCACCGCACTTACAGTGCCCAGGAATGGCCTGGGGTACTGTAGGGGCACAGGGCTCATGCACCTGTGCCCACACCACTGGCATCGGGCACCCAGCTAGAGGGGTGACTGATGTATGCCGGGGCAGTAGGTTTGTGGGCATCAGCAGTTCAATAAAAAGTGGGGGCATACTAATGCAAGAAAGATGGCACTTTCTCACACAGTACTATTGTATGCGAGTGCAGTGCTGTGAAGGCAGTCTTATACAGCGGTGTCCAGCACGCTATAGCACCATACCAAGCAGTGGGGGAGCAAAGTCACGTAATGTGCATTGAGAGGGAATATTTGCCATGCGATAGATGCCATGAGAAAACAAGTATTTATCCACTTAGAAAGATCACTCCAATGTCTACTCACCCGGAGGGGGCCCAGTATAAGAGCAAAATCTAGGCCCGCACCTTCCGGATCGTTCCCAGGGGATCCCACAAGAAGCTGCAAGTGCCACAACATCTACTTACAGGGCCTTAGTACTGTGATCTGCAGCTCCACTGATTGGGCAGCCTCTAGTGAAAAGCGCACCAGGTGTGGCAGCAGAGCCTCCTCAATCCCCGGCTGCACGTTCTGTAGTTCCATAGCCATCAGGGAAGGGGGGCTGCCCTCTAGACCGAGACCCACCTCAAGGCTCGTCCAGGCTGCAGTCGTGGGCTCCAGTATCGCCGTGTAGCCGCCCTGCCTCCAACCAGTGAAAGGCTGCTGCTTTTCTGGCCCCAGCCCCCACTGTCCCAAAAATTGACAAGCATGTTGTCTTTGGTCGAGGCCAGAGAGCACCCCTAATCCCGGCTGAGGTGTGCAGCGTATGGAGCAGGCAGGAGAGGAGACGGCGTCCAGCCCCAGGTTGTTGCACTCAATAAGGCCCAACCGTGGCCCTCTCCTACTCAGCCCTGCTTCTGCAGCTTCAAGGGCCACTGGGCCGTCTCTCACAGTCAGGGCTCGGACAGTCCCACAGTAGCTACGGCCTCCACCCCCAATCTCACCGCTGCATCCCCCAGCATCAGCGCAGACCGCAGCTCGATATCACTCACTCCCACTCGCAGTTTCCCACTGTGCCTCACCTCCAGCCATAGGCAGGCAGCTGATACCAATGGCTATCTGCACAGTAGTACAAAAGGGGGTGGTGATGGACGGAGCATCTGAATCAATCAAACACTCACAGGGTCAGACGGATTTGCATATAGCCATGTCTGAACTGGGGTGGCAGAGTGGGCTAAAGAACGGTGATGGATTAAACCCAGATCTTTTGACTGGGTGTGAGTGTTTGATTGATTCAGATGCCCCGTCCACCACCACCCCCTTTTGTACCGCTTTTGGCCGCCATAAGTGTGGCAGGGTATGCTCAGACGTGAATCCCTTGCTCACATTGCCACTGTTTTCAAGCAAGCCGGGCTGAAGACGGCTGGAATGCCAGAAACCGGTCCTCCGAAAGCCTGTTTTCGGTCCAGGGAAGACATGGCTTGGCAGTTCGGGCTGGACTGTTCCCATGAGGCACAGGGTCAGACTGATATGCATATAGCCATGCCTAAACTGGGGTGGCAGAGTGGGCTAAAGAACGGTGATGGATTAAACCCAGATATTTTGACTAGGTGTGAGTGTTTGATTGATTCAGATGCTCCGTCCATCACCACCCCCTTTTGTACCGCTTTTGGCCGCCATAAGTGTGGCAGGGTATGCTCAGACGTGAGTCCCTTGCTCACTTTGCCACTGGATTCAAGAAAGCCGGGCTGAAGATGGCTGGAATGCCAGAAACCGGTCCTCGGAAGCTTGTTTCCGGTCCAGGGAAGACATGGCTTGGCAGTTCGGGCTGGACTGTTCCCATGAGGCACAGGGTGAGACTGATTTGCATATAGCCATGTCTGAACTGGGGTGGCAGAGTGGGCTAAAGAACGGTGATGGATTAAACCCAGATCTTTTGACTGGGTGTGAGTGTTTGATTGATTCAGATGCTCCGTCCATCACCACCCCCTTTTGTACCACTTTTGGCCGCCATAAGTGTGGCAGGGTATGCTCAGACGTGAGTCCCTTGCTCACTTTGCCACTGGATTCAAGCAAGCCGGGCTGAAGACGGCTGGAATGCTAGAAACCGGTCCTCGGTAGCTAGTTTCCGGTCTAGGGAAGACATGGCTTGGCAGTTCGGGCTGGACTGTTCCCATGAGGCACAGGGTCAGACTGATTTGCATATAGCCATGTCTGAACTTGGGTGGCAGAGTGGGCTAAAGAATGGTGATGGATTAAACCCAGATATTTTGACTGGGTGTGAGTGTTTGATTGATTCAGATGCTCCGTCCATCACTACCCCCTTTTGTACCACCCCAAAATACGCAGCATTACAGAACATTATTTACATTTTCTACTCACACAATTTAGTCAAGCCTGTTGCATAATTTGGTCCTCATCTTCCTCATAACCTAGAGGTTTAGACATTTTTGTCAGGAGGGGGTCCTTACGTTTGAAAATGTTGACAGGGAGGTCTCGGCATTCAAAAGTTTGAAGACCTCTGATGTAGAGGATATATTGATAGATGTATAGCATGAGAGATAGGGTAATTCATTGGAAGGTGTAGTAGAAAGAAGTTTGAGATGAGTCAGAAGGTTGGGCTAGAAGATATATTGAGCGTAGTGTAGGCTGAGAAATAGGTTAGTGCATTGGAAATGCTAAATTAGAAGAAAGTGATAAATATATAGATCCATAAGTACATTGAAAGTATATAGATACATAAAGGAAGTAAGTATATTTAGATTAAAGATATTGATAGAGGCACAGGATGAGAAAAAGGGTAGTGCATTGGGTATGCTTTTTCAGGAGAAAAGTAACAGACACACAGATCCAAGTACATGGAAGGTACATAGATGCACAATGGAAGTATGTACATGTAGATTAATATTATTTATTATTATTTTTTCTTTTCTCTTAACAACATAATTATTTTACATGTTTTATAAAGTAATACACAAAGATAGGTACATATCTATAGTGAAAATAAATGCTTATATACAGAGGGATATGCTGTAAATTACTTTTTCCGTATGGTGCTTATGTGGGGAAGAGCCAAATCTTGAGTAGTTTTCTGGAGATAAGGTGGTTGTCGGTGGATCTTATGTTGGGGGGTAAAGATTTCCATAGTTTGGCTGCTTGAACAGAGAAGGATGTGCCACCCATGTTTTTTTTCTTGTATGGTGGGATTTTGAAGCGAGATGCTCCTTTAGAGCGGCGGTTCCTTTGTTGAATGTGTTTAGTGATTTTATTCCTGAAGAAGAGTGGTCCTATTCCATGTATTGCTTTGTGGGTAATACAAAGCAGCTTGAACGTGGATCTTCTGGCAACCGGTAACCAATGCAGGGCTTTCAAGGCAGGGGAGATGTGGTCTTGTGGTTTGATATGCAAGAGTAGTCTGGCAGCCGAGTTCTGAATCCGTTGTAGTCTTTTAATGGTCGTTAAAGGTGATCCGTGGTAGAGGCTATTGGTGTAATCGAGTTTGGATGAGAGATGGTAGCTTGGACCTTGTGTGGAAATCCCAAATGAGGGAAAATTCGTCTCAGCGTTTTTATAGTAGCAAAGCTTGATCTTGCTAGTTTATCCACTTGGGCATTCATCGACAGCTTGGAGTCCATGGTCATTCCGGGGTTTCTTACTTCCTTCGATACTTTAGGCAGTGATCCCAGTTCATCAGGCCATGCGGCAAGCGGGTTGTTATTTTTCCAGTCACCACACGTGAGTATTTCAGTTTTTGAAGCATTCAATTTGAGATGGCACCAAGTCATCCACCGCTCTGAGACAGCTGAAAATTGGTGATTTTCCAAAGTCTTTGGGGCATTTCAGTTGAAGGAGTATTTGTGTGTCATTTGCATAGTTGTAGCACGTGAGGTGAAATGTATTGATCAGTACTGGTAAAGACTTCATGTAGATGTTAAAAAGCATGGGCGAGATGATAGAACCTTGAGAGACCCCTGCTTTTGTAGAGTACAGTTTGGATGAGAAATATGGGGTATGAATGACATTAGTTCTGTTTCGAAGGTAGGACACGGTCCAGTCTAGAGCAGTTCCCTCTATGCCTGCTTCATAAAGTCTTTGTTTCAGAGTGTTGTGGTCAACCGTGTCAAAGGCAGCTGAGTGGTCCAAGAGGCGTAGCGCAGCAACCCCCTTGCGGTCAACTGTATTCTTTAGGTCATCCCAGATGGCAAGGAGGGCAGATTCAGTGCCTCTTCCCGGATGGAATCCTGTTTGGAAATCTGAAAGTATGTCATTCTCTTCAATGAATTGTGACATCTGGGCGAACGCTGCTCTTTCTATCAGTTTGCTCAGCAAAGATCCATTTGTAATGGGTCTGTAGTAGTCAGGGTTCAGCTGGTCCAAGTTTGTTTTCTTCAGTAAAGGGCTTATGTATGACTTTTTGAGTTCTTCTGGAAATATTCCAGTAGTTAAGGAATCGTTGATGATTCTTCTTACTGGAATGGCAGCAGAGGTTGTTAAAAGAATTGTCTTGAAAGTTTAAGGCGGACACGGGTCAGAAGAAAGTTGTGTTTTTTTATGTTATTATTTCTGTAAGGTGGGGTCTAGGGCGTTCTGGTGTAAAGCTGAGTAGCATTTTTTGCTATAAAAGTAAAGCAAACATTCATCCTTTACTATAAATGTCAGCTGCAATGTTTGGAAGCCCCTCACCGCTCCATTATCCAGTCTGCATCAAATTTGCGTATATAGACACATTTTATCAGAGAAATTCTTTAGTCAGGACCTTTTGTTCTATCTCATCAAGATTTCTTTTTGATAATTTGTATATTGGAATTAATTGTCGTTGCTCCATGGTTAATCTTCAAAAGTTCATAGATTGGCTGAACTCATGACATAAAATTCACATTTCAGTGGCACAATGAGTCCATAATCTTTTCAGACCTGATTATCAAACATGAAGGAGGAAAAAGGAGGAAAAATCTAGACTGCTCTTTACACGAAAGAGACTATAAAAGTCACCATCAATGAGACTTAAAAGACAATTTGCCATTTAGTCAATTTCTATGTACCCGTAGGAATTGTACAACAAGCGAGTTTGAGCTATTGGAATTGCAAATAACAATGCCTTTTATTTTTGTTTTCTTTTAAAAAACCTAAATAAAAGGCATTGTATTTGACAATGCCAATAGCTTAAACTCGCGTAACTGCGGGACCTATTGCATTGCAAATGCTTCTGTGTCTCTTCATGCCAATGTTGGTGTTTGTACGTATGGCTGCATGCGTCTATGCCCGGAGAGGATATTTGTTCTGTGCTGTTTGCGTGTCTGTGTGTACCTCAGTATGTTTGTGTCTTTGTGCGGCTTTGTGTTTCAGTGACTGCGTCTGTCTAAAGGTGGCCATGCCTCTATATGCGCTTAGCGTACTTTTTTGTGGTGGTGTATGTGTTCTATTTCCGCACCTGTGTACGTCTGTGTGTTAGACAGTGTTCGGTTCCATGGGAAGGCACCACTTTATTTATTGTATTGTGATCAGCGCCTTTTACCGTTTGTGCTCAGGTCGGTTGTGTTTTCTGTTGACACATAAAATGTCCTCCTGGCGCCCAGCGTGGCCTCCTTTCAGGGTGCATTGACGGCGGCCTGGTGAATTATTGCAGTCCACCTCCCCCCGGCTGAGCCACGGACAGGAAAGCTGAACCCACCGCCTCATTGCCGATCTAACCATCAGCAGTCAGGGCCCGCGAGCTTCAGCTGGGGGACTCCTGCCTGCAGCTTTAGCATCCCTATCTATGCAGGAAGCACCCCCCCCAAGCGAGGAATGAAACCTTGCTATTATATTTTGAAGATTGCACCCTCAGTCTTGGTGCCGGTGTGTAGTGAGCCTGGGGAGGTAAGGTAGGGTGACCAGATCCTCAAAACAAAAAACGGGGACAGGTAGTTGACATAGAAGTGGGACTACAGTTGCAAGTAACCGTCGACATAAAAGTAGGACTATTTGATAGCTGTCAGATATAGAAAAAGGACTACAATGACATCTCCCTCCACAGACCGAGATGAAGCATTACAGACAACAAATCCGAGGTCTTTTATTGGCACCCCTCTCCTTTACGCAGCAGCATTAGTACTTTTTATTACATTTACACTTTTAAGGACTATAGCATATATTTGCCAAAAATCAATAAAACATCACAGGCTAGCAAACGTCAGATTTACTAGCTTTATCAATGCTCGTTTCTATAGCTGCGCGTCAGCACCCCGTAAAGTACAACTTACTAATGTTGCTTAGTTGGTCATGACAGAAAAGCATGGGAGGTAAACTGCGGAATGCTAAATTGCTGAAGGGCAGCCAATGAAAGACAAGGACATTTCTGTGTTTAACTGGGACACTGTTTGAAAACAGGGACATTTGAGTCACTTGGAGACAAGTGTCGGGACACAGGGACACTTCTCCAAAAACAGGGACTGTCCTGGGAAAACGGGGACGTCTGGTCAACCTAAGGTAAGGGCAGGGGCACGCACAGGTGCCCCAGAACGGCTTCTATCAGCCCAAAATCGGGGAGGAAATCACCCTGAAGCGGCAAGGCGGTAAAAGGGTTAAGAAGCTTGGCTTATCCTTCAGGAGCAAGACTCTGTCGGTGAATCCTTGAGACCCTCAGAACACGCTGCCTTCTCTGAGTTCTCTCCCCCCCCCCCATCCAACCCCCAGCTATATACTCCGATACACAGGGCAGGCTCTGAAGTATTAGTCCCTGCTGTCAAGTGTGACATGCAGAAGCCAGCCGAGCACTCCCCCTTCCCCCCCCCCCCACCTCCACTACCACCACTGCCACAACAGAGTCCTATCGGACACACATTTGCATTTATAAAAGCAGACCGGTTGTTGGTCAATGGGTTGTGAAGTAGGTACGGGATCAAACTCGCTATTAGGCCGGGGCGTGCCAGAGGTGGAGCAAAGCTCCATAAACCCCAAGCAGAGTGAGGAAAATTCCTTGTGTTCTAAAGTTTTGTTTGGAAAAATAAATATAATTGGAGTGCAGCAGATCCCTCGTATCCCAAGGGCCTCGGTATCACTGCATCTGCTGCACTAATTGCAGCTGCACTTCTTACCTGCGGTTCTGTATACCCCAGGGCCCGTTGCTGGCATACAGCGATGGCCTATGGCTCTCTGCCCTGCTACCTGCGCCATGTGACCTGCTGCCCACCTTGTACGCCCTTTTGCGGATTACACGGGTATATGGTCCCTAATCCACTTCCATGAACCCTATCCCAGATTACAGCAAGGATATTATCACTTCTGCCCTTCAGCGGCCGCCATTCAGGATTACAAGAGCTGTACACTCACAACTTCGCTCCATGGGTCACTATACCGGCTACAGCGCGGATGTGCATCCTGTTCTCGACACAGAGTCCCAGTCCAAGATTACAGCGCATCTGTGTGCCCTGCTCCCAACACAGAGTCCCAATCCATAATTACAGCAAGGATGTGTGCCCTGCCCCCAACAGAGAGTCTCAGTCCATAATTACATCACGTATATGCGCCGTGCTCCCCACACAGTGTTCCCATCCATAATTACAGCGCGGATAAGTTCAAGTTCAAGTTCGGGCATTTGTATAGCGCACTACTCACCCAGAGGGTCTCAAGGCGCTAGGGGAAGGGGTTCATTATTTGTCAAAAAGCCAGGTCTTAAGTTCTTTTCTGAAGGAGATGTGGTTCTGCATAAGGCGGAGGTGGGTGGGGAGTGAGTTCCAGGTCTTGGCAGCCAGGAAGGAGAAGGATCTGCCTCCCATGGTGGATTTCCGGATGCGCGGGACTGCGGCGAGGGCTTGATTGGATGATCTTAGTTGACGGGTGGGTTTGTAGAAGGACAGACGAGTTTTGAGGCATTCGGGTCCTAGATTGTAGAGGGCCTTGTGTGCGTGGGTGAGAAGGCGGAAAGTAATTCTTTTGTTGACGGGAAGCCAGTGGAGGTCTTTTAGATGACCGGTGATGTGATCTTGGCGCGGGATGTCTAATATGAGTCTCGCTGACGCGTTTTGGATGCACTGGAGTTTATTCTGTAATTTTGTTGTGATTCCGGCGTAAAGTGTGTTACCATAATCCAGTCGGCTCGTGACCAATGCGTGGGTGACAGTCTTTCTTGTCTCGAGGGGGATCCAGCGGAAGATCTTTTTGAGAATACGAAGTAAGTTGAAGCAGGAGGACGAGACGGCGTTGACTTGTCTGGACATCGAGAGAGAGGAGTCTAGGATAAAGCCAAGGTTACGTGCATGGTCTGTGGGTGTGGGTGCTGTGCCCAGAGCGGAGGGCCACCAAGAGTCGTCCCAAGCTGAGGGGGTAGATCCTAGGATGAGCACCTCCGTTTTGTCTGAGTTGAGTTTTAGGCGGCTTTGTTTCATCCATTCGGCTACTTCTTTCATGCCTTCGTGAAGATTGGATTTGGCGGTGTTGGGGTCTTTGGTGAGGGAAAGGATTAGCTGGGTGTCGTCGGCATAAGAGATGATGTTGAGGTTGTGCTGACGCGCGATGGAGGCGAGAGGACTCATGTAGATGTTGAAGAGGGTGGGACTGAGTGAGGATCCTTGAGGTACGCCGCAGATGACTTCGGTGGCCTCTGAGTAGAATGGGGGAAGTCGGACTCTTTGAGTTCTCCTAGCGAGGAATGAGATGATCCAGTCCAAGGCTTTTCCTTGTAAGCCAATGTTGCTGAGGCGTTGTATAAGGGTGCTGTGGCAGACTGTATCGAAAGCGGCGGAAAGGTCGAGTAGGATGAGGGCCGCTGTTTCTCCGTTGTCCAGGAGTGCTCGGATGTCGTCGGTCGCTGCAATGAGGGCAGTTTTGGTGCTGTGTTTGGCTCGAAACCCGGATTGAGATGGATCAAGGGAGTTGTTGGATTCAAGGAAGGCGGTGAGCTGGCTGTTGACGGCTTTCTCAATGACTTTGGCCGGGAAAGGAAGGAGGGATATGGGTCGGTAGTTTTTCATTTCTGAGGGGTCTGCTGTGGGTTTCTTCAGAAGGGCGCTGAGTTCGGCGTGTTTCCAGCATTCTGGAAAGGTGGCAGAGTTGAAAGAGCAGTTGATGACATCACGGAGTTGGGGTGCGATGATGGAGTCAGCTTTGTTGAAGATGTGGTGGGGGCAGGGGTCAGAAGGCGAGCCAGAGTGGATTGAGTTCATGAGGCGAATGGTGTCTTCAGTGGTGATTGGCTTCCAGGCGCTGAGGTAGTTAGTTGGAGGAGTAGGATCTGAAGGAGGTGGGGCGGGTTGATCGCTGGGAGAATTCTCGAAGCTGTTGTGGATGTCGGCGACTTTGTTGTAGAAAAAGGAGGATAGCGCATTCCAGAGGTCTTGGGAGGGAGTGATGTCGTTAGATGCTGTGGAGGGATTGGTGAATTCTTTGACGATATTGAAGAGTTCCTTGCTGTTATGAGTGTTGTTGTCGAGACGATCCTTGAATGCTGGTTTCTTGGCGGATCGGATCAGCTGGTGGTGTTTGCGGGTGACTGTCTTGAGGGAGGTCATGTTGTCTGAGGTTGGGTTTTTTCTCCAGTTCTTCTCCATGGTGCGGCATAGCTTCTTGGATTTTTTAAGTTCCTCATTGAACCAGGGAGCCTTTTTGCTGGCTGATTTCATCTGATGTTTTTTCAGGAGTGCTAATTCGTCCGCACTGTGGGTAATCCATTGCCTGAGGTTGGTGGCTGCTTGGTCTGGGTCCATTGAGAGGGTGGGAGGGTTTTGGTTGAGTGATGTGAGGAGTTGGTCGGTGGTGATTTTGTTCCAGTTGCTCCGGGGAATAGGTAGTGGACGGTTGAGGGTCAGGGTGGTTTTGTAGCTGAAGTGAACACAGCTATGATCCGTCCAGTGGAGAGCTGTGGTGCGATCGAAGGAGATGTGCTTGCTGGAGGTGAAGATAGAGTCGAGCGTGTGTCCGGCTACATGGGTGGGGGTGTCACCAAGTTGTTTGAGTCCGAGATTGGCCAGGTTGTCCAGAAGGGTGGTGGTGTTGCTGTTGTGTTTGTTTTCAAGGTGGACGTTGAGGTCTCCTAGAAGAATGTAGTTCTCGGAGGCGAGGGCGTGTGGGCTGACGAAGTCCGTGATGTCATTGCTGAATTGAGTGGGGGTACCTGGAGGTCTGTAGATGAGGGTGCTCCTGGGTGGTCCTGGGATCGGTGTGGATCTGGAAGTGGAGATGTTCGGCGGTTGCAAGATTGTCGTCGGAGCTGGTTGTGATTTTGATGGTGTTTTTGTGGACGATGGTGATGCCTCCTCCTGTTTGATTGGTGCGGTCTTTCCGGATAATCTTGTAAGCGTCCGGTATGGCTATGGCGATGTCGGGGGCTGATGATGTGTTCATCCATGTGTCAGTAAGGAAGGCGATGTCAGGTGATGTAGTGTCGATTAGGTCCCAGAGTTCTGTTGCGTGTCTGTGGACCGAGCGGGTGTTGAGCAGGATGCAATTTAGGTGGTTAGAGTCAGAGTTGTGTTTGGAGGACGTGGATTTGGTGAGTGTTCTGAAGCAGTTGAACTTGCAGGGGAGGCAGGCGAATGGGCCATGGGTTCGTCCTGGGGTGGCTTCGCAGCATTGTGGTGCGCGTCCTGGGTTGAGGGCGAGGAGAGTTGCGGCATCATATGTGACTCTAGTGGGTTGGGTGCGGCGGGGACCAGGGGGACAGGCGCTGGGCGCGGTCCAGGCGCGGTCGGGCGTAGACGGGCTTACCTTTGGCGCACCTTGGGTGCGCATGGGGCGCGACCGCTGCGCGTGAACACTGCGCGGAAGTACATCAGTCATATATAGATAGTGGGTGGGAGGGGTGAGGGCGGAGCAGCTGGGAGGCGGGGTGGATATCCGGGGAGGGGAGACTAAACAACAACAAGGTAGTATACAAAATGGCAGTCGGGGCACAGACTTACAATCACACGCTAAAAACTACTATTAGGGCACAGGGAGACACAATAGTGAAAGCGAGGCACCACAGACAAAGCTCAGCATTACAGCGCGCTGTGCTAGTATGCCAATTAGTCCGATTTGGACTAGCGCTACTCTGCTAAAGTAAGCTGCTCAAACGAACTGCACAACAGCTAATTTGAAGGAGCGCTATGTAAATAAATAAGTAGTCAAATTGGGCGCAGCACAAATCAGCAAAGCAGCTGAATGAATAAATAAGCAATCAAATTGGGCACAGCACAAAGCAGCAAAGCAGCTGAATGAAACGATACCGCAGTGAGGTCGGGGAGGCAGCGTGAGGAGGAGCGACCACCAGAGTCCCTAGCCATAATTACATCACAGATGTGTGCCCATTTCTCTCATCCAATGCCTATCCGGGATTACAGGCAAACCATGGCCGGCTCCGCGTCCCTAAATCGGATTACAGTGGGGACATGTGAACTGATCACTTTACTGGAGCCCCCTCCCCGGGTCCTCGTCCTGGAATACAGGGAGGATAGGTGTTATGCTCCAAAGCCCGAATTCCGCATTACACCTGGGCAATGTTCACTGTTTGCTTCATCGAACCCCCACAAGAGATTACAGTGAGGATATGTGCCCTGCTCTCTAACCCGTTTCCCTGCATTACATGTGTTCACTGTTCCCCGCTTCGGAGCCCCTGTTCTGACTCGCATGCAGTGTCCTTGAAGGGGGGGGTGAGTCGGTGACCAGCAGATGATCTGGCTGGAAGTGACATGTAATCTCTCAGGCTGCACTGCAGACCGGGAGAGCCGGCCCCTCCGTGGTGACAGCTCAGTGGATCTTCTCCTGGGATCTGAGAAGTGCTGTGGTGTAATCATTCATGGGGCGGGGTCCGCCGCTGGGATTTATTGTCTTATTCTTATCACAGATACACCCCCGCCCCCTTTCCTCCACCTCACTGCATGCTTGCTAGAGCAAAGTTTGGGACTTGCATACATTGAAAAAACAGCAGCCGGAGCTTTTAACAGGCTGCCAGCAGATTTGTTTATATCTAACAACAGTGGTCCTATGCATAGGTAGGAATAAATCAGGATAAATATAGACACAATGGAACTATATTGGTTGGTGTGATTTGTCCAGCCGGACAGTGATCACAAAAATCTTTTACTATTCAGAAAATTCAACAGAAAATTATCTTACATTCACAAAGAGTGAGACACAAGCCTGTGCCTCCACGCTTACAAATTGGCAAGGTAGAAGGATAGGGAAAGGCAAAGAAAGGAAATTATTTAGGCAGAAAGTGAGCGATTTCTGAGAAATGAAAAGATAACAGAAATTCTGTTACACCATTAGTCGCATATCTCATTCAATATACATTTGCATATATGGTGTGACAAGAGGTCGACGACGTTTCGATTCCATAACCACAATACAAGGAATCATCATCAGGACAAAAGTATTGTGCCTAAAAAATGCATTACACAATAGCCTGTGAAATCAGGGAAGATTAAGCCCTGAAAGCCTTATTTAGGGATGGCGTCAGAAGTGCTGCTGGAATGGAACAGTGGGAGGTACTAGGAAGATGGAGCTCGTTCAATGGGAAAACCAGCCGCTTCACTGGAAGGTTGCAGGGCGGGAGGATCCGCCAGACTTAGGGACCTCCTTATTAATGAAGCACCGTGTGGGGAGCCGGAGGAAATCAATTATAATCCCCGGTTGAACTTGGTTGGTTCAGGGTAGTATTGCCCGCAATGGGGGGAGGGATAATCCAACGCCAAGAGTTGGATGGGCGAGCCTAAGGAATTCAATTATAGTCCCAGTTTGAACTCAGTTGATTCAGGGTAGTGTTACCCGCAATGGAGGGAGAGGGGTAATCCGACGCCAAAAATAAGCCTTATTTTATTACCAACCAAGTTCAATCGGGGATTATAATTGATTTCCTCCGGCTCCCCACACGGTACTTCATTAATAAGGAGGTCCCTAAGTCTGGCGGATCCTCCCGCCCTACAACCTTCCAGTGAAGCGGCTGGTTTTCCCATTGAACGAGCTCCATCTTGCTAGTACCTCCCACTGTTCCATTCCAGCAGCACTTCTGACGCCATCCCTAAATAAGGCTTTCAGGGCTTAATCTTCCCTGATTTCACAGGCTATTGTGTAATGCATTTTTTAGGCACAATACTTTTGTCCGGATGATGATTAAGGGTGGGCGGGCGGCTACGATCCGTGCACGGAGTGTGCGTAGTGCCGGCTTCTACGCATTTTGCGTAGCAGGCGTAGAATCCGGCACTACGCAAGCTCCACAGACGGAGCGTAGCTGGCCGCCACCCGCCTCCCTCCCGCCCTCCCTAAATACTTTAAATTAATAGTGTAAAAGAATTAAAAGGCACTTACCTGCCCGCCGCTGCCCGCCGCGTCCCCGGGGCTCGCTATCTTCGTTGCTTCCGTCTTGTGTACTAATGCGCATGCGCGGGCGGCCGCGCATGCACATTTCTCACGAGAAATGCGCATGCGCGGTCGCCCGCGCATGCGCATTAGTACACAAGACGGCAGCCATGAAGATAGCGAGCCCCGGGGACGCGGCGGGCAGCGGCGGGCAAGGTAAGTGCCTTTTAAGTCTTTTACACTTTTAATTTAAAGTATTTAGGGAGGGCGGGAGGGAGGCCTGCGGTGCGTAGTGGGGCTACGCGGAGTGCGGAGGTGGGCGTAGTTTCTCGCCCACTTCACGTAGCTCCACGAAGCCCCACTACGCCCACTACGCCCAGGGTTAATGATGATTCCTTGTATTGTGGTTATGGAATCGAAACGTCGTCGACCTCTTGTCACACCATATATGAAAATGTATATTGAATGAGATAAGCGACTAATGGTGTAACTGAATTTCTGTTATCTTTTCATTTCTCAGAAATCGCTCACTTTCTGCCTAAATAATTTCCTTTCTTTGCCTTTCCCTATCCTTCCACCTTGCCAATTTGTAAGCGTGGAGGCACAGGCTTGTGTCTCACTCTTTGTGAATGTAAGATAACTTTTCTGTTGAATTTTCTGAATAGTAAAAGATTTTTGTGATCACTGTCCGGCTGGACAAATCACACCAACCAATATAGTTCCATTGTGTCTATATTTATCCTGATTTATTCCTACCTATGCATAGGACCACTGTTGTTAGATATAAACTATGTTCCCCGAGGTCCTGTGCTGACTCGTTGGGTGCCCTTGTTGTTCCTCAGCCAGCAGATTTGTCGCAGATTAAAAGACATTTAAAGAGCAGAAAGTGAATTCTGGCTTCTCAAATGCAATTTATAAAGGACGTTTATAATATTGTCAATGGATATTAGGAGGTGAAGTTGACACCTCTTAAGACCTAATGGCGCGCTGTATTCTCTTGCCGCTCTGCGCCAGTGGATGGGTGGAGCCTCGCTGGGGAATATTCCAAAATAATGCTTTTGTGGGTGGTGGAGGGTGGGACGAGAGATGAGAGGATGGGCGGAGGAGCTGTTAGGGAGGAGGGTGCAGCGAGCGGAGGAAAAAAAACAAGCACTCACCAGGCAGCCGCTGTTTATTTTTGCATCACACTTTCACTTTAAAGTGAAAGTGGGATGCAAAAATAAACATGCAGCGCCATGTCTCCTTTTTTGTCTGGCGCATCCGGACTGGATCGCATGGCTTGTTTGCATAACATGCCTCCTTGCATTCAGAAACTGCTTCACGACAGCCGTAAAGCAGGCTATCCAGTCCGGATGAGCCTGACAAAAAAGCAAAAAGGAGGCACCCCTGAAAGCTTATTTCCAATGGCAGGCCACCGTTTACCATAAACGGTGATGCAAGCCAATGGAAATTAGGGGCGGGGCTTCAAGCCCTTCTCTTAAAGTCCTCTTTGACAATAAATCTTGACGAGCGAGCTATGCATGTGCGCAGCAATGCTAGGCGAGACCTAAAAAAGAAAGACTACTTTGAAAATGCTAAGATACTAATTGATAAGCTGAAAGACCAGCAATATCCCCAAAGACTATTAAGACAGGCAATGAAAAGAGCCTGGCACACACCGAGGGCGTCACTATTGGAATCACAGAACAACCAACAGACCGCTTGTGTGTGTTACCACTTTCAACACTGTAATCTCAGAAGTCAAAAACATAATTAGCAAACACTGGCGTTCAGTCTCTTTTTTTATCCACTGAGAGACATGCCCTTAAGAGAAATAAGAACTTGAGAGACAAACTTGTCCTCTTCAATACGGAGATTAAAGACCGCAGGGAAACTTGAGGACAGCTTTGGGACTACCACCAATACTGGGCCACCATAAGTGTGAAACATGCATTGACAATTGAAGGGACCATGTGTGTATATAATAACACTTCTATTCAACACTATGAATTTATAAATGATAAATCGAAAAAAGTAATTTATGGTTTATGTCAATGTTGCAAGGCATATGTGGGCAAAACTAACTAAGAAGTTAGGCACAGTATCAGCCAACATAAATTACACATGCATTGCCGGACCTTTGTCGGCACCCCTTGTACAACACTTTTTGGAGAACAACCATGCAACATCGTATTTGAAATGGACTGTACTGCGACAAGTCCACCCTAAATATGGGGAATCCTGCTTGATAAGGCAAGAGGCACTTCGAGTTATGAAATTACTTACAGCAGAAACAGGCCTAAATGAACTGTCAGATATAAAAAAAAATGTTTTAATACATTGTATGTTGACTTTCTACATATAATAGTCCCCGCATTATGAGTGATATATAAAAAAGTAAATCGTATGATTCAACACTGCACTTTTTATAGATTTTGTGTGTAAGATATATTTGGTGTGTAAGATATATTTGGTTTACATACAAAAACCATCTTCGTGTGCAAGGTATATACTGAAAAAAATTGCCAAGAAATTGGGACTCCATTTCCCATCTACCCCCTCTCCCGTGAAACTGAAAGTGCTATACCTGGAGAGTTCTCTTTTTTTTTTAATATCTTTATTGCGTTTTTAAACTTTTTTTTCCCCAGAGTCATCGTGAATTATAGGCGTACATATGTTAAGGGACATTTCAATGCACATTACATATTAAAGATTTGCAGTGTAATCACTTATACAATTCTTATTGAATCCGATGTTCGTTCTACATATCAGGAGAAACTATTATGTATAATGTCCACTGTACTCTATGTCGCATATTGATGTCCGAATTGCATCTCTGTATCTTTCAGCTGCTTATGATGTGTATTTCGCCAGCTGTGGTATTTGTTTTAATGCTTGTGCCCGGTAAGAGGAACTCGTGGAAGTCTACATCTGGATATGCCATTGGGTCCAAAGGAGAATGCAAAACAAGATAGAATTTCTTCATCACTCAAACTAACTAAAAGTGCCATCAACAACTCACCACATCTGGGTCAATGTAATTTTTTCATACGTGTCAGTCCCAGTGTCTCCTTGGTAGGGTTACTTTCTCACACATACCACAGGGGACTCATCTTGACAGATAGTGTGATGTCTCCCCTGGCGTCCCTCATTTTGTAGGTACGGATCATGCTCTAGTATAAACCTAAATCTTAACCTGATCTTGTGGTATGATATACCTGTACATTTGTGTTTTCGCCTCTCGTATCATTTTCTTGAGAAGGAGTGTCATTGTCTTCCCTGTTCTCATGTGTGAATTCTGTGAGTATGGTGTCCTAGTATTGCCCTATTGGGTATTTGCGTAGCCCAGCTATTTCCTCTCTATGTAGTGATGTGCTTTGTGCTTGTGTCCACACTGAAAGTGACTTTTTCCAACTGGCCGTTATCAAAAATGGGGTGTCCCAGTATCTGGTCAAGGACCTGGGTTCTATATGGTAACAAAAACAATGGTCCAAGTCTAACGATTATATAAGAACCTAATCTACGCTTGCAATCAATTATTCATATTTTCGTTGACAACCTCTAAACAGTAGGTTCATATCGCATGAATCAATGTACTTATTTGTAAGTATATGCAACAGCTGACCTGAAAAAAGAGAGTTTTTTCAGAGATGGGGTTTGTTAGACCTGTCTGCTTCTGGGAAGACTCTAACCACCATGATTTATTTTTGTCCCCTTTAGCCTCCCAGAGTTTCTATTTTTATTTTTACATGTGTCCATCAGGAGTTTTTAATGCTGTCAGGGGGCTAGGTGTTCCGTGGCGATGACGCCATTTTTCCCTCATCACTTGTGAGGCCTAGTCACCCCCTTGAAACCTTAGGGATCTCCAGAGACCTAAAATGGTGTCCACCAACTGCCATAACGGACACTACTGGAGGACAGGTCCATAGGGTAACATTAGGGAACTTTCTGGAATCAACTAGAGACTTCTGCAGGACTCAGGCCACCCTATATAAGGCCAGTGACCAGCAGCCATTTTGTGCTGACCCCAGAGTAGAGGAGTGAGGCAGTGGTGAGAGGAGGTGGACACACTGAGAGCAGCTAGTTTGTCACTGAGGCTGACAGTTACTTCAGAGGATTGTTCCCCCTTCAACCTTTGACCGATCCCTCTCTCAAGACAACCACTACTGACAAAGAAATCGAGCTACTTGAGGAAGCAGCCACTCATATCTTGGAATCCCATTAAATCCTCTCAGGATACCCTTAACTGAAGATATTCCTGGCTGCCCCTATCCAGCGCTGAGCTTACCGGTGTCGTGGAGCAGCTGAAGTGAAGGCGGGTGTCTGTGGCACCCTGGCGACCTGAGGAGCGAGGGCGCCGTGTGTGGACATCCTTCCTGTGAGGCCAAAGTGAGAAGTGTCTGGAGGGAAGCAGCGGCGCTGCTCCGATCGGCATCGGGACCCCGGGGGCACCGGCCGCGTCAAGTGAGGAGGTAGGCGCTTCCGCGCATGTCCAGCGTGTAAACGCTTCTGTGGAGGCAGGAGGGGCCTAGGATCGAGCAGGCCCAGAGGAGACAGAGCAGCGTCTTCGTGGCGAACAACGTCCTCCCTGGGAGCCAGCGCGCAGAAGCGGAAGGAGAGTGAGCGCGATCGCGCATGCCCAGCTGAGCAGTGCCGACTGAGGAGAGCCGATCGCGTCGGAGCACCGGTAGCCGTTCCCCCATCCTGAGGAGGCAGAAGCGCCACTACGGACGTCACAGTAAGGAGCCGGTGGGCCAGGGAAGCCTCCCTCGATCTCTCCCGACCGCCGACTGCTGCCAGGCTTCAGCGCGAGTGGGAAGAGCACTCGCATCACATCCAGGAGCTTACAAGTAAGCCGGGTAGAGTGGGGACGGGAGGCAGCAGCACCGGGGGAAAGAGACAAGACGGTGGGACTGCAACTGGGACATAGACTGAACTGCACAAGGAAGCATAAATGAAGAAAACGGGCTAGTGTTCAGTCCAATCCTAACTAAAGTATCCCATAAGTAACTGGAGCAGAAAGGTGGAAGTGGTGCAGGGAACCACAGGGTTCCTGGGTAAAAACCCCTACAGTTAGTGATAAGTAAAGAAGTAGATTCTCTACCAGCTAGGTGTGCCTGTCAATCAGAGGGAGGGGAACCTTACTAATATTATTGTGTCTTCCCTTTTAGCACATAACTGGTGGGTTATACAGTGAACATCTACATTCAGGTCTTGCTGTTGAGTTGAGCAGTGCTTAAGAGCTGTGGGGTAAAGTACCTATTAATGAACCTGTAAAAACGTATTGCACTATCAGTCTGTATCTGCTTTTCAGTAGATTTATTGGTGGAGTAATGTGTCATTGTACGCTAATGTGAAGGAACCTTACAGAGTGTGAAGCTAATGAGATTCTCTTAACCAACCAAAGAGTTACCCTTATGCTTTACTGTACCATTGACAAAAGTATGTGGTTTATTGCCCTTTTTCCACAGCCGGAGGAGTGAAAAGTAATTTCTTAAAGTAAAAGTGTAATGTTGACTCTTGAAAGAAACTAATGTTGCATCTTGTATAACTTAAATCCAAAAAGACATATTATTTTTATAAAAGGTAACGGTATTTTTCCAAACAGAGGTGTTGTGTCTTTATTTTAGTGGTTCATCACTGTGTTACTGTGGGTGAGACTTGTAAGTACTTAGCCAACGCCTTGAGTTAGCTGTAGACCACTACTGTGCCAAGCTACCATATGTAGGCTTGGGTAATCTAGGTCCAACATAATTGGTGTTTCAGCGGTGGGATAGCGGATTTGTACTTACACTCACTTATTAGTAACGCAGTGCCAACCACGAGACCTCACCTGGAGTTTTCTCCCTGCGGCCCTCCTAATTTACATTTTTGATTTTTCTAAATTTACCTCTGGCGGTGGGTGGAGGTTGACCTCAGGTCACTCTGTGGATTTCTCCTGTGTAGCATTTTATACTTCAAATAGAAATGGAGATAAATGTGGAAGAGCTAGACAATTATACTGTGCCCCAATTGAAGGAATGGTGTCAGCAGCAGGGGGTGTTTTTCAAGAAAGGCGCCAGAAAAGTAGAGCTGCTGACCAGTATCCGGGCATGGGTAGAGGCTCATTCCGGGGAGGAGGTAGATCCTGAAGGGAGTGATAAGGACACTGTCCTAGAGACCGCAACACTGTACCAGGCGGGAGGGGAGAACCTTGTAACAGGTCCCAGAACACCTTCCAGGGTGGGCAGTAGCGTGTCAGAGAGGGGCCTGACTGACGCCGAGTTAGAAGATAGGAGGGAGGAGAGGAGGATGAGAATAGAACTAGCCAGGATGGACATGGTGAGGGAGGAAAAGAGGTTGGAGCATGAGCGGACCATCAAGGAGATGGATTTGCAAGCCCTAAACTTACGTACCCCCAAACCAGAGAATGGTGGCAGCGATATCCAGACCAACACCAGGGAACCTAGACCGTACCTACCAAAAGATATTATGGCTTGTTATGTACCCAGTGACGACATTGCTAAATGGCTAGCCGCCTACGAGGTCTCGCTGAGGGCCCATGGGATTCTGGAAGTCCACTGGGGAGGTGGGTTGTACAAATACATGCCCCCCACTGGCAGGGATACTTTGTTGGCCCTTGACCAGAGTGAACAGACCTACTATCCGGCTATGAAATCAGCG
Organism: Lissotriton vulgaris; assembly: GCF_964263255.1. NCBI lineage: Eukaryota > Metazoa > Chordata > Amphibia > Caudata > Salamandridae > Lissotriton > Lissotriton vulgaris. Next base: position 935,414,059 of record NC_141685.1, read on the forward strand.
CTGCTCAAGAAGTTTGGGTTGACCCCTGAGAAATATAGGCAAAAGTTCCGGGGCAGCTACAAGCTGGGCACACAAAACTGGGTAGATTTCTTGGACTACTCCAGGAAGGCCCTGGAGGGTTGGGTAAGAGGCAGCGAAGTAGGAGACTATGAGGGACTATATGACCTCATACTCAAGGAACACCTACTCGAGAAGTGTCTTCCCGAGCTAAGACAGCATCTGGTGGACAGCAAGCTGACCAGCCCCAGGAAGCTTGCTGAGGAGGCGGACATCTGGGTTAGTACCCGGGTGTCGACTAAGGGGACTGGAGGGAATTCCCAGAAGCAAGGACAGGGCGTCCCCCAGAAGAAAGAGGGAGGGGAAACTAAGAGGGAGTTCTCAAAAGGGCCACAAAATACTTCGCAAGGAAGGGGCAGAGGATTCATCCCCAAGAGTAACCCCCCTCGCAACCCTATCCCTGGCCAAAGCCAGCAGCCAAGGGTTGTTCATTGTTTTGAGTGTGGTGGTGTGGGACACTATAAAGGAGATGTGAGATGCCCAAAAAGACCACCCCCTCCCACTGGAGGAAAAGCCCCGGGAATCACTAGTGTAGTGCTCGGGGAGGAGATGCCTTTGGGTAATGGAGGGGAGCGGGCGGGTGTCACCTTAGTGTCCCTGGGAGATAAGGAGATGGTTCCCAAGACCCAGCTGCCCTCTAATACTACTAAGTATGAGCAGTGGGTCACCATCAATGGCCGTAGAGGGGAGGCTCTGAGAGATACAGGAGCCAGCATGACTATGGTAAGGAGTCAGCTGGTGTCTCCAGAGCAGGTCATCCCAGATGTACTCCATCCCGCCGTAATGGCTGACGGCAGATTGGGCCACTACCCTGTGGCTGAGGTTCCCTTTGAGTGGGGAGGGGTTGCAGGTCCACTTCGAGTTGCCGTAAGCCCTGCCGTGCCTGTTGACTGCCTGTTAGGGAATGATATGGAGCACAATGCTTGGAGGAGGGTGGAGTACCAGACTCACTCTGAGATGCTGGGACCCCCTGACTGGACTTGTGTCAGCACAAGGTCAGCGACTGCCCGAAGGGGGAGTTCACTTACGCTGGAGCCTGGAACAATGGCCCAGCCGGCTGCCAGAGAGGAGAAGGACAGGAGGCCGGAGGACCCTGCCTCGACATCTCCACCTCGTGAGACAGCTGGACCACCTGCGGAGGTGGATCTGGAGTCCACAGGGGAGAATGTTGCTTCCTTGGAGAACCTACCCATCCCTACTGAATGGCATGTGGAGGGAGGTCCTTCCCGGGAAGAATTCTGTGAAGCTCAGAAAGAGTGTCCTACTCTCGAGGGGCTGCGGCAACAGGCCAACGCCCAGGCAGCAGGAAACATTGAAGGGAGTTACCGGATTTACTGGGAGGATGGACTCCTCTACAGTGAGCCCAAGGCACCTGGCCATGGTTCAGCCAGAGCCTTGGTGGTCCCTCAATGCTTTAGAGCCTTTCTACTGGAACTGGCTCATGAGATACCATTGGCAGGGCATCTAGGACAGGACAAGACCTTTGCCCGGCTTGTCCCCCACTTCTATTGGCCTCGAATGAAAGTGGCGTCTGACACATACTGTCGGACGTGTGTGTCCTGCCAAGCTAGTGGGAAAACAGGAGTGAAGCTTAAAGCTCCCCTGGAACCACTACCGGTCGTTAGCACCCCCTTTGAGAGGGTGGGCATCGACATTGTGGGGCCATTGGATCCACCAACTTCAGCTGGTCACCGGTTCATACTGGTTTTGGTGGATCATGCCACACGGTACCCAGAGGCCATACCTCTGAGGACCATCACTGCACCTGTGGTGGCAAGGGCCCTGATGGGGATCTTTACCCGAGTGGGTTTCCCCAAGGAGGTTGTGTCCGACAGGGGGACTAACTTCCTTTCAGCGTACATGCAGGCTATGTGGAAGGAGTGCGGAGTTACCTATCGGTTTACCACTCCTTATCACCCACAAACCAATGGTCTTGTGGAAAGGTTTAACAAAACCTTGAAAGGTATGATACGGAGTCTACCTGAGAGCCTGCGGAGGAAATGGGACATCCTCCTACCCTGTCTCTTGTTTTCTTACAGGGAAGTGCCACAAAAGGGAGTGGGCTTCAGCCCCTTCGAACTTTTGTACGGGCACCCTGTACGGGGACCTCTCAGCCTGGTGAAAGACGGATGGGAACGGACTCCCAGAAAGCTTCCCCAGGACGTGGTGAGCTACATGCTGGCCTTCCGGAGCCAAATGGCTAAGTTGTGGAAGCAAGCTTCGACAACTTGGAGGCCAGCCAAGCAGTGATGAAAGAGTGGTATGACCACAACGCTCACCCAGTGGAACTGGAGCCTGGACAGAAGGTGTGGGTGATGGAACCTGGAGAGCTAAATGCCCTACAGGACCGTTGGACAGGCCCCTTTGAGGTGTTGGAGAAGAAGGGGAAGTCCACCTACTTGGTGGATCTTAAGGCCCCGAGGCAGCCCCACAGGGTGCTGCATGCCAATCGCCTCAAGCCACATCATGAGAGGCCCGCGGTTGTCTTGATGATGGTAACCGATGGAGCAGAGGAAGAAGAAAGCGAACCTCTCCCTGATCTTCTCTCGTCCCAAGAAAAGGATGGGTCGGTGGAGGGAGTAATTCTCTCGCCATCCCTAACTCCTGAACAGCAGAGTGATTGCCGCCAGATCCTGGAGCAATTTTCTTCTCTGTTCTCCCTTGTCCCGGGTAGGACCCACCTGTGTACCCATGACGTGGACACAGGAGACAGTCCACCTGTGAAGTCTAAAATCTACCGGCTGTCGGACAAGGTGAAGGCCAGCATCAAGAGTGAAGTCGCCAAGATGCTGGAACTGGGAGTAATTGAACCTTCTGGAAGCCCTTGGTCTAGCCCGGTGGTTTTGGTACCAAAAGCTGCCCCACCAGGCACCACACCTGAATTGAGATTCTGTGTGGACTACCGAGGCTTGAACTCAGTGACCAAAACTGATGCACATCCTATCCCACGGGCGGATGAGCTTATTGACCGGCTGGGAGCTGCTCAATACTTAAGTACCTTTGACCTAACTTCAGGGTACTGGCAGATTTCCCTTACCGAGGAGGCGAAGGAAAGGTCAGCCTTCTCTACACCTGAGGGACACTACCAATTTCGTGTGATGCCCTTTGGGCTCAAGAATGCCCCTGCCACTTTTCAGCGGCTGGTGAACAGGGTCCTTTCTGGAATGGAAGCTTTTTCTGCTGCATACCTGGACGACATTGCTGTCTTCAGTAGCAGCTGGGAGGACCATTTGCAGCATCTGCAAGCTGTTCTTCATGCCCTGCAACAGGCTGGATTGACAATCAAGGCCAGCAAGTGTCAGATCGGACAGGGGTCGGTGGTGTACCTAGGTCACTTGGTGGGCAGAGGGACGGTGCAGCCCCTCCAGGCAAAGATTGAGGCTATCATCGCCTGGGAGCCCCCCAAGACTCAAACAGAGGTCCGAGCCTTCCTGGGCCTCACTGGATACTACCGTCGCTTCGTGAAGGGGTATGGCACTATCGTGGCCCCCCTCACTGAGCTTACTTCCAAGAAGCAACCCCGACGGGTAGTCTGGACGGAGGCTTGCCAGCGAGCCTTCATGACCTTGAAACAAGCATTGTGTTCCGCTCCCATTCTCAAGGCCCCTGATTTTGCTAGAGAATTCATTGTCCAAACAGATGCGTCAGAACATGGCATTGGGGCAGTGTTATCGCAGCTAAATGATGAGGGCTTGGATCAACCCGTGGTCTTCCTGTCCAGGAGACTACTCCCCAGGGAAAGGAGGTGGAGTACAATTGAGAGAGAAGCCTTTGCGGTGGTCTGGGCTCTGAAGAAGCTGCGACCATACCTGTTTGGTTCGCACTTCCTAGTTCAGACTGACCATCGCCCCCTTCGTTGGCTGATGCAAATGAAGGGGGAGAATCCCAAGTTGCTAAGGTGGTCCATCTCCCTACAGGGAATGGACTTTAGGGTGGAACACCGACCTGGGGCAGACCATGCCAACGCAGACGGTCTATCCAGGTATTTCCGCCTTAGTGATGAGGACTCCCAAGGGGTTGGGTAGTTCTCCCCACTTTCAGCTGGGGGGGACGCGTGTTAGACCTGTCTGCTTCTGGGAAGACTCTAACCACCATGATTTATTTTTGTCCCCTTTAGCCTCCCAGAGTTTCTATTTTTATTTTTACATGTGTCCATCAGGAGTTTTTAATGCTGTCAGGGGGCTAGGTGTTCCGTGGCGATGACGCCATTTTTCCCTCATCACTTGTGAGGCCTAGTCACCCCCTTGAAACCTTAGGGATCTCCAGAGACCTAAAATGGTGTCCACCAACTGCCATAACGGACACTACTGGAGGACAGGTCCATAGGGTAACATTAGGGAACTTTCTGGAATCAACTAGAGACTTCTGCAGGACTCAGGCCACCCTATATAAGGCCAGTGACCAGCAGCCATTTTGTGCTGACCCCAGAGTAGAGGAGTGAGGCAGTGGTGAGAGGAGGTGGACACACTGAGAGCAGCTAGTTTGTCACTGAGGCTGACAGTTACTTCAGAGGATTGTTCCCCCTTCAACCTTTGACCGATCCCTCTCTCAAGACAACCACTACTGACAAAGAAATCGAGCTACTTGAGGAAGCAGCCACTCATATCTTGGAATCCCATTAAATCCTCTCAGGATACCCTTAACTGAAGATATTCCTGGCTGCCCCTATCCAGCGCTGAGCTTACCGGTGTCGTGGAGCAGCTGAAGTGAAGGCGGGTGTCTGTGGCACCCTGGCGACCTGAGGAGCGAGGGCGCCGTGTGTGGACATCCTTCCTGTGAGGCCAAAGTGAGAAGTGTCTGGAGGGAAGCAGCGGCGCTGCTCCGATCGGCATCGGGACCCCGGGGGCACCGGCCGCGTCAAGTGAGGAGGTAGGCGCTTCCGCGCATGTCCAGCATGTAAACGCTTCTGTGGAGGCAGGAGGGGCCTAGGATCGAGCAGGCCCAGAGGAGACAGAGCAGCGTCTTCGTGGCGAACGACGTCCTCCCTGGGAGCCAGCGCGCAGAAGCGGAAGGAGAGTGAGCGCGATTGCGCATGCCCAGCTGAGCAGTGCCGACTGAGGAGAGCCGATCGCGTCGGAGCACCGGTAGCCGTTCCCCCATCCTGAGGAGGCAGAAGCGCCACTACGGACGTCACAGTAAGGAGCCGGTGGGCCAGGGAAGCCTCCCTCGATCTCTCCCGACCGCCGACTGCTGCCAGGCTTCAGCGCGAGTGGGAAGAGCACTCGCATCACATCCAGGAGCTTACAAGTAAGCCGGGTAGAGTGGGGACGGGAGGCAGCAGCACCGGGGGAAAGAGACAAGACGGTGGGACTGCAACTGGGACATAGACTGAACTGCACAAGGAAGCATAAATGAAGAAAACGGGCTAGTGTTCAGTCCAATCCTAACTAAAGTATCCCATAAGTAACTGGAGCAGAAAGGTGGAAGTGGTGCAGGGAACCACAGGGTTCCTGGGTAAAAACCCCTACAGTTAGTGATAAGTAAAGAAGTAGATTCTCTACCAGCTAGGTGTGCCTGTCAATCAGAGGGAGGGGAACCTTACTAATATTATTGTGTCTTCCCTTTTAGCACATAACTGGTGGGTTATACAGTGAACATCTACATTCAGGTCTTGCTGTTGAGTTGAGCAGTGCTTAAGAGCTGTGGGGTAAAGTACCTATTAATGAACCTGTAAAAACGTATTGCACTATCAGTCTGTATCTGCTTTTCAGTAGATTTATTGGTGGAGTAATGTGTCATTGTACGCTAATGTGAAGGAACCTTACAGAGTGTGAAGCTAATGAGATTCTCTTAACCAACCAAAGAGTTACCCTTATGCTTTACTGTACCATTGACAAAAGTATGTGGTTTATTGCCCTTTTTCCACAGCCGGAGGAATGAAAAGTAATTTCTTAAAGTAAAAGTGTAATGTTGACTCTTGAAAGAAACTAATGTTGCATCTTGTATAACTTAAATCCAAAAAGACATATTATTTTTATAAAAGGTAACGGTATTTTTCCTAACAGAGGTGTTGTGTCTTTATTTTAGTGGTTCATCACTGTGTTACTGTGGGTGAGACTTGTAAGTACTTAGCCAACGCCTTGAGTTAGCTGTAGACCACTACTGTGCCAAGCTACCATATGTAGGCTTGGGTAATCTAGGTCCAACAGGGTTTATTAAATCACTCCATCTTATTGAATCAATTGCGTTGCTTGTACTTTTCAATTTATAACAGTTATCGGTACAAAAAGAACATAGTGTGTCCAGGAATGTGCAATTCTATAATACGCCAGATAGAGTTATTATGACCAAAATATTATTATGGTCATAAGAACTCTATCTGGCGTATACAATTGATCTTAAGTATAACGCGTCAAGAGCACTCGAGTATAAACAACACTAAGGTAATATGTGTAAATTAAAGCCAGCTCCAATCTCGAAGACGTTGTTTTCGAATTATAGAATAAAGAATAGAAAACAACCTAGCAATTGCACACTGGTTAATAATATATAGGGCAGACAAAACGTAATAATTATCATGTCCGGACATCACAGTATCTGTAATACTAGTAGCCAGGACAAATCCCGCCACAATTCAAAGAAGGAATATGGGAATTAGAGTGAAAGAAACATCGCGTACGGTTACCATAGCAACGGCAATTTCATTGGCCGGTCGCAATCCAATGACAACAGAGTAAACCCACTGAACGGCGCGGGCACTAAAAAGAAATAGGAAATCAAAACGCATTATATTTCCAGGGCGACGGACTGATTATTGGCAAAATAATGACCTATCAGCTACCTTGTATGAACTAAACTAAGTAACACCCTCATTATATGAACGAGGCCCAAAAGATCGTGGAGTATCACGATCGCGTTCCAAACAGAAAAGTGAACTGAAGTGAAAGAAACATCGCGTTCAGTCACTATAGCAACGGCAATGTCATTGGCCGGTCGCAATCCAATCACAACAGAGTAAACACACTGAACGGCGCGGGTTTTAAAATGAAACAGGAAATTAAAACGCATTACATCTCCGGGGTGACGGACTGATGATTGGCTAAATAATGACCTATCAGCGGCCTTGTGTAAACTAAACCAATTGACACCCTCAGCATATAAACGAGGCCCAAAAGAACATGTAGTATCACGATCGCGTTCTAAACAGAGAAGTGAACCGCCGACGCTGTGACGAGGAGCAGTGAGACCGTAGAAATCGACAACGGTATGTGCAAACGTCGAGGGGCCTTTCTAGTTAGAACAAATGAGTGGTAATGTTTTGAGGTAGAAACGAACATTAACTAGAACTATTTAAAGGGGCAGGGAACATGCAGGGACCCCTATAGATAGACAGGGAAGCCTACTAAAATACAAACAGGCTATCTTGCTCTTATCTCTGAGACCGTAGCCAGGCTCACAAACCTTAGGGTAATGAATTGTGATTTTTTTCACTTACATGTGTATCTCACAGGATCAGCTTAGATAGAAACTCAAATTTTTTGTAGATTGGAATTTAAATGAACCATAAAGACCAGGAACTAATCAGCCCAGTGTAAAGGGTAAATACACAACCTCAGCAGGTAATCACTACATGCTTCTTAAAATGTATTTATAGAGAACGTTGGGATAAAAGAACCACAACGGGAGGACAACCCCCAAAAAACTCTCTGGGCATATCCTTCAATAGGTGCAACTGACTGCAGCAGTTTGACGCCATAATAATTGGTGAGTTTATATTTGGTGAATTACTACAAAAGAGAATGCAATGCCATTAATTCTCACAGGGACGTCTCAAACATTAGAGTAATTTCCCTAATAATTTGTTTTAAAGGAAACTCTACATCATAGAAAATAATGGTGGCTCCCTCGTACAGTGTGGAAGGCTAGACATCCGATTTATTAAGGTATAAAAAGTAACCTTTTTTCTAACAACCAGCCTACATGGTATTCATAGGGGACAAGAAAGAATATAACATCTTGTTTCCCTCAAACAGATAGTCTGCCTCACATCAAACTCAACCAATGCCAACAGCTCGTATAAGACTGAGGCACCACATTCCACTAATAACAATAAAAGTGGATCCAAACACAAAGACTAGTACCAAAAGGTAAGATGACCTGACTGGGCCAGTTAAATTACTATAGCTGTCTCTAAATCCCCAGTTGTAAAATATAAAAGTGACTGGTAGGGACATCTTCCATATGAGTCCCCTTTTTCTAACTTTCTCCATAATTGATATAGACCTTTGGAACTGTATAATGATGAGGGGCACTAGTGTGAACTTGGAGCAATAATTATTGACATTATGTAGTATGGCAGTTTCGAGACGCACATAACTTGCACAAATATGGAGTTAATTACCATGGCCTTAAGAAAGTTGTTTGTAGACTAATACCATATCATGCTTTCTACTTAAATTGTATAAAGTTAGGGTGACATAGAGCTAACTGGTAGGAAAAGTAAAAATTAGGTTTTTAAATGTGTGTAATGTTAAAATCAATAAACAGTGGGCAATTTCATGTTTTTTTAAATAACCTTTTAGAATCGGTCCTGAAGAAGGTGTCTCATAAAGAAAACCGGAACGCCGCGGCGACTTAAAATCTTCGATTCTTGTTATGTACCCGTTTTTAAAAAAAAATCTCTTGAATTCATTTGTATACCATTATGTTTACTGATATCCATGCCTGTTTTTACTACTGTTTTTAATATCACAATATGTTTTTATTTGTACCGAAAGAATAAAACTTGCACTTTTTTACCAGAATTTAATTTCTATTTTTATTAGTTCATATTAATGTCACCCTACTTTTGAAGGATTTTATGTTTTTCTGACTGTCTATGTACAAGGTGTATATCAAATACTAACTGCATACTGCTGCCAAGTCTGGACTAGACCGCCCAAGACTCATACATATACAGAATTGTTTCGTTAGACAACAGGTCCTGTGGATCTGCAAACGTGGGACATCCCATATTTCCTACATATATTCCCCCGAGTCCCAGACTACTACCTAAAGGGGGCCTCCTTAAAAAAACTTCTTACTTACAAATAAGTACATTGATTCATGCGATATGAACCTACTGTTTAGAGGTTTTCAACGAAAATATGAATAATTGGTTGCAAGCGTAGATTTGGTTCTTATATAATCGTTAGTCTTGGACCATTTTTTTTCCAACTGGCAGCAGCAAGGGGGTTAGTATGTTTCCATCGCTTGGTTATTAACCGCTGTGCAATGATTAATCCTAAACCTATAAATCTTGAGGTGACCTTATTTTTCTTAGATCTGGGATAAAGGTCCAAAAAGCATATTTCCCATGTAAATGTTAACAACTCATCAGTACATGGGGCAAGTGTTATGGTGACTGTTTGCCAATAAGTGCCTAGGGAGGTGTAAGGCCATAGCATATGCAGGAGATCTGCATCTACTTGTAGGCAACGTGGACACGTTGAAGTGGTGATATGAAAGTATCTGTTTATTTTGTCAGGCGAAAGGTATGCTCTCTGTGTTATATATGTTTGTATGAGTTTGAACTTCAAGCTTCTCGGTATATTGTGGAGCTAGCTAGTTTGGCGTCCCATTCTTTATCAATCCATGATTGTCCCCTATCTGTTTCCCACCGTGCTCGGAGGGCCATTATGGGTTTCATTGTGTGAATAAGTAATGCCTCCACTAACCAATGAACAATGTGTGACTCTCTACCCCTAACATGTAGGTATTGCAACAAAAGATGTGTTGCTGGTCCAGTGGTGATGTCCCCCCCATGCCTCCGTTAGGGATCTCATAATCAAATTGTGTAAAAGGAATTGCCCTGCAGGTAGGTTGTATTCTGTCATCAGTGTCACAAAAGGCATCAGGGTGCAATCTGCATAAAGGTCACCCAGTGCATCTAATTCTACTTCGTGCCAGCTTGCGAGTGCCCCATCAGGGCTGCCTGTCTTGCCTCTAGGTCGCTCCACAAGTGGCTGTGACGGGGCATAAGGGTCCGTCTTCCTGGTAAGGTGTAGACTTCTATTATAGCACCCATGTGCCAGAGCCAGATGTATCTGGGATGGTCGTAGCGGCTGGGCAATAGGTGGTATATCTGAGATTGAGAACACGGCGGCTGCATGGTGGCTGTATCCTCCAGTCCCACACCCACCAGCCATCTCGTCACCCCTTGAAACTGCAAAGAAAATAGTACAACTCCTCCTATACAGGTAGGTGCATATAGTTTCCATAGTGCAATACGGGGTCTGCCTTTGTTCCAAATTGGGTCTCGGAACAGTTGTCCAAGGTCACGAAATATTTTAGTTGGGACATAGACCGGAACGTTTGAGAAATAATACTGCAGTTTTGGTGGTATTATCATCTTTGTTAGTGTGATTCTACCCATGACGCTTAGTGGAAGTGACTTCCAAAACTGTATTTGAGCTCCAACAGCTGATATAGCCCTAATCAGGTTTCCAGCCAACACATCAGTGGGGTTCCAATATATAAAAATGTCGAGATAGTGGAACGTAGATGGGTACCATCTGAGAGTGGAGTCGTTCATAAGCACATTTATTTCCGTGGTATTATCACTGAATGGGTATAAGCCCGATTTAGCCCAGTTAACTCAGAGACCAGATATTTTTTCAAAGTCTCTTAGCGTGTCCGCTATTGTGGTAGGGATATCATGTAAGTCCCGCAAATACAACAGTAGATTGTTGGCATATAATGAAATAGCATGTAGTCTGTCTCCCAAACGAATGCCCCAGTCCTCCCCTGCTCTACGGAGTAGCGTCTCTAGTGGCTCCATGGCGAGAGAAATGAGAAGTGGGACAAGGTGCAACCTTGTCTAATGCTTCTGTTTACCTGTATAGTATCTGATATGAGTCGGCCTGTCCGGACTCTGACAGAGGGACGTCAGTAAAATAACCGGACCATTCACAAATAGTCATCGCCTAGCTCACAGTTCCGCAATACCTCAAAGAGGTAAGGCCACTCCAAGGAATCAAAGGCTTTTTCCAAGTCTAAAACGAAGCAGCCGGAGCATAGCTATCTGTGTATTGCATAATGTGTATTGCATAATGTTGCTCTTTGAAGAGTCTGCATATGTTAAGCAATGTGTTTCTAGTGGGGACAAACCCATTCTGGTCCATATGGACTAAGTTTCGTACCAGCGGGTCTAAGCTTGCAGCTACAATAGATGTAAATATCTTGTAGTCTGTGTTAAGAAAAGCCAGTGGTCTGTATGAGCCCAAAAATTCCGGATATCTACCAGGTTTAGGGAGCGAGATCAGCAGTGCTTCATTCTGCGTGTCAGAGAAGGAGTCGTCGTCTATCGGGGCCCTCATAGACTTTCAAGAGTTATACCAGAAGAGTTCTCTTTGTGGGGAACATTTCACTCCAGGGTGTGATGACGCTAAAACCGCCCGAAGGTATTGAATGCTGTACTTAGTCCAGTAACCAAGGAAGGATCGAGAGCTTTAAGACACGATACAATAAGGCAAGCAAGTGCTGGCTGCACACGAATCCCCGCTATCGGACAGGGGATAGACACTGTTGGGAGCTAGTAACAGCTTCTACTTATTCATTCCCTTGTTTAGAATTTATAACGTCACTGAGGAGGCATAGTTAACGGTGGTGCAAGAGATGAGAACCTCAGCTGCTGTTCGGGTGAGAATGTTGGCCTTCGCTGTGAACGATTAAATCCAAGCTTTTTTTAGGTTTCGCCTATTATCATTCGCTTGCGAATGTAATAGGCGAAAATTCAAGGGCTCGATCGACTCGTCAAACCACTGCGGTTTTCTCACAGTGCATGTGAGTCACGTGACCACAAAAGCGGGTCACGTTACCACACAAGCACGCGCATCTCCCTAATCCGCCGCCACACTTCTCCTCCCCTCGCTTGCATTCCCACCCCCCCACCAGGCTCTCCCGCCCCCATCCGGCTTCCCTCCAACTGGTTTAGCTTTACATCATTTCCGTCAGTGAAGTCCTCTAGAAAGCACTTGGTTATGTTTGTGCACACCATGAAACAAGACGCTGTTTATCTCACGAGCGCCACCCGGCCCTCTCCACACGGCGCCCACCCTGGCATTGCCATTTGTCTCAGCCTGCGCGTATCGACAGGTTTCTTGATGCGCTTCACGCCCCTTAGCGGACACTGTCACGTGAACACCCGCTTTCGCATAACAATCCGAAGTAATTAGGCGCTGGTAATGAACACAAGGGCACCCCCACCCTCTCAGCGCGTTATGTTAGGACATTTTCCTGTCATTGCTCCACGGGCATCTGGCGTTATCTGCAAGTTTGCAGCGAACCTGTTTTCTGTATGTTTGTTTCTTTTGACCTCTGCCTTTTAGCTTCGGACCTGTTTGTGTGCTGAACATTTATGCGTCCGGAGTGGACAGTTTCATATCCTGACGGCGTGGTTGGTTCACTTTTGTAGTTGATATCTTCCTTCTTTGTTATGGTTCATCGAGCGGCTGTTTACACCCTTTGCATGTGTGACCTCTGTAGTGCACCGCCAGTCGAGCTAAAGGCGTTTATGAAAGTTTTTCGGGCTTCCACAGATTACGGGTTGTTTAAAAAAAATATTTAATCGTTAAGGCTAGTGAGAGCTATATAAATGTAATCTAAAACGAAATGGGAGCGGGTTGTGCCGCCGGGGTTGAAATTGTAAACAATTGTGCGCAGACCGAAGGGGTTGCTTGTTAATACGAGGAAAAAACCCACAGCTCTAGAGAAGATACACTACTCTATGTGACAGTAAAGAAACTTCTTGAAGGTTATGTGCTCAATAGAAACTGCATTCTACCCGCTTTCCATCTTGCTCAGCTCCGTCCAGTGCCTAACTGGTTGCTAAATCGTGTCAAACTCTCTTCAGAGTAGACAGGTAACATTTTACGCTGACGTCATTGACAGAAGCACACGAGTAACAGTAAAGAATCGGCAACAGTGGAATAAAATAAACTCAAATGCATTAAATTTGGCATAAGAATATCTAAGCATAATGAACCACACACACAAGGCGTTAGCTGTCTTTTATCTATTATGATTTCTGCATTACTAGTAGAACCATCAGATTTGTTGAGATCTGGGGATGCATTGTCAACAACCACGTCATTGTTTTGTCAGTGCAGTTTGTAAGTCCAACAATCCCCAAACACGAATTGTCCTCAAATTGCACCACAAGACGTGTTTAGACACCGTGTTTAGCTGGTGGTGCGAGTAGAGTACATGGTATCCCATTCTGCAGCATGTCACATGGCGCGAGGCACGCTGCAGGTTGGAGTCAAAATAACATACGCACATCGAACTAGAGCTTATGATCACTACCTCTAAAACATGGGTGCCGTGTTTAATGTACAACCCATCGACATATTTCATATTCCACTATAGACAATAAAACATCATCTGTTAGTGCTATGAAGTGGTTCCTGTCGCAAGGCAGTGCTTAACAAAACAGTTACAACAAGCACTGGAGTTGCCAATAGGTTTCGCTTTTGGAAAGTTGGAGCTATTGGTTTTGTAAATGACATTTTATATTTATATATCGTTATTGGCATTGTCATATGTGGGCAAAACTAACTAAGAAGTTAGGCACAGTATCAGCCAACATAAATTACACATGCATTGCCGGACCTTTGTCGGCACCCCTTGTACAACACTTTTTGGAGAACAACCATGCAACATCGTATTTGAAATGGACTGTACTGCGACAAGTCCACCCTAAATATGGGGAATCCTGCTTGATAAGGCAAGAGGCACTTCGAGTTATGAAATTACTTACAGCAGAAACAGGCCTAAATGAACTGTCAGATATAAAAAAAAATGTTTTAATACATTGTATGTTGACTTTCTACATATAATAGTCCCCGCATTATGAGTGATATATAAAAAAGTAAATCGTATGATTCAACACTGCACTTTTTATAGATTTTGTGTGTAAGATATATTTGGTGTGTAAGATATATTTGGTTTACATACAAAAACCATCTTCGTGTGCAAGGTATATACTGAAAAAAATTGCCAAGAAATTGGGACTCCATTTCCCATCTACCCCCTCTCCCGTGAAACTGAAAGTGCTATACCTGGAGAGTTCTCTTTTTTTTAATATCTTTATTGCGTTTTTAAACTTTTTTTTTCCCCAGAGTCATCGTGAATTATAGGCGTACATATGTTAAGGGACATTTCAATGCACATTACATATTAAAGATTTGCAGTGTAATCACTTATACAATTCTTATTGAATCCGATGTTCGTTCTACATATCAGGAGAAACTATTATGTATAATGTCCACTGTACTCTATGTCGCATATTGATGTCCGAATTGCATCTCTGTATCTTTCAGCTGCTTATGATGTGTATTTCGCCAGCTGTGGTATTTGTTTTAATGCTTGTGCCCGGTAAGAGGAACTCGTGGAAGTCTACATCTGGATATGCCATTGGGTCCAAAGGAGAATGCAAAACAAGATATAATTTCTTCATCACTCAAACTAACTAAAAGTGCCATCAACAACTCACCACATCTGGGTCAATGTAATTTTTTCATACGTGTCAGTCCCAGTGTCTCCTTGGTAGGGTTACTTTCTCACACATACCACAGGGGACTCATCTTGACAGATAGTGTGATGTCTCCCCTGGCGTCCCTCATTTTGTAGGTACGGATCATGCTCTAGTATAAACCTAAATCTTAACCTGATCTTGTGGTATGATATACCTGTACATTTGTGTTTTCGCCTCTCGTATCATTTTCTTGAGAAGGAGTGTCATTGTCTTCCCTGTTCTCATGTGTGAATTCTGTGAGTATGGTGTCCTAGTATTGCGCTATTGGGTATTTGCGTAGCCCAGCTATTTCCTCTCTATGTAGTGATGTGCTTTGTGCTTGTGTCCACACTGAAAGTGACTTTTTCCAACTGGCCGTTATCAAAAATGGGGTGTCCCAGTATCTGGTCAAGGACCTGGGTTCTATATGGTAACAAAAACAATGGTCCAAGTCTAACGATTATATAAGAACCTAATCTACGCTTGCAATCAATTATTCATATTTTCGTTGACAACCTCTAAACAGTAGGTTCATATCGCATGAATCAATGTACTTATTTGTAAGTATATGCAACAGCTGACCTGAAAAAAGATTTTTTTCAGAGATGGGGTTTATTAAATCACTCCATCTTATTGAATCAATTGCGTTGCTTGTACTTTTCAATTTATAACAGTTATCGGTACAAAAAGAACATAGTGTGTCCAGGAATGTGCAATTCTATAATACGCCAGATAGAGTTCTTATGACCAAAATATTATTATGGTCATAAGAACTCTATCTGGCGTATACAATTGATCTTAAGTATAACGCGTCAAGAGCACTCGAGTATAAACAACACTAAGGTAATATGTGTAAATTAAAGCCAGCTCCAATCTCGAAGACGTTGTTTTCGAATTATAGAATAAAGAATAGAAAACAACCTAGCAATTGCACACTGGTTAATAATATATAGGGCAGACAAAACGTAATAATTATCATGTCCGGACATCACAGTATCTGTAATACCAGTAGCCAGGACAAATCCCGCCACAATTCAAAGAAGGAATATGGGAATTAGAGTGAAAGAAACATCGCGTACGGTTACCATAGCAACGGCAATTTCATTGGCCGGTCGCAATCCAATGACAACAGAGTAAACCCACTGAACGGCGCGGGCACTAAAAGGAAATAGGAAATCAAAACGCATTATATTTCCAGGGCGACGGACTGATTATTGGCAAAATAATGACCTATCCGCTACCTTGTATGAACTAAACTAAGTAACACCCTCATTATATGAACGAGGCCCAAAAGATCGTGGAGTATCACGATCGCGTTCCAAACAGAAAAGTGAACTGAAGTGAAAGAAACATCGCGTTCAGTCACTATAGCAACGGCAATGTCATTGGCCGGTCGTAATCCAATCACAACAGAGTAAACACACTGAACGGCGCGGGTTTTAAAATGAAACAGGAAATTCTATGTCAGTCCACGGAGGCTCAGATTATGCTTCTCTTCACTTTACTGACATAAACAGCAGCCAATAAAAACTTTAAACTGGCATGACCCCGGAAGGACAACCCCCTCCAACAGTATGCACCAATCACTATCAAGTCCAATGTATAACTGTCCATGTTTATCCATACGACCTCCTCTTTCTTTGCTGCTGCAGCAGCGAGTTAAGTGCCCTTTACATTTCTACTTTTTTGTGGTTAATGGTTTTAAGGGCGGTGGTTGTGAACGGCACGTTATGGTGCCCTTTGACTTTGTGTTTGATGTACTCTTGATGCCTTCGCGCTCTTGTATGCGACGTCTTCCGTTGTGTTCTATATATTCCACACGCGCTTCTTTCGCGTTGCTGATGTGGGTTTTGTGACTTCGCCTCTATTGCTCAGGTTGACTTTATTTACCGCGCGTTTGTTTTTCCTTTTGTCCGCGAGTCGGCAGTGCGCGTGTCTCACTCGGTAGGGGGCGGTGGAGCAGGAGGAGACAGACGCGAGCCTCTCGCGCTCAGGAGGCAGTTGAGTTCGCCCCCACACGCGACGCGCATGCGCGAGGAGCCGACTTTCGTTTTCTATGATACCGGCTTCTCGCACATCGCGCGTCTTGCAGACTGCATAAATCCTGGTCTCAAAGAACGCCTACCGGAGCGTGTCCGGATCAGAGCTTGACTCTAGGGGAGTTTTGTGTGTATACAGGGGTCTCCTTCCACCTCAAACTTGGCCTCATTCTGATTGTTGAACATTACGAACTCCAGTGTGTGTGTGTGTGTGTTGGAGGCACCCCTGGGCTGCTCCCCCCCCTGTTGAAGTTCCTCCACACCTCCCTGCTTTAGCGCTATGGCGTACTACGCCGAGGAGGATAACCAATGGGCAGAATATGAGTACGAAGAGTATGAGCCACAGGAAGAACAATTGGAGGAAAATTTGGTTGAGGCTCTGGATACCCATGTCCAAGGGTCAGTGAATAAGGCATTGATCAAGGCTCTCAAGCCTTTTACTCACACCCTTCAGAAGTATGGCAAGAGGAAGTTTAAGTCAGCCCGACAGAGTGATACCTCTCCTCAAGCCTCGGCCCAGGTGTTAGCACAGATGGCCAGGAATGTTATGAAGGATCATGGCTCGATGGTTATGGATACGTCTGGGGATTCGTCCCCGACCCCGCCTGTCACTTCTGATTCTGAGGTGGACTCGGTGACGTCCAGGAAGAAATCGAAGAAGGTGAAACACACCGCCTATAAGGCTGATGATAGTCAGGCGCCGAAGAACCTTCTGTTTGATCCAAACAACATTGTACACCCTAGGTCCACGGAATGGGTGCCGTGCCCGGAGGTGGCACACTATGTGGGTAATAACCTGCGACAGGGTTTCGACAATAGTGTCAGAGCCACGCTCAGATCTGAATGTCCCAGGCCATCCTTGACGGGGAAGGTGGCAGATACGCCGGACTTGGACCCCACGATGGCGGCCTTTATGAGAAAGTTTGCGAAAGATCCGAAAAAGGGATTAGATAGAGCCTGGCGAGGGTGTCAGGACAAAATGTTGGACGTAGCTGGACCCCTCACAAAGATTCTGGACGCTGCAGTCAAAGCAAAGGATAGGAAGGTGCCACTGGATGTGTCAGAGATCCTTGAATGGGCACAACGTGCCATGTGCTTTTTAGGGAACGCAAATGTGGCCCTGTCTACGGAGCGGAGACGCTCCTTTCTTATGAGAATCGACTCCCAGCTGGCGGAAATGGCCCCTTCCGAACCTGGTTCTCTCGCCAATGGTATGCTTTTTGGAGACAAATTTGTTAGAGAAATGGGCAAGTACGTTGCCACCTTCTCCGCGCTGGACCGGGCGCAATCAAATATCAAGAAGGTTTTCCACACTGGTGTTTTTGATAGGGCCGGACGCCCACGAGGTCGAGGGTCCGGCCGAGGTTATGCACAGACCTCACGTGGAGCAGACCAGAGAGGCAGAGGCAACAGACGCTCCAACTTCTACCCCTCCCGCGATAGAGGAGGCAGGGGCAAAGGACAGAGAGGATCCTATCGTGGCCAGCAGAGTGGTTCTGGAGACAACTCCTACTCAGGTACGACTTTTGTGTCCGTCAGAACATATGGTGAGAGGCAGACTGTCTCTTTTTCTCCACAGGTGGCGCACGCTCACGAGCGACCCTTGGGTGTTGCAGACAGTACAGGGATTTCACATAGTTCTATGCCTCCCCGATCCAACGGCGGAGACCGAATGCCCTGCATTTTTCCCAGACAGAGCAGAGTTTCATCGACGTAGAGATATGCTCTTTACTCCAGAAGGGCGCGATTGTGGAAACCGTTCCACACGACCTGGGCTTCGTGAGCACTGTCTTCGTGGTCCCCAAAAAGGACCAGGGGTATCGGCTGGTGTTGAACCTCAGGGACTTCAACGGCTGGGTGGTGTATCGACACTTCAAAATGGAAGGTATACACCTACTGCGCGACATCCTCCTAGAACAAGATTGGATGGTACGCCTGGACTTAAAAGACGCCTACCTGGCGGTGTCCATTTACCCCCCTCACCGGCGTTTTCTACAGTTTCAGTGGCGCGACCGGTGGTTCGAGTTTTCGGCCATGCCCTTTGGACTGTCGTCCGCCCCATGGTGTTTCACCAAGTTGATGAGACCCGTGGTACAGAACTTGAGGGAACGGGGCGTTCGCCTCATTATTTACCTCGACGACATACTGATTTTAGGTCGGTCGCCGGAGATGGTGTCACTCCATCTGTCCTGGACGATTCAACTTCTTCAGGACTTGGGTTTCCTTCTGAATTTACAGAAGTCCATCTTGCAACCTTCTCAGGTGATGGAATTCCTGGGTTTCCAGGTCGACTCGGTGAAGGCTCAACTACTCTTGCCCCTCAAGAAGAGAGTGGCTATCAGGAAGGAGTTGAGGAGAGCGCTTGCCTCTCCGACAATCTCCTTGAGGATTTTGGCGCGCCTGGTCGGACTTCTAGCGTCATCTATCCAGGCGATATTTCACGGCCCTTTACATTACAGGGCCTTGTAGCGTTTGAAGGCATTGCACTTGCGCAAAGGTCTGACTTACGCTCAACAAGTTTCCCTTTCGCCAGAGGCTCGTACGGAGATGAACTGGTGGTTAGAGCATATGGATGCGTGGAATGGCAGAGCCGTTTTCGCGGCCACCCCGGAGGTGGTGATAGAGTCAGATGCCAGCCGCTGGTGCTGGGGAGCCCGTTGCGGCTCAGTGGAGACGGGGGGTCGGTGGTCCAGCGACGAGCTGAGTCTCCACATCAATTGCCTGGAACTTCTGGCGGGTTCCTTCGCGATTCGCACTCTATCCCCTCAGAAAGTGTCATGCTGCATTCTCCTACGCATGGACAATGTGTCCGCGGTGCGATACATAAATCGCCTGGGAGGAACCAGGTCTCGCCTCCTGGCGGAGATAGCGAAGGATTTCTGGCACTACTGCCTGGCCCATCAAATTTCAGTGACGGCGGAATATATTCCGGGGTCTGCCAACGTGACGGCGGATTGGAACTCTCGGTACTTGAGAGATGCCAGCGATTGGAGACTGCACCCTCGGGTCTTCGGGGCATTGAACCACAAATGGGGTCCGTGTGTGGTGGACCTTTTTGCCTCTCGGCTCAACCGGCAACTTCCCCTATTTTACAGCTGGCGCCCGGATCCCTTGGCGATCGGCTCGGACGCCTTCCTTCAATCGTGGACGACGGGCATTCTGTATGCGTTTCCTCCGTTTATCATGATCCCAAGAGTTCTGGCTCAGGTTCGGAGGCAGAATGCGGAACTGGTCTTGATCTCACCGTGCTGGAAAGCTCAAGCGTGGTTCCCGGTGGCAATGAGTCTCACCTGTGCACCGCCAGTGCGGATTTCATCGTTTCCGGATCTTCTCACGGACCCGGTGGGTCTTCCCCACCCGTTGGTCCTTCAGAATCAGTTGTCCCTCATGGCGTGGAGACTTTCCGGCGACGTTGGCAAATGCCGGGAGTTTCACAGGACACTCTCTTTTTCTTATCTCAGGCATGGGCACCTTCCACCCACAAACGATACGAGTCAGCTTGGAGACGATGGGTTGGTTGGTGTAACGAACGGCAGGGAGATCCGGTGGGATCCGATATCACTGTCATAGCGAATTTCTTATCGGAACTGGCAAGATCTGGCCTGGCTTATCGAACAGTGAATAACTTCCGGTCGGCGATCTCTGCGGGGCACCCGCATGTGGACGGTAAGCCCGTTGGGGAACACCCTTTGGTGTGCAGAGTAGTCAGGGGGTTGTTTTTTCAAGACAAGGGAAAACCCAAAAGGAGTAGCACTAGGGTCCTTGGGCAGTAATCTATTGTACAAGACAGGGGACCCTAGTTATTTAGGATCATGTGAAGGAATAGACATATACTAAATAGTATATAACCTCTGTCCAGCCGGACAGGATTTTATTATTTAAATTTGTTATAGTAGTTCAACTATTTCAACATTTATACAAAAGTGGGCACAACCTGTGACCCACAGGAAACAAGACAAAACAAGTGACAGGGTTTTATGTAAAAAACGCACAAGGCGGTCTGCATTGTTACTTAATATAGCAGACTGTGATTCATTTTGAGCAACCCATTGTTAACGACATTTCTTTGAATCCAAAACAACATATGGTGCTATTAGAGTCGACGACGTTTCGATGCAATTCAAAGATACATGCATCATCTTCAGGACAAAAACATTAAGTCATGTTTGTCTTAGAATTATTTTGCACACAACCACTGTAGCGATTTACATAAATTACGAGTGGAAAAAAGGGGGGAGAGAAAAACATAAACAGGAAAATATCCATTAGAAACTAGGCATGACTGGGTTTCATAGTTTTGTAATATTGTGAAGGTTTTTTGGAGTGACATAGTGCTGTTTGAAGCATTAGTGAAACTGGTGCCACGTTTTTCACATTGCATGCATACCGCCTGGAGTTTTAACTAGTGCTCGGCGTCCAGTGTAACATTGTAGGTGATCATGCTTGCATGTTCATGCCGGCGTATTGGCAAAAGTATCGCCATAAAACACATTTGTAATATAGCATTTTTTTAAAAAAGGTTGAGCCACTGGGTTGCTAGTGATGTTGCTTAAAACCATAACTCATTTGTGGAAGTATATACTCATGCAAGTACTCGGGTACATTTTCCGGAAAAACAATTATATATAGGCTAAAAATACTTTAAGAATTGAGTCGCGGTGTCATGCGCAAATAACGTGACGATTCGTGGTGAGGACATGATAGTGAAAAAAACGGCGCGGTGATAACTAAGCGGCGCTGTGAAAAAAAGTGAAGGTTGAGCGGACAGGAGACGCAACCTCGGTGCAAGGAAATACCTGGGAGGGCTGAGTTGTAGTCGGGGATTTAATTTGGTGTCGCAAGAGATTCCAATGAATCTAGAGGGTGGAAGAATCGAAATGGTAGTGATGGTGGCTATAAATCAAGTTTGGCTGTGCCGGTTAGCATAGAGCTCAGATACTTACTTATCGAATGTCCAGCTTTGGGGAGTACCGTGAACTGGGGAGGAATAGGGCGGAAAATTAGCGGGGTGGAGTTTGAGGAAGGTTGGGCGGGTGATAGTGAAATTGAATTATTTCTTACTCGGTAAGGAAGTTTCCAAGGTAGGGACCGCGGCTTTGCCGGACTTCCGCGTGGTATTCTAAAAGGGCGAAAAATATAAAAGATCATTTGGTCCGCGCATTACTCCCTCAACCTGACATAAGAACTACGTTAAATGACATGTGGGATTTGCCAACCCTCAAGGGCCATGCCAAATGTGGTCAGTGTGTCTCCTGTGACTCAACCATAGAGGGCAAGACCTTTTCCTATGGTACAATCAAACATAACAGAAATTACTTCACAAATTGTAATTCCAACAACGTGATTTATGCAATTGTTTGTCCATGTATGCTAATATATATAGGGCAGACAAGTCAGAAGATTAAACTTCGAATAGGACAACACAGGAGCAGAATCCGATGCCAAACTGCCAATGCGCCTCTCGTGGAACACTTCAAAGAAAAGAGACACACTGAAGATGATTTTACTTGGACTGTCATCACACAGATCAAAGCCCCACCACGAGGAGCGGACATTTCCCAAATGATGAACAAAGAGGAGTTACATTGGATTCTGAAAACAGACAGTATAAGGAAAGGGCTAAACAGGATTGAGGACTGGACCTCACTGTTATAATAACCTTCCTTCTTTACAGCAGGACCTCCTCAGACAAGATTAACTGATAAAAAATGGTTTTTTAACATGTATTTGTATATAAAGCACCACTATGTGTCACAAGAGCACTATCTTTCACGGATTCTTTATCCAAATTCACCACTCCAAGATGGCCGCCCGTTCACGTATTCTCCAGTCCCTCGTCTATTTCCAGTATCTTCAAAACCCTGTCCCTCCTACCCCCGTGCAGCGATCACCGCCAGAAACCCATTGATCCTGCCATCGAGCAAGACACACAGTAAGTAAACCCTAGAGGCTAGTGATTTTCTCTCCCCTACTCCCCCTTGTATAATACCCGACTCCGGGCTGATATTTATTTATATTCCCGCTTTTCAGAATACCACGCGGAAGTCCGGCAAAGCCGCGGTCCCTACCTTGGAAACTTCCTTACCGAGTAAGAAATAATTCAATTTCACTATCACCCGCCCAACCTTCCTCAAACTCCACCCCGCTAATTTTCCGCCCTATTCCTCCCCAGTTCACGGTACTCCCCAGAGCTGGACATTCGATAAGTAAGTATCTGAGCTCTATGCTAACCGGCACAGCCAAACTTGATTTATAGCCACCATCACTACCATTTCGATTCTTCCACCCTCTAGATTCATTGGAATCTCTTGCGACACCAAATTAAATCCCCGACTACAACTCAGCCCTCCCAGGTATTTCCTTTGCACCGAGGTTGCGTCTCCTGTCCGCTCAACCTTCACTTTTTTTCACAGCGCCGCTTAGTTATCACCGCGCCGTTTTTTTCACTATCATGTCCTCACCACGAATCGTCACGTTATTTGCGCATGACACCGCGACTCAATTCTTAAAGTATTTTTAGCCTATATATAATTGTTTTTCCGGAAAATGTACCCGAGTACTTGCATGAGTATATACTTCCACAAATGAGTTATGGTTTTAAGCAACATCACTAGCAACCCAGTGGCTCAACCTTTTTTTAAAAAATGCTATATTACAAATGTGTTTTATGGCGATACTTTTGCCAATACGCCGGCATGAACATGCAAGCATGATCACCTACAATGTTACACTGGACGCCGAGCACTAGTTAAAACTCCAGGCGGTATGCATGCAATGTGAAAAACGTGGCACCAGTTTCACTAATGCTTCAAACAGCACTATGTCACTCCAAAAAACCTTCACAATATTACAAAACTATGAAACCCAGTCATGCCTAGTTTCTAATGGATATTTTCCTGTTTATGTTTTTCTCTCCCCCCTTTTTTCCACTCGTAATTTATGTAAATCGCTACAGTGGTTGTGTGCAAAATAATTCTAAGACAAACATGACTTAATGTTTTTGTCCTGAAGATGATGCATGTATCTTTGAATTGCATCGAAACGTCGTCGACTCTAATAGCACCATATGTTGTTTTGGATTCAAAGAAATGTCGTTAACAATGGGTTGCTCAAAATGAATCACAGTCTGCTATATTAAGTAACAATGCAGACCGCCTTGTGCGTTTTTTACATAAAACCCTGTCACTTGTTTTGTCTTGTTTCCTGTGGGTCACAGGTTGTGCCCACTTTTGTATAAATGTTGAAATAGTTGAACTACTATAACAAATTTAAATAATAAAATCCTGTCCGGCTGGACAGAGGTTATATACTATTTAGTATATGTCTATTCCTTCACATGATCCTAAATAACTAGGGTCCCCTGTCTTGTACAATAGAGTAGTCAGGGGGGTCCGCTTAGTGAAGCCCCCTCAACCCAGGTATACTGAACTCTGGGACGTGTCAGTGGTCCTACGTTTTTTGGCGGCCTGGCCGGCTAATGAGGGTCTGTCTCGCAAACAGCTCTCAGCTAAACTTACACTTCTCCTCTGCTTGGTCTCATGCAGGCGAGTGTCGGATATTCGAGCCTTGGATTTATCAGGTAGAGTATTCACTCCCACGGGAGTTTCTTTTACGATCTCTAGACGTACGAAGACTCATACAAAATGTATTGCTTATCCTGCATTTCCTCATCACAGTAAATTATGTGTAGTCAAATGTTTGAAGGTATATGAGGATTGTACTAGAGAATTTAGAACTGGTTTTGGTCAACTGTTGATTTCATTACAGAAACCTTTCCGCCCAGTCACCAGTGCGACTCTGGCCAGGTGGGTTTCCTGGTTATTGGACCTGGCGGGTATTGATACCTCTAAATTTGGGGCTCATTCTGTGAGAGGGGCTATGGCCTCGAAATCCTTTGGTGCCGGCTCTCGGCTTCAAGATATCATGACTGCGGCAGATTGGTCTTCTGATTCCACATTTAAAGTGTTTTATCATAAGCCTATTGTGGATGTGGCCTCGGTGGTGGTGGATAAACTTTAAACTAGCATAATCTGAGCCTCCGTGGACTGACATAGAATGAAAAATTGTCTAGCAGACGCGACAAAGAATTTTCAATTCTATTAAGGACATGGAGGCGAGGATTATCCCACCCGGGCTTGCAGGATGGTATTTCATGCAATATTGTATGGTTGATGAATTATTGTACCCACCCGAATGATTGTTATTGGCTTGTTGTATTTCCAAGTTTGGGAATGGCCATTACGACTTATGTTCTTGTTTCAGGTGATCAGCACAAGCAGACATGAGCTGAACAGTCTATGATCTGGATATCTGTGACGAGGTGCAGGAGATGCCTTCCTCGACGTTGGGTGCGATGGTTGCCACGTTGGCCTCCGGTCTTGTTGGACTGATGATGTGTCGCAAAGAAAGAGGAGGTCGTATGGATAAACATGGACAGTTATACATTGAACTTGATAGTGATTGGTGCATACTGTTGGAGGGGGTTGTCCTTCCGGGGTCATGCCAGTTTAAAGTTTTTATTGGCTGCTGTTTATGTCAGTAAAGTGAAGAGAAGCATAATCCTCGCCTCCGTGTCCTTAATAGAATTGAAAATTCTTTGTCGCGTCTGCTAGACAATTTTTCATTAAAACGCATTACATCTCCGGGGTGACAGACTGATGATTGGCTAAATAATGACCTATCAGCGGCCTTGTGTAAACTAAACCAATTGACACCCTCAGCATATAAACGAGGCCCAAAAGAACATGTAGTATCACGATCGCGTTCTAAACAGAGAAGTGAACCGCCGATGCTGTGACGAGGAGCAGGGAGACCGTAGAAATCGACAACGGTATGTGCAAACGTCGAGGGGCCTTTCTAGTTAGAACAAATGAGTGGTAATGTTTTGAGGTAGAAACGAACATTAACTAGAACTATTTAAAGGGGCAAGGAACAAGCAGGGACCCCTATAGATAGACAGGGAAGCCTACTAAAATACAAACAGGCTATCTTGCTCTTATCTCTGAGACCGTAGCCAGGCTCACAAACCTTAGGGTAATGAATTGTGATTTTTTTCACTTACATGTGTATCTCACAGGATCAGCTTAGATAGAAACTTAAATTTTTTGTAGATTGGAATTTAAATGAACCATAAATACCAGGAACTAATCAGCCCAGTGTAAAGGGTAAATACACAACCTCAGCAGGTAATCACTACATGCTTCTTAAAATGTATTTATAGAGAACGTTGGGATAAAAGAACCACAATGGGAGGACAACCCCCAAAAAACTCTCTGGGCATATCCTTCAATAGGTGCAACTGACTGCAGCAGTTTGACGCCATAATAATTGGTGAGTTTATATTTGGTGAATTACTACAAAAGAGAATGCAATGCCATTAATTCTCACAGGGACGTCTCAAACATTAGAGTAATTTCCCTAATAATTTGTTTTAAAGGAAACTCTACATCATAGAAAATAACGGTGGCTCCCTCGTACAGTGTGGAAGGCTAGACATCCGATTTATTAAGGTATAAAAAGTAACCTTTTTTCTAACAACCAGCCTACATGGTATTCATAGGAGACAAGAAAGAATATAACATCTTGTTTCCCTCAAACAGATAGTCTGCCTCACATCAAACTCAACCAATGCCAACAGCTCGTATAAGACTGAGGCACCACATTCCACTAATAACAATAAAAGTGGATCCAAACACAAAGACTAGTACCAAAAGGTAAGATGACCTGACTGGGCCAGTTAAATTACTATAGCTGTCTCTAAATCCCCAGTTGTAAAATATAAAAGTGACTGGTAGGGACATCTTCCATATGAGTCCCCTTTTTCTAACTTTCTCCATAATTGATATAGACCTTTGGAACTGTATAATGATGAGGGGCACTAGTGTGAACTTGGAGCAATAATTATTGACATTATGTAGTATGGCAGTTTCGAGACGCACATAACTTGCACAAATATGGAGTTAATTACCATGGCCTTAAGAAAGTTGTTTGTAGACTAATACCATATCATGCTTTCTACTTAAATTGTATAAATGTATAAAGTTAGGGTGACATAGAGCTAACTGGTAGGAAAAGTAAAAATTAGGTTTTTAAATGTGTGTAATGTAAAAATCAATAAACAGTGGGTAATTTCATGTTTTTTTAAATAACCTTTTAGAATCGGTCCTGAAGAAGGTGTCTCATAAAGAAAACCGAAACGCCGCGGCGACTTAAAATCTTCGATTCTTGTTATGTACCCGTTTTTAAAAAAAAATCTTTTGAATTCATTTGTATACCATTATGTTTACTGATATCCATGCCTGTTTTTACTACTGTTTTTAATATTACAATATGTTTTTATTTGTACCGAAAGAATAAAACTTGCACTTTTTTACCAGAATTTAATTTCTATTTTTATTAGTTCATATTAATGTCACCCTACTTTTGAAGTACTTTGAAGGATTTTATGTTTTTCTGACTGTCTATGTACAAGGTGTATATCAAATACTAACTGCATACTGCTGCCAAGTCTGGACTAGACCGCCCAAGACTCATACATATACAGAATTGTTTCGTTAGACAACAGGTCCTGTGGATCTGCAAACGTGGGACATCCCATATTTCCTACATATATTCCCCCGAGTCCCAGACTACTACCTAAAGGGGGCCTCCTTAAAAAAAATTCTTACTTACAAATAAGTACATTGATTCATGCGATATGAACCTACTGTTTAGAGGTTTTCAACGAAAATATGAATAATTGGTTGCAAGCGTAGATTTGGTTCTTATATAATCGTTAGTCTTGGACCATTTTTTTTCCAACTGGCAGCAGCAAGGGGGTTAGTATGTTTCCATCGCTTGGTTATTAGCCGCTGTGCAATGATTAATCCTAAACCTATAAATCTTGAGGTGACCTTATTTTTCTTAGATCTGGGATAAAGGTCCAAAAAGCATATTTCCCATGTAAATGTTAACAACTCATCAGTACATGGGGCAAGTGTTGTGATGACTGTTTGCCAATAAGTGCCTAGGGAGGTGTAAGGCCATAGCATATGCAGGAGATCTGCATCTACTTGTAGGCAACGTGGACATGTTGAAGTGGTGATATGAAAGTATCTGTTTATTTTGTCAGGCGAAAGGTATGCTCTCTGTGTTATATATGTTTGTATGAGTTTGAACTTCAAGCTTCTCGGTATATTGTGGAGCTAGCTAGTTTGGCGTCCCATTCTTTATCAATCCATGGTTGTCCCCTATCTGTTTCCCACCGTGCTCGGAGGGCCATTATGGGTTTCATTGTGTGAATAAGTAATGCCTCCACTAACCAATGAACAATGTGTGACTCTCTACCCCTAACATGTAGGTATTGCAACAAAAGATGTGTTGCTGGTCCAGTGGTGATGTCCCCCCCCCCATGCCGCCGTTAGGGATCTCATAATCAAATTGTGTAAAAGGAATTGCCCTGCAGGTAGGTTGTATTCTGTCATCAGTGTCACAAAAGGCATTAGGGTGCAATCTGCATAAAGGTCACCCAGTGCATCTAATTCTACTTCGTGCCAGCTTGCGAGTGCCCCATCAGGGCTGCCTGTCTTGCCTCTAGGTCGCTCCACAAGTGGCTGTGACGGGGCATAAGGGTCCGTCTTCCTGGTAAGGTGTAGACTTCTATTATAGCACCCATGTGCCAGAGCCAGATGTATCTGGGATGGTCGTAGCGGCTGGGCAATAGGTGGTATATCTGAGATTGAGAACACGGCGGCTGCATGGTGGCTGTATCCTCCAGTCCCACACCCACCAGCCATCTCGTCACCCCTTGAAACTGCAAAGAAAATAGTACAACTCCTCCTATACAGGTAGGTGCATATAGTTTCCATAGTGCAATACGGGGTCTGCCTTTGTTCCAAATTGGGTCTCGGAACAGTTGTCCAAGGTCACGAAATATTTTAGTTGGGACATAGACCGGAACGTTTGAGAAATAATACTGCAGTTTTGGTGGTATTATCATCTTTGTTAGTGTGATTCTACCCATGACGCTTAGTGGAAGTGACTTCCAAAACTGTATTTGAGCTCCAACAGCTGATATAGCCCTAATCAGGTTTCCAGCCAACACATCAGTGGGGTTCCGATATATAAAAATGTCGAGATAGTGGAACGTAGATGGGTACCATCTGAGAGTGGAGTCGTTCATAAGCACATTTATTTCCGTGGTATTATCACTGAATGGGTATAAGCCCGATTTAGCCCAGTTCACTCAGAGACCAGATATTTTTTCAAAGTCTCTTAGCGTGTCCGCTATTGTGGTAGGGATATCATGTAAGTCCCGCAAATACAACAGTAGATTGTTGGCATATAATGAAATAGCATGTAGTCTGTCTCCCAAACGAATGCCCAGTCCTCCCCTGCTCTACGGAGTAGCGTCTCTAGTGGCTCCATGGCGAGAGAAATGAGAAGTGGGACAAGGTGCAACCTTGTCTAATGCTTCTGTTTACCTGTATAGTATCTGATATGAGTCGGCCTGTCCGGACTCTGACAGAGGGACGTCAGTAAAATAACCGGACCATTCACAAATAGTCATCGCCTAGCTCACAGTTCCGCAATACCTCAAAGAGGTAAGGCCACTCCAAGGAATCAAAGGCTTTTTCCAAGTCTAAAACGAAGCAGCCGGAGCATAGCTATCTGTGTATTGCATAATGTGTATTGCATAATGTTGCACTTTGAAGAGTCTGCGTATGTTGAGCAATGTGTTTCTAGTGGGGACAAACCCATTCTGGTCCATATGGACTAAGTTTCGTACCAGCGGGTCTAAGCTTGCAGCTACAATAGATGTAAATATCTTGTAGTCTGTGTTAAGAAAAGCCAGCGGTCTGTATGAGCCCAAAAATTCCGGATATCTACCAGGTTTAGGGAGCGAGATCAGCAGTGCTTCATTCTGCGTGTCAGAGAAGGAGTCGTCGTCTATCGGGGCCCTCATAGACTTTCAAGAGTTATACCAAAAGAGTTCTCTTTGTGGGGAACAATTCACTCCAGGGTGTGATGACGCTAAAACCGCCCGAAGCTATTGAATGCTGTACTTAGTCCAGTAACCAAGGAAGGATCGAGAGCTTTAAGACACGATACAATAAGGCAAGCAAGTGCTGGCTGCACACGAATCCCCGCTATCGGACAGGGGATAGACACTGTTGGGAGCTAGTAACAGCTTCTACTTATTCATTCCCTTGTTTAGAATTTATAACGTCACTGAGGAGGCATAGTTAACGGTGGTGCAAGAGATGAGAACATCAGCTGCTGTTCGGGTGAGAATGTTGGCCTTCGCTGTGAACGATTAAATCCAAGCTTTTTTTAGGTTTCGCCTATTATCATTCGCTTGCGAATGTAATAGGCGAAAATTCAAGGGCTCGATCGACTCGTCAAACCACTGCGGTTTTCTCACAGTGCATGTGAGTCACGTGACCACAAAAGCGGGTCACGTGACCACACAAGCACGCGCATCTCCCTAATCCGCCGCCACACTTCTCCTCCCCTCGCTTGCATTCCCACCCCCCCACCAGGCTCTCCCGCCCCCATCCGGCTTCCCTCCAACTGGTTTAGCTTTACATCATTTCCGTCAGTGAAGTCCTCTAGAAAGCACTTGGTTATGTTTGTGCACACCATGAAACAAGACGCTGTTTATCTCACGAGCGCCACCCGGCCCTCTCCACACGGCGCCCACCCTGGCATTGCCATTTGTCTCAGCCTGCGCGTATCGACAGGTTTCTTGATGCGCTTCATGCCCCTTAGCGGACACTGTCACGTGAACACCCGCTTTCGCATAACAATCCGAAGTAATTAGGCGCTGGTAATGAACACAAGGGCACCCCCACCCTCTCAGCGCGTTATGTTAGGACATTTTCCTGTCATTGCTCCACGGGCATCTGGCGTTAGCTGCAAGTTTGCAGCGAACCTGTTTTCTGTATGTTTGTTTCTTTTGACCTCTGCCTTTTAGCTTCGGACCTGTTTGTGTGCTGAACATTTATGCGTCCGGAGTGGACAGTTTCATATCCTGACGGCGTGGTTGGTTCACTTTTGTAGTTGATATCTTCCTTCTTTGTTATGGTTCATCGAGCGGCTGTTTACACCCTTTGCATGTGTGACCTCTGTAGTGCACCGCCAGTCGAGCTAAAGGCGTTTATGAAAGTTTTTCGGGCTTCCACAGATTACGGGTTGTTTAAAAAAAATATTTAATCGTTAAGGCTAGTGAGAGCTATATAAATGTAATCTAAAACGAAATGGGAGCGGGTTGTGCCGCCGGGGTTGAAATTGTAAACAATTGTGCGCAGACCGAAGGGGTTGCTTGTTAATACGAGGAAAAAACCCACAGCTCTAGAGAAGATACACTACTCTATGTGACAGTAAAGAAACTTCTTGAAGGTTATGTGCTCAATAGAAACTGCATTCTACCCGCTTTCCATCTTGCTCAGCTCCGTCCAGTGCCTAACTGGTTGCTAAATCGTGTCAAACTCTCTTCAGAGTAGACAGGTAACATTTTACGCTGACGTCATTGACAGAAGCACACGAGTAACAGTAAAGAATCGGCAACAGTGGAATAAAATAAACTCAAATGCATTAAATTTGGCATAAGAATATCTAAGCATAATGAACCACACACACAAGGCGTTAGCTGTCTTTTATCTATTATGATTTCTGCATTACTAGTAGAACCATCAGATTTGTTGAGATCTGGGGATGCATTGTCAACAACCACGTCATTGTTTTGTCAGTGCAGTTTGTAAGTCCAACAATCCCCAAACACGAATTGTCCTCAAATTGCACCACAAGACGTGTTTAGACACCGTGTTTAGCTGGTGGTGCGAGTAGAGTATATGGTATCCCATTCTGCAGCATGTCACATGGCGCGAGGCACGCTGCAGGTTGGAGTCAAAATAACATACGCACATCGAACTAGAGCTTATGATCACTACCTCTAAAACATGGGTGCCGTGTTTAATGTACAACCCATCGACATATTTCATATTCCACTATAGACAATAAAACCTCATCTGTTAGTGCTATGAAGTGGTTCCTGTCGCAAGGCAGTGCTTAACAAAACAGTTACAACAAGCACTGGAGTTGCCAATAGGTTTCGCTTTTGGAAAGTTGGAGCTATTGGTTTTGTAAATGACATTTTATATTTATATATCGTTATTGGCATTGTCAATAACAATATATAAAATGTCATTTACAAAACCAATAGCTCCAACTTTCCAAATGCGAAACCTATTGGCAACGCCAGTGCTCGTTTTCTTTTTTTAACACATGAAATCGCGGAGGTATAATCTTAAAAAAACAGTGTTGATAATATATGAAAATAGATAAGGCACCACACAGCTAAATGATGAGACTTTCATATCTCACATAGTATAACAGCTTTAATGGTTGTAAATACTTTCCTTTTTAGGTCGAAGCCTGCGTTGCAGCGCATGCGCTGTTGCAGGCGAGATGTCTTGTAAACAAGAAGGGGCATGAAACCACGCCCCTTCTTCCATTGGCCGGCCTCACGAAACGGAGGCCTGCCATTGGACAATGCCCCTGTTGTGATGATTTGTCCGCTATACTCCCTCCTTTTCAGGACTCAGTGACCTGACTTATGGTGTTGCAAGCCGATTTCCAGAAACGTTGCTATGGCAACCACGAGGCAGGTCACGGAGTCCTGGAGGGGAGGGATTCAGTAGCTGTTCCCGCCCCTTTTTTTTTTTTTGTCCGTGCGGTTTTCTCTAATTGTTACCTCGTTCTGCTTGCTGGAAGGAGGCATTGCAGTGGACCCTCCTTGTTTAATGTACTTTTACCGCTGTGTATAGTACTTTACATTGGAAATTAGACCTTAATTATGCTTTTAGGGAGCAAGAACAATGGATCTGGGCCTACTACGACAATATTAAATTAGGAAATCGAACTTTAAGATAATCTGGTCAATGTTTTTGTGCTGCTCGTGTTTGTTACATCACATTCTGCATCGCCTGAGGAGCCAGTGAAGGGCGGGGTATGGCTGTGCTGCTCGCCCAGGACAGAAGCCGTCTTTCAAGACTCTGACAGGGTTTTGGACGCGTTTATCACAATTAATTCTCCTTTCTGTAAATGTCCGCAGGCGTTTCATTTCCTGGGAGTACTCCGTGAACCCGACAGATGTGTGTCCTTGCAGTCTGTCTACGTCATGGCTCCTTGGTGCGACAACCAACAAGTCATGTGACACAGAGGGCTTGAATGTGCCTGCGTAATCCCGGCGCTCAGCTTCTGGGAGGCGACAATGTGTGCTCTTAGATTTATAGTCGACTCTACTGACGTTAAATACTATCTCCAGCGCGCTCGTGTTACTGCCTCCGCGCCTCGCGGTTGCAAATAAAGTGACCCCCTTCTCCGTGTGACGCAGTTGTTATATACTCAGAGACAACAAGGTGCTTTCTGTGGTAGCTGTGCCTGCAGGGAAACCGTTCCTTTCGCTTCTCTTCCATGTTTTTCGAGTGGGTGGGATATTGCGTAGGCCAAGCGAAGGGGGTAGTTTTAATAAGATATGTGTGTTATCAACATCAGATCTGTGTTGGTTGTTAACTTTCAAGACCTCTCATCTTATTTTGCGGATTTTTGTAGCGCAGAAAAGGCTCCGAAGAGAGTCAAGGCGCTGCGTGAAGAGACACACAGAGGTAAACGTGTAGCCAGACCGTGTCATTTCTATACAGCTTTTTTGCTTCTTTTGTATCCTATGAACCGTTAACAACAAAAAGGGAAATACTCCCGAAACAATCCGGATTAAAGGGTTCCTGTTCACCAAAGCGTGCGAAGTGTCCCTCAAACTTTGCACAAGGAGCTAATGATTAAAAGTGCTGCTCCCTGAAGCTGTGCAAACGCCAACTACAGGCCTTACTAACCTGGAAGGAGCTCGAAGCCCGCTGTAATTGAGTATTCAAGAAGTGTCATTCCTCTGGCACGAGACGCTTCTTGTGTACCCGAAAACTAGGGTGACCAGAATTTTCAAGCCAAAAACCGGGACATTTCACTAAAATAGAAGGGCTACAATTTTATTATAACTGAGCGCACAGACTGATATCGCTCATCATTGTAGAATTACAGAAGAGGCGATAAGAACATAATTAAAGTACAATTTTTAAAGCCAGTATCATGCCTGTTAATTAAACCATTTTCTTTTAACAGCTGGCAACTATCCCTGCTTTGTAAAACATAAAAAGACACATGCCACCGTTTTCAGTCAACTCTCTCTAAAAACCGTGATATTTGATTTCTGGAAATCTATCAGGACAGCAGGTGAAACCCTGGTACTGTCCCTGCAAATCCGGGACGCGTGGTCAAACCTCCCAAAACGCACAGAAACAAAACAAGCATTGGCATAGCCAACAGGTCTCGCCTTTGGGACCTTATAGTGTTTAGCCACGGAATAGTTGATGTTGTTGCACCAAGGAAATTGTGCTGCATAACTAAATACTTATAAGGTCCCAAAAGCGAGACCTATTGGCTATGCCAATGCTTGTTATCATATTGCTACTGGACTCTAAATCCCAGAGTGCAACATGGTGTTGCTCAAAGACATGCAGATGTCCAAACACACATATCAAAAACATACAAATACTTGTTTATTCAAAATGTAATGTTAACTCACCCATCCTGCAGGGCGCAATTTCCCCTTCACTGTTCCTTTGTTATTTATGTTTTGTTGAGCCTGCTGAATGAGGAATAACCAAGGGCACCGGATTCTCTCAGTTCAACTGGCACACGTAATTCCCTATGACGTGCAGACTATCTCCCCCTTCATCACCTGTGACAGGTGGTAAATGGCAGCGGCTGGTGGTGCTGGGCTGGTGGGTGGGAGTGCAGAGGGCGTCAGTGAGCGCTGGCGGGGGAAACACCCATGTGCTGAAGGTTAGGCGCACCTTTTTAGATGATTTAAAGTGGCTTTTAGTGGGATGAAAAAAACTGGGGGTCTCTCAAAGGGACGTGGCTTAAAACATTTATGCTAAAACAAAGATCTGTGCTCAGCATATTGTGCCGCCGGCTGGTATGTTGATGCTTCAGTCATCGCCTCCAGTTGTATAATACAAGTCACATTACAGCTACAACAAGCCACTTCTCTTGGCTGTGTCAAAGGGTGTTAGCTGCTGCAGCTGCATAAGATACATATACTATATGCAGACATACATACAACTAGGGCTCCGTTGTCTGTAATATTGCAAATGCTTTAGTTCTTGTCCCAGAGGTTGTGGCGTAATGGCTACAGCTACTAACTTCGGAGCTGAGGAAGCAGGTTCGGATCCACAGCGTGGGCTCAACATCTGATCCTGGGGCTTATGTACAAGCCCCTTGTGATGCCACCACATCACTTGTCGCCGTATTCAAAGTGACGCACCAGCGGCGCAAGGGGCTTGTACATAAGCCCCCCTGTGCTTCTGGGAAAAAACACTTAGTTGCCAATGGAACCAACAAACAAATGTTGGTGCTGGTTTCAAGCACTTCAATATAGAAGCGCAAAGGGTTGAAAGTTTCAGCAGAAGACAATGAACTGCGGAGCCTGTCTCGGAGCCTGAGCTCACCGGCAGGACCCGGCCCACTTTAAGCCCTGGATTTAGAGAGATTATGTTACCGCGGATGCCAGAAGCCAATACGTGTCCTGTTCTTCAATGTATATATGTACATAAACTTTAGGGGACAAGACTGGGAGCAGTCCGTGTGTATCGAAAGAATCGATCTTTGGAGTGCACTGTCTATTCATACCTGGCGGTGTTCTTCTAAATGAAGGAGAAGGTTTAGTACCCTGTGCCCCCCGAAAGCGGTGTGAAAAGCCTCGGATTTTCCCAAGTTGGCCGAGGGAGGGTGGCCTCCGCCTGCACTTCGCTTCAGCCGATGCTTTCGAAGGAGGCCCCTTGAAAGAACTGTAAGAGACCGTGGATATGACAAGTCCCCATTCTTGCACCCAGAGCAGCTCTCGGTAATAGGCGATCCCACGGCAGGCCTGGCCGGAAAGAGAAGCCGCCCGCCGCAGGTGTGTGAGGGCTCTGCAGGCCTATAAAGGCCCGGCCCGAGCTCAGATCAGATCAGATGCCTGCGGAATGTGGCCAGAGACCAGCGTGCTGCCTGCTGCCTACGGCCCCTGCTTGCCTCCCTGCCCTGCTTGGGGCCTCCTGCCTGCTGTTGGTGCCCCTCAGCCTCCCCACCCAACGCTGACCCCGGGAGCCAGATGTCTGGAGTCACGCCCGCAGACCCCCGGGCCGTGCGCCTCTTCCTCCGGAACACCTTGAATGAGGCCTTCGTGCGGGTGCTACGCCGCCTGTGGGAGGACGTGGTCTTCAGCCTGGTGGGCGATGAGACCCTGCAGAGGCGCGCTGCCGAGCTCCTGGAGGCCGTCCACCGCCTGCCCGCCCCCGCCAGCCCCTGGTCGTGGCCCTGCTGCTGCTCCAGGCCTGCAGCCTGCTGCCCCCCATCGTGCTGCAGGCCCTGGCGCGCCGCCTGCTGGAGAGGCTGGACCTGCAGCATTTCCAGCTGGTGCTGGGGCACCTCCATCAGGCCGTGCTGCGTGAGCAGCGGCTGGAGGTCTTGCTGGCCACCCGGGGCAGGCTCAGCTACGCCCTCCACCAGGAGCTGGCGGCCCTGCTGGAGGCGCACTGCTACCTGCACCTCCACCTCCGGCTGCGCTACCAGGTCAGGTCGACCACAGCCGCCGCCGCCGCCACCACCACCACCACCACCTCCGCGCAACAACACCAGTCGCGGAGAGTTGACCTGGCCTTCGCCGAGAGCACCAGCAGCATGGGGGCCCATATCAACATCCGCCGCAACCCGCGGGCCCTGCAGGCCGGGCAGGCTCCGCTGCGTGACATTCTGGCGGGCGAGGGGGCCAGCGCGCCCGGAGGCACCATCACCGGGCCGCACCTGCCAGATGGTGGTTTTCCATAGCTCCGGGGAGCTTGGCCAGGGGGCGTACGACCACCGGGAGGCCTTCCTGGAGGAGCTGGCAAACTACAGCGCCTGGGAGCAGGTGGACAATTTGTATGAGGCGGCCTGGGGGCTGCCCCCCCCGGCAGGTGGGGGCCTCCATCTTGCCTGTCTGGCCAGGCATGCAGGAATCCGCAGGCTCCTCCCATGCGGAGAAATAAATAGCTTTAATGAGCCGTCTTTATTCATTCTTCGGTAGTGCCGCCAGCCCGCCGAGGGCTGCAGCTTTACAGCCAAGAGCCCTTTTTAAACGTGTGGAGAGAGGCCTTGTCCTCGCATGGATGGATGGATGGCAGAGAGGGTGGATGGATGCATGGATGGATGGACGTATGTCTAGGGGGGCCTTCACAGCTGCCAAGGTTTCAGATTCACATCTCTGACGTGTGGTGCCATTTTGCTGTTCCCACTAGTAGCTTCTCTAACCTATAAGCATTGTGTGGGTTTGATTTTGTTTTGAAGTTGTGTGTATAGTGTGTTGCGCTTCTTCTCTTCTGCCTATCGCAAACGGGGCCATTACCTCTTGTTCATGAGGCAGCCTGCTGCCCTAGAAGTGTGCAATAGGGAATCTTATTATACTCCTCATCAAAGTCATATGTCTTACTATAGGACATAGGACGAAGGAATGCATGCCCCCGCCACATCAATGCAGAGAGCTTGTTTTACATTCAGACCAGCACTTCCCACTTATTAGGTCTCACCTAATCAATCCCGGTAGGGGTGCTGGCGAGATTATAGTAAGGCTTTCAAAGGTGTACCCAAACTGCGGATCTGGTACAGTGCATGTGAGCCGGGCGCGCGCATATTGCACACCATTTGGGAGACTGTGCGCCTCGGCATCAGACTTCAAAAGAATCCGCTCCCCCGCCCCCGCATCAGACTTCAAAGGAATGCGCTCTCCCGCCACAGCAATGCCGAGAGCTTGTTTTACATTCAGAGCAGCACTTCCCACTTAGTGTGGCACCCAATTCCCACCACTGCAGGGCTTAAATGTAATAGAGCCCTTCACTCGTGGCACACACTTCATGAAGCCAATGTTCTTTTAATTTATGCACAAGCTTCGCAACATGTTATTTTTATTTCTTTAAACATTTAGGTAAGCTCAACACAACGTCCTTTTCATGGCTGTCGCACTTCCGGCACACGCTTTATGGCCCCCACACTTTCTCTACTCTTTTGCCCCCTGCTCACTGCTGCTTACCTCAAGGTCTCCTGAATCTTTCTGTGCGTTCCCAAAACACCATAAAGTTAGATGTCACATGAAGTTAGGAACACATAGCCAATCAGGATACAGCACATACACTACACTACACGCAGTGATAACACACTCCCCAAGCCGTACATCTGGACATGTTACCCACTGGCCGAACTGTGTCCACGCAAGGTCAAGGCCCACTTGGATTCTTCATAGAATACAGTAATTTATGGATGCCTGCTGAGTATTGCTCATTTTGAGTTTTGCCTGCATTTCATCTGTAATTCTTTGGTCATTGTAATTATTTCCTCCGTTTTCATTCCTGTGCTGCTGTAACAGTTTTTCCCCCTTGCACTGTCCCCATCTCCTGGTTCACGCCACTGTTGACCCGGCCCCTTCCCTCTACCCAGCCCGTTTCCTGCCTCCCAGCTGAGCACCCCTCCCCTATTTAATGCAGACCGCTGCGAGGTCACGCCGCTGGCACGCCAAAGGAGTGCCTAAGGCAAGCCCATCTGGGCCCGTCCGGGACCTGAACGTGACCAGCGCCAGAAACCCTGGCTCTCCCAGGCCCCACTCCTACGATGCTACCATCCTCAACGCATTCAATCCGGGAAGACACACCAACTGCGTAAGATCCTCGCCAAACACCACCCATGGAGATTTCACATGTCGCAGATCCTTCACCATCGACAATACCCCCACTCACACCGAAGGCCCGCCTGATGCACGCACCACCACCACCCTGACATAAATCCTCCTCAACGTGCGCACCCTACACCAACATGCCGTAGAGATCTGGGACCTGATCGACACCATCTTGCCCGACATCGCCTTCTTCACTGAAACCTGGATCAACGCCACCTTCGCCCCGATATCTCCACTGCCATTCCCGGCGGCTACAAGATCCAGAGAAAGGACCGCCCCCACCGCCCAGGAGAAGGACTCTCCATCGCTCACAAGACCCCCCCTTCGCCTCTTCACATCCAGCACGAGTGACCCTCACTCCAACACAGGACACCTCAACTTCCAGATCCAGACCAACCCCAGGACCACGCTACTTGGCACCTTCATCTAAAGACCGCCTGGACCTCGCACCCAGTCCGCAAACACCATTGCGAGCTCGCCGCACCCCACGCAATCACCTCCACGGACTAAATTCTACTCGGGTCCTGAACTTCCACCTCGAAAACCGCAACGACCCCAACTGCATCACTCTCCTCGACAACCGCGACAACCTCGGACAGAGGCAGCTGGTCAACACACTCAAGCACAGAGCTGGACACATCCTTAACTCTATCTTTGCGGGAGGATCAAACATCTGTTTCAGCCACACCACCCAGCCTCTATGGACAGACCACCACTGCGTCCATTTCACCTTCAACACCACCACCGCACCCAAGCCCGCCCCGCGACCGCAACACAGAAACTGGAGCAAGGTAACAGAGTAACTCCTAATCACCACCCTCCTCCAAGACCCCCCCAAGTTCCATGACCAACACCAACTCTGCAGCCACAGAACTTCACAGCTGGATCTCCCGCTGTGCCGACAAACTCGTACCCCTCCGAAACCCCGCTGTACAACGCCCGCTGTAGGCCGCCTGGTTCACCATTGAACTGCAGGAAGCCAGACGCTCCTGCAGACGCCTAGAGAAAAACAGAAAACCATGGAAGCATAGAACAACCACAGGAGCGTCCTGAAGGAATACCACTAGCGCATAAGAGACACCAAACAGAGCTACATAGGAGACAAAGTCCAGACCAACACGACCAATGCCAAGGAACTGTTCAGCGTCATACAGCAGTTCACAAAAACCCCCAGCGAAGCCACGGACGTCACACCTTTCCAGCAACTCTGCGACAAGCTCAGCTCATACTTCCACCTGAAGATCAAGGACCTCTACGACAATGGCAGTGAACCGACACCGGACATCAACTCCACCCCCAACGCTGCAAACAAGCCAACCATCATGATCTGGAATCCCGCTACCATTGAACACATCACTGCTACCATGCAGAAAACTCGCTCAGGAGCCCCAACAGACCCCTGCCCACCGCACATATTCCACAGGGCCACCGCTGCCATTGCATCCGAACTTGGACTGACCAACACCTCCTTCATGTCCGGCATCTTCCCAGATGACTGGAAGCTGGCAGAGGTAAAACCCCTCCTCAAGAAACCCACGGCCGACCCATCGGACCTGAAAAACTACTGGGCCATCTCTCTCCTCCCTTTTGCGGCCAAAGTCACTGAGAGACTCGTGAACGCCCAGCTGACCACCTTCATTGAAGGGAACTCCATCCTAGACACCTCCCAGTCTGGATTCTGCAACAACCGCATGCTACTTGACCAGGAACACACCGCGGCCCTCATCCTTCTAGACCTCCCCGCAGCCTTTGACACCGTTTCTCATCGCACTCTTGCAGCCAGACTTCATGACGCAGGGATACAAGGAGCCACCCTCGAATGGAACTGATCCTTTCCCTCCGGCAGAATCCAGAGGATCAGTCTCCCTCCCTACATCTCTGAACCCACCGATATCAACTGCGGAGTATCCCAAGGCTCATCACTCAGCCCCACACTCTTCAACATCTACATGGCCCCCCCTCACCAGACATCATGGGTTCAGCATTGTATCCTACACCGACGACACCCAGCTCATCCTCTCACTCACAAAGAATCCCGAATACACCAGACTCTGCTTCTAGGAAGGAATGAAGCACGTGGCAGCCTGGATGAAAGACAGCTGCATGAAGCTTAACTCTGAGAAGACCGAGGTTCTCATCCCCAGTACATTGAGAACCTCACGGGTGTGTAGTGCGCTATATAAACCCCTGATTGATTGATTGATAAGACAGCAGTTCACATTCCTTACCAAAAATAGGATCTCCAGAACTATGTTATTGCATTCAATGAATTGTTTAAAAAACAATGTCAGATTGGTCCTCCTACCCAATACCTTTAACTGGTCTTACAGTCGCACTGTTTAATTAAACAAACTGTTCCAGTTTTGCCAAAAAACACATCTCGTTTTTTTAAAGTATTTCATTTTCACATAACATTTTGGCACATCAACCAGAAGCTGATTGGAACCACAGCTGCAAAAGAAAGGAGACTCTGCATGGACAGATTCACATTTGTGCACCAAGAAAGATGAGCAGACACCGCAATTGATTGGAAGTTCTGCTGAATCCGTGGGACCAAGGTCTGTCCTGAAGTAGTTTTCACAGTGTGTAAGAGACATCAGAACCTTAGTAAAACATATGGAGTTTGGCAAACTAGGAATAATTGTAAAAGGATAGCCTGAGCCCTATGCCACTGACAGAAATATGGCATATTAACTATTTTATATGTTCTAGCTGAGTAGTCATCAAGCGGCCTAAGTGGTGATCCCCAAGTCACAATTTTCAAATAGCTAGCACTCTAGGTAAAGTGGATATTCATTGTATAGCCCTTTATGGCTCCCAGGACACTATTTTTGTGGTAAAACTATCCTGATTTGGTGGAGTTGGCACCTTAATCTTATTTTGTAGTCTAAAAGGCTTTCTTAGTACCAACGGTCTCTTAACATCGTTAGTATCTAAAAGAAGTGAAAGCTGTTGGTCACTTGGAACACTGGGTGTGACTCAGATGGTATACTTTTTCTGCTGGGCGTGACACATTAGTGCTTTGGAAAAGTGTAGCGGGAGACCCAAGTTACAGCTTTGCAGATGTCAGCCATAGGGAAACCACTATCCCCACTCGGAGCGTTGCGGCGACCCCCCTGAAGTGATGAGCTAGCAGGGCTGAGGCACCGGGGAGCGCCGAAATTGAGACCCTGGCTTCTGGGCCTGACCGAAGACGTCGGAGGAGGTCGGAGTGGCGTATAGTCCAGACGCGAACCTATCAAGGCCTGCATGATGATCTTTCTATGCTTCAGCGACAGCAGCGGAAGAAATTTCCGCAGCATCTTCAGGAGGCCGAAGCATTTACCAGTCAGCCCAATGATCTGGGGACCAAAGGCGAGGCCATCATCTATCACAAAGACCAGGTTTTTAGCTTTAGGAGAGGCGGCATCCGGTGGAAACATATCTAAAGGCCACCAGGTCTTCCAACCAGGATCAGGAGGGCATCCGAAAAAAAGCAATTCCGATTTATCGGAATTGCATTTTAAGCTGTGTCGCTGGAACCAAGCAAAGACAGCTCCCAGGCAGTCTCTAATCCGAGGACCGTCGAAATCCTTGCCCTTATCAAATGTAAAGAGCAACTGGGTGTCATCAGCATAGGTTATGATCTGGGCACCGAAAGATTCCGCAACCGCCGCCAGAGGGGCCATATAGATGTTAAATAGCGTGGGGCTTAAGATGGAACCCTGTGGCACCCCCACTTACAGCGGCGGCATTTCAGCGGAAAACGGAGGTGCCCAGACCACTTGCCGGCGGCCGGTCAGTAATGACTTGAACCAATTCAACACTGTCCCTCGAAAACCGATCTCCTGGAGTCTTAAAAGGAGACCTTCATGGGGGACGGTGTCGAAAGCCGCCGACAAATCCAGCATAACCAAAATGGCCTTCCCTCCAGTATCCAAAACCTCCCTGATGGCATTGGTGACCTCGAGAAGAGCGGTCTCTGTACTAAGATTCGTGCGAAAGTCCGATTGAGAGTCATGAAGAATGCTATTACTCTCAATGAAGTTGGAAATGGAGCCATGCACGTGCTTCTCGGTCACCTTAGCCAGAGCAGGGAGGAGAGAGATAGGCCTGTAGTTAGCATGGATAAGGGGATCAAGGTTAGTCTTCTTGATCAGTGGAAGAATCAATGCATGCTTCCACGCTTGAGGGACAACACCCGTGCTCAGCGAAGCATTAAGCAGAGGATTAAGCAACGCATTTAAAGCCGGCGCTACTTTCCCCAAACATTTCGCCGGGCAAGGGTCAAGCGGAGAGCCAGACTTGAGCCGAGACAGAAGGTCAAGAGAGACCGCGGGAGACATCACCGGAAATTCCGAAAGGAGTGGGCCTTCCTCAGTTGTAGATGTGGACAAGCTAGATGTAAAGCCAGGCACTGGCGTAGGGTATAAATGACGAAAGGAGTCGTGAATAGCTTTGATTTTGTTCACGAAAAAGTCCGCTAACTGGCTAATCCAGACTTCAGTGTGCGCATGGGAGGGAGCACCGAGGGGAGGGGAAGTAAACTCCTTAACTATCCTGAATATCTCTTTGCTGGTGCTCTCTGAGTCATCTATTCTATGCTCAAGGTAGATTTTTTTCCCCGCTAGGATCTGCCTGTGATATAGCTTAATGGCTTCCCTATAACTAGCCTTAAGATCAGGGTCATACAGGCGTCTCCAGGCCCTTTCGGCTTTCTTACATTCCTGCCGCATCGCACCCAAGGATGAAGTAAACCAAGGGGCCTGTGAGAAGTTGGCCTGATAGGTAGTGTTTCCAATTCTGGAACCACTGGTTATCAGTCCAAACAAACCCCAAAGATGTCAGGTTGTAAGTCAACCTTGTAGACAAGCTATCCTAGTGGTAGCATGGACTAAGCAGCCTTAAAGGCTTAACTTAAGAGGTCGTGTTAAGCGAGCTGTTTTACCACATACAATCCTGTAATCAAATGAAAGGACACCACACAAGTATATATTATAAAAATATATGTATTTATTACTAAATTACTCCCCAGTACTCTTTATGAGGAAAGGGGCACAAGCGTTAAATCAAAAGCACTGTTACACATATAAAGTTGCACAATTATGGATGAGGGCGGGTGGCCACTCAGACCATATATCAAAAAAGTGGTATAAGTAACACTTTACGAACAATGGTTAGGCCTAGGGCCTAGAGATTCGCTGGGAGCAGTCAGGACAAGCAATGAAGAAGTCGGGAGTAGCCCACAGGAGACGGATGCAGCACGGAAAGTGCAGCGCGCACCAATGCACTGTCAATGGTGCGTAAAAGTCAATTAAAGTGAATAAAAAGATACTTCCGCTGAACCTAGGAACACAAAACTTTAGACACAGACCCTAGAGGTGTGTACCAGTGTAAAGACACCGGCGTTGCAAAGTTACCTCACCCACAGGCCGTGGGTGCACAGGGTCGAAGTGGCGTCGGGTTCTGTCACGCAGGTTCTGGGTGCTTGGAGCTGTTGCAGCTGCAGGCGCTGTGAAGCAGAAGTGTCCGGTGCGATCCAAGGGTGGATCGATGTAGAAAAGTACCTGAAAGCAGAGGGGACAGAGTCTGGGTCACTCAGCAGTGACCAGGGTGGAACCAGGACGGAACCAGGCAATGTCGGGCGCAATCAGGCGGTTGTCGATAGGCTTCTCTCCGCTGTCACGTGGGCTCTGGGGAATCTGCGACGTCCAGGAGCGGGTCACGATCTGTCCCACGTAGGCTCTCGCCGTCAGCACCGTCGGCTTGAAGATTGTAGCAAACAGCACTTGGCAAAAGCAATCCACGCGGAACCGGGAGATTGCTTATCACTCGAACCAGGAGGGTCAGAGTGGGTGCTCCTTTTTACAGGAGCTGGTG
Organism: Lissotriton vulgaris; assembly: GCF_964263255.1. Lineage (NCBI taxonomy): Eukaryota > Metazoa > Chordata > Amphibia > Caudata > Salamandridae > Lissotriton > Lissotriton vulgaris. The sequence goes on from NC_141685.1 coordinate 935,458,289, forward strand.
CAGATCTGGAGCAACCAGAAAAGCAAGTCGGATTTCAAAGTTCGTCGGCACAGGGGCCACAAGCCAGCTGGCAAGTGACCGGGCCAACGCGTCGAGCGCACACAAGCAGAAGGGCCCCACGCAGCACTCGTCGAGTGTGGAGGGGTGAGCTTTGGTGCAAGTGGAGCTCGGGGCTGGGGCTTCTCAAACCCCGGTGTACAGCTTCGAGGGTCACTCGTGGGCCGCACGGTCAGCGTCTCGTGGCCTTTTCAAGATGGCGTGCCCCACGCTTCCGGTCGCCTCCACGGGTCTCAGCTCTGCAGGGACTGTGGATCGGGCAGGTAGAAGGCAGGCAAGCTTGATCTCGTCGATCTCTGTCGCTCGAGTTCCGGCGGGAACTGCAACAAAGCAAGGGTCGAGGGCTGGATGGTGCCTGTTTGCACAGGGTGGTCACTCCTTGACCACAAGGGAGATTCTTCAGTCTTCTCACGTCGTGTAGAAAGTCGAAGGGTCCAGATTTCGTTTCTTATGTTTCTTCAGGATGATCTGAGGTCCGTTGGGACTGCTCCCCCTCTTATTCGAATCTCGGGGGTTGGACATCCTGCTAGGTCCCCTCCTATGGGTGGGACCCAGGAAGGGGGTGGTTACACCCCTCTCCTTTGATCCTGGCCGCGCTGGGACAGGGGCTGGGAGGCCCCAGAACCGGTTTGGCCGGATCCTGCAAGGGGCAGCCTTGTGCTCCCCAGGCAGTGTCTGGTTTCATTGAAACCTCCCTACTCCAATCCACTATCTCCTGTCTGGGGTGGTTTGACACCGCCCTGTGACAGGAAACTCTTTGTCCAGGCCTCCTCTGCCGGGTTTCGGTCAGCAGCAGGAGGTCAGACCCGTGTCTGTGGCAGGGGCATCCATTTTGTGGATCTGAGGCTCCTTTTAAATCAACCGCGTTTCAGTAAAGTAACATGTCTTCTCCCTCTAGAAGGGTGGAATGCTACCCCCGTCGCCAGAACTGGCGAGGGGGTAGTATTCCAATTCGTATGACACCTTACACGACATGTTTTGATAAAGCCAAACCAAAGTTGCTATATAACCGCGAGGATTATAATGCGCTTAAGAGTATATGGTATGGCATTACCCCGGACCAGCTTAGGGAGTTGTTCCCGACAGCTGCAGACAGGCTCAGCTCATGCCAGAGCACTATCTCACATAAAACCACGCACTCTGCCTCCAGGATTGATGAGGCCTTCCATAGGAGTGGCTTACAGGCTATATATGTGTCCAGATATAGGTTTAGATATAGGTATACTATATCTAAGCAAGGGGTGATTACACCCACTTGCCCCAGCTGAGTGATCAGCCAGTTGTGTCAATTTAAGAACCAGCCAGGGGTGGCAAAAGCTATGCTTCAGCCCCTGGTAGGCCTTGGTGGCACCTATGCCCTGGGCACCTATAGTGCATGGTACAGGGGCTGACAAGGAGTCCATTTCCAATTGTGGTATGTACCTATAGCACATGTATTATAAATTTAGAGAGAGAACAGCAGGCTGGGGGTCTGATTAGCAGGCCCACAGCCTCAGTAAGTCGAAAACCAGTGAAGCAAAAAGCAAAAATTGGGGTGACCATAGGATAGCAGACCCTACTCTCCTACATAACCCCCCCCCAAACGCAGGGACATTAAACTTAACCTTGACCAGATAAGTCTTCATGTTCTAAGTGGAAGTACCTGGAGAGACCATCTGCATTACCATGGTCAGTCCCTGGGCGGTGCTCCACTGTAAAGTCCATCCCCTGTAGGGAAATGGACCACCTGAGCAGTTTGGGATTTTCACCCTTCATCTGATTTAGCCACAAGAGGGGCTTATGGTCTGTCTGAATTAGGAAGTGAGTGCCAAACAAGTATGGCCTCAGCTTCTTCAGGGCCCAAACCACAGCAAAGGCCTCCCTCTCAATAGCTGACCAACGTTTCTCCCTGGGGGTCAGCCTTCTGCTAATAAAAGCAATGGGCTGGTCTTGACCATCTTGATTAAGTTGTGAAAGCACAGCTCCCACCCCCAACTCAGAAGCATCTGTCTGTACAATGAACTGTTTGGAGTAGTCAGGACTCTTCAGGATAGGTGCAGAGCACATGGCCTTCTTCAGGTCATCAAATGCCTTTTGACAGCTAACTGTCCACTGAACCTTTTTGGGCATCTTCTTGGATGTCAAGTCATTCAATGGTGTCACAATGGACCCATAGTTCTTTACAAATTTTCTGTAATACCCAGTCAGGCCCAAGAAGGCTCTGACTTGTGTCTGGGTAGTTGGAGGAGTCCAGTCCTGTATGGTCTGGATCTTGCTCTCCAGTGGTTGAACTTGACCCCCACCTACTAGGTGGCCCAAGTACACAACCTTGCTCTGCCCTATCTGGCACTTAGTAGCCTTGATAGTCAGGCCTGCCTTTTGCAGGGCCTCCAGAACCTTCTTCAGGTGGATCAGGTGATCCTCCCAGGTGGAGCTAAAGACAGCAATATCATCTAGATATGCTGCGCAAAAGTCATCCAACCCAGCAAGGACTTGGTTCACCAACCTTTGGAAAGTGGCAGGTGCATTCTTCAAACCAAAGGGCATTACCACAAACTGATAATGTCCACTAGGGGTAGAGAATGCTGTTTTGGCTTTTGACTCTTCAGCTAGTCTGATTTGCCAGTAGCCAGCTGTCAAATCAAATGTGCTCAGAAACTTGGCAGAAGCCAATTTATCAATGAGCTCATCTGCTCTTGGAATGGGATGAGCATCTGTCCTAGTGACAGCATTGAGACCTCTGTAGTCCACACAAAACCTCATTTCTCTCTTCCCATCTTTGGTATGAGGTTTTGGCACAAGGACCACTGGGCTAGCCCATGGGCTCTCTGATGGCTCAATCACTCCAAGCTCCAACATCTTTTGCACCTCAGCCTTTATACAATCCCTGACATGGTCAGGTTGCCTGTAGATCTTATTCTTCACAGGCAGATTGTCACCAGTGTCCACCTCATGGGTGCACCAGCTAGTCTGACTGGGTGTGAGTGAAAACAAGTGTCTGTGGGCCTGCAACACCTGTCTGCAGTCCACCTGTTGCTGCTCAGTGAGGCTGCCTGCCAAGGCTACTCCATCAACTGAACCATCATCAGGGTTCTGGGAAAGCAGGTCTGGGAGAGGGTCACTCTCTTCCTCCTGTTCCCCATCTGTGGCCATGAGGAGACTCATGTCCTCCCTGTCAACAAATGCTTTCAAACGATTGACATGGAGCACCCTGTGGGGGCTCCTAGGGGTGCCAAAGTCAACCAAGTAGGTGACTTCTCCCTTCTTTTCAATGATAGGGTAGGGTCCAGTCCATTGGTCCTGGAGAGCTGCTGGCCCCACTGGGTCCAACACCCACACCTTCTGCCCTGGCTGGTACTCAACCAGAACAGCCTTTTGGTCATGCCAGGCTTTCTGTAATTCCTGACTGGCCTCAAGGTTTTTGGATGCTCTCTCCATGTATTCAGCCATCCTGGAGCGGAGACCAAGTACATAATCCACAATGTCTAGTTTAGGCTTTTTGAGAGGTAACTCCCATCCTTCCTTCACCAAACTCAATGGACCTCTTACAGGGTGGCCAAACAAAAGTTCAAAAGGGCTGTAGCCAACCCCCTTCTGTGGGACCTCTCTGTAAGCAAAGAGCAAGCAGGGTAAAAGGATGTCCCATTTCCGCCTAAGCTTCTCTGGTAACCCTTTTATCATTCCCTTTAGGGTCTTGTTGAACCTTTCCACAAGCCCATTGCACTGTGGATGGTAGGGTGTGGTAAACTTATAGTTTACTCCACACTCTTTCCACATTGCTTTTAAGTATCCAGACATGAAGTTGGTACCTCTGTCTGAAAGAACCTCCTTTGGAAAGCCCACTCTTGAGAAAACTGCAATGAGGGCTTTTGCCACCACAGGAGCTGTGGTGGTCCTCAGGGGAATTGCTTCTGGGTACCTGGTGGCATGATCCACTACCACCAGTATAAATCTGTGCCCAGATGCTGTTTGAGGATCCATGGGACCCACAATGTCTATTCCAACTCTTTCAAAGGGTACCCCCACCACAGGTAGTGGTATCAGGGGGGCCTTTGTTGTGCCACCTGACTTACCACTGGCTTGGCAAGTGACACAGGAGCGACAAAACTCCTTGACATTTTCTGACATGTGAGGCCAGTGAAAGTGTGGAACAAGCCTGTCCCAAGTCTTATTCTGGCCTAAGTGTCCTGCAAGGGGAATATCATGGGCCAAGGTAAGAAGGAAGCCCCTAAACTTCAAAGGTATAACCAACCTCCTGGTTGTGCCAGGCTTGGGGTCTCTAGCCTCTGAATAAAGGAGTCCTTCATCCCAATACACTTTATGGGTACCTTGAGCATTCCCTGCAGCCTCAGCAGCAGCTTGCTGTCTGAGGGGTTCAAGTGAAGGGCAATCTAACTGGGCCTGCCCCAGGTCTGCCCTTGAGGGTCCCCCTGTCCCCAGAAACTCAACCTGATCAGGCTCAAGCTCCTCAGAGACAGTCTCCTCTTGGACTGCAGAATCAGTTTCCTGTGAAACCTGATCCTCAACCTGGGGCAAGTGGGAAGGCACAGCCTTAACCCTCTTGCTCCTTCTCTTGGGTTGTGGTTGGTCTATTGTCTCAAGATCCACCACTGGTTCAGGAAGGCACTTCTTAGCCTGAGACCTTGTCACTGCAAGGACATGAGCTGAAATCCCTAGCATTTCTGCATGAGTCCTGTACTCCACTTCTGACCAAACTGAGCTTTCAAGATCATTGCCTAACAGACAGTCTACTGGGAGGTCTGCACTCACAACAACTTTCTTTAGGCCATCTACCCCTCCCCAGGAGAAGTTCACAACAGCCACACTATGGGAAGTAGTGGAGTTGCTTGCATTGGTCACTAGGTAACTTTCACCTAGTACAATTTGTCCAGGGTCCACAAAGCCAGGTGCCACCATTGTGACACTGGCACAAGTGTCCCTGTAGGCCTGAGCCAGTTTCTCATTAATTAAGGGAGTCTGCCTATATTTGCCCAGGTTACTGGGGCTTACTGCAGTGGGCAAAGAGATGTCCACATCATATAGGAGAACTGCCTGTGTGGGGATTCTGACTAGGCCAGATTCCACCTCAGTACCCAGGGTCAACCCTACTAAACCCTTTGGCTGTGTACCACCACTGCTGACTGTACTAGGGGGTGCAGTTGCTTTAGGAGCTGCAGTGGTGGGGACTGGATTTTTCTTAGTGCATTCACTGCCCCAGTGTGAAACTGATTTGCAGGTATTACACCAAGGTTTCTTTGGGCCATCATTCTTCTTTTTCTTGTTTCCATTTTGGGAACCCCCCTCCTTATTGCTAGTTTGGGGGCCTGAAGACTTCTGGTCCTTTTCTTTATCTTTCTGATTCCCACCCTTCTGGTCTGTTTTCTTCTGGTCACCTTGGTTCTGGTTTTTCTGCTTAATCCTTGTTCTGACCCATTTGTCTGCCTTCTTTCCCAATTCTTGGGGAGAGGTCAAATCAGAGTCAACAAGGTATTGATGCAACAGCTGGTTCTGACAGTTATTAAGGATCTGTTCTCTCATCATAAGATTGTACAATCCTGTATAGTCTGAAACTTTACTTCCCTGCAGCCAACCCTCCAGAGCCTTAGTGGCACAATCTACAAAATCAGTCCAGTCCTGAGTCTGTGCTTTTTGGGTGTCTCTGAACAACAACCTGTATTGCTCAGTGGTTAGGCCAAACCCTTCAATAAGAGCACTCTTCAGAACAGAGTAGTTTTTGGCATCCTCAGGTCTAACAGTGAGGAGCCTGTCCCTCCCTTTCTCAGAAAAGGAGTACCATAAAATTGCTGCCCACTGATCCTCAGGGACCTGCTGTACCATGCAGGCCCTCTCAAGAGCAGTCATCCATTTGTGGATATCATCCCCTTCCTTGTAGGGGGGCACAATTTTTGTCAGGTTTCTATTGTCATAGGCCCTGTCTTTTTCTTTAGGAACTTTGCTGCCACCAGTGGCATCTAAGCCACTTATTTTCTGTTCCCTAGCCAAGGTAAGTTTAGCTTGAGCTAAGGTCAGTTTAGCTTGAGCCAGAGCTACCTCCTCCCTCTCTATCTGGAGTTGGACAGCCCTCATTCTAGCCCTATGCTCTTTTCTCTGGGAGGAAGTCATTCCTCTTTGAGATTCTCTTGAGGCACTAGAAAGGTGAGAGTCCCTTGACAGAGATCTCTCCCTTCTATTACCTGGGAGAATTTGGTTATGAGATCTGGAGTGGTGCTGGCCCCCTCCATTCCCATGTAGGTCCAAGTTGGCCTGGTTAAGCCTGGCAACCTGTACCTGGTTTCCCCCCTGATCCTGATCTTCAGGCTCATCTATATCAGAGCCTTCTTCTGGGTCTTCCTCTTCCTCCTCTATTCCTTCTTGAAGATCCTCATTCTCAGGGGAGTTTATCCCTTCCTCTGTTTCTAAGGGAGTCTGACTCACCTTGTCTAGGTCATCCTTTTCTAGGAGAGCTACTAGGGAAGGAATGGTAGGGCCTCTGCCCTTTTTTAGCCCCCTGGCTGTGCACAAGGCACTCAGGTCTTTGTGGCTAAGGTTGTCATATCTGGATGTTGTCCCTATAGGATCAACTATTACAGGAGCAGAGCCTGAGGCTCTTTCTGTATCAGACATGACTGCTAGTGAGGTGTAAGTGGTGCACTTACCTACACTAAGTGGTTTCCTACTGTACCTTGCTAGTGAGTTGTAGTCAGGGTGTGCTAATCCCTTTAATCTACAACTACTAAGTTCAGTAGAACTTAATATGCTAAGCTTTTGATTTATATGTACCTAGAGGTACTTGATGTGATCTTTCAATTTGATAAAGATTGCAATGGTAAAACAAACAGCAAGCTCAAATCCGCACCGCTGCACACCAATGTGAGAAGTTGGCCTGATAGGTAGTGTTTCCAATTCTGGAACCACTGGTTATCAGTCCAAACAAACCCCAAAGATGTCAGGTTGTAAGTCAACCTTGTAGACAAGCTATCCTAGTGGTAGCATGGACTAAGCAGCCTTAAAGGCTTAACTTAAGAGGTCGTGTTAAGCGAGCTGTTTTACCACATACAATCCTGTAATCAAATGAAAGGACACCACACAAGTATATATTATAAAAATATATGTATTTATTACTAAATTACTCCCCAGTACTCTTTATGAGGAAAGGGGCACAAGCGTTAAATCAAAAGCACTGTTACACATATAAAGTTGCACAATTATGGATGAGGGCGGGTGGCCACTCAGACCATATATCAAAAAAGTGGTATAAGTAACACTTTACGAACAATGGTTAGGCCTAGGGCCTAGAGATTCGCTGGGAGCAGTCAGGACAAGCAATGAAGAAGTCGGGAGTAGCCCACAGGAGACGGATGCAGCACGGAAAGTGCAGCGCGCACCAATGCACTGTCAATGGTGCGTAAAAGTCAATTAAAGTGAATAAAAAGATACTTCCGCTGAACCTAGGAACACAAAACTTTAGACACAGACCCTAGAGGTGTGTACCAGTGTAAAGACACCGGCGTTGCAAAGTTACCTCACCCACAGGCCGTGGGTGCACAGGGTCGAAGTGGCGTCGGGTTCTGTCACGCAGGTTCTGGGTGCTTGGAGCTGTTGCAGCTGCAGGCGCTGTGAAGCAGAAGTGTCCGGTGCGATCCAAGGGTGGATCGATGTAGAAAAGTACCTGAAAGCAGAGGGGACAGAGTCTGGGTCACTCAGCAGTGACCAGGGTGGAACCAGGACGGAACCAGGCAATGTCGGGCGCAATCAGGCGGTTGTCGATAGGCTTCTCTCCGCTGTCACGTGGGCTCTGGGGCATCTGCGACGTCCAGGAGCGGGTCACGATCTGTCCCACGTAGGCTCTCGCCGTCAGCACCGTCGGCTTGAAGATTGTAGCAAACAGCACTTGGCAAAAGCAATCCACGCGGAACCGGGAGATTGCTTATCACTCGAACCAGGAGGGTCAGAGTGGGTGCTCCTTTTTACAGGAGCTGGTGCAGATCTGGAGCAACCAGAAAAGCAAGTCGGATTTCAAAGTTCGTCGGCACAGGGGCCACAAGCCAGCTGGCAAGTGACCGGGCCAACGCGTCGAGCGCACACAAGCAGAAGGGCCCCACGCAGCACTCGTCGAGTGTGGAGGGGTGAGCTTTGGTGCAAGTGGAGCTCGGGGCTGGGGCTTCTCAAACCTCGGTGTACAGCTTCGAGGGTCACTCGTGGGCCGCACGGTCAGCGTCTCGTGGCCTTTTCAAGATGGCGTGCCCCACGCTTCCGGTCGCCTCCACGGGTCTCAGCTCTGCAGGGACTGTGGATCGGGCAGGTAGAAGGCAGGCAAGCTTGATCTCGTCGATCTCTGTCGCTCGAGTTCCGGCGGGAACTGCAACAAAGCAAGGGTCGAGGGCTGGATGGTGCCTGTTTGCACAGGGTGGTCACTCCTTGACCACAAGGGAGATTCTTCAGTCTTCTCACGTCGTGTAGAAAGTCGAAGGGTCCAGATTTCGTTTCTTATGTTTCTTCAGGATGATCTGAGGTCCGTTGGGACTGCTCCCCCTCTTATTCGAATCTCGGGGGTTGGACATCCTGCTAGGTCCCCTCCTATGGGTGGGACCCAGGAAGGGGGTGGTTACACCCCTCTCCTTTGATCCTGGCCGCGCTGGGACAGGGGCTGGGAGGCCCCAGAACCGGTTTGGCCGGATCCTGCAAGGGGCAGCCTTGTGCTCCCCAGGCAGTGTCTGGTTTCATTGAAACCTCCCTACTCCAATCCACTATCTCCTGTCTGGGGTGGTTTGACACCGCCCTGTGACAGGAAACTCTTTGTCCAGGCCTCCTCTGCCGGGTTTCGGTCAGCAGCAGGAGGTCAGACCCGTGTCTGTGGCAGGGGCATCCATTTTGTGGATCTGAGGCTCCTTTTAAATCAACCGCGTTTCAGTAAAGTAACATGTCTTCTCCCTCTAGAAGGGTGGAATGCTACCCCCGTCGCCAGAACTGGCGAGGGGGTAGTATTCCAATTCGTATGACACCTTACACGACATGTTTTGATAAAGCCAAACCAAAGTTGCTATATAACCGCGAGGATTATAATGCGCTTAAGAGTATATGGTATGGCATTACCCCGGACCAGCTTAGGGAGTTGTTCCCGACAGCTGCAGACAGGCTCAGCTCATGCCAGAGCACTATCTCACATAAAACCACGCACTCTGCCTCCAGGATTGATGAGGCCTTCCATAGGAGTGGCTTACAGGCTATATATGTGTCCAGATATAGGTTTAGATATAGGTATACTATATCTAAGCAAGGGGTGATTACACCCACTTGCCCCAGCTGAGTGATCAGCCAGTTGTGTCAATTTAAGAACCAGCCAGGGGTGGCAAAAGCTATGCTTCAGCCCCTGGTAGGCCTTGGTGGCACCTATGCCCTGGGCACCTATAGTGCATGGTACAGGGGCTGACAAGGAGTCCATTTCCAATTGTGGTATGTACCTATAGCACATGTATTATAAATTTAGAGAGAGAACAGCAGGCTGGGGGTCTGATTAGCAGGCCCACAGCCTCAGTAAGTCGAAAACCAGTGAAGCAAAAAGCAAAAATTGGGGTGACCATAGGATAGCAGACCCTACTCTCCTACAGGGCCGAAGCGCGCTTATCGGCAGACTTAGCCGGCTTCCCTGGGGCTAACTCCTCAAAACTAGCAGTCATCCACTTATGCACTGACTCAAGGTTTTCCTCCAGACTGCCAGAAAATAAGCAGGGATGACGACAAAGCGCATCAGACACCATTTCGGCGGAAACCTGGTGAAAAGGCCGGGTAATTCCTCTCTGGTCTTTCAGTGCTCTCGGAGCAGTCACAGAGATGAGAGGTATGGTAAACTTTATTAAAAAATTATCAGACCACAAAACCGGTAGTGGCATGCATGCACTAATCGTTTTCGAGGAGAAAACTTGGTCAATGGTGTGGCCCTTGTTATGAGTTGGCCCCATAATATATGGAGCCAGCCCTAAAGGCGAGGTAATGTCCCGCAACTTAAGAACATCAGGGTCGGTGTTACTATCCATATGGATGTTCAGATCACCCAATAAAATACAGTGATCTGATTTAAGACAAAGCACAGAGAGTGCCGCCTGCAATTCGTCAAAGAAGGGGCCCAAAGGTCCAGGTGCTCTGTAGAGTAAAATCCCGACGATCGTTTGATGAGGTGACAGCGTAAGAGTGAAACCAAGGGCCTCACAGTTAGGGATATTGTCAATCGGGAAAGTAGTACAGGAGAAGAACTTATTAACAACCAAGACGACCCCTCCTCCTCTACCTATCACTCTATCCTTCCTAAATATGATATGGTCGGGAGGGATAGCGTTAGCTAGATCGGGACCTGAGCCTTCTCCAAGCCATGTCTCAGTAAGAAACAGACAAGGTGGTTTAGACTCCGTCAGTAGGTTCCAAATATCGAGGGAGTGTCTGCCAAGAGATCTCGTGTTGAGGAGAAGGCACTCATTTAGAGCAGGTGAAACGGCCGACCGGTTAATGCCGTGACCCATTTGCTTCCTCAACTTCTACATATGTAAATGCGGGGCTATACGGGCATCAGGCCTGGAAGGAATATCACCTGGTAAAGGCCCCCTGGAGGTAATTTTGAGCACTTCACACCCACATATGCCAGTGGATGGATTGATAGACATTTGTATGTATGTGGGGTGGTGGTCCTGGATGCGGCCGGTCGACCTAGATGCCTGGCCTGGGGCCAGTGTGAGGCCCATGGTGGAAGAACCCGAAAATGTGCTGCGTTCTTGGCCGGCCCTTTGATGAAGTCTCCTAAACTGAACTGGATGACAGAGTCTCTTGAGGAGACTGTGGTCTGCCACGTTTTGGCTCGAACCCTGATTGATCACCGGCGGTGCTGAGCCCTGAGACTCAGGGGAGGCTGCATAACTACAATCGTTGGGAGTGAGTGAAGAGCGACTGGACCACGCACGGTTTGCTTACAGACCCGGGCGGCAGGTGTTAACGTTGTTTGCTTTACTTATCCCACTGTGCGGATACCAGAGTCTTCCCAAAAATGGCGGCAGAGGGTCGAAGACTAACGCCCAGAGACAATTGGCAAAATTTGCTTGGGCTAAAGGAGGTGAAAAGGGCGATTCACCGAGATCGGATAAGGAGGGGCCAGGAGTGACGCAGACACCTGGCCCGGAAACCAACTCTCCATGATGTTATGGCGGCGATAGGTGGGATGCGTGGTGATAGGTGGATTCAGTCACAGTAGAGGTCTTGTTGCTTAGAGCCGACTTCAAGAAAATGGATGAAAAGATGAAGGAGTTGAAGGTGGTGACAAGTGCCCTGCAGGCGGACACCTCGTAACTACAAAGCCAGATGCTGGAGCTGCAAAAAAAGCAGGATAGGATGTCGCAACAACTGGATGACTATGAAGGAAGGGCCCGCCGCAACAACATTCAAATCTTAGGTGTTGCGGAGCGGACGGAGGAGCCAGAAGCGGATCTGTATGTAGAGGAATTGATCACAAAGCATCGGAAGCCTAAAACGTTGTCTAGTTATTTCTCTATTGAAAGGGCTAAGCCAGGCGGCCGGCCTAAACCAGGCACACCCCTGAGGCCGCTGATCGCCAGAGTGTTTAACTATCGCGACAGAGATATAATATTGCAAACATCAAGATCCGGTCCCCCGCTGAAAATAGATAACACGAAGTGACTTTCTTTCCGGACTTCACGGCCAAGGTCCAGGCGTAGCGGAGGGGTTTTCAAGTGGTAAAACACGAACTGAGAGACCGAGAGGTTAAATATGCAATGTTCTTCCCAGCAAGGCTGAGAGTGGAATCAGATGGTAAATCGTGTTTTTTTGATTCACCGGAGGCAGTAAGGGACTGGATGGAGGGTTGGAGCACCGTGGGGAGCCGAAAAAGAAACCGCCCTGACAGACTTGGGATGAAAAAAGATATTCGCCCGGAGGCGGCGGCCACGGAGGCAACTATGGAGTAAAGTAGACTGAAAGACCAGGACTAATTTGGTTCTGTGTTCTGCTGTTGGACCGGTCTTTAATTTATAAATGTTCTTTGTTTCTTTCTACGCTCGGGGTACATGATGTGAATTATCTGTTGAGTAGATTGATGTGACATGATACTGCTCAATTTTAAATACTGCATTGACCGCTGTGGATGTAGATGACAGTTTAAGGTATCCGTGTGTGGGGGGGCTGGTTCCCTCAGCAGTTCTAGCATGTTCTGGGGGTGAGAGGCACTCTGCCATGTTTGGGGGTGGGTAGTTCTACATCCACAGGCAGGGGAGCAGGGTGGGGGGAGGCTTGGGAGATTTGGGAGGAGAGGCGGGGTTGGAGGGGGGATTGTTGTGGATGCCATAATATTGATTGCCGTAAATGTTTCTTTGTCACAGATCTGAAGGACAGACTTTGTAGTAAATGTAACGAGATATATTGGTTTATTTTTTATGGTCCCCTTTTAAATGACAGACTGATAACTGGTGCTGATCCCGCTCCTTGCAGAAAGCTCAAGATATTGTTGACCTTGTCTCCGACCTGTACTATGATGTTCATTTCAGTATTTGATAATGGCTGATCGTGAATCTGTGACCTCTGTCCTCACTTGGAATGTTAATGGGCTGGGAGACAAAATTAAGAGAGGAATAGTTCAACAATACCTAAAACGACAATCTCCGGACCTAGTGCTCTAGTGCAACTGGATGACTATGAAGGAAGGGCCCGCCGCAACAACATTCGAATCTTAGGTGTTGCGGAGCGGACGGAGGAGCCAGAAGCGGATCTGTATGTAGAGGAATTGATCACAAAGCATCGGAAGCCTAAAACGTTGTCTAGTTATTTCTCTATTGAAAGGGCTAAGCCAGGCGGCCGGCCTAAACCAGGCACACCCCTGAGGCCGCTGATCGCCAGAGTGTTTAACTATCGCGACAGAGATATTATATTGCAAACATCAAGATCCGGTCCCCCGCTGAAAATAGATAACACGAAGTGACTTTCTTTCCGGACTTCACGGCCAAGGTCCAGGCGTAGCGGAGGGGTTTTCAAGTGGTAAAACACGAACTGAGAGACCGAGAGGTTAAATATGCAATGTTCTTCCCAGCAAGGCTGAGAGTGGAATCAGATGGTAAATCGTGTTTTTTTGATTCACCGGAGGCAGTAAGGGACTGGATGGAGGGTTGGAGCACCGTGGGGAGCCGAAAAAGAAACCGCCCTGACAGACTTGGGATGAAAAAAGATATTCGCCCGGAGGCGGCGGCCACGGAGGCAACTATGGAGTAAAGTAGACTGAAAGACCAGGACTAATTTGGTTCTGTGTTCTGCTGTTGGACCGGTCTTTAATTTATAAATGTTCTTTGTTTCTTTCTACGCTCGGGGTACATGATGTGAATTATCTGTTGAGTAGATTGATGTGACATGATACTGCTCAATTTTAAATACTGCATTGACCGCTGTGGATGTAGATGACAGTTTAAGGTATCCGTGTGTGGGGGGGGCTGGTTCCCTCAGCAGTTCTAGCATGTTCTGGGGGTGAGAGGCACTCTGCCATGTTTGGGGGTGGGTAGTTCTACATCCACAGGCAGGGGAGCAGGGTGGGGGGAGGCTTGGGAGATTTGGGAGGAGAGGCGGGGTTGGAGGGGGGATTGTTGTGGATGCCATAATATTGATTGCCGTAAATGTTTCTTTGTCACAGATCTGAAGGACAGACTTTGTAGTAAATGTAACGAGATATATTGGTTTATTTTTTATGGTCCCCTTTTAAATGACAGACTGATAACTGGTGCTGATCCCGCTCCTTGCAGAAAGCTCAAGATATTGTTGACCTTGTCTCCGACCTGTACTATGATGTTCATTTCAGTATTTGATAATGGCTGATCGTGAATCTGTGACCTCTGTCCTCACTTGGAATGTTAATGGGCTGGGAGACAAAATTAAGAGAGGAATAGTTCAACAATACCTAAAACGACAATCTCCGGACCTAGTGCTCTAGTGCAACTGGATGACTATGAAGGAAGGGCCCGCCGCAACAACATTCGAATCTTAGGTGTTGCGGAGCGGACGGAGGAGCCAGAAGCGGATCTGTATGTAGAGGAATTGATCACAAAGCATCGGAAGCCTAAAACGTTGTCTAGTTATTTCTCTATTGAAAGGGCTAAGCCAGGCGGCCGGCCTAAACCAGGCACACCCCTGAGGCCGCTGATCGCCAGAGTGTTTAACTATCGCGACAGAGATATTATATTGCAAACATCAAGATCCGGTCCCCCGCTGAAAATAGATAACACAAAGTGACTTTCTTTCCGGACTTCACGGCCAAGGTCCAGGCGTAGCGGAGGGGTTTTCAAGTGGTAAAACACGAACTGAGAGACCGAGAGGTTAAATATGCAATGTTCTTCCCAGCAAGGCTGAGAGTGGAATCAGATTGTAAATCGTGTTTTTTTGATTCACCGGAGGCAGTAAGGGACTGGATGGAGGGTTGGAGCACCGTGGGGAGCCGAAAAAGAAACCGCCCTGACAGACTTGGGATGAAAAAAGATATTCGCCCGGAGGTGGCGGCCACGGAGGCAACTATGGAGTAAAGTAGACTGAAAGACCAGGACTAATTTGGTTCTGTGTTCTGCTGTTGGACCGGTCTTTAATTTATAAATGTTCTTTGTTTCTTTCTACGCTCGGGGTACATGATGTGAATTATCTGTTGAGTAGATTGATGTGACATGATACTGCTCAATTTTAAATACTGCATTGACCGCTGTGGATGTAGATGACAGTTTAAGGTATCCGTGTGTGGGGGGGCTGGTTCCCTCAGCAGTTCTAGCATGTTCTGGGGGTGAGAGGCACTCTGCCATGTTTGGGGGTGGGTAGTTCTACATCCACAGGCAGGGGAGCAGGGTGGGGGGAGGCTTGGGAGATTTGGGAGGAGAGGCGGGGTTGGAGGGGGGATTGTTGTGGATGCCATAATATTGATTGCCGTAAATGTTTCTTTGTCACAGATCTGAAGGACAGACTTTGTAGTAAATGTAACGAGATATATTGGTTTATTTTTTATGGTCCCCTTTTAAATGACAGACTGATAACTGGTGCTGATCCCGCTCCTTGCAGAAAGCTCAAGATATTGTTGACCTTGTCTCCGACCTGTACTATGATGTTCATTTCAGTATTTGATAATGGCTGATCGTGAATCTGTGACCTCTGTCCTCACTTGGAATGTTAATGGGCTGGGAGACAAAATTAAGAGAGGAATAGTTCAACAATACCTAAAACGACAATCTCCGGACCTAGTGCTCTTGCAGGAAACCCACTTAGTTGGTAACAAAACCAAGACCCTAAACAGATGGGGGTATAAGCTCCTTGTGCACGCTGACTACACTACTGGCTCCAGAGGTACGTGCATCCTAGTTAAGAGAAATGTCCCCTTGATAGTTTTTTTTTTTTATAAATCTTTTTATTGAGTGAAGACCAACAGTGGCCAACAAGGTCACACATAAGGCTACTGAGGCGTACAGTAGATCCCACAAGGCCGCAGTGTTACAGCAGTGTCATGACAATAGGACCATAGTGCATACAGAGATTCAAATTTCTACCTCAAGTACCGCACGTCTAGGCTGGGGGGGTTCACATATGCCGCCTCTGTAGTCGTTCCATTTGTCCCAGACCTCCCCCATTTCTTGGGGCACCCCCGGGCTAGATATACTGTCCTCTCTTGCAACATACACCAGTCCATGTCTCATTTCCATTCAGCGAGTCGTGGAGGCGTGATTCCCCCCCAGAGTCTTGCAATGTTGCACTTAGCTACCATCTGGCGAGCGTGGCCCAGAGCCTGCCTTTAGCTGGTAAGTCCGTTGGCTCCCAAATGTTCAGTATACATCGTTTCTCTTCTGGGCCCAGCTCCACCTCCCAAACATCTTGCATACATCGCACCACCTTCAT
The DNA here is from genome assembly GCF_964263255.1 of Lissotriton vulgaris. Classification (NCBI taxonomy): domain Eukaryota; kingdom Metazoa; phylum Chordata; class Amphibia; order Caudata; family Salamandridae; genus Lissotriton; species Lissotriton vulgaris. The sequence goes on from NC_141685.1 coordinate 935,474,228, forward strand.
CCAGTATGCCTGCAGCAGTGGGCACTCCCAGAGCATGTGAAAGAAGGAGCCTACCATTCCGCATCCCCTCCTACACGTGTCCTCCTCACTCCTACCCATCCTTTTCAACCTGGTGTTAGAAATGTAGACTCTGTGTAATATTTTAAGTTGGATGAGCCGCAGCCTGGATGAGATAGCCTCCTCCTTAGGGGAGGCCAGCGCACACCTCCACTCCTCCTCATCAATTTCCAAACTGTCCGCCTCCCGCCTCCCTCTAAGGCGCAGGAGTAAATCGGGAAGATTTTTTATCAGTTTTTTGTAGGTGAGTGAGATTGCGTGTTCCGGTATATGATCATCCAACACTCTATCCTCCAGGGGGGATGCCTGTGGGGGCATCGTTCCCTGTGGGATGTTGTTTCGCAACGAATGGCGAACTTGGAGGTACCTGAAGTATTCAGTGCCTGCTAGCTCATAGGTTGATTGTAGGGATGAGAAGGACTTGACCCCGCCAAAGTCCCATAAATCCCCAATCCGGGAGATACCTATAAGGCCCCAGTTGCAGAACCCCTTGGTACGACCCAGGAGGCCAAGTCGTTCAGAAACCCAGAGCGGGGTGGCCATGGTAAGCTTGTCGTGCGAGCCCATTTTGCGTTGGACAATGTGCCACACTTGTACTGTGTGGCGGGTGGGCCCCGTAAGCGCGTGTTTGCCTGGCCTTGAATATAACGCTGCTTCATAATTCCCCCCTGGTAAGAGCCACCTGTCCATGCCATAGCCTGGGTCGTTCCCGTCATCCTCGCTCCTACCCATCCTTTTCAACCTGGGGTTAGAAATGTAGACTCTGTGTAATATTTTAAGTTGGATGAGCCGCAGCCTGGATGAGATAGCCTCCTCCTTAGGGGAGGCCAGCGCACACCTCCACTCCTCCTCATCAATTTCCAAACCGTCCGCCTCCCGCCTCCCTCTAAGGCGCAGGAGTAAATCGGGAAGATTTTTTATCAGTTTTTTGTAGGTGAGTGAGATTGCGTGTTCCGGTATATGATCATCCAACACTCTATCCTCCAGGGGGGATGCCTGTGGGGGCATCGTTCCCTGTGGGATGTTGTTTCACAACGAATGGCGAACTTGGAGGTACCTGAAGTATTCAGTGCCTGCTAGCTCATAGGTTGATTGTAGGGATGAGAAGGACTTGACCCCGCCAAAGTCCCATAAATCCCCAATCCGGGAGATACCTATAAGGCCCCAGTTGCAGAACCCCTTGGTACGACCCAGGAGGCCAAGTCGTTCAGAAACCCAGAGCGGGGTGGCCATGGTAAGCTTGTCGTGCGAGCCCATTTTGCGTTGGACAATGTGCCACACTTGTACTGTGTGGCGGGTGGGCCCCGTAAGCGCGTGTTTGCCTGGCCTTGAATATAACGCTGCTTCATAATTCCCCCCTGGTAAGAGCCACCTGTCCATGCCATAGCCTGGGTCGTTCCCGTCATCCTCGCTCCTACCCATCCTTTTCAACCTGGGGTTAGAAATGTAGACTCTGTGTAATATTTTAAGTTGGATGAGCCGCAGCCTGGATGAGATAGCCTCCTCCTTAGGGGAGGCCAGCGCACACCTCCACTCCTCCTCATCAATTTCCAAACCGTCCGCCTCCCGCCTCCCTCTAAGGCGCAGGAGTAAATCGGGAAGATTTTTTATCAGTTTTTTGTAGGTGAGTGAGATTGCGTGTTCCGGTATATGATCATCCAACACTCTATCCTCCAGGGGGATGCCTGTGGGGGCATCGTTCCCTGTGGGATGTTGTTTCGCAACGAATGGCGAACTTGGAGGTACCTGAAGTATTCAGTGCCTGCTAGCTCATAGGTTGATTGTAGGGATGAGAAGGACTTGACCCCGCCAGAGTCCCATAAATCCCCAATCCGGGAGATACCTATAAGGCCCCAGTTGCAAAACCCCTTGGTACGACCCAGGAGGCCAAGTCGTTCAGAAACCCAGAGCGGGGTGGCCATGGTAAGCTTGTCGTGCCAGCCCATTTTGCGTTGGACAATGTGCCACACTTGTACTGTGTGGCGGGTGGGCCCCGCAAGCGCGTGTTTGCCTGGCCTTGAATATAACGCTGCTTCATAATTCCCCCCTGGTAAGAGCCACCTGTCCATGCCATAGCCTGGGTCGTTCCCGTCGCAGTATGTACCTTGATTAATGGCCGAAAGATGCGCGGCCCAGTAGTACCTGCGGATGTAAGGTAAGGCTATCCCTCCATCGTACCACCCCAGAGTCCGTTTTTGAAGAGCTATCCTGGGAGCACCGGACCACAGGAGGTTCCTCTGCGCCGCCTCAATAGCCGTGAAGTATGAAGATGGGGCTAAATTTGGATAGTTCTGCAGGGCGTAGAGGAATCGGGGCAGCGCCAGAGTGCTGCCCGGCCCAGCAGGGAGACCGGGAGCCTCTGCCAGGCGGCGGAATTGCGCTTGAGCCTTTGAAGGGGCGGGAGCAGAGTCCTATCATACATAGTGTCCTTGTCCTTAGACATGAAAATGCCCAGATATGTGAAGCCCTCGGTGACCACCCTTATGGGACAGTTGCGAGGAGGTATGGGGGTGGTTCCGTGAAGGACATACATTAGAGATTTACTCCAATTGATACTGTGCCCCGAGTTCTTGCCAAAATTTGTAAAAATGTTGAGGGCTACGATCAGCGATTTCCGGGGCTGCGAGAGATAAAGGAGGATGTCATCGGTGTACAGGGAGATTCTGTCCTCCCAACCGTCGGCCCACCGAAGCCCTTTCAGAGTTACGTCTTGTCTGATCCAAGTGGCCAGCGGCTCAAGGGAAAGGGCAAACAAAAGGGGCGAAAGCGGGCACCCCTGGCGTGTCCCTCTTTCCAGGGTGAAGGCCTCTGAGACCTTATTGTTTACGACCACCTGGGCAAGCGGGTCTGAGTAGAGGAGTCGTAGCCAGGAGATAAAGCTAGGACCGAAACCCAGTTTACGAAGGACCGCCATTATATATGGCCATTCAAGGGTGTCAAAGGCCATTGTGGCATCGAGCGAGATCACTACTGCATCTTTGCGTATCATATGGCATCTTCCCAACACCCTGTTCAGTCGACGGAGACTGAGTGCAGTATTACGGTGGGGCATGAAACCGGATTGGTCTGGGTGGACCAGTGTGGTGAGAACCGGTTGGAGCCTGTTAGCCAGCATTTTCGCTAATATTTTAGGTTCTGCGTTTAACAGGGATGCACACAGCTCCCTAGGCTTCCCCTCTTTAGGAATCGCCACTATTGTTGCTATTCTTTGGTCGCGGGGCAGTACCCTCCTGGACTTGCTTTCGTCGAACTTGCGCTTAAGGTAGGAGCTGATGCCATCAGGTTTGAGCTTGTATAGCTCAATCGGAAGGCCGTTGGGCCCCATTGCCTTACCGGGACGAAGATCTCCGATAGCACGTTCCACTTCCGCCGTTGTGAGTGGCCCCTCCAAGAGATCTCCCTCCACTTCGGAGAGGGACGGCATCCTAAGATCCGCTAAAAGTGCGACCGAATCTTCCTCCGGGCGGTCAGACCCCCTACTATAGACTTCCTGGAAGTGACGGGCAAACTCAATGACTATGGCCTGTGGTTCAGTAACTACATTGCTGCCCGCTGTCCGAATCTCAGCCACTACCCTACTCGCCTGCTGCTTTTTGTCGAGCCACGCAAGGAGCTTACCCGCCTTGTCACCCTGGTCATAGATCTTACCATCTCTAGTGGCAGCCATCTTTTTTGCTGCCTCCGTAACCACTGCCAGGTACTCTGCTGTTTTCAAGGCCAGCCGATGACGCGCCCCGGGCGTGTCCTCAACGCGTGCCACCTCTTCCAGCTTCCCCAGGTCGGCCTCGATAGCCACCAGTTGCGCCTCCTTCTCTTTACGTCGACCAGCTATCGCCGATAGGGCCTCTCCTCTGAGGACTGTTTAAAGGCCTCCCACAATGTGATTGCCTAGTCTACTGAACCGTCGTTGCTATCGAAGTAATTGGCTATTGAGATGGTCAAAGTCTTACGGATGTCCTCATTGCGGAGATACCAGGCGTTAATAGGCGCCTAGCACCCCTCCCGCTTACTGCCCATTGTAAGGTGAGCCATCACCGGCGAGTGGTCAGAGAGACCTCTTGCCAGATGAGTCGCCGTGCACACTGTTGTGTCTCGGTGCAAGGGAGTAAGGATATGATCCAGACGGGAAAAAGAGTGGTGCGGCCCGAAAAGAAAGTGTATTGTGTAGCCATGGGGTGTGTCAGATGCCAGACGTCCGTGAGGCCAAAAGTTTATAGGAACTCCCCCAACCATCTCTGCCCCCGTGGTATATCACTGGGCGGGTACCGATCCAGTGTACCAGAGATTACCGCATTAAAGTCCCCCCCTATGAATAGCTGCCCCTCCGGGAGGGATAGAAGGAGTTTACCAAGATCATTGAAAGCCTGCAACTGGAGACTTGGCCGGACGTATGTAGACACCAGGGTAAGCCTGCGTCCCTCCCATCTACCCAAAACTGTAGCAAAGCGACCCAGTGGGTCCGAGTCAGTGTGGTCTGGAAGGAAGGGGAAGACGCACCAGAGAAGGATACCCACACCTCGGGACCCCGTGGTAAAGCCAGAATGGACTGCCAAAACGTAGCCATATCTATTGAGGGCATGACAGGTGTTGCCCAACAGATAAGTCTCCTGTAACAGGACCGCATCAGGCCAGTGGCGTTTAACGAACTGCAGTACCATGGTGTGTTTCAGCTTGTCCCCCAGCCCATTAACGTTCCAACTTAGTATCTTGAGGCTTTTGTCCCATGTGTTAGCTATATTCACAATGCAGATTTTGCATAGACCCTAGGATCCCTGCACGCCACTGGACATTCTCAGAGCCTCTCAAGTGCGACCAAACAAACAGTGCCCCCCTCCCCAACTCCCCACAACTCTTCACCCCCCCAACCCTTGTCACCCCCAGTCCCCCCAACCCCTTGCCTCCCTCCCCTACCTCACTCATTCCCCCCCTCCAACTCACCGCCCCTCCCCCCCATCCCCACACAACTGCACATTTCCGTCCCAAAACAGACCCCCCCCCTGCTCCCTGCTCTGTAGGTTTCAAACTACCCACTGCCCCAATTAGCAGAGCGCCTGTCTCCCAACCCCAGCTCAGGAGTGAGGAACCACCCCCTCCCGAGGAAACTCTGTTAGGGAGAACGTGTGCCGGCCCCAACTCCAGAAGCCTTATCCTCACTGCCCACAGACTAGAAAGCCCCTCCAGTCATGGAGCACCACAAACCGACAGCAAAGTTCCGGAGTCATTAGGCGAGTGTCAATACCTTCCCCACATTAAGTCTAAATATAAAAAAACGGAGACATCACAGCGACAATATACGTTACAGTTCAGCTGGGCATAGTTCTGCGATGAAAGTCTTCAGCGTGCAGCCGCATCCTGGCTAGAGTCCCCTCGGGGACTTGCTGATCTGGAGCTCTGCGATCGCTGGCTCCATGCGTCCCCTTCCGATTTGTCCGCAATGGACCCGGGGGATGGGCCCGAACCCCTCGCCATGCATCCTGGTCCTGCCGCTCTCGGGGAGCCGGTGCCGCTGTGTCAAGCCATTCCTGAACCGCCGCCGGCGTGGTAAAGAATTGGGACCTGTCTCCCACGATGATCTTTAGCTTGGCTGGGAAAAACATCATGTATTTTATGCCCCGGTCACGTAGCGCCGCTTTCACTCCCAAGAATGATCGTCATTCCTGCTGGACCTGCAGGGTGAAGTTGGGAAAGAAGCGGATGGTGGCTCCCTCATACTGTAGATCGCCTTGCTGCCTTGCCACCTGTAGCATAGCATTGCAATCCCTATAGTTCAACATTTTGGCAATTATCTTCCTGGGCGGAGCCCCCGCTTAGGCTTGGGGACCAATGCGCGGTAAGCCCGTTCAATCGTAAAAAAATTTGACAAGCGTTTAGGCATCAGATGTTGGAGGATCAAGTACTCGAGAAGCAGTTCCACACTGTGCCCCTCCGTTCCCTCCGGCACACCCACCACGCGGATGTTGCTTCTTCGGTTCCTCCCTTCCTGATCCTTGAGGCGGAGGGCCATTTGACGGTGTTGGTGCACAAGTTCGTTGATCCGACCTTCCAGCCGTTTTTCAGCGGCCTGCAACGTTTTAATGTCCGTCTCGTTGGATTTCGATCTGTCCGTAGTCTTACCCAGATCTGTGCAAAGCAGGTTCACCTCGATGGAAATTTTGTCCATTTTCGTTTCAAGGTTGGTACCTAGCGTTTGAATCGCAGCCATTATTGAGGTCAGGGATGGTTCAGTCTTGCCCGCCTGATCCCCGCCGCCGCTCCTGACTGTCCCTGACTCAGTGGCACCACGTACTTGTCCAGCCTGTTCGTCTTGGTGGGCACACCTCCTTTGGGCCTCATGGTGAGCAGGTGGTGCCCCCGCGGCTAACCACCGGGTTCGAGGGAGCGAGGGACGACAGCTGGGGTGTCCGGCGTTCCTGCCACCTTTTTCGTGTGACCGGCGCCCTCTTGTGGCCAGTAGGACCCCAGCCCGCCTGCTATAAACAATCTTGCGTCGGTGAGCTGACCACCGCCAGGTCCCAACGTGCTAAACTCGACCAAGGATGTCCTTGCCCTATCTCCAACAGGCCAAGACCAATCGTCTCCTGATCCCGTGCGTCACCACTCCAGGGAATTGTTCCATTAGGGGCCCAGGTCCACGCCGCCGGCCCTGGATGTATATGGCATGTTCTCAGGCCCCACACCGTCTCCAGGCCTCCTAACCTCCACTAGTGCCAACGCCCATGGGTAGGGCCGACCACGTCCGCCCTCACGTTGCAGGAGCCACCTCCCCTCGGGGCACTCCAGTAGGACCCGGCCGGTGTCGCCCAATGCTGCTTGTCCGTCCACTGCACCACTGCGGGGACTCAGCCGCCTTGCCGTCTGTTCAGGAGCCCCCCCAGGAATGGGGGTGTTCTCATGTGCCTCGCGTGGTCCACTAGGCGTTCCCCGACTCTCTGTGCCCCTTGGCCCAGCTCCTACAGGGGGCTGCAAAATGGCGCTGAATGGATTAAGTTCGGCGCTCCCGGGGTGCCAGCGCACGCCTTCTCCGCACCTCATTAAGCCCCACCGGGTGGTCAACAAAGGTGCGGCCCGGGCGCCGCGTCTGCAGGATGTTCAATGAGCCAGCGGCCCCCTTCCAGCCGCAAGGACGAGATAAGGCCCCAAGCCGGGGCCTCGAGTGTGCTGGCCCCGGCCCGTGGGCTCCAGGAAGACAGCCCCAGGCCCGCCGCGGCTAGAGATTCAGCCGCGATTCGGCCGCACTGGGTCATGGAGCTCCTGTTTTTGCTCCGGTCGAGGGCACCACGTGTTAGGGGGTCAGAGCGCAGATGGAGAGGTGCCCTGGCCAGGATTCAGGACGGATATTTGCTGGGGCAGCTCCGGTTTCGGCGGAGCTCGGCACTTAGGCGTCAATCTGTGCCGGCGCCTGGCCACGCCCCCCCTTGATAGTTTTTTATATATGGGCGGACTCTGTGAGACGATTTGCAGTTGCTGAGGCTCAGTAGGAGGAGTGAGCCATAAATATAGTCAGTCTATTTGCCACGCGCTGGGTAAGGAGGCCCTGGCAGAGTTTGGCCGGGTGCTAACGGATCTTCCAGATGGGGGTCCTACTAATGGGGGGAGACTAGAACATGACAATGAACGACTTGACAGACAGACACCCCAGACGGCAAGGTATGAGATCGAATGAGCTTATGGCAGACTTTACGACGGCGTTAGGGCTTCCAGATGTAGGGCGAGAGTTGCAAGGTGTTCCTATAGACTTTACTTAATTCTCGAGTGTACATGGCAGTCTCTCCCGGATTGACTACTTTTTAACATATGCAGCCTCTGTGAGTAACTTCAGGCGGCCCAAGACGTATCCTCGAGGCCTCTCGGATCATTCCCCAGTGGGAATAGATTTCACACATGGTGCCCGACAGCAAAGTCGCACCATAGTCATCAATCCATGGCTGCTTAAAATCCCAGACATTAGAGGGGAGCTTGGTTTGCAGACTGGATATTTTTTAGAAGAAAATGTGGGCTCCGTTGAGTCGGCACAAACTATATGGGAGGCATATAAAGTGGTCATGAAGGGATATGCCCTCTCGCTGAAAACGCAATATGTTGCAAAATGGCGGGAAATATTGATGCAGCTAGAGGCCGCACTTAAAAAGCTTGAGGCGGAATATACTCTCCATCCTTCGGATGAGAAACTGCATGACCTGGCGCTCAAGAGGGAGGAATATAAATTGAAAGCTCGCAAACACATGATAGCTAAACAGACAGCTACCCATCATCGGCTATGCGAGCTGGGAGACAGGGCAGGGAAGACGCTGGCTTGGCTGGAGAGGAAGGAGCAGGGTTCTAGGTGGGTGCCCAGATTACAGACGCCTACCGGAGAGATTATATCTTGCCTGGAGGAAATAGCAGAGGCATTTGCTGACTACTTTGAGGGGGTGTATTCACCTTCTGCCATATATACTGCAGAAGAGTTACGTCAACTTTTGGCAGAATGCGATGTGCCGACTTTATCGGACGAGGACAGGGAGTCACTAGAGGCAGACCTCTCTGATGAAGAAATCCGAAGAGCCATTGGCCAAATAAAATCAGGTAAGGCGATGGGGCGAAATGGTACACTGGTGGAATTTCTTAAGGTGATGGCTTCCCAGGTGGTCCCGCATTTGAGGAGCATGTATCAAGAAAGCTGGGAAAAAGGTACCCTACCCCCAGATCAGCGTCTGGCAAGCATTGTCTTTATACATAAGGCTGGTAAGCCGGTGGAGGATTGCCGTTCCTATAGACCGATTTCTCTAATTAATGTAGAGGCGAAAGTTCTGGCGAAGGTGCTTGCTACGTAGTTGGGGACGGTGATATCCTCCCTGGTACACCCGGACCAATCAGGCTTTATGCCAGGACGGAATACGGCCCTTAATATTCATCGACTTAACAACGTGCTGGCTCGACAGCAATGCCTAGAAGAAGACGCAGTCATACTTGACGCTTCCATGGCATTTGATTCAATTGAATGGTCATATATGTTTGAGGTTTTGAAGAGAGCAGGATTGGGCCCTAAATTAATGCAATGGGTGCGGCTACTTTATACTGACATATCGGGACAAGTCAGAGTGAATAATTACACATATAGACTATTTTCTCTCTGCAGAGGCACCAGACAGGGCTGCCCTCTGTCGCCATTGTAGTTTGCTCTGATGTTGGAACCCCTGGCTGCATGGGTACGGTGAGATGTCATGACCAAGGGCCTGCGGTGGTCACATGATTATGAAGATACAATATCACTCTACGCAGATGATATAGTGCTATATCTTGCGAACCCTTACCGATCTATTCATATGGTCCTTTACATCTTTACCAATTTCGGAAAGTATTCTGGATACGCTATTAATTGGGGCAAGTCAGCACTGTATGTACCTCATACAGTGCTGTATGAAGTAAACAGCGGCGCACTGATTCTAGTCCTTGGTATGATGACTCGGTTCGGCTCTTAAAAAAATCCTGCAAACAAGCCGAAAGAGCCTGGCGCAAGTCATACCAACCTGCAAGAAAAACTCTGTACCTCGCCACCATCAAGAAGTACCATAGAGCTATCTGTAGGGCTCGGGCCACTTATTTTTCTCGTGAGTTCAGTGCTAGCACCAACCCTGTTAAGCTCATCTTTAAGGCACTTAGGGCCCGATGTAGGTAGGGCTTTACCGATCGGTATCGGCCGAAAATACCGATTTTTGGCCCTAACCGATCGGTAAACAGCCATCGAGATGTAGGGAACCAAAAACAGAACGAATCGGATAGAAAACCGATTCGGAATGAGTACCGAATGGGAAAGAATCCGATACGTACATACCGAAAATCGGATATGTAACGAATCGGAAAAACACCGATTCGGATGCAAAGACCGAATCGGTCCAATTACCGATTCGTTAGTGACACCGAATCGGAAAATCACCGATTCGGTCCAATTACCGATTCGTTAGAGACACCGAATCGGAAAATCACCGATTCGGTCCAATTACCGATTCGTTAGAGACACCGAATCGGAAAATCACCGAATCGGTCCAATTACCGATTCGTTAGTGACACCGATTCGGAAAATCACCGAATCGGTCCAATTACCGATTCGTAAGTGACACCGAATTGGAAATTCACCGATTCGGTCCAATTACCGATTCGGTACAAATACCGAATCGGACATGATCCGAATCGGAAAACATGCCGATTCGTATGATTCTCCGATCGGGAAATTCCCCGATTCCGACAGTTGGGGAGATGTAGGGAGGCACAGAAACACCGAAATCGGCTCAAAATCGGTAGAATTCACTCGGTATTTACCATGGATTGCAATCAGGTGGTAACCAACTCCAACCCATATAAACAGTCCCAAAATGCATTGCAACTTGCAGGATGGCAGCTTTCTATGTCATTGCGAGGCGGCTACGGCTACAGCAGGAAGGACAGAGGGAATGGCTAAGAAATGAACAGGTCTACAGACAGAGGGTAACCCTGTTCATGCTCACTGAGGCTGAGATCCTACAGAGATACAGGCTGGACTCTGACACCATACTCGAGCTCATCAGGGACCTTAAGCCATTCTTGGACCACCACACCCCAAGGGCACACGCCATCCCAGCGCACGTCCAGGTGCTATGCAGCCTACACCTGCTTGCGTCTGGCAGCTATCAAAGTGGAGTAGCAGCAGCAGGAGGGGTGAGCCAGAGCAGCCTGTCAAGGTTCTTCCACATATTCCTTGACGCCATGATAGACAGGATGGACCAATACATCTCTTTCCCTGAAACCCACACGGAACTGCTACAAACTAAAGCGGACTTATACCAGATGGCACAATTTCCCCAAATCATCGGTTGCATAGATGGCACACACATTCCGATTTGCCCACCAGCGGACACCGAATACATATACCGCAATCGGAAATCTACACACACCATCAACGTGCAGGTGATCTGCAATGCCAAGTGCACCATCACAGACCTGGTAGCAAAATTTCCAGGGAGTACCCATGACTCCTATATATTCCAACAGAGCGGCATATATGCACGGCTGATGGCTGGCGAATTCGGAGAAGGATACCTCCTAGGTGAGACACATCATCAGACCCCCATAACACATAGTAGGTAGGTGGAATACATGTATGCATGTGTCTAATGTGACCCCTTTCTCTTCCAGGCGACAGTGCATATGCCCTCCGCTCATTCATACTCACCCCCTACCTCAACCCCTCCACACCCAGCCAAAGGAGGTATAACCGGGCCCACATACGCACAAGGAATGTTGTCGAACGGACCTTTGGCATCTTGAAAAGTAGATTCAGATGCCTGCACAAGAGTGGAGGTGCAAGGCAGTATACCCCCATCACCTGCTGCAAGATCATAGCTGTATGTGCAATGTTACACAACCTTGCGGTCAAGAAGGGCACTGAGGTGGAGTTGTCTGACTACGAGGACTATGACGACGACGAAGCTGTGCCACTGACACAGCCAGCTGGGGTGTGTACGCCAAGTGATGGCAGATACAGACGTGAGGAGATCACTGAGAACTATTTCTGACCGAGTACAGATGCAAAGACTGCTAAATGTTGCTTGCAAAAAATCAAATTTTAATAGTGATGCACCACAGTTACAGCACTGATGTGCATCAAAAAATGGAGTTTGTAAAATCAAATAAAGTCCAGGGTACTGGTTTGCTCATCCCCCCTTGTCAGGCTATTTTTTGGCCCGCTTGCCAGACCCACTGGGGTGTCCCTCGGCCCCCTCCGAATGCCCAGCAGCATCAGCGGATCGCCTGGTGCTCCTCCGTGGTTCAGATGCAGCGCTGGCCGGGCTGCTGCGGCTGCTGCTGTCTCCAGCATCACCCAGGTCCAGGGCAGGATTGGAGGCGGCGTTTGATATTAACATGGCCTCCATGGCCGTGGTGATCCTGGCCATCCCCCTGGTGAGCTCAGCCGTATGCTGACTGAGCACAGACTCTTGGTTGGAGCTGCGATGGCACAGTTGTGCGGTCGCCGCTGCAAGGCGGGCCATGGCCCGGTTCAGCACCCGGGCATCCCTCCTGCGTGCAACCTCATGCTCCTCCTGTCTGGCAGATGAGTGGGTGATGGCAGTGGTCAGCCTGCCTAACCCTGCTGCCACCTCCTTGTTGCTGTCCACAACAGCCTGGAAACCCTTCACCAACTCCCCCATCTGCATGTTGTGCTGCAGGAGCTGGCGTTGGCAGGCCATGGTGGATCTGGCCTGTTGGCGCTGGATTTTAACCATCTGGCCCTCCAGGCCCAGGAACACACTGCCCTCCCGTGCTGGTGCAGCAGTGGTGGTGGTGGTGGCACGGCGTCGGGCACTGCTGCCTCCGGCCTGCTGAGTGGGCTGGGGTGCCACTGGTGGGGGTGTGGTGCTGGCCGGTCCCGGAGCCCCTGCTCCCAGGACAGGTTGGACGGGTGGCAAGGCCACGGTTGTGGCAGGAGCTGGTGTCGGCGGAATGGTCTGCCTTGTAGGGGAGTTTTGTGGTGAGAATTGCAAGGGGGGTGTGCTGGGCAGTACTGGTGAGTGCACTGCTTGGAAGTCAATGACCAGGACTCCCTCCATTCCTAGCCCTGGGGTGTCTCCTTCCTCATCCTCCTCCTCCTCCTCCTGGCCAGCCTGGCTGGTGCTCGGCCCTGCGACTGCAGTGTTGGACGTTGCTGCTCCCTCTGCTGTCACAGTTGTGCCGCCTGATGGTGCCCCTAGGTACAAAGAAGCATTTGTAAACTGAGTGCCGATGTATTACAGTCAGTACAATTATGGCATTCCACATGTCCTTGCATCTCCTTACACCGTGTCACACTGTTTCCTGTCTTGTGATTCTGCACTGACATATTTGGCTAACTTCTGCTGACTACATGTACCATGATGCTTGTCTCTTGTATGTTGGTGACAGTACAGTGCTGGTGTTTGCCTATGCATTGTGTCTAATGGGGAGGTGTCTGGTAGGGTGTGTCATGATGCGCATGCTTCTTACCTGTAGCTGTGGCTCTGGCAGAGCTGTCCAGGGTCCCGATTCCTACGATGCTCTCCCTCTCGATGGTGCTGGAGACAATCTCCTCCAGCTCGGTGAGGGGTGGCGCCGGGTTGTTGCCTCCTCCAGTGAGTCCAGCCTGCCTTTGAATGTCAGCCAGCTTCCTCTTCGTGAGGCTGCGGAGGTCGTAAAACCTTTTCTTCAGTTCCTCAATGGACCTGGGGGTGACACCAGCAGCGTTGACCTTCTGGGCGATGTCGGCCCACATTCTCCTCTTGGTGCTGTCTGGCACGTTGAGGGACAGCTTGCCAAACAGCTGGCGGTGCACCCTCACCACCTCCTCAACCAGCACCTGAAGTTCGGTGGTGGTGAACTTGGGCTTCCTCTTTTGGGAGGACTTCTGGCTTCCTGCCTGATCTGCCATTTTCTCCTGTTCAGTTTGCAACCTCCTTCTCCAACTGCTGCTAACTGTGTGTGTTGGGCTCAGGCAGGCTTTCCAGATATTTCCAGAAACTTCTTAATTAGCTGCACCTGCCAGGGTTGCCACTCCCTGTTTGGGTGGGGGAGGGGGAGCCACCTCATTGGCTGAATCGCCTATTGCCGATTCGGCTTTTACCGATTCGGTAATATCCGAATCGGTAAAATCCGATTCGGTATTATCCGATTCGGTAAAAGCCGAATCGGTTCTTTCAATGCATTCCTATGGGCTTTTTCGCCATGGGTCTATGATTGCCGATTCGGATTTTACCGATTCGGCTTTTACCGAATCGGTATTCGCCGAATCGGGAATATCCGATTCGGTGGTAGCCGATTCGGTGATTTCCGAATCGTTGTTGGCCGATTCGGTACTTTCCGATTCGGACCGAGCAGAATCGGAACGTACAGAATCTCATTACCGATGCCGACCGAATCGGTATTCATTCGGTTTTTTTCCCCTACATCTCGTTTTCCGATTTCAGAATACCGATTCGGCCCGCCTCAGTATTTTGAAATCGGAAAATCGCGTTTACCTACATCGGGCCCTTAAAGAGCTCACTACCTGCAGAACATCAGCCGCTGAGATTTGTTCTCCCTCCCATTGTGAGGATTTAGCTGCTTTTTTTATTAGTAAGGTGGAAGGTATCTATCGGGCCTTCCCTAACTCCACAGGGTCTCAGCAGAATACGATAGTTACTTCAAAAACTACTTTTTCTCTATCGTACCTCCCACGGAGGATTTTAATAAACTTGTAGCAAGAGTGAAGTCGGGTTCTCCTAAGGATCCGCTACGACCCGCTCAATTTAGAGAATCTGCCTCTCTTTGTCTTCCCCCGTTATGTAAGCTTATTAATTTGTCCCTGTCTTCAGGCTCTGTTCCTAGTGCCTGGAAACAGGCCCAGGTGATTCCTATTTTAAAAAAACCTGCTCTGGACCCTCAAAAATCTGAGAATTATCGTCCCATTTCTCTCCTCCCGTGGGCAGCTAAATTGACCGAGGCCCATGTTAATACCATCTTAGCTAATCATATCCATTCCGCAAATATTTTAGATCCCTCACAGAATGGCTTCAGGCCCGGTCATAGCACCGAGACTGCGCTTCTCTATATGGCTGAACATCTTCGCATGTTGGTTGATTCTGGTAATACGGCGGCACTGGTTCTTCTTGATCTCAGTGCCGCGTTCGATACTGTCTCCCATGACATTTTACTCCAACGTCTGGTTGAGGCTGGGGTGGACAATTTGGCACTTGAGTGGTTCCGATCTTTTCTATCTGATCGTACTTTCAAGGTTACCACTCCTCCTTTTGAATCTAAACCTCATGCGATTGCCCAGGGAGTCCCGCAGGGATCGGCTCTTAGTCCCACTTTATTCAACCTCTATGTGCAGCCGCTAGCTGCTGTCGCCATGCGTTGGAACCTGTCTATGGTGTCCTACGCGGACGACACACAGCTGGCGGTTGCCATAAGTGGGGCTTCCGATCTCGAGGCTGCTAAGTTCCGTGAAGGACTTGTATCCGTGGCTCGCTGGATGACTGACAATTTCCTCCAATTGAACGCCAAGAAAACCGAGGTGCTCATTGTCGGGAAACAAACCCATCTATGGGGCGATAATTGGTGGCCGCATGAGCTTGGTCCTACCCCTATCTCCGTCACCGAGGTCAAAAATCTAGGGGTTTGGTTCGATTCCCAACTGAGCTTCTCTACTCACACCAAAAAGGTTGCTGCTTCGTGTTGTGAAACTTTGCGTCAGCTCCGATCTATTTTTAAATTCTTCGATGCTCCTACTAGACAACTCATTGTCCATGCCATGATTCTGTCTAAGTTAGACTATGCCACCTCTCTTCTTCTTGGAGCTAATCAGTCTGAACTTTCCCGTCTCCAACGCGTCCAGAACGCTGCCGCCAGGGCTCTGGTCGGCTTACCCAGATTCTGTTCAGCCAGAAAAACCATTCACAAGCTCCACTGGCTCCCTGTTGCTCAGAGAATTATGTTTAAATCTCTTTGTCTGTCGTTCAAAATCCTTAAACACTCCTCCCCTCAGATCCTGGAGCATCTCATTTCCCCTTATGTTCCAGCACGTTCTCTGAGGTCTTCTGGTCTCCACTTAGCCATAGTGCCGCGTTTTAAGAGATCCAGGATTCGCGGCCGCTCTTTTAAAGTTCTTGCTGCCAAGCTATGGAATTCCCTTCCTGCGCACATATACGTGCTATTGATGGGCTTTTTTCATTCAGGAAGGCTGTAAAAACGTCCCTTTTTCCCCCAGCTCCTTAGTGCTGCTGTGTTTTGGTTCTGTTATCGTTTTTGTCCGGTTTTTCTGTTCTGTTAAGCGCAGGGCGCCCCTTTGCTGGGGCATCTGTGCGCTCTATAAATCAGGATAGGATAACATAACATGGACGGACCCCATGTCTTCCAAAAGACTGTGCTCTGAGGGTTGTGGAGGAAGGTTTTAGGTACCTGGGGATCTTTGTCACGCCCGATCCGGGCCTCTTTTATGGTCGCAATTTAGCGCCCTTGTTGACGCACTTGCGAGCAGACGTCCAACATTGGAGATCCCTACCATTGTCACTGATTGGCCGTGCTGCCCTCTTTAAAATGCTCGCTCTTCCGCGGTTTTCATACATTTTACAAAATTGCCCACATAGAGTTCCAGATGCATACTTTATTGCGGTGGAAGGTGAGGTGCGTACACTGCTGTGGGACGACACCCAGCTGATCCTCTCCCTGACCAACGACCCCGCCGCCGCCAGAGCCGACCTTCACGAAGGGATGAAAAACGTAGCCGAGTGGATGACGACCAGCCGCCTGAAACTGAACTCAGACAAGACGGAAGTCCTCATCCTGGGCTCCTCACCCTCCGCCTGGGACGACTCCTGGTGGCCCCCCGCCCTGGGCACCGCACCCAAACCGACAGACCACGCACGCAACCTGGGCTTCATCCTGGACTCCTCCCTCTCCATGACCAGACAAGTCAACGCCGTCTCCTCGTCGTGCTTCAACATCCTGCGCATGCTACGGAAGATCTTCCGGTGGATCCCCACCGAGACCAGGAAGACGGTCACCCAGGCCCTCGTCACCAGCCGACTGGACTATGGCAACGCCCTCTACGCCAGAACCACCGCCAAGCTCCAGAAGAGACTCCAGCGGATCCAGAACACCTCAGCCAGACTCATCCTCGACATCCCACGACACAGCCACATCTCCGGACATCTGAGAAACCTGCATTGGCTCCCCGTCAACAAAAGAATCACCTTCCGTCTCCTCACCCACGCACACAAAGCCCTACACGATCAAGGCCCGAGCTACCTCAACAACCGCATCAACTTCTACGCGCCCAAACGCCATCTCCGATCAGCCAGTCACGCCCTCGCCGCCATCCCCCGCATCCGAAGAACGACAACAGGAGGAAGGTCCTTCTCCTACCTGGCCGCCAAGACCTGGAACTCCCTCCCTCCCGACCTGCGCCTGACCCAAGACCACCTCTCCTTCAGGAAGAAGCTCAAGACCTGGCTGTTCGACTGTTCGAGCAGTAGCAGCACCTCCCCCCCCCCCCCCCCCCCCAAGCGCCTTGAGACCCTCCGGGTAAGTAGTGCGCTCTACAAATGTCTTGATTGATTGATTGGGATGGAAAGACCCCGAGGACAGCGCTTAAAAAATTGATGAAGGGATGGTATGATGGAGGCATCGCGTTACCTGACATACACTTGTATTAATGGGCCTCGCAGGTAGTGAGTGTAAATAGATGGAGATATGCCTCACCGGATGACCCGGCGTGTGCTTTAGATAGATATCAGATGGACAGAGCTGGTTATCTTGGGGCGCTTTATTCTGGTTCACGGAGAAAGCAGATTATAGGGCCCGCTAAACACACACTGCAGATATGGAGACTGGCCAACTCCCGGTTGGTTGGACAGACAGACTTACTAGAATTACGCCGTTGTGGTATTCACAAAGGCTAGGTATGCTCTGCCATCATCTGGGATTTGATAAATGGGACATGATTGGTATTTCGACGGTAGGCGATATGATTAAGAAGGGCAAGATTCTTTGGTTTGAAGAGTTACAGAAGAATTGGCGCCCACTGAGATCTTTCGTTATCTGCAAATAAGACACGCTTTGATGGCGGCGTTTCCTAGCTGTACAGACATACCGGAATCCTAGAAGATCGTTTGTTAGATGGACAATTACACACTAAGGCGGTCTCCCTCACCTATAGGAAGCTTAGCAATAATATGCCAGACTCTTTCGGACAGCTCAAGGAGATATGGGACCTGGGGGTTATTGAGGGTGAGGATTGGAGGCAAGAGCTGATGTCTCCCAGAGAGGCTGCCATCGCACTTAGATACCGCCTTGTTCAGCTTCGTATCTTCCACCGCTCATATATGACTGGAATCATTCCAGCAAGGATAGGGACTAGGCCTGATTATCTCTGCTTCAATGGATGCAAGCAGCAAGCCAACTTTTACCATATGGGGTGGGACTGCCCAATGGTGCAAAGCCGAGGGGACAGAATTACAACACATATGCATTATGCCCTGGAAAGAGAATTACCTTGTCGCCATGATTGGGCCTGCTAAACATTTGGGAGGAGACAGATCTTTCGGAAACGGAACAACAATTTGTAACGCTGGGCTTCACGTTATTCAAAAGAGAAATTGGTAGGGGATGGGGGGGGGGGGGGGGGGCGGAGTGAGCCCACCTGAAGTAGCGGTGTGGAGTAGGGAGTTGGATAGGTGTATGATAGCTGAGAAAGAAGTATTTATCGCAAGGGGATGCCCAACGAAATAGGATAGGAAATGGTCCAAATGGAATCTGTACAGAGGCGAGATATGTGTGTCACCGATGGTAGAATTAGAACTGAGGAGGATTGGGGATGGAGAGCAAAATATGTAAAGTATACATCTGATTGACCTTATTATCAATGTTAAAATAGCTGTTTTTGGCATTATGGGATTATCTGCACAGCAGTGAATTGTCTGTCATTTTCTTTAATAAAAAAATATTTTTTTTAAATAAAAATGTAAGAACCAAATTCAAATCCCACTGAGGCATGATAAAAGGAATGGGAGGAAACCAATTTGTTAGACCCTTAATGAATTTTGCAACAAAGGCGATTTAAACAACGAGGGCTGATATGGTAAATGGAGAAAAGAAGACAAGGCAGATGTATAGCCCTCAACAATAGCTATTAAATAACTCTGTTGCGCTAGGGAAAGAGAGAAACTCAGAATATTAGATAAATGGAACTTTACAGGATCAATCGATTTCTCTCAACACCATTTAACAAATTTGGCCCACCTACCACAATATACAGATTTGGTGGGGAGACAGAGCGGATGGTGCCATGAGAGGTAAAGGAAGTCTGTGTATCACACCTTTCGTGGCCAATCTGGGGCGATCAATATGACTTGGGCCTGGTCTTGGTGAATCTTCCCCAGAACTCGAGGAATCATGGGTATAGGGGGAAATGGCTAAAGAAGCTGTGAGCCCCAATCCACCTGGAACACATTCCCCAACACTCCCCACATTGGATACTGGAGACTTCAGAATGACGGGCAGTGTGCTTTCTCGTGAGAGGCAAAAAGATCCAACTGAGGAAACCTTCAGATCCTGAAAATGAGAAGGACCACCCCCGGATGGAGACACCACTGGTGATCAGCTGAATACTGCAGACTGAGACTGTCCGCAGGCACACTCAGTTCTCCGGCCAGATGATTTGTGCTCATGCAAATGTGATTGTCCTGGACCCAGGACCAGAGTCACTGAGCCTCTCTGCAGAGAAGATACCACCATACTCCTCCCAGTATGTTGATGTACCACATCATACATGATTGACCAACAATATGTAGGAAGCAAACAGACCAAGTAGGCACAAGACCTTCAGGACTGGAACAGTCAAGCCATTCTCAAAAAGTAGAATCATAGCCTGGATGTCTTGAATCCTCTGAGGAATAGTGTACAGTACTGCTCCTATAAACAGGTTGCACTGAGAGGGTACCAGGTGAGATTTGGGTAAATTTATCGAAAACCTGAACTTGAACAACACTTGTGTTGTTACCTGCAAATAATGCAGCACCTTCTCTGGCAACTTTGCTTTGAGCAGCTAGTCGTCCAAATAGGGAAAGACCGGAATCCCCGACCATCTGAGATGAGCTGCCACCACTGCCATTACCTGTGTGAAGTCCCAAGGTGCTGAAGTAAGGCAAAACGGAAGGTTCACAAACTGGTAATGTTAAGACCCCACCGTAAAACAGATACTCCTGATGCGACTTCTGTATGGGAATGTGAAAATACGCATCATGTAAATCAATCAACACCATCAAGTCTACCTTCTCCAGTGCAAGACGAACCTGAGCCAGGGTCAATATTTTGAATTTCTCCTGTTTGGGGTAAAAATGCAAAACCCTGAGTTTGAGGATATCCTGTAAACGACCGTCCTTTTTGGGAATCAGGAAGTACCAAGAGTAGCACCCCTGACCCCTTTCCTGCTCCGGAACCACCTCGATTGCACCATTTTGCAGCAATGACAGAACCTCCTGCTGGACAAGCAGAAGATGCTCTTCCCAGCAAAAGCGCTGAGGGGGAGAGAAAGGAGGAGGAAATTCCTGGAATGGTAAGGCTTACCCATTTTCTATGATGTTCAAAACTCAGATCTGTAGTAACAGACCTCCAATGCTGTAGAAAATAAGACACCCCTCCTCCCACGGGACAAGCATGTTCTAGGACGGCATAGCTAGAGCTGCTTCCCTGCAACAATGGCTGGAGAAGCAGAAGAGGAGGAGACTTGTTGTCATGCAGCGCCCTGCAAATGACCTCTGCTCTTTCCCATTTAGGACCTGTACAAGGGATTTGCCTGCTGCGGTTATTCCCTGGCATAAAGGACACGTTTCTTGCAAAGCCCTGAAACTTGCTGAACTGCCCAAAGTTCCTGGGTTGAGTCTGAAGCCCCAAAGACCTTGCTGTAGCTTTGATGTCCTTAAAGAGCTGCAGTGCCAAAACTGCTTAAGACCCGAACAGGTGTTGTAACGTATCTAGGGCTCTAGTATAATTTTCCAGATTCATGCCCTTATATAGATATAAGGTAAAATATCCCTATATAGGCATAAGAATCATAACCATATTTAGACACCGCCAATGCAGTCCAAATACGGCATGGCTACTTCCACTAAGCTCCCAGAGTACAACGAGTTCTTGAAGACAACCAGCCTTCAGCAGTTCGGGACTTCCCCCTGCTTCAGTATTGATTTGTCCCAGAACTCCTGTAGTGTGTAAAGAACTTCGAGTTATTAGTGATGCTATTATGTCCACCCTTACGTCAAACTCAGCACCTTCCAGGTATAAATATGCCCACATCTGCCCTAGCAAAGCACACGGTGGTTTTGGAGCAGATCGACTAACTACTTGCCCGACGCCCTGCTGTATGCTAGTGCCGAAGGAAGCCGACCCTCCCTGCTGACGCACTGAGAGACGCTGTCTTTTCTCCTGCCGAGAAATCTAGCTCCAGTGTTTCCCTGCTACCCTTACGGGTTACTGGGAGATCGAGTCCTGAGAGAGAGATACAAGACCTCCTTCATTCTATAACCAAGGTACGGAGCTGATTAGACCCTTAGAGAATTCTTGGATAGATTCTTTTTTTTTTTTTTTTTTTTTGGTGTAAAAACTTTTATTGATGTTCATCATCCATTTTACAACAAGACAATTACACAGTAATCATGACAGGAGAAAAGAACAGGATGTCCCGTAGTGGTACACAGCTATTTAGCCGACAACCCTCCGGTCCGGCAGCAAGGATGAGGATGATACGGCAGACCATAAGGAGAAACATCGGAGTTATGAAGTTTTACTTTTTTAAATAGCATTATCGTTAACTGTTCCATGTATAAAACATTGAAAAGCAAACCAAACAAAGTGGCTCAGTAGTAGTGCTTAGATGCGAAGCAATGTAGAACAGAAGACGCTAGTAGAACACACCGACCCCCCACCCCGGGCCCAACCCCTCCACCCCCCGCAGAACGTGAGCAGGAGTTCCAATTATATGAGTACCGTACTAGTCTCGCCCCGTGGCAGCCCATAGGTTAGCCAATCATCTCCTCCTCATCTTCCGAGTCCTCGTCTTCAGCCTCCTGAAGCGGGTCGCACAGGTCCCCCCTATATCTATTCCAGGCCTCCCACACCCTGTTCCATTTCTTTGGGTTCGCTCTCAACTTGTAGATAGTTCGTTCAGTTAACATCAGTTTGTCCATATTTTGACACCATAGCGACAAGGTAGGTAACTCAGCCACCCCCCACCTCTGTGCCACATCACGCTTAGCCATCATCGTTCCAATTGTAACCCACTGCTGTTGTCTGAGGTTAAGATCAGTGCCCTCCCAAACATTCAGAAGACAGAGGCGCGGCTCGGGTGTGAGGGAGGTGTCAAGGGCCTGGGAAATCGTACGCATGACCTGTTGCCAGTACCGGGCAATGAGAGGGCAGCCCCACAACGTGTGCAATAGTGTGCCATCCTCCCCACATCCTCTAAGACAACGAGGGGAGTCAGCCCTGTGCATTTTGTGTAGGGTGGTCCTAGTGTAGTATGTTCTGTGCAGTATTTTCAGTTGTATGAGTCTGAACCTGGCGGAAACCCCAGCCTCTCTCGGGGATGCCACAGCAGCGTTCCAGTCCGTCTCATCCATAGCGCCCAACTCATCCTCCCATTTTTCTCGCAGGGTCTGTAGGGGGTCAGAGAGATTGTTCAGTAATTTACGGTAGGTGAGTGAGGTGGCTTTCGTTTGCATGTAATCCGTGAGGAGCCGGTCTTCTAGGGGCGAGGATTCCGGGATTGTGGTTCCCGGCTCCAGCACCGCCAGGAGAGCGTGCCTGATTTGGACGTACCTATATGTTTCCGTGGGGCCCAGCTCATACTGTTGTTGGAGTTGCTCGAATGGTATCACCCCAGTGGACGTCCAGAGGTCCCCCACTGTAGAAATGCCTATATTGTCCCATTGGGTGAACCCTTTACTGGTCCTCAGGCAGCCCAGTTTTTTTGTGTCCCAGAGCGGGGTAAGCTTCGTAATGACTCCCTTCCATTGTAGCTTGGTGAGTGCCCTGTACCATAGGGTAATCGTGTGTTTAGTGGGGCCAATCAGGTCCTTGAGTAGACTGTGGTTATAGAGGGGGGCCAGGAGACTCTGTGTCCCGAGTTGGGCCCTGTCCGCCATATACGCCGGGTCAGTGTGTGGTGCATGGATCCATTGGTTAAGTACCTTAAGTTGGGATGCCCAATAATAAAGCTGTACGTTCGGCAGTGCAATGCCACCATCGTACCAGCCGCGGTTCAGTTTGAGGTGCGCTATCCTTGGGGGACGCTCACCCCAAATTAGAGTGGTAACCATCGCGGTAATTTTCTGGAAGTAAGAGGGCGGAATCAGGACAGGCGCATTCTCAAAGACATATAGGAGGCGCGGGAGCGCCATCATTTTGAACAGCGCGGCACGGCCTAAAAGTGTGAGCGGCAGGGACGACCAGTGCCGCACGTCTGCCTTCAAACGGAGGAGGGGGGGCGCCAGATTTCGGTTGGTGAAGACGGTCACATCGTTAGTGACATGGATTCCCAAATATTTGAAGGAAACATCTGTCACCACCAACGGACAATGTTCCGGGAGGACTGGTCGAGGGCCCTTCAGTACATAAAGGACCGATTTCGTCCAGTTAATGGTGTAACCAGAGGCCGCACCGTGTTTGTCACAAAGCGCCAGTAAAATCGGGACACTCCGTTCGGGTGCTGATACGTACACCAGCATATCATCCGCATACAATGATATTCTATCTTCCCAGGTCTCCGTCCACCTGATGCCCCTCAACAGTGGTGTCGTTCTGAGGACGATCGCGAGGGGTTCAAGGACCAACGCGAACAGCAATGGGGAGAGGGGGCAGCCCTGGCAGGTTCCACGCGCCAAAGAGATCGCACGGGAGATGTGGCCATTAGCCGCTACGTGAGCTACTGGGCCTGTGTAGAGTAGTCGGATCCAGGATAGGAACTTCGGACCGAAGCCCATCCGGTGCAGGACTGCAAACAGGTAACGCCACTCCACCATGTCGAAGGCCATCCTGGCGTCCAGCGACAAGATGGCTGCTGGTTCTGTCAAGGAGTGTGCACGCGCCAACGCGCCGTGTACTCTACGGAGATTTAATGCTGTACTCCTGTGAGGCATAAAGCCGGACTGGTCCGGGTGGATCAGTTGGCCAAGGTGTGGGGTCAGTCGATTAGCGATCACCTTCGCCAGGATCTTCGCCTCTGCATTGAGTAGCGAGATCGGGCGGTAGGATGCACAACATTCTGGAGGTTTCTCAGGTTTTGGGATAGCAACTATCGTCGCCAGGCGCTGATCCGGTGGCAGCGTTCCTGACTCACGACAGTTCTCGAACATGGCCAGTAGCGGTGGGCCCAGTGTGTCGGACATCGTTTGGAACCATTCGATCGGGATCCCGTTTGGGCCCAGCGCTCTGCCCGTGTGCAGTGCGCCTATCGCCATACGGAGTTCCTCCACTGTGAGATCCGCCTCCAGCTCGGTTTGCGCCTCCGGCGTTAGCCCCTCCACCTCAATCTCTTGGAGCGCCAGTTCCGCCTGTTCCGGCGTGACCACCACTTCTGGGGTGTAAACTGATTGAAAGTGGTCTGCCAGGAGGTCAACTATCTTGGGAGGGTGCGTGTGAAGCGTCCCCGTGTGATCTTGCAACTGCAGGATATGCCTTCCTCCATCCCGCTTTTTGTCCAACCAAGCCAGCAACTTGTTGGCTTTGTCGCCTACATCATAAACTCTGCATGCCGTTGATTCGATCCGCTCTAACACCCTACGGCGGAGAAAGTCGTCATGCTTTTGTTGGCAGAGAGTCAGCGCGTGCCTGGTGGCTTCTGACGGTGTGGCCATGTGAGTCGCATTCGCCTGTTCCAATTGCAGTTCCAGTTCGACCATTTCCAGTTTTTGTTTGCGCTTATGGTCGGCTATGGTCGAAATGGCCTGGCCCCTGAGCACCGTCTTGTATGCTTCCCAGAGAACCGTCGGCGAGGACACCGACCCGGAGTTCTCCTGGAAGTAAAGTTTAGTGGCAGTTTTAAGGGACTTTCGGATCAGGGGAGTTTTAAGATAGCTGGGGTAGATGGGGAAGAGACGCGTGCGGGCCGTGGCAGAGCAGGACAGGGTAGCGAGCAGGGGAGAATGATCTGAAATACCCCGTGGTGCGATGTGTACTTTGTCAAAAGTGAGTTTGCCGCCCCCCAGTGTGAGGAAATAGTCTATGCGCGACAGGCAAGCATGGGTGGAGGAATAGTATGAATAGTGGCGATCAGTGGGGTGAAGCTGCCTCCAAATGTCTACCAGACCCTGTGCCTCTAAGAAGTCCCTGAATTTCGTTGGGCCAGTAGGGAGGGGGCGAGCCGGGAACCTGTCCATATCAGAATCAGCCAATGCATTGAAATCTCCGCCCACTAACAAATCCCCTTCCGGGAGTTCCAAGAGAAATTTACCCAGGGCCGGAAGTGCCGATGAATGTAGCGCCGGCGGGATGTACGCAGACACCACGTTGATGGGCACGCCCTCCCATTGTCCACACACCGCCGCGAAGCGGCCATGATGATCTGTTTTTGTGGAGTGGTGAATGAATCGTGACGTCCTTTTTACCCATATCCCCGTACCCCGGGACCCCGAAGTAAAGTCTGAGTGTATCAGCATGCGGTATCCTCTCCTATCTAGGGCTTTGGAGGCAACCCCCACTAAATGTGTTTCTTGGAGGAGGGCGATATCACAGTTCAGTCTCTTAATACATTGTAGGACCAGCCCTCTCTTCACTTTATCACCCAACCCCCGCACATTCCAGGATACTACCCGAAGCGGCGGTACCGCCCCCACCCCAGTGTCATGCGTTACTACAGCAGGTCGCGGGGGATCCGCCATATTGTGGTCAGTCGTATAGTTGAGGGCCCTAGAGGGCGGGGCGGAGGCATTACAAATAGGAAAAACCCCAAGCCAGTGCGACTAAGCGTGTGAGTGCACCGATACAGTGATCGAGGAGCAGAGGCAATATACCCGGTGTAAGGAATATGGTCAAGTGTGAACACTAGCAGTTCCAAGACAAGAAGTTGAGCCAAACATTTCAAACTAAACAACCAACACAACCCCCCCATTCCCAACAACCCCACCCTCCCTGCTTCCCTGCTACACGGACTCCAAACTGCCCGCCACCCCAATCTAGCAGAGTGCTTCATCCCACCCCAAAGAAAACACACAGTTACTTGCTCGTTGGGGGTGAGGAGCGCTCCGGAATCAGCGGCCCCTCATTCCCTCCACGGAGGCCCTCGGCCCAGTGTCCATGACGGTTCCAGCCACAGTACCAAACTTTTACAGTGCACACATGTGTTCAAGGGTCCACCTCCAGACTCAAAGCAGTTTCATCTCGTATCGGAGAGCTTCTGCCACTGTTCGTACCCTCGGCCCCTGCAGCGGTGGAATCAGAGTGAGGCGAGCCGGTCTTAGTCCGTCCAGGGCGACGAGAGTGAGAAGCCGGATGCCAGCCGTCCAGCCAGTCTCGCGCAGTGCTTGGGTCATCAAAAAACCATGTCCTGTTTTCCGCCACCACCCGTAGCCTGGCTGGGAAGATCATAGAATACGGGAGTTCCCGTTTCCTAAGTTCTCTTTTAATATCCAAGAATGTCTTTCGCCGCCTGGCCACTTCCGCCGTGTAATCCGGGAAGAAAGCTACCGTCGAGTTTAGGATTTTCACCGGCGGTGAGACACGTGCCGCCTGCAGGATGATGTCCCGGTCACGGAAGTTGAAAAGTCTCGCTAGGATCGGCCGCGGCGTGGCCCCTGGTTTCGGTTGACCACCCGGGACTCTATGGGCTCGCTCCACAGAAAAAAAGGCCGACAGGCCCTTGGGTTGGAGATGAGTCTTAATGAGTTCCTCCACATAAAGATCCGTAGCCCTCACACCTTCTGACTCCGGAACGCCAAGAATGCGTACATTGTTCCGCCTGGAGCGGCCCTCCTGGTCGTCGAGCTTGTCCTTAAGGTGCTTGTTTTCGGCCATGACCGCTTCCATGGCCGTCTGCAGTTCTGAAACATCCTCCACCAGCGACTTCGTGACGAGCTCCAGAGAGCCTACCTTTTCCGCCATTTTATGAAAGTCAGCGCGGATTAGGGTGATTTCTGTTGAGATGCAGCCCACCGTTGCCTGGACCTGTGTGAGAGCCTTCATGATATCGTCCAGTGTCGCCTTCTTCGGCCCCCCGGATTCGCCTGGTTTCACAGGGGGAGTTTTTCCCTCCGCCGGAGGGGAAGCGGTCCTGTCGTTGGTGAAGCGGTCAATACGAGTCTGGGTTGTGCCGCCTTTCACACCTTTCCCGGCCATCGTTCGGTCACGGAGGGAATACAGTTCGTCGGTCCGGTGGGGTGCCAGGTATACGGGCAGTTGCCGCACTGCTCCCGGTGCCGGATGAAGGACCTCCGTCGTTAAAAGGTAGACTCCTGCACGGTCTGTCGGGCAAATTATGGTCGGTGGCTTCGGTAGTGTGCGGCCACCCTTCCAATGAGACGTCGCTGGAGAGAGCGAGTCGAATGACGCAGGACAGGACCGTTGCTGGGCGTGGGGCTCCTGCACCGACCACTTCCTGTCTGAGGCTGCCAGGCCGGCTGCACTTCCGGTCGGATTCAGCTAGCACTTGAGGGCCCGGAGGTGGGCCTAGGCTCCGGTCGATTCAACTTTCGACGATAACTCCGGCATAAAATGTTCGATTATCGTCTGGAGACCTGCCGCCAGTCCCGCCCGGTCCCGGGCGTTCGGTGCCGCCGTTGGAGGTAACAAATAGTCACGGATTATCGTGCGGATAGATGGAGAGGTCGCTTCCCCGCCGGAGCTAGTCCTCTATGCTGCCGCCATGTTCGGCCGCCAGCCACGCCCCCCCCTTGGATAGATTCTTGGCAGAAAATATTTAACTCAAGCTACACCTCACTTACTTCTTCCCTTGTACTAGGCTTAGGTTAGGTACACCGGGGTAGGCGTATTTTAGATGCACCAGTTGAGTACTTTTAGTCATTATTTATCATTGTATGTATTTTATCTATTTTATGTATCTTCTGGCTTAGAAAACATATAAATGCTTTTACGGTATTATTTCATAATACTCTTTTTACTGTAGGCACTTTACTTCATAGCAAGTATTACAATTGTTGCAATTCACTTCTCTTGTATGAGAAAGAAGACTGCTCAATAAATAACCTTTTTATTGAAAACGCCAGTCTCTCTTTTTCTCTGCCCTTCTGGTGAAACAAAGCATGTACGATTGACTGAGTGAAATAGCCATCTATTGTTTCCGCGACTCTGGAGATATATTCCTTATTCTTGGGGAACAAAGTTGTCATGTTATATGGTTGTCAGAAAGGAATCCCTTCTTGTGTATTCGAGAAAGTTTCTAGTGACCTCTGAGCTAGCTGGCATTCACAATTAAGTCTAACATATTCAATAGAGACCTAGTCGACTTCAGTCCTACGTCTAAACTATTGTTTATGTTATTCCAATGCGCAGAGCCTATTGGGAATATAGGAACTACACTACATGGCGCCCAACGTTTGGTAAGGCGATAATTTAATGCTAGATACTAGAATAACTCAGTCGTACTTTTCACACAGACCCCTTTTTCCGTAAAAACTCCAATAGACCTCTGGAGTGGGTAAAAGGTTAGTATCCGCCAGAACTAAGTAGGACGAGAATCCTATGTATCATTTTTTTTTGGTTAATTCAACGTTGAAGGATACAGTGTTCCAAAATATTGTGCACCTAATCTTTGTTTCCTTGAAACTTGTCTGCAAACTTTCATTAAACAATGTCAACTAATGGCGACAACAACACAACCGGTGGAGCTGCAGTAGATGCGACTCAGCCAGGTTTAGACGTTACAGGGTTTAATGAAAATGACCTGGATGCAATAATCATCCTGATAAATGTAAGAAAGAGTGTAACTTACAAACTTATAAATAGTGGAGTATCATCGAGAGGTGGTACAGTCATATTTGTGGTAGAGGCACATAAATATCGGCAGACAGAGGTATTCTATTCATGGATAACTTTTCCAGCAGCAAATGCTGTGACACTCGAGTTCCACTACTACAAAGCAGGGGAAACTCCAGCGGAATACGTTCCTTTCGAGGACGTTAAAATTCCACTAACTTACCAGGAGCATCAGCTCTGGTTTAATTGCACCCTAAAACATCAAAATCACGTTACCAGGCTCGGTCCACTAGGTAGACCAGGAGCCACATGGCCGGTTCTAGCCAGCTATACACCACATCCTGACATTGAAGAAATGTCAGACAGAGAACTATTAGTTCAATTAAAACAATTAATTAAAATACATAGACAATTGGTCCAATATGTCATGCAGACTTTAACAGTCCAACCTGCTATAAAAATTCCACAGCACACCCCTCACCAGGGGAAAACAAATAACATTACACCACAGACTATACAATCAGTCATTGGTAAATTACCCGCAAAACGGGAACAAATTCCGTTTTGGCTGGCTCAAAAGATTACTCAAATAGAGGCAGTATTCCCTGATAGTACAGCTCATGAAAAACACAGAATTCTAACAATCTGTTTACCAATGGGGATCACACCACATGTGGTGGTCTGTGACACTTGGGGAACAGTCTTTGCTTCAATCTACACAAAAACACATGGTGTTCCGTCTATGGCGGTTATACCAGACGTACTAAGACTGATTCAAAATGAATACGGTCCAGTGCCTGCTTTAAATCTAGGTATGAAATTACTGAAAGACTTTAAGCAAGTCTCAGCTATACTACTAGCCAACATAAAAGGAGAAGCAGCAGCAGTGGCGATCCGCCAAAAATAAAAAGAAACAGAAATAGCAGACCAGCCTTTTGAACTTGCCAGAATAATTGAAAAATCCAATGAAGAATTAGGTAGAGATAGTTTGGGTGGGAAACCACTAAAACCTCAACTAACAGAAAATCCTGAAAAGACTTTTATTAAAAATTATGTAATTACTCCTAAAAAGAGGTGGGAGGGTAATAAACAGACCACTCCCAGAGAAAAACAGTTTAGTCCAGAGGAAGGTCTCCCCAACGGAGAGATAGATCTCCAGACCGGGGCGGGTAGGTCTCCACAACGGGAGCCCTCTGAGAAAGATATAACCTCAGAAATAGGGATAATCTGAAAAAACCTGACAGATAAAGATATTGATACACGTCCCTCTCGATCTTTTCAGACTTCCTCGCAGAAATCGGAAAGAAGAGGACGGTCAGAATATAAAGAACAGCGCGTCAAGTCCAAAGACAAGGAACCCGCTCACCAAAGTAAAAAATCTCAATTTCCCAAAAAGAAGGTAGCAAGCATAAAGATAAAACATGCCGAGGATCCTGAGGACACAACTCAAGAACAGGGAGTGGGCCCAAACAATGCTAGACAATGCAGCAGAAGTAACCATAGCTCGCAAGATCCTGATGAATCTTCTGGAGACAGTGGACACAAATGAATATATTCAAGTGGAAACTGCAGACACCAGAGTCAGTGTACCCCACAAATTATATGAAATAACATTGCGTATAGAAGGGGACATAACTAGGAAAATAAGAACTCTCTTTTGGGAGAAGCTATCTAAAGGCTGATATTCTTCTAGCTGAGAAAGACTGGCCACCAGAATTTGTTAGGGAGTGCCCACATGGCGAAGAAATGATTATGACTGCCTTCTCAAATCATATTCCAATTCATAAAAAGTACACATATGCAAGAAAATGGGCAGTGGCCCAAGCCCCTGCATTATATAAAAATCATGTAGGATGGGATGGGTGAGGATCCCCTCACCATAAAATCCAGTTAAAAAATCAACCTACTGCACAAAGGCAGTCTCTTATTAAGCAAGAAGCTAAAAAACAAGTCAGGGAGATCTTAGATCAACTTGAGTACCAGGGGGTGATTGAAACATGCACCTCACAAATGAACAATCCTTTGTTTCCTGTCTCCAAACCAGACAATTCATATTGTCTGGTATTGGACTACCGACACTTAAACTCTTGTTGCAAAACATTTGCCGTACAAAATTCACACAGTGTAATGTAATGTAATGTATTACTTGTAAAGCGCACTGTTGCCAGCCGGCGTCCTGGCGCTGTATACCGCTGGGGAACCCGTCCTGGCTTTCCCTGTGGGATGGTCCCTACTGGGAATCCCCAATGTGGAGCCAGGCATCACCGGCGTTGATGGGGCCGTTGTGGAGATTAGGCAAGCTAATGCCCAGAGTTGCCGAGTGGGACCCCTGGTTAGAGTAGGCACCGAGGCGAGAATTATCGAGTCCGCTGACCATGGTCCACGACCCTGCCGCGTCTGGAATTGAACCCTGGTCCCGGGCCGACTTCTGCTCCCGGGTCTGCCGCCTCTAACCAGTGAGCCACACCACTCCACTGTGTACTGATGAATAACATAGTGCGCAAAAAATATAAAACAATATTAGATATTTCAAATGGTTTCTTCTGTCAAAACATTGCACCAGAAAGCAGGTATTTGACCGCTTTCTCAAGTATGGGGGACCAGAGGCAATTTTGCCGCCCCCCCAGGGATTCAAGAGTAGCCCAGGATTATTTTCAGCCAGAGTAACAGAGTTACTACAAATTTATGATGATGAGGCATTATCTTATGTCGATGACATGTATCTAACAGACGATGATTTGGACAGGCACTTGAAAACACCATTATACTTGGGTTCGCATCTGAAGGGTACAAATTCAACTTTAAAAAAATCACGGATTGCCCACCTCACGGTCCTATTTCTAGGATATGAGTTATCAAGTGAAGGGAAAATCCTAGCAGCCAATTTCTTAGAGAAACGTGCGCTGCTCCAAGCACCAAAAACGCGGAAAAACTTAGAATCAATTCTAGGTTTCCTGAATTTTGGAAGAACTTACGTTCTGAATTACGCAGAGAGGGTTAAACCTCTCTACGAATTAATAAAACCCGATTTCAAACAAAATAATTGGACTCATGAACACACAGAAATTTTACATTCAATACAAACAGACATGTTAGCTAAAACAAAACTGCAAACATGCGTAAACGAACGCAACCTTGTAATCAGAGTTTTCCCAGGAAGATGCGGATTCACGTACCTGACCTATAACGAAGGTGAAACGGTACCAATAGTTTACAAATCACACTTGTACACACAAGCTGAAATAAAATTCACTTCAACTGAGAAAATTCTGACAGCTGTTCAAACTGCTATAGCAAAAGAAAGAGCCCTCGCACAGGAAAACGCATATCAGTCGTTACCCCTTAAAGGCAGTAACAAGAGCGAGCATTCCAAATGCAAAAGCTTTACATCCAAGATGGATACAATGGGTTAATTCTCTTGCTCCAACAGACGTTGAATACGTTTTTGACCCTAGCTTGAAAACACAAGAATTTCTCCAATTATGCGGCATTACCTCTAAATTATCCACTCGGAAATACATACATAATTGATGCAAACTCCGTTCCTTTTGCTCAAATCCCTGGAGTGGGGAGAGAATAATTCCGAACAGGAAGCGGAGAGTTTTCTTGATTCAAGAAGCACACATGGGAGTGGGTCTGAGGCACCAAGGGATTTCAACTTCCCTAATAGAATTACAACTAAAGTACTGGTGGCCGGGAATGAGCATGCAAATGTATAACTTTGCAATGGATTGTCAAAACTGCAACAGAGATCGCAGGGGACTGACAATAGCAGTCAGTCCAGCCCAGACACCTCTGTTAGATAGCATTAGACTGTCTACACGCAGGTGTAACTACGGACGAATGCGATCCCACAACTACTAAGACAAGATTAATTTGGATGTGGCCCCAGCGCTTGGCTGACGCTAGAACTGTGGTATAAAAGATTTGCGAGTCTTTATCGGCACATAGGCAATTGGCACTCTACATTCTGACCAGGGTCCTGCGTTTAGCTCTCGGGCTTACAAGAGGCCATGGCCAGCTTTGGCGTTGCATTGCGGTACTCTAGTCCCTTCCATCCTGAGTGTAATGCGGTAGTGGAAAGAAAAAACCGTGATGGGTGGGTCAAACATCTAATAAGTGTTTAACGTAGTCTAAATAATCTGCCAAGAAATTCTCTGGGTGGAATCACTCCGTATGAACTTTTGTTTGGTACTAGAATGATAATCGAAGACCTCGATAGTCACACTTCAGTGGTGGAACAACAAACCTTTGCTATCAAAAATAGTTTGGCTGTTTTACAGGACTTAAATGAAACAAGAAGGAGTCTGAGTAACACAAAGCAAAAGCCAACGGCCACTGAAGAAAAACCACCTGTCCCAGCAAGGCCTGTCTGGATTCCAAAGATTGGGGATCTGGTCAGAGAGAAGATCACGGTGAAGAAAGAATTTGGGCCTTCTTACAGAAAAGCAGTACCTGTCTTAGCAATCAACGGAACAAGATCAGAAGTACTACCGCCCCTTGCTGGTAAAAAGGAGAACAGCGTTGTATCAATCAACCTGGCAAAACCACAACCATGTGGCCAATAATAAGTAGTGGGCCCAGTGGACTCCCAAGATGTAGCAGAAGACCAAACCTTGCTACAATTCAAGAGGTTCAAACTGAGAGACTAATCACTTTTGATAAACCTGCAGTGAATAAAAAAGGGCTATGCAACAAAGCCATGGAACTTGTGCCTCTTGAAACCCAAATTGCAACAGTTCGTCAAGAAACACCTGTCTACAATGATGTAGACACTGACTATACAGAAATGAAAAAGGATGAAGCAACTAAAAATATTAATAACAATCCTGATGCGATTCCAACAATGGACAGAACTGCCTCTGGCTATTTCATCAATTTCGATGACTTTTCTGAAGATCCTAGTGTACATGAAGAAATGCCAGCAAACAAGACTCTCAAAGAAAAAATAACAGAACTCTTTCATCAGCTTGGAGAAATATATCTGATTTCACCATGGATTGAATTGTGGATTGTGTTAGGTGTACCTTTCCTCCTGCTCTGGCTCATTTTGGTTTTAGGCTTGGGAAGAATGATTGATGGAAAATACAGTATAATGGACACAGAAAGTCAGAACATCAACTTGGTCCTAAAGCCACACAAGTCATTTCATGTTGAGAAAAGAGACCTGTCATCAGTAAACATCACAGCCATTCCTATACCTGCTGATGTAGCATGGGACGCTACTGATTACGACATCTATGGCCCAGTTGAACTCTTGAAGTATCCACATCAGTTCAAGGTTTCATTAAGTGACTTTGTCTCACCGAGCAGTTTCTCCGATGATTGTGACTTTGAGACTATTAATAATATGATGTCTGATTTAGAAATGTCAGCAAAATTTACAAATCATGATTATTTAGAAGGTTCATCTGATTATGAAGAAATGTATTGCTTTAATCATTTTGGGCACCACTATTTGCATAAATCTGCAAAACCTAGAAATGTTTTAAATTATAATCAATGGGAACATTGTCCAACACCGCCAAAAGGCAGCTCAAAAACATTTTATGAGAAATTTCCATACTTCTCAGGGTTTAATGTCAGATCCATAAACGTTTTATTTAAAAAATATGAATAAGACAGGAATGAAAAATAGGTTAACCAATACGAAACAGATATATTCTGCAAAATTTATGAAAAAATGTCTACATTTGGTTTTGAATTCTGGAAAGATAACATTGAAACAAAAACAAACTGGGGTTCAAAAGATAGGCAAGTACAGGGATTAGAATCATTATTCAGAGCTTGTATGATCCCAGAACAAATAATGATCCTGAATGACACCATTCAACAAACAAGCATTTGCAATGCAATGCGTCTTGTATTAGGAAAGTTTGAGCTATTGGTATTGTAACTGACAAATTTTGTATTTATGTGTTGGTTTTGAAAATAGCGAAATTAATAGCTTTGTCATTTACAATGCCAATAGTTATACCTTTCGCAAATGTGAAACCTATAGCATTTGTAATGCAATATGTGTTGTATTTAAGTGAGTTAGATCTATTGATATTACAAATAACAATGTTTTTAAAAAAAATAATTAATACTTAAATTAAAGTTATTGTAATTTATAATGGCAATAGCTTAAACTTTTGTAAATAACTTTTGTGAAGATTATGTTCAGTGTATTTTATTGTGATGAAAGTCAAAGAACAGAAGTGAAATATTAACTTTTTTTGTGACATTTGTAATAAAGCTTGAAACATTGAGAGAACATATTTGAACCAGTTGTTGAATGGTTGCACAGATTGATGCTGTGGTGGCGCTGAGTGATGTTGTGGTGACGAGTGGGGGCTAATGTGTGAGGGGGCAGTTTATGAGGGTGCGGGGTGTGATTGTGCTGTGTGTGTGCCCTAAAGTAGTGTGAGTGAGCAATTGTGAGGGGGCAGTGTGAGAGGGTGCAGTGTGTGAGGGGTGTGATTGTGCAGTGTGTGTGCCCTAAAGTAGTGTGAGTGAGTAATGTGTGAGTGCGCAGTGTGTGAGGGGTCAGTGTGTGAGGGGTTAGTGTGCGTGTGTGAGGGGTCAGTGTGTGAGTGGGCAGTGTAATGAGAGTGTGTGAGGGTGTGAGGTGTGCGAGGGTGCGGGGTGTGAGGGTGCAGTATGTGTGGACTACTTCACTGTGAGTGGGCAGAGTGTGAGTGGGCAGAGTGTGAGTGGGCAGAGTGTGAGTGGGCAGAGTGTGAGGGGGCAGAGTGTGAGGGGGCAGAATGTGAGTGGGAAGAGTGTGAGGGGCAGTTTGGAGTGGGCAGTGTGTAAGGGGACAGCCCTATAATACGGAGGTCTAAAGTAACTATTGTTTAGATGTACTACAGTTTATTTATAGTAGTAATTATTAGTCATTTATATTATCAAATACTTAACATTATGTTAGGACTGTCCAAAATAATATTTCAGCCCAGTACTTTTCTATAGCGAGTTTTATTGGAGCCTCTTTACAACATTGGCATGTTTAGCTATCAACAGTGCCCGACCCCTTCTCTTGTGCAGTGATCTCACCAGCATGCCAATTATTGAAAAGGAAGCCTCGTCACCACCGCACACATCTGACGATTTCTATGCCAACTACCATCCAAGAGACATGTGACGCATCACAGACTTGCAGTAGAGGCAAGCATTCAGCTACTCCAGAAGAGGGAACCCCTGTATCCGATTAACATGACAGCAGGACCTCGGGACACTTAATGACAGCTGTGGAATCTTACATCCGATTACAAAAGAGGAAGTAGTTGTGGTACTTTAGACCCACTTAAGTTACATTTGTTCTTATTAAGGACCCAATGCATGTTTAACATCGTAAGCCATGTCTGCCATGCATTGCATTTTGAGTCGTTTAAAACCATCCCAAATTTTACAATAGACGTATAAATACTTTATATAATGTGCATTGCTCGTCCATTAAAAAGCCAGAACTGCCACTGAAGATATTGGGTAGAAAGAAGTCGTTCTCGCCCATTCAGCGCTTTACCAGCCTCGGACACGCCTCTAGCAAACCCGCAAGTCTGTTATGGAACGACTGGGTCAGAGGCACATGCGGATTCCACAACCAATCATGTGCATTCCACGATACCTTATACGTCAGACTTTATCGCCCGTTCACGGACGTCTCGGAGAATATGATGAGCGGTGCGGTGGGCTTGGTCCCGTAAGAGTCCTGGAAGGGCTGAATTTTACGGACAATGACACTCGTAAACTAGATGATGCAGAGATGCGCAGCGACAACAGCCCCGTGAGGTAAGAGGGGGGGTGCGCGTGTGTGGGTGTAGCTGTGTGCATGCGCGTGTGTAGCTGTGCGTGTGGATGTATGTATATGTGTGACTCTGTCAGTTAGCTGTGCATGTGTCTATGCGGGTCTGTGTGAGTGCGCCCAGATGCATTGTGCCTGCGTGGGTGTATGCGTGTGTGTGCTCATGCGTGAGTGTGGCTATGTGTGCGCGCGATTGAGAGCAGCGAGAGGCTAGCAGGCTGTGTATCTGACACAGGAGATGTGCACGGCGCCGGCCTGGGCATGCGCGCCAACGAAGTGGAATCGCCGCGTGCACATCCCCCGTTTCAGATTCCCAGGAGACGGGCAACATTAGATACTTCGCTGGACAGCAATGCTTCGCATTGCTTTTTCCAGCTCGACCTAACAACCTGCCTTGGCCTAGCTAAGATAAAAGATTTAAACAACCCTTCTATACCAAAGCCTATGCCTGATAGAAATAGCACTACAGATGAGCGGTTAGACATGTCCCATATTTTACACCAAAACAGAACTAATCCTGATTGGAAAAAATGGTTGATCTGGCCCACAGACATTAATAACTGTCCAGATAGATTCCTGGACAAAACACAGGGGTTCAAACAGAACAGGCCAGACCGAAGATATTCCCAGAGACAACATCCAGGGATAATAACAACATACTGTGTAGGAAAACTATGCCTCGAATGGCTACAGAAATCCACACTACCTGAAATTAAGCAACACTTGACTTTACTTAAAGAAGGTGCTGACTTGCAGGATTTCTTATTGGGACCTCGCAAACAGCGTCAAAAACGTTTCATATACGTCGGTATATATGCTGCTTACAACGAAGCTTGGAAAGTAAAGCAAATTGAAACTGCTGAAAAAATACGAGAAATTGATCGTATTAATTTGGAAAAATCACTGTCTGTAGTGGACAATGGGTTAACGACTGTCCTCCAGAATTTATTCTTTGGACAGCATTGTATCATCTGCTATTGATATAATAGAACAGGATATGCTAATGTTGCAACATGGCCAGTCCCAATTGCGTTCTATTGTACAGTTAGGCTGGACGTTACAAAATCTGCGTTCAGGCTACGTGCTTTGGCATCTAATCAACACAACGTCATTATTTTTTATCTTTAACCATACAGATAAACAAATCTCTTTGGCACAAAAAGGAGCAGACTATACGCTGCTGAGCATTGAAAAACTAGAAAGATTACCATTAACAGTTTCTGAGAAACCTGTCATTGAATGGATAATACATGGTACCATAACAATACGAATAACGAGATTCCAGTTTCAATACTGCCTACAGCATATACCGGCGGGCCTGTATGAAAGGTTGGGTAAAGGATACATCAAGTCGACCTGGAATTTACCTTACACGCATAGATGTTGGAGTGGGGGTAACAAAGAGGTATTTCTTAGTGGAAAAAATTGCGAAAAGTCACTAAGTGGTACACTTCTGTGTCAAGAAATTAATTTACATGGAGCCTGTGAGGGTTCATCTAATGATCTTTATTGGCGCTTGCACGGCACTCCAGCAACACAAATAGAATCTGTTTTCAGGCAGCTTTCCAACAATAGCTACGTTATGTTAAGTGACCACAGCTGTTGTGGCATGTTGCCAGGAACACCCTATCTCGTCAGTGTTACATCCAGGGTCACTTGTTGTATGCAAGTATTGTATCCAAACAGCAAGCCAGACAAGTAGGCAACAATGTGGCCTTCATTGAACATCTCTTCTATTCGAATTGATACATTAACCACATCGATGCTAGGCATTTTCCCCTGCTGTGCTGGGCAAGATCCAAAATAATGGTTTCATGACGAGCTCAGCTCGTCATCAGTGTACCAGCAGTACACTGCATGACGAGCTGAGCTCGTCATGAGTGTCGAAGGTGTTAAGCAGAATGAAAGTCATTCTTTTACAAAAAACTGTGCCTTTGACCTTGTCTAGAGAAACGTATGATCTGCAAGTTGCAAGGACCTCAGCAGAGATACATACATTATTATCAACAAACTGCCCCGTACATTTCGTAGAAATGTTAGGTCAAATTTTAAACATGTCAGATACCAGTGGCATCGCACATGTATTTAAGACAATTTTTTCTGGACTGTTAGCACCCTTTGAAGCAGTCCTGAGCATTTTTCCGAATTTCGTGCACTCTGTGTTCGGCGGCCTGCCTCTCATTTTGGGACTCGTAGCAGGAATTCTATTTTGTTTCTTCTGCTCCGATATGGCAAGTCCAGTCACCAGCGATACCCAGGTTACCATGGAACAAGCGATACAGGCACTGCGGTACCGAAATAGGATAACACAGGTTCTCGGCTTGGCTCGTCTAAGAGATCTGAATACCACATGGTTTCTATCATTCAGACCAATCTGGCAAGATTGCATCTTACCTGTTCTACGATGCCTGCTCTGCGGAGAAGAATGTGTGTTAGACATCGGTCTCTCACTTCCATCAGCAGTATCTATGGATGTCGATACTTTGCTTGGTTCGGTAACGGCTCATGCAACATGTCCTCAGTGGCTACCAATTCTGATGACGGCATTCGTTGAGACCTCACCATTACGACTAGGTGGCGGTGAGGTACGAGATGAAAGTGGCACACAGGTACAACATTCTGTGAACATTGCTGATCGAGATAACGCTGACGGTAATGCATCTCACATATGCACTATTTCCACTTTTTCAGAAATGACCCAACTTTCACCTACTGTGGTAGACGAATTCTTTGCCAGCCTATCTGAGTTAATGTTTTCTCTTAACAACGAGAATAACTCTTGAGAAACGAGCACACAACGTTCCCTGAACTTTGATTTCAGCCTTCAGTTTTGATAAACAGAACTTCTAAAAATTTGAAACTATTTTTTACTACAAAGAAATTATTTTTTCTCAAATACCAAAATAATTCCACTTTTTTGGCACAGAGTAATCTGCTTAATGTAGAACTATACTTAGATAACAAGATTTCTATGTTTTGATACCTAGAGACAATATTTTGAAATTAGCCTCTAGCACATGTACAGTATTATATAAATCTGTGATGAAATGGTCTCTACCTTCTCTTCTGTATTAAGAGCCATTTCATAAATGTAAATTTCGTGAATCATTCAGCCAGAATTTTACATGTAAAAACTATATGCATTATTTTGAATGATAACACTGCTTAGAAAACGTACAGTACAATACTCTTTTTTCGTGTACAAACCATTTCAAATGCAAAAACCAAAGACTGAAACATGCCAAAGCAGCCCTCCTTTTTTTGCAAAAAGCCCCAGACCCATATACCCTGTTATGTGTCATAAGCTTTATTAAGGTTGCCATAAGACTGAGGAACACTAGGGAAACAACTGTATAGACTGTATAGACTGAACCAATTCTAGTATGAGACCCCTAATGAATGATTTATCGTCTTTATATATGAATTTTTATCTGTAAAATTTTTAACACCATTACTTTTAAATGCTTTTAAATATTGTATGTATGTATTTTTCATGTTCTTTAATGGTATCTTTTCAAGTACCGAATAAAGATAATTTGAATTTGAATTTGAAATGCATTTTATGTATATTTTGGCGTGGGATTGTAAACACATGCTTAGAAATGTTATAACTGCTTAGTATTTAGTAAAGATGGACATTCTACGTGGAGTGGGTGTTGTAACGTATCTAGGGCTCCAGTGTAATTTTCCCGATTCATGCCCTTATATAGATATAACTTATCATATCCTTATATAGGCATAAGAATCATAACCATATTTAGACACAGCCAATGCAGTCCAAATACGGCATGGCTACTTCCACTAAGCTCCCAGAGTACAATGAGTTCTTGAAGACAGCCAGCCTTCAGCAGTATGGGATTTCCCCCTGCTTCAGTATTGATTTGTCCCAGAATTCCTGGAGTGTGTAAAGAACTTCGAGTTCTTAGTGACGTTATTATGTCCACCCTTACGTAAAACTCGGCACCTTCCAGGTATAAATATGCCCACATCTGCTCTAGCAAAACACACTGGTTTTGGAGCAGATCGACTAACTAGTTGCCCGACGCCCTGCTGTATGCGAGTGCCGAAGGAAGCCGACCCTCCCTGCTGACGCACTGAGAGACGCTGTCTTTTCTCCTGCCGAGAAATCTAGCTCCAGTGTTTCCCTGCTACCCTTACGGGTTACTGGAAGATCGAGTCCTGAGAGAGAGATACAAGACCTCCTTCATTCTATAACCAAGTTACAGAGCTGATTAGACCCTTAGAGAATTCTTGGATAGATTCTTGGCAGAAAATATTTAACTCAAGCTACACCTCACTTACTTCTTCCCTTGTACTAGGCTTAGGTTAGGTACACTGGGGTTGGCGTATTTTAGATGCACCAGTTGAGTACTTTTAGTCATTATTTATCATTGTATGTATTTTATCTTTTTTTTTCTTATGGCATAGAAACCATATAAATACTTTTACAGTATTATTTCATAATACTCTTTTTACTTCATTGCGAGTATTACGATTGTTGCAATTCACTTCTCTTGCATGAGAAAGAAGACTGCTCAATAAATAACCTTTTTATTGAAAACACCCGTCTCTCTATTTCTCTGCACTTCTGGTGAAACGAAGCATGCACGAT
Organism: Lissotriton vulgaris; assembly: GCF_964263255.1. NCBI lineage: Eukaryota > Metazoa > Chordata > Amphibia > Caudata > Salamandridae > Lissotriton > Lissotriton vulgaris. The sequence goes on from NC_141685.1 coordinate 935,515,111, forward strand.
TGACTGAGTGAAATAGCCATCAATTGTTTCCCCGACTCTGGAGATATATTCCTTATTCTTGGGGAACAAAGTTGTCATGTTATATGGTTGTCAGAAAGTAATCCCTTCTTGTGTATTCGAGAAAGTTTCTAGTGACCTCTGAGCTAGCTGGCATTCACAATTAAGTCTAACATATTCAATAGAGACCTAGTCGACTTCAGTCCTACGTCTAAACTATTGTTTATGTTATTCCAATGCGCAGAGCCTATTGGGAATATAGGAACTACACTACACAGGCTGGACCCATGAAAGGGCAAATTCAGCAATATAGCCTGGACTTCAGGTGAGAATCATGAACCACGCAACCAGGCATTTCCATTGCTCTGGATTCAGAGTCAGCCTTGGATCACTTGCGGGGGCAGCACTTTTGACATCTGATTACACCTCAGAGAAATGCCCTTGTTTCTGCTCAGGCAACAATGGGATATGGATGTAATGACTTAAAGGACATGTGGCATTTGTGGACTTAAGGGCCATACGCTCCGATGAGAAAACCTTCTTTGCTGATTGCTTCATGCGCTTTTACTCCCTATCAACAGGTGTAGATGGGAATGAACCTGCTGACAGCCTTGAAAAGCATGAAGCCTGGACCAACCACCAAGCTTTCCAGTGAAGGATGGGTGGACAGAAAGGCAGGATCCCCAGCAACCACCTTGTATCTCCTTGCCACAGTCCTGGAAACCATTGGTGTACATTGGCTTCTGCCAGACATCCAGAATGGGCTCTGTCAACGCTTCACTGAAAGGAAGCAAAGTTTTCAGCACAGAGGAAGAGGAATGAAGAACCTCCATAAGATTATTTGATTTTAACTCTGCTGTAGGAAGAGTCAACTCTAAGAGGTCCACAGACTTTCTAATCACAGCATGATATGTGGTCAACTCCGGCGTCTGCAGGCCCTTCGGTGATGTAAGCTCCCACACAGGAGAGGAATCCGGGCCTCTAGCCTCCTGCAAACCCTCAAAATCCAGGTCAGGATCCACAATCTCTTTCCTCAGCCCCTCCATGTTCTTCCTGGTATTCTTCCTCCAACAGCCTTTGAGCCTTTCTCTGAGATCTCATAGTCGGAATATGCATCAGAAGCGCCAGACGCAGTGCCGGTGACTTTGATATCGGAGTCGGAGGGAGGTCCAATGGAACAGGAGTCGAAGCCAGCTGAGGCAGAGTCGGCACCGGTTCAGAACCAGATGGCACTGGGGATGAATCATCTAAAGGAGCTCGACCCTCCAAAGACTCATAGGGCATTGATAACCTCTGTGTCGGAAGAGGTAAACTCCCTGGAGCCATAGGCATAAAAAGCATGAAGGGTGTCTAGGGAAAATGAGGTGGAAAACCTCCCAGGGAATATGCCAACAGACCCATAGGGCCAACAGGTGCACCAGTAGGGTTCACAGCTCTGGCAAACATCGCATTTAAAAAATGCAATGGATCCGATCCCAGGGCCGGGAAAGCGGGATATGTCGGATCCTGTACCACAGATTCTGGAACTATTCGAGGAGCCATCAAGTTTGGCCTCAGTTGCGGCGCCGGAGATTCCAGAGAAGAGGTGTAGTAGTTAACTCAGGCAACAGTGGGGGCTATGCATCTCTCAGAGCTAGTGGAGTCACTGCCCCCAGAGCCGGAGTCACCCCCTTTGAAGGAGTTGGAGAGATCTCATCCCTGCGATTGCGTCGGGGGCTTGGGGACAGCCACATTGGAGTCGCATCCTTTGAAGAGCGATGCAGAGATCCATGGCACCGCTTCTTCTGGTGCTTCTTAGAAGACCTTGAAGTATGTGGAGTCAGTGACTTTGAGTGGGTCCGAGACCTCCTGCAACCCCTCTTCCGCCTTTTGGCCATACCCATGAAAAACTTGGCCTCCCTCTCCTTAAGTGCTTTTGGATTCATGCGCTTGCACAAAGTGAATGTCCCGACGTTATGGCCTGAGAGGCACCATAAACAGTCTTCATGGGGGTCAGTGATGGACATATGACCCCCACATTCTGTGCATGGCGTGAAACCCCACTGCCTCAGAGTAGTCATCTTCTATGGCTACAAAGTCGCGACAACAGCAATAAAGAAACACCCAGAAATGGAGAGCCTGGGATAAAAAAATGAAGCGTCGACTGTGCAGATTTATTGATACGGACTTCAACACTCTGACACGCCTTTGTCAACTTGAAATCGGCTTTCGACCTAGTGCCATGCACCAGGCTGTGGAGAGTTCTCCAGGAGCAAGGCATGCCACCGGAACTCCTTGCCCTCTTAATAAAATTCCATGAAAACAATTATGCCCAGGTCAGATGGGGGTAGTCAGGCCAGGTTACTGACAAATTCCCTACTGAGAGAGGAGTAAGAAAAGGGTGTGTTTTGGCACCAACATTGTTCACACTCTACATCAACAGGGTTATTGAATACTTTAAAGACTCACCTACTGACGCTCCTAAGCTAAATGGAGTCCCAATACCTCTGCTGTTTGCCGACGACACCCTTTTAATTTCCAAACCACAACAAGGGCTTCAGAGAGCAATAGGTTGTTTTGAGGCCTTTTGTACAGATTATGGCATAACCATTAATGTCTCGAAAACAAAATGTATGGTTATGCACAGACACACGACCGTGAAAGGAAGGGTGTTAATGAATGGAGAGCTCCTTGAACAGACCCAATGTTTTAGCTATCTTGGAATTACTCTGGTGTCTAGACTGGAATGGAAACTACACATGAATTTTTTAACTACTTAACATGCACAGTTGGCAGGAGTGCTCCTAAGAGAACTACGATCTTCGCCCACACAACCAATAGCGCCGGCCCTAAAAATATATTACACTAAAATAAGGGCCTCTGTGCTATAAGGGGCAGAATTATTGGGGGTATTCAACATCTCGGCCCTGACAATAGCTCAGAATAAGTTTATGAGGGGCCTGGTAAGGCTTCCCCCATCCACACCGTTGATACCCCTCTATCTAGACTTGGGCTGCCAGAGAATTCAGGTTGTTGCACGATTCAGATCGATCGCATACTGGCGGAGGATCTGGGTCACCCCTGAACCTTCTCACTATGCTCAAGCTCTATTAGATACCAGAGACATGGACAAAAAGGAGTAGAATACCCTGGTTCAGAGAAGTCAGGTTGACTTACAAAGCTATGGGACTGGGGGATTCATGGGATAATCCATCACAAAATCCGTTCCCGCCACGCAAGACCTTAAAAGAGCTTTATTGGACCATGGTAATTCAAAGAGACTTCCAAAAATGTATTGCCCCATCAATAACAAGGGATTTCTTGGAGCAAAAACATACACCGGTCTACAAACTATATTGGGATGTTATTACCATCCCTGAAGATAGGAAATTGTTCCATCAGTACAGGGTGGGAACTCTCCCAATTAATACATTTACCAAATCAAATTTCAAAAGCTTTATTCGACAGCAAGTTATAAAAGCAATTTACATCCTAACACTACACAATAAATACTAAGCCTAAAATTCATATATATTTAAAACACATATTAAACACTTTATGCTGTCACTTCCGGTACAATTATAAAATATTCCATCAAGGATTATTTAAAAAATTGATCATACATAGAAAACATAGTGACGATATTTCATTAAGCTGCATCAGATAATTGTAAAGTGCGAGTTCGAATAGTCCAGGCCCATCCTAAATATTTTGCAACAGCGATCGCAAAGTAGGGTGTGCAATCTGTTTCCAGTATTCTAAGCGCCTCTATGTGCTTGCGTGTCCCTAAATTGAGACACACTGGTTTTATCCATTTACGACGTGGGCAGACATAAAGAGGGCAAACAAACAGTAAGTGATAAGCATTCTCAGGTAGATCTTTGCAATAATGGCATTTCTCATCTCGGTTCGCAGACCAGTTTTGTGTGAATGCATTTAGGGGAAGAGTTCCAAATCTAAATTGAAAGTACAATTTTCTGTCGAGCGGCTTTTCAATAATATCCCAGTAGGGTTCACAAGATGGTACTGTTTTGATATCAAGAAAACGACGGGTTAATTTGGAGTTGGATCCAGTACAAAAAGCAGATGACCGAACCATGTCCCAATACATTTTCTTCAAAATAGTCTTTGATGGGAATCATGATACATTGGTATTAGCCCATAAATGGTCTAGATGCAGCTTAATTAATAGACCCCGTATTTCTTTAAGCCACAAGATAGTATGAAAGCGGTCAGCATTGATGATATCCACTAGTGCAGCAGCATAGTGAGCTAGTTCCGGGGTTGTCATTATCCGTCTCCAATATAACAGAGGGCGTAGACGAGTTAGGTCCTCTATACTTTTAACAAAGGAACAGTGGGAGTACTTTGTGGTGCCCCAACTAGGCGCCGCAAGAACCTGTTCTCTGCCAGTGACAGTTCCTTCAAATTAGAGAATCCCCATAATTCTGATCCATACAGTGAAGCACTTATCACCTTCATGTTGTAAATTTCTAAAGCAGGGGTGATTGGTTTAGTCAGTGAGGCTCTGTGTTTGAGCGCTACTACACCTGCTAACTGATGGAATTTTAAAACTGCCATGTCGATATGATTTTTCCATCTCATATTACCTTGAAGGGATATTCCTAGATATGTAAAAGCCTCTACCTGCTCTGATGGGGTACCATTAAAAGTAATTGAGCCTTTGAATGACTTCCGTTGGTTCATACACATGAACTTGGTCTTAGAAGTGTTCAACTCTAGACCGCGGTTCTGACAAAACTCACCAAATGCATTGACTGCCTTCTGAAGCCCACTAGGAGTTTGTGATACTATCAGCGTGTTGTCCGCAAACATGAGGACTGGCACACGAGCTTCTGCTAATACTGGTGCGTCGATGGGAGACCTTCTTAGGTAGTCCACAATGCCATTAATGTATATGGAGAACAATGTGGGGGCTAAGACACACCCCTGCCTAACCCCACGTTCCACAGGGAAAGGATCAGTCACTTCACCCTGTACCCCCCACCTGATTCTAGCATAGTTGTTTTCATGCAAGCGGACAAGCAGCGTTAGCAGTTCTGGGCTTATACCAGCTTCAGCAAGCACACTCCAGGGTTTTGGCCGTGGAACTAAATCAAAAGCTGATTTTAAGTCAACGAATACAGCATAAAGAGGGCCATTGGTCAGGGTCACATTCCTCCATTAGAGGGCTATAAAAAAGAAAACCTGGTCAATAGAACTAGTAAGGGGGCGAAAACCAGCTTGATATGGAGACAAGATATCTTTCTCAACTATCCAAGATTGAAGCTTATTCTGCACTAATCGACCCAACAGTTTTTGTGCAGAATCTATAAGACTGATGGGTCTATAGTTGCTTGGTAGTGATTTGTCACCCTTTTTAAAAACTGGAATTATTTCCGCACCCTTCCAAGAGCTAGGTATAGGTGCACCCTGGGCCACAGAGTTGGCTAGCCATGTAAAGTACTGACACCATGATTCACGATCACTTGAAAACACATCGGCCGGAATGCCGTCCATGCCTGGCGCTCTACCCCCTGTCACACAGTCTAATCCAATACTGACATCTTTTATGGTAAATACTTGGCAATTGTAGAAGACCGTGGGGGCTAGGGTATAGCAATCTGTAGCTAAGTTACAGGCATACTGTGGCTTAAAAAAATCTATCCACCTGTTTTTAGCAACATTATTTTGTGGGGATTCTGCTGTCCCTCCTCTATCCCATTTAACAATTTCCCAAAATTGCTTTTGATCTTTAGCAGCACAAGCAAATTTCAAGACACGCCAGTGATCCTCATCCCACTGTTTCTTGGCTTTTTTTGGGGCTTTTCTATATATATCCCTGGCCATCCTCACTCCTGTAATATTCCTAGACCTAAGTTCAGTACTACGATTCTGGCGGGCTGTTCTACAGGATTGGTCATACCACCCCAGCTTAGGTAACTTTTTCGTAGTCTTGCTTTGTTTTATTGTTTTCAAAAAGAACCCTTGAATCCTGGTAAAAAAGTTAGTGTGAGCCTCTGCCATAATTTCAGAGAAATTTGCTTTATTACTATGTAATTTCAGGTTATTTACTTCCTCAGCCACTACTCTCTTAAGATCCTCAAACTTCTCAGGATCTTCTACCAATCTACCCCATTTTACATGGCGCTGATTGTTTGAGGAAACTATATCTAAGGTCACCTTGTCACCCCCGAGACTTGATTCTCTCAGCCCTATGTTAATTTGGAAATCCATGCAAAGAGGATTGTGATCACTTTCAATTCTACTTTTTACGATCATATCTAGCAGCCTATGCCAAACCCTGATATCCACCAGGAAGTAGTCTATTCGGCTAGTTGACCTTCCATTATCAAATGTGTTACTCCCCTGTCGATCTGATGGGGTACGCCCATTCGCTGCTCTAAGGCCTCTTGCTAGGCATAAACTCTTAATTTGGATGGCCACAGCAGACCATCTCTTGACCACAGCCAGTTCAAGCTGGGGAACTCCCCATTTGCTATCCTCCTCTGAGGCCAAAATCTGATCCTCTTGTCCTAGAGGTTCAAAAGTGGTGTTAATGTCACCCCCAACTATGATAGATAGCTGAGTTGGCAACGACTCGAGCTCTTGGTCAAGGACAGATATTACTTCAGATGTGTTCCCCCCCCCCAACCCCCCTAGCATAGATATTAAAAATAGCCACCCCTTGGCCATCAGCCCACGTAATGTTGACTGGCAATATGTCACTTGATGGAAGGGTCCTTTGCTGGATTTTACAATGTAATGATTGGCGTACCCATATTATCAAGCCTCCAGATGGGCGCCCTTTAGGATTTTTTATAGCTGGTATATAGAAGTTAAGAAACCCAAGTCGATAGACTGGACTCAATGACCATGTTTCCTGAAACAAGATAATATCATGTTGGTCAATAAAGTCACACCATTCTGGGGAAATCAATTTGTTAGCTATTCCGGCGAAATTCCAAGAAAGGAAAATCAGCCTTGTCTTATCTGTAGTTAGACATGCATGCCCTGGAGGTGGCAGCCTATCTTGTCTTGCAGACACCAAAACAGCTTCGGGGTCTAGATTAACAGGGGGGTGGTCTAGTGGTTCGAGAGAAGAGACTACGAGCCCAAGGCCAATATTTCTCTCCGAGTTGCTCACAGTCAGCTGTACAGGGACTTCCCTCTCTAGCCCTCTTTCATTTGAATTAGGTAGTCTCCTCCTTCTTTCTAGGAGCGCAATAGACACACTGCCCTTCTCAGCGGTAGTACAAAAACTATCAAGCACTATAGAATCATTACATTCGGTGCTTTCACCCCAACCAAGTCAATCACATTCATTAAGATTGGATACTGCTGAGAACCTATTTTCAAGACTCAGACCCCAGTCACTAATTTGGCCACCCTTAACCCTTCTCTTTGTCACCAAATTCCACTTGGTCCTCAATGTACTTGCGTTCAGAATGGTTCCTCTTCTAGAATAGAAGAAATCAATAGTAAGTGGGATTATGTCTGCAGTTCTACGTTGAGGGGGGAATAAATTTGGTAGGATGTTGGGGAGTACATCAGGCCCTGAAAAATTCAACACTACACAGTCACCCCCAAATTTTTTAGGGCTGTTTCCTATCCAATCAACTCTTCTTGCCATGACCAATTCCCCCGCTAGCTGCTGTTTACATGGGGATATTGCCATGTTACTAGATAGCCAATGTATTGCTTTGCTTAGCAAAGACGGTGTAGATTCCATCTGGCCAGGCTTCAAGGGTGGTACATTAGCCAAGACCAAGACAAGGGGGGAGGCCTCTACGATGAGCTCTACTGGGCCTTTCTCTGGACATGTAGCAGTTTGTCCCTCTAGCCTTACTGAGGGACCGTCTTCAGATATTACATGGTCCCCTATCTCTTGTTGATGAATAGGGGGAGGGTTAGGTACTATAGTCTCTCCACCCCCCACCATGGGCCCCACAGGTGCTCCTTTTGGCTTAACTCTACATGCCACTTGATTCGGTATATCTCCCACCTCTTCTATAGTTTTCTTTAGGAGTCCCCCTAGTCTGTGAACCTCTTCTGTTAATTGATCGATTTTTGCTACCAGTGGTTTAATGATGCCCCTTCATCTTTGAGTCAAACATGCTCACTAATTTCTTAAGCTGGACATCATTCAAAAATATACTCCCCCCGTTCTCCCCCCTTCCTTCGTCTATATCACACTTTTTGGGCGGAGAGGCTGGTCTTTTTCTGCTCGAACGTGGCACACCGCGTTTAGGTTGTCCCTTGTTACACCCTCTAGTGACTCTAGGTGCAGGCACAGGCGCTGGGGGCGGGGATTTTTCCTCTGCTATATCTGGGTCATCCTCAGCTACCTTATCTGACACAGCAGTTGCCGATATATTCTGTATAAGGATGTCATTATTTGTCTGGTCAAACACTGAAGCATCATTACTAGTATCCGGCTCCACTGAATCTGCTGGAGTAGGTTCTGGCAAGGTAGTAATAGGGGAGAGGCTCAGGCCCAAGGAAGACCTTCTCTCACTATTAATTTTTGCAACAACCTGTACTAGATAATTGTCCATGGTGTTATTAGGTACAGTAGAAGTCTTTTGTTTGGACATGACGGCCTGTACTAATGTATTTGTCCACTTGCAACTTAATGATGTATTGCCCAAGAATAAATTAGAGATCCAAAATAGACATAAAGCTCGATTTGACCACAATAAAGCAACAATTTTCAAAATCTAACAGGGTGGAAAGTAGTGCGACTCACGATATTTTCGGACAGAAGTCTTGGCCCAGTCCAGTCATGTCCTGTCTCGGACTGTCTAATACATTTACCAGCAAATGGACAACTAACAACAATGATGTCCTGTGCCCCTTCTGCACTACACAATCGGAAAGCATAGCTCACGTCCTCTTTATATGCCCGGAGTACAAATTTCCACGCTCCAAATGGCTGAGGCCAATATGTATTCAGAAAGGCATCAAAAGAGGTACCGAAGCGCCAAGAATATTAAGAACAGACTGTTCTGAAAGCCTGGTAATCGCCGTGGCCAAATTCTTGAAATGGATGTGGGTAATTTGCAGGAATAAACTAAAATTACTGAACACTCCATCAGTTTAAACCGGTTTTAAATTTTGATTGTAAATATTTGGAAATGTATTGAAACAGTGTGTTATTAATTCTGGTTTTATAATATTTATTCTCTTAATTAAATGTGTATGGAACAAACAGTGGACTGAATCAACTCAGTAGTGTAAATAGGAACATCACTTAGATCTTGTAAAATAACAGATGAAATAATCACCCTCTGCCGCACTATGGATTTGATGCTGTGATTTTACTTTTATTCTATGTTGTGTTTTTAAATATGTTGTCTTTTATGACTTGTAGTCGAAATAAAGACTTATTTTGATTGATTAATTGACACAGTCTTCCTATGCATCCAATGACGTCACATAGAGTCACGTGTGGAGCTCGTTGACGTAGGAGAGCTGAGGAGAAATGTTTCTGTGGAATGCTGCGCATAGCTAGAAAGGATGCTCAGGAGTGCACTATAGGGGAGCATATTGATACTGTTTGGCGATGAGATTTCACAGAAAAGTGATTCTTGGAGGTAGCAAAACTCCCAACTGAATGCACAAACACATCTGCTCCTGCCTCCATTTGTGGTCCAAGGGTGGCCCTTAGCGTATCTGGGCAGTCTTCTTTAACAACAAGTGAACTACTACAGACATGGAGTTTGTGTAGGGCTGTCCAGCTGGATGATGCAAAGGGAAATGACTCATAAGGGACTTTGAACAAAAGCATAGACACCCCATGTCAGGAAATCTGCGATACTGAGGTGGGTGGATACCCTTGGCTGGAAGGGATAACCTCCAATTATACAGAAACGTACACCGTATTTCTTATGTTTCAGAGGTAAAGGAACGCTTCTACTGGGCACAAATTAAAACTGAGGCATGAGCCTGCACATTCCGGATACGCCATGGGGCACCTCCCCACTGATGGATATGTACTGGCAGTGCTGCGAGTTTGCCTACACTCAATTCTCCCCTTGATGATTCCCTCGTAACCATATACACGCCAACCCTGGTCATTCCCAGAGAACTACTACCGGATTTGGACTAGCATGCTATGGAAAAAAGCAACCTTGCAGCATCAGGCCAGTGCAGATTATTTTGGCTGTACTCAGTAAAATGATATTTCAGAAGAATCCAGACTGTTCTTGGATTCACAAGTATCAGCAGGAGCATCCATACCCTTCTTCACTGTGCAATCAAAAGCGAATGCCCACTGGCTCCAAATAACCAGGTGGGAAATTGTTAAAATGATAACCAGCACTCAGCTCTG